>NC_141940.1:8865929-9486853 GCF_057802395.1 Ceratotherium simum simum | reverse complement strand
TAGGAATAAGGGGAATGGGCAGGGATCAAATGAGAAACTATGGAATTTTCTAACATCAGATTGCAGATACTTAGAAGAAAAGAGAGTTGATTGATTTGTACCCAAAGTTGATGAAAATAGATCATATTGATTATTCATAAATTATTTTTGTTGGTTATATTTTAATGATCTGATTATGTGCCTTCTCCACTAGCTTGTGAGCATTTTAAGAAGAAGTCATGTGTTTTATTCATCTCTATGCCAGTTCTTGAATAGTGCCTGGCATATAATAACACATAGTTTCCACTCGGAGTATGTTTGATCAATGAATAGATTAATTAATTCAGCAAAACATTCAGAGGAAGGGGATGAATTTTAATGGGTTTGTCAAGCCATTATATTTTTTCTCATTTAGGATGATCTTTGAATTTCAAAAGCAAAAATGAAAATTAACAGGTAAAAGGAAGAGAACTACTTCATTGAACCAATATGTATTGAGCTGTGCTGATTTAGGAGATACTAAAATGAACAAAATATACTACTCCCTGACTCTAGCAATATGAGAAAATCTAATTATACCAGCATATTGTGTTTTAACAATCAAAATATTCTATTTTAATTCAAATACCTTTGTCAAATAATAGTTATTTTGAATTACATCTGTAGATTTTTTGTTCAAATGATTTATAAGGCATACAAACTTTGAAATGAATGGCACTTATATTTCTTTTTACTAAATGTTCATTAGTGGATAGAGTCCATTTTGGTGACTATATTTACCATTTGATATAAAATGACTTACCCTTTAAAATAAATGCACATGGTGTTAAAGTACACCTTGTGCTAATCATACTTTCACTCTGTACTTTTGTCACTCATACATATTTTTGGAGTTAAAATCTTCCCAGAATAATCTAATGGTACATATTTCCCCATTTGGTATTTTTTCTGTTTAATTTATTTCTCAATTTTAGTCTACATCAAAAAGAACATTTTAAAATTTAACAAATATGACAATTTTCCAAAAGAAATAAAAGCCTCTATCATTCACACATACTTCACAGTTTCTTTTCAGTATGTACACTCATGCGCTGCGCAATAATATTTCAGTCAATGATGGACTGTGTATACGACTGTGGTCTCATATGATTAGTACCATATAGCCTAGGTGTGTAATAGGTTACACCATCTAGGTTTGTATAAGTACTGTACAGGAGGAAGAAAGTTTCCTCTGCCCTTCTAGGTTCTTCTGGCTGGTCTGAGAATTAAATTGACATGAGACAGATTAACAGGAGAAAAACGAAAGTTTAATAACATGTATACATGGGAGAAACCCAGGAAAACCTAGTAACTTGCCAAATTGGCTGAAGCCCTCACCTTAAATACCATCCTCAGCTAAAGGCAAAGGAAAATATTGGGGGTGGAGAGAGTCAGGGAAGGAAGGCAATTCACAGGTAGATGAAAAGGAGCAAAAGTTTTGGAAAATAAGTGTTTGGCCACACAGACACAGAAGAACACAGAAGGGAGACCAATAAAGAGCCTTTCTAGGTTCTTCCCTGTCTACCACCTAGTTCATGTTATGCTAAGGTGATAGCTGGTTTCCCGAGGCAGGTTTTTATTTATTTTTTTTTAATCTGAATTCTTTTAGGCAGTAAAGGGGGAGGTAACAAGAAAAACTTTCTGAGTTTTTGTTTCTTAAAAATACTCAGCCTAAAATAATCCTCACGTTAGACACATTTTGGGGTGGCAACTTTTGTTCCCCTTTAGTACACTCTATAATGTTCACACAATGACAAAATCACCTAATGACGCATTTCTCAGAACATATCCCTGTTGTTAATTGACGCATGACTGTATAACGTAGATAGCTAGAGCAAACTTTGGTTTCTAAATAATAATGAACGAAAAAATCAAGCTCTACATGTGACTAATCTTACCTCCAAATACGGGCAAACAGCGTGAGATAGAGAATGTTCAGGTAAAAGATATTTTATCACGCCAACTGAACTCAAATTTTAAACAATGAGAGTTGAGACAATTCATCAAAACATTTGTAAAGTTATCAAAAAATTGTCTATAGTATGACATAAGAGGGAAATGTAATGATGCTCCTAGATCTCTCCAGAATAAGGCAGTTTCAACTGAAGGGCCTGCAGAAGTGGGAGATACACAAAACATTGGATGTTGCTTTGTGAAGAGTTTGTTAAAGTTAGAAACAATATTTAATACTCCCCTTATGGTGCCTAGTTGAGTGAGTCTCATCAGACCACAGAGTTGATTTAATGGTTGTTAAATAGACAGGTTTTTAAGCAGAGAAGAAGTCTCTGGCATAGGAGAAGGGAAATATATCACTTTAGCTAGTAGAAATAGAATGTTAGATGAGCGAAATCAGGAATGTTTATAGGTAAGATATTAAAGAAAAGGAAGGAAAAGGAAGAAGACATAGCAGAGCATTTGCATTCTTACAACCACAGGAGTGACGTGACTCAAGAACACAGTTGAGTTTGACCAAATTAAGCAGAAGTTATAACTAAGACTGAACCGCACAGACGCCACTCTTAATTGTCCTGGCTATTTCCTGCCCCTTTTATATTTATAATATAATGGAAAAAAAGTTTATTCAAATGAAATAAATAGTAATCAGTTGATTACTATAAAAAGTTGGTCAGTAATCAGAGTAAATATGACCCATTCAGCTCCACCGTCAGGAGAAGACTGGGAAGGAATTTGGTGGGGGTCTTGTTCAATAAAGTATAAGATCATAGAGAGACAGATTTAAATTTGTGGATACTGCAGACTATTGTACGACTCAACTAACTTTATCTTAGTCAGTGTCAATAAACTAAATATTTCTCTAGTCCATGTCACCATGTCCCTTCCATTGCTGCATGGGAGGGAAGCCTAACACTGATAGAAGGTCGAGCTCCTTGCCTTTTGTGAATCAGTTTGGGTTGGTCACAGTAGTGGCAGCCTGCTTCCTTGATTGGTCTCCACAGTGTTTGATGCTATAGAGGAGGATTAAACCCATCCTAAAAGGATGGGATAGGAAGACAGGTGAGTGAAGAATGTTTTAAAAACTCTTCGTGTCAAAGATTTCGATATGTATTCGGGCAGTTTTTGCTACTGAGATTGACGGTATCGCCTACGGTATTTTCTTTACAATTACTTTTATTGTTAAGACACGTACTTCTCAGAACAGCTCAGTTAAGGAAGGCTTTTCTAGGGGAAACTGCTTTTTGTAGTTTTATAGCTGCACTGACAGGCACAAAAAGAAGTTTAGTGACAAGGTCAGGCAGTGAGTCAGAGAACAACAAGGGTCCTGGGTACCATCAGATCTTGTCAGCGTAACCACTGCACTTCTAAATCACAGTCTTTTGTACTGGAAAAGACTCGCCAATATTTGCTTAAAGATACATTTTGAAATTATCTTTTTCTTAGATAATGCAGTCACATGGATGTTTTTGTGATACTCTACCAGTATCTCTTAACCTCTGAGCTATTTAAAAGCCAGTCGTGAATGCGAAGTCAAGATGGCGGCGTAGGCAGACTCTGAACTCACCTCCTCCCGTGGACACAGCCAATTTACAACTACTCGTGGAAAAATTACCCCTGAGACAGAACTGAAAACTGGATAAGAGGAACTCCTGCAACAACGGACAATCCTAACTGAGGTGGAAGAGGCAGAAACTCCCTTCTGGAGAGGAAAAACACCGCCTTCACAAGCCGCCAGCTTCACGGCCGCCAGGGAGCAGCCCACAGGTACACAGCCTCCCTGGAGGAGCAGGGCGCTGAGCCGGGAGCGCCCCCGCTGTGGGCATTCTGTGGACCCAGCACAATCGAGATGAGTGACATAATATCTGACTTGGCCTGCTACTAAAACATTGGGGAGTACCCCCAGAAAAGCTGGTTCACAAAGAAATTAAAACCGGCTCTTAACGGGCCTGCACGCAAACTCACCCATTTCTGAAAGCAACCTAAAATCACCAGAAAGAAATGTGCACAGTGCTGTGGTGAAAAGAGACTCACCTAATAGGCCCTGAGTGCATCTCGGTGAGAGGTGAGACCTCTCCAGGGACTGGGACATTGACGGCGGCCATTGATGTGGCCTGGTGTGGGCGAGCCAACAAAGATGCCATTGGAGTTCTCCCTGAGGCCTGCTAGCCCAGGGTTGGCCCCACCCGCTAGAGCACCGATTTAATCCAGCTCAGCCAAGGCAGGCAGCCCACCCTAGAGACTGGCCCCACCCAACAACAAGCCCTCAGGCAACTTGTGGGCCTGCATAGATTGGAGACTGGATTCTCTGCTGCCTGGCAACTGAGCCGACTTCAGCAGGGCAGGACCTGTACAAGGAGCGGAGCAGGTGGAGAGTGTGGGGCAATGGTGGAGTGTGTGGGGCTCCCACTGTGGAGAGACTGGGTCTGCTTCGGGAGGTTGGGGCATGCACACGGGACAGGACTGTGTTGACTGTGTGTGTGGACCTGTGGGCGGCAGGGCTTGTCAGCTGCAGAAGACTTGTGCTTCTCAAAGACCCACATAGGGGGTTTGCCCCACCTTCCAAAGCCTGAAACAATTGGGTGCTCCTGTGCCTGAGGCCAGCCCCACCCAGGTGCAATCCTCAGAGAGCTGACAAGAGACCTAAAGGCTGGAGGCTTATAGCAATTGTAGGGCCCTGAGCCTAACAACCTGCCATGCTGGGGGCCTACTCACTTCAAAGAAATACTGCAACACAAATGTGGTATTAGAACTTGCACCCAACTGTGCTGGGGCATCCCACGCCTGATAAAGAGACAGAAGGGCCCACAACAACTACAAGCAGCTGAGCATTACAACAGCTGGCCAGGAGCATAACTCGGCCTCCCTGGACGCCTACAGGGAGAGCAAACAGGACACAACAGAAGGACACACGTAGCCCACATAGGGGTCACCCCTGGAACATTGAGAACTGAGGGAAGCACACTGCAGGCCTCCTAAGCCATCACTTACATAAGGTCACCTATCCAAGAGCAGGAGACAGAGCTGACATACCTAATACGTAGACACAAGCACAGGGAAAGAGGCAAAATGAGGAGGCAAAGGAATACATTCCAAGTAAGGGAACAGGACAAAACCCCAGAAAAGGAACTAAGTGAAACAGAAATGAGCAACCTACCAAACAGAGAGTTCAAACAAAGAGTGTTAAGGATACTCACTGATCTGGGGAGAAGAATAGATGAACTCAATGAGAATGTCAACAAAGAAATGGAAGATATAAAAAAGAACCAATCAGAAATGAAGAATATAATACTGGAAATGAAAAATTCACTAGAGGGACTCAAAAGCAGAGTAGAGGATACAGAAGAACGGATCTGTGAGCTGGACAAAAAGACTAGAAGAAATTACCCAAGCTGAACAGGTAAAAGAGAAAGAATTAAAAAGAGTGAGGACAGTCTAAGGGACCTCTGGGACAACATCAAGCACACTAACATCCGTGTTATAGGTGTAGTGGAAGGAGAAGAGCGAGACAAAGGGGCAGAGAATCTATTCCAAGAAATAATAGATGAAAACTTCCCTAACCTAAGGAAGGAAACAGACATCCAGGTACAGGAAGCACAGAGAGCCCCAAACAACATAAACCCAAAGAGGCCCACACCAAGACACATCATCATCAAAATGTCCAGAATTAAAGATAAAGAGAGAATCCTAAAAGCCGCATGAGAAAATCAAGTTACATACAAAGGAAACCCCATAAGGCTATCAGCTGACTTCTCAGCAGAAACCTTACGGGCTAGAAGAGAGTGGCACGATATATTTAAAGTGCTAAAAGGAAAAAACTTACAGCCAAGAATACTCTACCCAGCAAGATTATCATTCAAAATGGAAGGAGAGATCAAAAATTTCCCAGAGAAGCAAAAATTAAATGAGTTTGTCAACAAGAAACCAGTGCTACAAGAAATGTTAAAGGGACTGATTTAAGGGGAAAAGAGAAGACCACAAATAGGAAAAATTATCTATTTCCATGATTAGAATGTAATGGATACAAATGCACAAAAAAGAGGTTAGATATGATATCAAAAACATAAAAGGAGGGAGGAGGGGAGTTAAAGAGTAGAGCTTTCAGACAGAGGTCAAACTAAAGAGACCATCAATTCTGTAAAGAAGGAGAAAGGAACAAAGAAGGACTACTAAAACACTGAGAAAAAAAAAGTTAAAAAATGGCAGTAAGTACATACTTATCAATAGCTACTTTAAACATCAATGGACTAAATGCTCCAATTAAAAGGCAGAGGGTGGCTGAATGGATAAAAAAAACAAGACCCATATATATGCTGCAAACAAGAGACACACTTCGGACCTAGAGACACTCACAAACTGAAAGTGAAGGGATTGACAAAGATACTCCACGCAAATGGCAATGAAAAGAAAGCTGGGGTGGCAGTACTCATATCAGACAAAATAGACTTTAAAACAAAAGCTGTAAAAAGAGATAAAGAAGGGCATCACATAATGATCAAGGGAACAATCCAACAAGAGGATATAACACTTGTAAATATCTACAAACCCAATGTAGGTGCACCTAAATATATAAAGCAATTATTAACAGACATAAAAACAGAAATAGACAGTAACACAATAGTAGTAGGGGACTTTAACACTCCACTTAAACCAATGGATAGATCATCCAAACAGAAGATCAATAAGGAAACATTGGCCTGAAATGCCACACTAGAACAGATGGACCTAGTAGATATATACAGAGCATTCCATCCAAAAACCGAAGAATACACATTCTTTTCAAATGCACATGGAACATTCTCCAGGATTGATCACATATTAGGCCACAAAACAAGTCTCCATAAATTTAAGAAGATTGAAATAATACCAAGTATCTTTTCTGACCACAACGATATGAAACTAGAAATCAACTATAGGAAGAAAATCAGAAAAGCCACAAATACGTGGAGATTAAACAAAATGCTACTGAACAATGACTGGGTCAACGAAGAAATCAAAGAAGAAATCAAAAAATACCTGGAGACAAATGAAAATGAAAATACGACATGCCAGAATTTATGGGATACAGCAAAAGTGGTTCTAAGAGCGAAGTTTATAGCAATACAGGCCTATCTCAATAAACAAGAAAAATCTCAAATAAACAATCTAACAATGCACCTAAAGGAACTGGAAAAAGAAGAACAAAGAAAGCCCAAAATCAGTAGAAAAAGGGAAATAATAAAAATCAGAGCAGAAATAAATGAAATAGAGACCAAAAAAACAATAGAAAAAATTAATAAAACCAAGGGCTGGTTCTTTGAAAAGATCAACAAAATTGACAAATCTTTAGCTAGACTCACCAAGAAAAAAAGAGAGAAGGCACAAATAAGTAAAATCAGAAATGAAAGAGGAGAGGTTACAATAGACACCTCGGAAATACAAAAGATTATAAGAGAATACTACGAAAAGCTATATGCCAACCAATTCGACAATCTGGAAGAAATGGATAAATTCTTAGAATCATACAACCTTCCAAAACTAGATCAAGAAGAAGTAGAGAATTTGAATAGACCAATCACCAGTAAGGAGATCAAAACAGTAATCACAAACCTCCCCAAAAATAAAAGTGCAGGGCCAGACGGCTTCTCTGGTGAATTCTACCAAACATTCAAAGAAGACTTAATACCTATCCTTCTCAAACTCTTCCAAAAAACTGAGGAGGGGGGGAAGCTCCCTAACTCATTCTACTAAGCCAACATTACCCTGATACCAAAATCAGACAAGGACAACACAAAAAAAAGAAAACTACAGGCCAATATCATTGATGAACATCCATGCAAAAATCCTCAACAAAATACTAGCAAATCGCATACAACAATACATTAAAAAGATTATACACCATGATCAAGTGGGATTTATTCCAGGTATGCAGGGATGGTTTAACATTTGCAAATCAATCAACGTAATACACCACATTAATAAAATGAAGAATAAAAATCACATGATCATCTAAATAGATGCAGAGAAAGAATTTGACAAGAGACAGCATCCATTTATGATAAAAACTCTGAATAAAATGGGTATAGAAGGAAAGTACCTCAACATAATAAAAACCATATATGACAAACCCACAGCTAATATCATCCTCAATGGTGAAAAACTGAAAGCTATCCCTCTAAGAACAGGAACCAGACAAGGATGCCCACTGTCACCACTCCTATTTAATATAGTACTGGAAGTCCTAGCCAGACCAATCAGGCAAGAGAAAGAAATAATAGGGATCCAAATTGGAATGGAAGAAGTGAATCTGTCACTATTTGCAGATGACATGATTTTATATATAGAAAACCCTAAAGAATCCACCAGAAATCTTTTAGAAGTAATAAACGAATATGGTAAAGTTGCAGGATACAAAATCAACATACAAAAATAGGTTGCATTTCTATACACTAACAATGAATTAGCAGAAAGAGAAATTAAGAATACCATCCCATTTACAATTGCAACAAAAAGAATAAAATACCTAGGAATAAACTTAACCAAAGAGGTGAAAGATCTCTACACTGAAAACTATAAAACATTGCTGAAAGTAATTGAAGAAGACACAAAGAAATGGAAAGATATTCCGTGCTCTTGCATTGGAAGAATTAACATAGTTAAGATGTCCATACTTCCTAAAGCCATCTATAGATTCAATGCCATACCTATCAAACTTCACAGAAATAGAACAAAGAAACCTAAAATTTATGTGGAACAAGAAAAGACCCCGAATAGCTAAAGGAATCCTGAGAAAAAATAACAAAGCTGGAGGTATCACACTCCCTGATTTCAAAATATACTACAAAGCTATAGTAACCAAAACAGCATGGTACTGGCACAAAAACAGACACACAGATCAATGGAATAGAATCGAAAGCCCAGAAATAAACCCACACATCTATGGACAGCTAATCTTTGACAAAGGAGCCAAGAATATACAATAGGGAAAAGAAAGTCTCTTCAACAAATGGTGTTGGGAAAACTGGATAGCCACATGCAAAAAAATGAAAGTAGACCCTTACCTTACACCACACACAAAAATTAACTCCAAATGGATTAAAGAGTTGAATGTAAGACCTGAAACTATGAAACTTCTAGAAGAAAACATAAGCAGAATGCTCTTCGACATCGGTCTTAGCAACATATTTTCAAGCACCATGTCTGACCGGGCAAGAGAAATGATAGAAAAAATAAACAAATGGGACTACATCAAACTGAAACCTTCGGCACAGCAAAGGAAACCATCAACAAAACGAAAAGACAACCTAACAATTGGGAGAAGATATTTGCAAACCATACATCTGATAAGGGCTTAATCTCCAAAATATATAAAGAACTCATGCATCTCACCAACAAAATAACTACCAACCCAATTAAAAAATGGGCAAAAGACCTGAACAGACATTTCTCCAAAGAAGATATACAGATGGCCAACAGACACATGAAAAGATGTTCAAAATCATTAACTATCAGGGAAATGCAAATCAAAACTACAATGGGATATCACCTCACGCCCGTCAGAATGGCTATAATTAACAAGACAGGAAACAACATGTGTTGGAGAGGATGTGGAGAGAAGGGAACTCTCATACATTGCTGGTGGGAGTGCAAACTGGTGCAGCCACTATGGAAAACAATATGGAGATTCCTCAAAAAATCAAGGATAGAACTACCATAGGATCCAGCTATTCCACTGCTGGCTATTTATCCAAAGGACTTGAAAACACCATTGCATAAAGATACATGCACCCCTGTGTTCATTCCAGCGTTATTCACAATAGCCAAGACTTGGAAGCAACCTAAGGGCCCATCAAGGGACGAATGGATAAAGAAGATGTGGTATATATACACAATGGAATACTACTCAGTCATAAGAAATGATGAAATCCAGCCATTTGTGACAACATTTCGGGTATTATGAAAAGTGAAATAAGTCAAAGGGAGAAGGTCAAATACCGTATGATTTCCTTCATGAAGTAGTAGATAATAACAACAATAAACAAACACATAGAGACAGACATTGGATTGGTGGTTACCAGAGGGGAAGTGAGGAGGGGGGAGGGCAAAAGGGATAATTGGGCACATGTGCGTGGTGATGGGTTGTGATTGGTATTTGTGTGGTGAACATGATATAATCTATGCAGAAATAGAAGTATAATGATGTACACCTGAAATTTATACAATGTTATAAACTAATGCTACTGCAATTAAAAAAAAAAACATATATTCAGAAAACCTTCGGCCTTCTAGCTTCTATCCCTTTTCCATGCTTCCCCCTATAGTTTATCATAAAGGTAACATTTTTAAAACATTAAAAAAAATAAAAAAAGAAAAGCCAGTCTTGCATCATTTTCACAGAAAAGTCACTTAGGCATTTTTGTGTGTGCAGCAAGAGGCTAGTTGGCTATTTGGGAATTTAGCATGTGCCACACCCTCAAATATATGAAAATAATTACTTCTAGAGATATTTAGAATAATTATCCAGTATATACATTGTTAAATACAGAATATACTTTCCTAAGCAAAGCATGTTTCAGACTGGATTTTTTAATTTAGTATTAATTTATTGAACTCCATCTCAGATAGGCTAGGCAAGGATGAATTAAAAACCAACAAGGCGTGTCCCCAGGCCTGCGGGAGTTTAAGGTCTAATAAGACTGACATACAAGGAAGCAAACATAAGGATTTAAGGTAGTACTGGAACATGGGTGGGTGCGGTCCCTGCCTTAGCATTACACATTCTGAGACTAAGCAGTCCAGGAAAGACTCCACAGGGATTAATGCATTAGAAAATGGTCAGGCTGATGTGCAGCAGCCATAACTAGAAATTGCATTTAATGCTCAACGTATACATGCTGCGGAGGAAAGTGTGAATATATAGACTTCATGGTGTTCAGCAAATTCTTTCAATGTTCTGAGATTTATAGAAACCCAATTTAAAAAGATGTTATTTGAATATCTCTAAAATTCCCTCCAGCAGTGTTATTCTAATCTATAAGATTTGTGGAGTTACAAAGTGAGAATTCTTAGTGATCTGAAACATCTAGATGCTTAGGCTTAATAGTGGCATTGGCCAATCTATTGTATATGGAATTGGTTGCAAGTGAAAAACTATATCTATGGGAATGGTTCACATTTCGAAACATTACATTACATTATAATGCAAAGTCAATGACCTCTTTTATTCAGGATCCATCCAGTTTTCCTAGTCTCCAAATAAATCTAAGTGAACAAATTAAAGTCAATTTTAAATTGATATCCCCCCAAAACCTAAGCTAAATTCAAGTTCTGAAGTCTTTTTCTGCAAAATAGAAGAGTGTAGTGTGATTATAAAAATCCTCACTAATAAACTCAGTACACTGTCTACTGAAGGTATTGATTATTTTTTCAAGATAGTCCTTGAGATTCTTATTGAAGTTCCTTCCAGGCCCGCAGTGTCAACAGCAATGGGTCACAATGAGTTTTAATTTAATATATTCCTTTGCTTAAATATTATGATACTTTACACTTGAATAGATACGACATATCTTCTGGCAATATTTATATGAACATGAGATATTAAATAATATGTAACATTTCAAACCTCTTTTACTGAACTGTTTCCATGGGAACCAAAGGCATGTACTGAAAATTAAAACATGTTTTTTTCCTTATTGGGTGGGTATGAGGCATCTTCTTAGAGATTCTGCTATACAAGAGCTAAAATCACAAACTTCATTAATTACAGACATTAATTGCCTAACTGAATTTCTTAAAGGTCAAGGGAGAAAATGTAAAATGTATTTTAGGCAATTTGACTTTAAACACATCACCTTTATGAAAGGCCAAATCAAAAATTCTAAATTATCATCAATATAAAATGGCTGCAGATGTTTTAATTTTAATTATAACACACAGATCAAGAACCAAGGTGACTCATTCTAATTTAATCTACACAACGGATTTTAGGCTAATTTTGTGATCATTTAGAGTTGTCCACAAAGAGAAATAAACTATTTTAATAGATTATCCTGGCAAGATAGTACCTAGATGGCATTCTGATTGTGGAGAACAGAAACAATTCCATCCCGTCCTAGAAGACTGCATTTTTTTCTTTCCTTTTTTCTTCCTCTCTCTTTCTTTCAGTAATAAAGTTTTACTAAGATTCTACTATCATGTCAAGCATGATTTATATTAGAGAAATATAAAATGCCCTGCCATCAGGGAGCCTACAGCCCAGTAACAGAGACTTACAAGTTAATAGGAAATTAGAATGGACATTGTATGTGCTTGTCAGGGCAGGATTTGTCTCCCGGATTCCTCTTTGAATCTTGCATCACAACACTCAGCATGGTGCTGGGCACTAGGAGATACTCAATATATTTAAAATATCTTGACAAATGGTTGAGGAATTAATATATGAAATCTTTAGACACTAAGCTAATACCATATATGGTTAAGTATAAAATTAAGCAGTAAAAACAGTAAATACTACACAGGTTCAAAAAAGATAAGCCTCTAAAATCAATGCGTCAACAGTGTTGCTTCTGGAGGCTTCCCAGAAGAATCCTTTTCCTTGGCTTTCTTATCTTCTAGAGGCTGTCTGCATTCCTTAGCTCATGGCCCTTTCTTCACTTCAAACTACATCTTCCGTCCTCACATGTATTACTAATGAATCTGATCCTCCTGCCTCCCTTTTATAAGGACCTTGTGATTACATTGCACCCACCTGAATATTCTAGGATGACTTTCTATCTCAAGATCCTTAACATAATCACATCTGCAAAGTCTCTTTTACTATGTAAGGTAACATATTCACATGTTCCAGGGATTAGTACATGGACATCTTTGGGGGTCCATTATTCAGCCTACCACATTCTTCCCTCTAGGCCCCAAAGAGTCACATGCAAACTACATGCATCCTATATCAAGGTCCAGAAAAGTCTCAACCCACTATAGCATCAACTCAAGTCCAAAATTTCATCAAATTGTCTCCATCAGATCACAAGTCACAAATTTCATAATCTAAATCACCTAATGAGGTATGGGTAAGACTATCAGCATAACCTGTCCTGAGGCAAAATTCCTACCTATCTGAACATCTGCAACTCAAGAAACAGGTCATCTGATCCCAAAATACAATGGTGGGGCAGGCATAGGATAACAGTTATACATGTTTACATTCAAAATGGAAGAAAATCAAAGGAAAAAAAGAGTCACTGGTCCCAAGAAAATTTAAAATCCAACTGGGCAGACTACACTTGGTTTTAAGGCCTGGGAATAATCCTCTGTGGCTCCTGGCTCCTCCCTCAGAGCCTATGGCTCCCCTCTCAGAGTTACCAGCTCTGCTTTTGGAATCAACCTTCCTTTTTATGAATCACAGCATGTGTCTGCAGCTAAGCAGTTTTATCAGCATTCTTCTTGCCTATAGATTTTGGGGAGTCTGATAGCTTTCTTTCACTTCATCTCCTCTCTGTCTCTTTCAGTACAGAGAGCACTATTTCTTCTGTATAACACTCATAAAAACCTTGTGAGTTTCCCATGTATGTCAAGGGGATTCACTCCATTGGAGAAGAAGACCCTCCAAAAGTCTTTCCTAGATGATCCCATGTCTATTTTTGGCTTCTGCTGAGATGGCTGAGGTGATCCATGAATCACATGACTAATCTCCTCAAAGAGGCCCCTGAGTGAATACTCTGTTCTCTTGTTCCTTTGGAGGCACTAGCAAAAGGTCATCTAGCCAGACCCTTCTTTTTCTCTCCACAGTATGATTTCTTGACAGTGAATCTCCTAATTTTAGCATCTTTTATAATCTGGATAGGCTGAGAATTTCACAAATCATCAAGCTCTGGTTCCTTTTTGCATAATAGTTCTTCCCTCAACCTGTCTCTTTTCTCCTTCATTTTCTTGTAAGAAGAAAGGAAAAACTAGGTTGTACCTTCAACACTTTGCCTGGAAATCTTGATTAAATATCCAAGTTCATTGCTTACAAGTTCTGCTTTCCATATAAATGTAGGGCGCAGTTCAGCAGGGCTTTCTACAATGATACAACACGGATTGCCTTTTTTAGTTTCCAATAGCATGTTCGTCATATCCTTCTGAGACTTCAGCAGCAGCACCTTTATAAACATCTATATTTCTACCAACAGTCTATTTACAACAATTTAGGTATTCTCTAAAGCAATATAAGTTTTCTCTACTATGTTCCTCATTTCCTTCTGAGCTCTCACCAGCAACACTTTTAATACCTATATTTGTACTTACAGTCTGTTTGAGGCAATTTAGACTTTTCTTATCATGCCCCTCAAAAATCTTCCAGTCTCTGCCAATTACTCAGTTTCAAACCCACTTCTACATTTTTAGATATTTGTAACAGAATCCCACAGTTAGTACCAAAATCCGTTATCAGTTTTCTATTTCTGCTGTAACAAATTACCACAAACTTAGTGGCTTAAAGCAACATAAATTTATTCTCTTACTGTCCTAGAGGTCAGAAGTCTAAAGTCAAAGTGTCATCAAGGCTGTGTTAACTTCTGGATGCTTCAGGGCAGAATCCTTTTCTTTGACTTTTTCAGCTTCTAGAGGAGGTCTGCATTCCTTGACTCATGGCCCCTTCATTATACCGTTCTAACCTCTTGTTTCCATCCTCACATCTCTTACTAATAACTGATCCTCCTGCCTACCTTTTGTAAAGACCACTGGGATTACATTGGGTTCACCTAGATAATCCAGGGTAATCTCTCAATATCAAGATCCTTAATTTAATCACATCCGCAAAGTCCCTTTTAACATGGAAGATGACATATATACACAGATTCCAGGGATTTAGATGTGGATATCTTTGGGGGGTTATTATTCTGCCTACCACATGCTGTAAGGTATAAACCCATAAAGATTTAAAAAAAAATAAGAAAGACGACAATGGATGAGAGATTTAAATGTTTTTTCAAAGACAGGGGCATTATAGTTTATTTGCAAGGACAGAGGAGGCTAGAATATAAGTGCTGAGAGAGGGAGACACTGATGAGAACAGAACAATTTACCCTGAAGGACCTCTGAGGGCCTCAATGCTTAGGAATAAAGTCATTAGGTAATGCAGAAAGTGGAAGTAAATTGTGTGGATAATATCAGAAATTAGTTCCTCTCCTAAATTGTCAGGCAGGTGACCTCCAACTTTTAAAAGAAGTTAAATCTGAGAGTCTCTCAACTTGTGGCTGCCAAGTGAAGAAGAAAACTTGAATGAGACACAGACCTAAAGAGGAATGAAGTAAAAGTTAAATTATTAAACTTGTAGCCTCATCCTCTACCTTGCTAGCAAAATACAAGCAGCCAGGCGTAGACATCCTTAATCTGGTAATTAAAGAATTCTCTGAAGACACTGAACAGCCAGTAAGAATATTTTCAGATACCAAATATTTTCAACCTTGCATTCTATACCAACCTTCAACTGTCAGTCAAGTGGCAGATAAACACTTTTAGACATGGGAGGGCTCAAAAATTTGCGTACTGTGTACTGTAATTGAGAAAGGTACTGGAGGATGTACATCAGAAAACAGAAGAATAAACTAAGACAGGAAGACATGAGACTCGAGATATAGGAGATCCAAGCCTGGAGAACAGGGAAAGGCTAGTCCTGGAAGCACACCTTATAGCGCAGGCACAGGAACAACCAATCCAGGTCAGAAAAGGCAGCTGAAACCTCTGGGAGGAAGATCTCTAAGTTTAAAAAAATGGAAATTTATGGGTTATATGATATTGTGGAACGTTTAGAAAAATCATTAATAGATGTTTTACAGATATGCTGGAGTATTTGGAGAAAAATGGAGCAATAGGTACTTAAAAACCAATCAAATAATGGAGAACAAGGAGGACGAGGGGGAGGATATTATTAACTCCAGGACAAAAGAAATATTTTAAGAGAAAATAATGTAGTTATAGTTCAAAATATGGTTCAGCAATGAATAATATTTACATTATAATTAGTGCAAATGTTCAATATTTATTTAAGAGTAACAGCAAAAAACTGTGATATAACCACATGGGGAAATTGGCTTGGGAAAGTGGGGAGGACTGTACTACGAAAAGATAAATCTTCAACTATCATAATGGGTTTTCAGTAGTCAGTAGAGAACGTCTGAAACCGATGAATTCAAAAACAGCAACGTATGTATATTATTTACAGATACGGCAGTTAACACCAGTTGAAACAGCTACAGTAATTGAATTGATTGCCTCTCAAGAGCAGGATTAATGGACAGGGAGGGGTGGGACAAAGACATATTCTTACTATAAGCCTTTCGATATTTTACTTTTTAAAACTATGTGCATGTATAACTGGTAAAATATAAATTAATTCACATTTTAAATAATATTCATAATCCAAATACAGGAATATACAAATAATGTGAAATCCCCCCCAATATACTCTTGAATTTCAATTGGCTAGAATATTCCATTATATTTCTGAGTTCTAGCATAATGTGTGACTCATATTATTGGTTGAATGATCTATGAGCCTTGTGCTAAACACATCATCTGCTGTTATTTAGCAAACTCGTGTGGAACTTACTCTTTACTAGGCTCCATTCTGAGTGCTTCTACATATATTAACTCATTTCATTTTCATAACAACCCTCAAGGTAGTTACATATAGTATATCATTTAATTGGCACACAAATCCATTTGGGTAAGTAATATTATTCTCATTTTAAAGATTAGGAAACAGAGGCAGCAGTACCCAAAATTACATAGTTGTTAAACCACTTAGGGAATGAAACCCAAGTTTTCTTGATTACAATGTCTTTGCTGAGCACTTAATAATATGATATGTATCAAGCAACTAGCATGGATTCTGGCTCATAGATGGTGCTCAATGAATAAGGTATATGAACATTAATCTACACAAAGAATTTCAAGATATTTTTATAACAGCCTCCTCCTTGTGTATAGTAAAGAGCTATATTTGTTAAGATGAATAAACAAATTTAAGTTTTCCACAGTGTATTTGGTTCAGTATTTGATATAAAATTTTCTCTTGTTTTATATGTACTTATATGTACTTATTTGCATTTATCATAGATGCAATTTCTACATAAAATCTATATGCCTTAAACATATCTTTACTTACTATCTTACAGTATGTCCATTTAAAAGAATGAGGTAAACATTTATATACTGACTTAGAAAGTAAATAAGAAAAATTAAATGTGGAAAAATATATGTAATAAAGTCCCATTTTTATAGTAGAAATGTGTGTGTGTAATATACGCTTGAATAAACATAGAAGATCTCTATATACATAGAATATTTCTAGAAGGCTATGCAAGACACTGGGAAGCGTTTGTCTCCAGGAAGGGAGGTTGGTGGTATCAGGGAGGCAGGGAGGGAGACTGACATTTCACCTTATACCCTTCTTTACTGTTTCAATTTTTGCCATAATCATGTATTACTTGTGTAATTGAATAAATCTAATTATAAAAAACAATCACTTATTATGCTTAATAAACGATTAAAACAATTTCGTGGATACTCTTTAGAGCTTTTGTATTTCCAACCTTATAAACCACAGTGTTAGGAAGCCAGGCCACACTCAATATGGTACTTTACTTAATGAAGGATATATGAGCTCTACTTGCAAGACATCAGATAGGGAAAGAAGTCAAAAGTGACTATTCTGCTCTGTTCCCTTTAACAATTTATTTTAAAACAAAATATCTGTTGCTCTCTTGCCAAAATTAGTAGTTACCCAACAATGTGGCCTATTAATGACTAGTGTACAATAAAGAGAGTACATAATCACTAATGCTTAATAACAAGATCAAAAGCCTACATCAAAATGAAACGTATGGGAATAGTAATAACAGTGATTTGATTTTTGTTTTGAAAGAACTTGTACAAAGCTGAAAGCAAATTAAATATTAAAAACAGATGGCACAGAAAGACCTTTGTGAAGGCCATGGTTTATAAAATGTAGCTCTTTATTATCTCAACAGAACAGACATATAAATTTATTTGAAAGATTTTTTTAAGTAGCATAGTTTATAATAAGCAAAAGAAAATGAACAACTATTTCAAAGAGAGATTTAAAAAAGCAGTTGATTTTAAACCAAGGTTGTAAATAGAAATAGGTCAAAAGTCTTGTTGCAATCCTTGATAGCCTAAGTGGCCCCTCCTCCTTAACAACTGACTGGACGTCCATATCCCCTTGCATTTGTGGAAGGATGTGAAGAAAAGGATTTTAGGGACCATAATCAAAATTCTTCAACCAAAAGCAATTGAGCGATGACTATTGGAAAGCTTTCATTCATCATTATTGGTTATAGACACACTCTGAATGTCATTAGTGATTGACTGTATACATACAATATATTATGAATGCTAAAGATTTAGAAAAATTTAAGAATCCAGTTGTATTAATTATTGCAGAAGACTCATATTTCCTCTCATTTATTTATTCATATATTCAACAAACATTTATGAAAGGCATACTATGTGCCAAGTACTATGGTAGATGATGGGGATACGAAAATAAGTAAGACAATCCCTGCTTTCAATGAGCTTAGAATCAAATAATAAACTTACTGTCTACATGCATGATGTCATGAATGAAATAAGCACTGGAAAATATGAAATCACACAGAAAAATATCTAGTTCTGCCTTAGTGGAGAGGAAGTGGAGTTATAGAAGGCTTCAAGAGAGGATGCCATATAAATGCTGTTTCTATCAATATTTCTGTTTTCTAAACTTGCCACTCTGGTGTGATATACGTTTCCTTTTTTAGAAGAAAATTTTTATTTTAGACCAGTTTTAGATTTACAGAAATGCAAAGACAGTATGCAAAGATAGTACAAAGTTACCATATACCCCACATACAGTTCTCTCTTCTATTAAGATCTTATATTAGTATGGTTCATTTATTATAATTAATGAACCAATTTATTGTTAGTGCTGTCAAGCTGATTACGCTCCTAGCGACCCTAGTAGACCCTAGCGTACAGAAGAGCAGAATCCTGCCCCATCTTTTTGCACCATCCTCTCACCTTCCGGTGCTACATCAGACAATGCTCTGCTGCTATTCATAGCGTTTTCATGGCCATTTGTTTTCGGACGTAGGTGACCAGGTCCGTCTTCCTAGTCTGTGTAGTCTGGAAGCTCTGCTGAATCCTGTCCACCATGGCTGACCCTGCTGGTATTTGAAATACTGGTGACATAGCTTTCAGCATCACAGCAACACACAGCCCCCACAGTATGACAACTGACAGACAGGTGGTGTGATTCCCTGACTTGGAAACAAACCCAGCCACTGCAGTGAGAGCACCAAATCTTAACCACTAGACCACCAGGGCTGTCTAACGAAGCAATACTGTATCACTATTATTAACTAAAGTCCATACCTTATTCAAGTCTCCTTAGTTTTTATGTTCCAGCCTTTTTCTGTTCCAGAATCCCCTCTGGGATAACACGTTACATTTAGACATCATGTCTCATCAGGCTCTTCTTGCTCTGACAGTTTCACAGACCTTCCTTGTTTTTGATGACCTTGACAGTTTTGAAGAGTAGTAGTCGGTTATTTTGTAGAATGACCCTCTATTGAAATTTGTCTGATATTTTCCTCACGATTCAGCTGGGGTTATGTGTTTTTGGAAGACCAGAGAGGTAAAGAACTATTCTCATCACATCATAGCCACAGTTGAAACTATCAACATAACTTACCACTGTTAATGTTGACTTTGATCACCTAGCTGAGTAGTGTTTGTTAGGATTCTCCATGGTAAAATTACTTTTTCCCTTTTCCATAGTGTCCTCTTTGGAAGGAAGTCACTAGGCACAGCTTACACTTAGGGAGTGGGGAGTTATGCCCCTTCCTTAAGGGCAGAGTATCTACATTAATTTGTTGGAATTCTGCTTGGGAGATTTGTCTATTCACTCTATTTATTTATTCAACCATTTATACCCGTATGGAGTCACGGATATTTACTATGTATGTTGAGTTACAATCCAATATTACTTTATTTACTTCGTTGGTCAAATATTCCAGCTTTGGCCTTCGAGATCTCTCAATTTTTTCCTGTGTCCCTCTAATATAATCCCAACATTGTGGGGATTTTTTAAGCACTTACTTTCTGGCACTACAAGATGATCCAGATTCATCTTGTGTATTTCCTGCTCCAGTGCTAGTATCAGCCATTTCTCCAAGGGACCCTTTTATTGGACAATGGTATTAGAAACGAAGATCAGGGCACAAATTCTGCTCATTGCTGCTGGGGTGTCATTGCTTCTAGGCCATCTCAGATAATAGTGCAAGGAAGTATACGTCCGCATACTAGTTTAGCCTTTTCCAGAATGTCATATAGTTGGAATCACAATATGTAGCCTTTTTAGACTGGCTCCTTTTGCCTAGAAACAAGCATTTAAAATTCATCCATGACGTTTTGTGGCCTGATAGCTCATTTGTTTTTAGTGCTGAATAATATTTCATTGTTTGGATGCACCACAGATTGTTTATCAATTCACCTAATGAAGGATATCTTGATTGCTTCTAGTTTGGGGCTATTATGAATAAAGTTACCATGAAAATTCATATGCTGGCTTTTGGACGGGTATAAGTTTTCACATCACTTGGGTAAACAGCTAGGAGCACGATTACTGGATTATATGGTAAGAAAATATTCAGTTTTGTAAGAAACTGCCATTGTCTTCAAAGTGGCTGTACCATTTGGCATTCCCACTAGCAATGAATAAGAGTTCCTGATGTTGTGCATCCTAGTCAAAAATTGGTATTGTCAATTTTCTGGATTTTAGCCATTCTAATAGATGTGTAGTTGCATTAGTCTCCTAGGGCTGCTGTAACAAATCACTACAAACTGGGTAGCTAAAACAACAGAAATTTATTCTTTCACAGTTCTGAAGACTGGAAGTCTTAAATCAAGGTGTCAGCTGGCTGTGAGACTCCAAGTAGAATCCTTTCTTGCCTCTTCTTAGCTTCTGGTGGTAGCCGTTTGATCCCTGGCATTCCTTAGCATTCCTTGGCTTGCAGCTGCATCACTCCAATCTCTGCCTCTGTAACCACATGGCATTTTCCCATGGTGATGCCTTTGTCTTCACCTGGCATTTCCTCTTCTTATAAGGACACCAAGTCATATTGAATTAGGGTCAACTCTAATGACCTCATCTTAACTTGATTACATCTGCAAAGACTCTATTCCCAAATAAGATCACATTCACAGGTACTGGAGGTTACAGCTTCCACATATCTTTGGGGAGACACAATTTAAACCATAGTAGTACTGTTACCTAATTGTTATTTTAATTTGCAATTCCCTAATAAAAATGTTGTTGAGCACCTTTTCATATGCTTATTTGCCATCAGTTTGTCTTCACTGGTGAGATGTACGTTTAGATATTTGCTCATTTTTTAATTGGGTTGTTTGTTTTCTTATCGTTGAGATTTAAGAATTCTTTGTATATTTTGGATACAAGTCCTTTATCAGATATGTGTTCTGAAAATATTTTTTCCCTGTCTGTGGCTCTATCATACTCTTAACAGTGTATTTTGTAGAACAGAAGTTTTCAATTTTAATAAATTCCAATTTACCAATATTTTCTTTCGTGGATTGTGCTTTTTGGGCTGTGTTTAAAAACTAATCTCCCCAAGCTTACCTAGATTTTCTCCTACCTTTCTTCTAAAAGTTTTATAATTTCATATTTTGCATTTAGGTCTATGATCCTGTGGTACAGTATGTAGCCTTTTCAGATTGGCTTCTTTCACTTAGTAATATGCATTTAAGGTTGCTCCATGTCTTTTCATGGGTTTATAGCTCATTTCATTTTATTGCTGAATAATATCCCATTTAATGGATGCACAACAGTTTTTTTTTTTAATCCATTTATCTGTTGAAGAACATTTGGTTGCATCCATGTTTTAGCAATTATGAATAAAGCTGCTATAAATATTTGTGTACAGGTTTTTGTGTGGACATAAGTTTTCAACTCATTTGAGTAAATACCAAGGAGCATGATTGCCAGATCATATGGAAAGAGAATATTTAGTTTTGTAAGAAACCGTCAAACTCTCTTCTAAAGTTGCTCTACCATTTTGCATTCACACCGGCAATAAACGAGAGTTCCTATTGCTCCATGACTTTGCCAACCTTCGGTGTTTTGAATTTTAGTCATTCTAATAGGTCTGTAGTGTTTTTTTATTGTCGTTTTAATTGGCAGTTCTCTAATGACATATTATGTGGAACATCTTATTTACCATCTTCTTTGGTGAGGTGTCTGTTCATATCTTTTGCCCATTTTTGAATTAGGTTATTTGTTTTCTTATTGCTGAGTTTTTAGTGTTCTTTGTATATTTTTGATACTAGTCCTTTATCAGACATATGTTTTGCAAATATTTTCTCTCAGCCTGTGGCTTGTCTTCTCATTCTCTTAACAGTGTCTTTCACAGTACAGATGTTTTTAATTTTACTGAAGTCCAACTTATAATTTTCTTTTGTGGATCATACTTTTGTGTCATCACCAAAGCCAAGGTCACTTACATTTTTACCCATGTTATCTTCTAGGAGTTTTATAGTTTTCATTTTACACTTAGGTCTATCATCTATTTTGAGTTAATTTTTGAGAAAGGTATAAGGTGTGTGTCTAGATTCATTTTTTTTTTTTTTGCATGTAGATATTCAGTTTTTCCAACACCATTTTTTTGAAAAGACTATCCTTTCTCCACTTAATTGATTTTTCTCCTTTGGCAAAGATCAGTTGCTTATATCTGTGTGGCTCTATTTCTGGGTTCCCAATTCTGTTCCATTGATCTATCTGTCTATTATTTCACCAACAACACACTGTATCGATTACTGCAGCTTTATAGTAAGTCTTAAAGCCAGGTAGTGTCAGTCCTCTTACTCGGAACTTCTTCAGTATTGTGTTGGATATTCTAGGTCTTTTACCATTCCATAAAACTTTAGAATTAGTTTGTCAATATCTACAAGTAACTTGCTGAGATTTTTATTGGGATTGTATTGAATCTATAGATTATTTGGGAAGAACTGACATCTTAACAATATTGACTCTTCCTATCCATGAACATGAAATATCTTTCTATTTAGGTCTTCTTTGATTTCTTTCATCAGTTTTGTAGTTTCCTCACATAGACCTGGTACATATATTGTTAGCTTTATACCTAAGTAGTCCATTTTTTCATGCTAAGGTAAATGGTGTGTTTTTTAATTCTGTCAATTGCTTGTATATAGAAAAACAATTAACTTTTATATATTAACCTTGTATGCTACAAGCTTGCTTTATTTGCTTATTAGTTACAGAAAATTTTTGTTGTTGTTGATTCTTTGGGATTTTTTTAGACAATCATGTAATCTGCAATAAAAGACAGTTTTCTTTCTTCCTTCCCATTTGTATATCTTTTATTTCTCTTTCCTGTCTTATTGTATTACTTGAGACTTCCAATACCGTGTTGAATAGGAGTGGTGAGAGGGGACATGCTTGCCTTGTTACCAATCCTAGGGGGAAAGCATCTAGTTTTTCACCATCAAGTATGATGTTAGCTATAGGTTTTTTGTAGTCTTCTTAATCAAGTTGAGGAATTTCCCCTTTATCCCTAGTTTGCTGAGAGTTTTTAACATGAATGGGTTTCATATTTTGTCAAATGCTTTTTCTGCATGTATTGATATGATCATTTGATTTTTCTTCTTTAGCCTGTTGATTAGATTAGTTGAATTTGAATGGTGAACCAGCTTCACATACCTGGAATAAATCCCACTTGGTCATGGTTCATAATACTTATATGTTGTCAGATTCTATTTTCTAATATTTGGTGAGGGTTTTTGCCATAAAAGATATTGGTGTATGGTTTTCCTTTATTGTAATATCCTTGTCTGGTCTTAGTATAAGGTTAATGTTGACCTCTAGAATGAGTTAGGAAGTATTCCCTCTGCTTCTATTTTCTGTAAGAGAATTTTGTAAACAATTGGCATAATTTCCTTAAATGTTTGGTAGAAATTACCAGTAAACTCCTCTTGTCCTGTTCTCTGTTATGGAAGGTTATTCATTATTGTTTCAATTTCCTTAATAGATATAGGCCTATTCAGATCATCTATATCTTCTTGTGTGCATTTTGGTAGATTGTACCTTTCAAGGAATTGGTCCATTTCATCTAGGTTATCAAATTTGTGGGAATAGAGTTGGTCATAATATTCCTTTTAATGTTCATGGCGTTAGTAGTGATGCTCCTCTTTCGTTTCTGATATTAGTTATTTGTGTCTTCTCTCTTTTTTTATTAGTTAACCTGTCTAGAGTTTTCTAAACTTTATTGATCTTTTCAAAGAACCAGATTCTGTTTTTGTTGATTTTCTCTATTGATTTCCTGTTATCAATTTCATTGATTTCTGCTCTAATTCTTATTATTTATTTTCTTCTGCTTACTTTGGATTTAATTTGCTCTTCTTTTTCTAGTTTCCTAAGGTGGATGCTTAGGTTATTGATTTTAGATTTTTTTTCTTTTCTGATATATGCATTCAGCACTCTATATTTCTCTCTAGGCACTGCTTTCATTGCATCTCACAAATTTTGATAAGTTGTGTTTTCATTTCCATTTAGTTCAAAATATTTTTTGTTTTATCTTGAGACTTGTGCTTTGACCCATGTGTTATTTCAGAGTGTGTTCTTTAGTCTCTGATTACTTGGGGATTTTCCAGTTATCTTTCTGTTATTGAATTCTAGATTAATTCCATTATGGTCTGAGAAAATATTTTGTATGATTTCTATTCTTTTAAATTAAAGTATGTTTTACGGCCCAGAATGTGATCTTTCTTGGTGTATGATTTATGTGAACTTAACAAGAATGTATATTCTGCTGCTGCTGTATGGAGTATATTATAAATGTCAATTAGATCAAGTTGACTGATGGTGCTGTTCAGATCAACTATATCCTTACTGATTTTCTGCCTGCTGGATCTGTGAATTAATCATAGAGATGTGTTAATGTCTCCAACTATAATAGTGGATTTGTCTACTTCTCCTGTCATTTCCATCAGTTTTTCATCACGTAATTTTGATGCTCTATTTTTAGGTGAATATGCATTTAAGATTGTGATGCCTTCATGGAGAATTGACTCCTTTATCATTATGTAACATCCCTCTTTATCTCTGACTTTTTTGTGTGTGCTGAAGTCTGCCTTGTCTGAAATTAATACACCTTTCCTGCTTTCATTCTTTTAATGTTAGCATGGTATAGCTTTATCCGTTCCTTTACTTTTATCATATCTAAGTCCTTATATTTAAAATTAGTTTCTTATAGGCAACATATAGTTGGGTCTTGTTTTTTTAATCCACTCTGACAATCTCTGTCTTTGACAGAAATGTATTTAGACCTTTCACATTTAAATATATTATTGATATAGTTGTATAAATATCTTCCATATTTTTGACTGTTTTCTCTTCGTTGCATGTGTTCTTTATTTCTTTGTTTTCCCCTCTTTTACTGACTTCTCTTGGAGATTTTAATTGAGCATTTTATATGACTCCATTTTATCTCTTCTATTAACTTATCAATTATATTTATTTAAAAAAATTCTGTAGTTGCCCTAAAGTTTGAAATATACATTTTTAACTAATCCAAGTCCATCTCCAAATAACACTATACTTCTTCACATTCAGGGCAGGAAATTTATATCAGAGGATTCCTAATTCCTCCCTCCCATACCTTATGACATTGCTGTAATTTATTTCACTTAGCCGTATGCTACAATCACTCAGAACATTGTTACTATTGTTACTTTAAAGAAAAAGGTATCTTTTAGATCAACTAAGAATAAAAAAATAAAAGATTTTTTTTCACCTTCATATTTTCTTTCTCTGATGTTCTTCCTTTCTTTAGGGAGATTCATGTTTCTGATATATATAATTTTCCTTCGCTCTGAGAACTCCTTTTAATATTTCTTGCCAGGCATGTCTGCTGATATGAATTCTCTCAGGTTTCATTGTCTGAGATATTATTTCTCCTTATTCACCTTTTATTTCTCCTTATTATTTCACTTTTTTGATGAATAATTTTTTCTAGATACAGAATTCTAGGTTGGTGGGGTTTTTGAACTGTGTATTTCAGTGCTCTCTCTTATTGCTTGCATGGATTTTGAGGAATAATCTTTTGTACTTCTTATCCTTGTTTCTTAATTGGTAAGGGGTTTTTCCCTCTGAATTCTTCCAAGATTTTCTCTTTGTCTTTCTTCAGTTTGAATATGATATTCCTAGGTATAGTTTTGTTTTGTTTTTTGTTACGTGCTGTGCTTGGTAATCTCTGAGTTTCCTGGATCTGTGGTTTAGTGTCTGTCATTTTTGGTAAGTTCTCAACCATTATTTCTTTATTACTTCTTCTCCTTTCTCTCTTTCTTCTTCTGGTATTCCAATTAAATGTATACTACACCTTTGAAATTTTCCCACAGTTCTTGGTGCTCTGTTCTCTTTTGTCATTCTTTTTATCATTGCATTACAGTTTTTGGAGATTCTATTGACATATTTTCAAGCTCAAGTTCACTGATTTTTTCCTTGGCTCTGTCCAGTCTATTGATGAGGCATCAAAGCCATTCTTTATTTCTCTTGCAGTGTTTTTTATTTCTAGTATTTCCTCTTGATTCTTTCTTAGAGTTTCCTTCTCTGTGCTTATATAAGCTTTGTTTTTGCAAGTTATCTACTTTTGCCATTAGAGCCCTTATCATATTAATCACAGTTAATTTAAGTTCCTAGTATGATAATTCCAAAGTCTATTATATCTGAATTTGATTCTGATCCTTGATTTATCTCTTTAGACTGTGTTTTTTCTTGCCTTTTAATTTTTTTGTTGAAAGGTGGCTATGATGTATTGGGAATAGGAACTGAGGTAAACAGACCTTTATTGTAAGGTTTTATGTTATTCTGGCCAGCAGTTAGGCTATGCTTAAATTTTCCTGTAGATGTAGATTCCAGAGACTTCAAATTCCTCTGTTGTCCTTGTTTTTTTTCCTCTGTTGACTTTTGACTTCTCTAAGTACTTGTCCTCAAGAGAGTCTGCATTTAGCAGCTCTTTCAGCTCTAAACCACAGTTATTATACTGGAACCCTGTTTATTGTGGTGGTAAGATGTTGGAGAGGGGAAGAATCCTATAATTTTATGATTAAATCTCAGTCATCGAGAGAGCCTGTGTCCCTGGACTATAACTTTTACAAGTATTTATTAACTACCATCCCCACCTTAGGTGATACAAGAAGGTTAGAGGGAGCTGGAGTGGGAAAAATTCCCTTTCCCAGGTGGGATAAGGGTTAAGTAAAGTCTTCCCCTGGAGAGTAAGCCTTTGTTATGGATACCTCTCATAATGGTTATTTTCCCCTTCTTCCTGCCAGAGCAATGAGGGTATCTTTCTTAGCTCTTTATCATGTATTATAGGCTGAATACTACCCCCTCTAAAATTCATATGTTGAAGCTCTAACCCTCAATACTTCAGAATATAACTGTGTTTAGTGATAGGGCTTTAAATTTAAAAAGGTGATTAAGTTTAAAATGAAGCCATTAGGGTGGGCCCCAATCCAATTTGACTGGTGTCCTTATAAGAAGAGGCAATTAGGACACACAAAGAGACACCAGGGGTACATGCATACAGAGGAAAGACTATGTGGGGACACAGTGAGAAGGTGGCCATCTGCAAGCCAAGAAGAGAGCCCTCAGAAAAAACAAAACCTGCCAACACTTTGATCTTGGACTTCTAGATCCCATAACTGTGAGAAAATGAATGTCTGTTATATAAGTTACCCAGTCTGTGGTATTTTGTTATGGCAGCCCTAGCAAACTAATGTATCATGAGAACCTGGTGAGAATTAAAACCACAAAAGTGTGGGGGGAACCCTAAGACTATCCCAACAGGAGTTTCTCACTCTCACACTAGTTCATACTCAGCCTCTAGAAATTTGTCAAAATTCCCTTTTATTTATTACCATTTATGGCTCCACTGGCTTGCTCCAGGTAAGGAAATATTGGCTATGACTCTCTGGATTCACCTAGTCCCTCCAGATTTCAGGATGGCAGTTTGCCTTGAGATTTCAATTCTGTGATGCTTCCAAGAAAATTTATTGATTTTCAGTATGTTCAGCTTTTTCTTGTTGTAAGGATGGAGTGACAACTTCCAAGCTCTTTACATATTAGAGCTGAAATTAGAAATCCTGATATTTTTACTTAAACTCTACTTGCAAAGATTTGAAATATAACGTTATATGAGAAAAGTTTACATTTTGTACCTTAATAGGATTTCTTAGTCAGCTTGGGCTGCTATAACAAAATACCATAGACTGGGTGGTTTAAACAACAGACATTTATTTCTCATAGTTCTGGAGGCTGGAAGTTTCAGATCAGGGTGTCAGCATGGTCGGGCTCTGGTGGAGGCCCTCTTCTTGGCTTGCAGATGGCTGCTTTCTTGCTGAATCCTCACATGGAGGAGAGAGAGTGCTCTGGTGTCTTTTCCTCTTCTTATAAGAGCACTCATTCTACCTTGAGGATCCCACCCTCATGACCTCATCTAAACCTAATTACCTCCCAAAGCCCTCTTTGCAAACACCATCACATGGAGGGTTACAGCTTCAACATATGAATTTGAGAGGGATACAAACATTCAGTCCCTAACATATAAAATTCCTCTACTGGAAAGATTAAATTATTCTAAAAATTATAAATGTAGAATTGATACCATTATTTTTCTCTTTAAATTCTGTCAGAAATCAACCAATATGCCTTGGAAGAGTTTGCCATTAGCTACTGGATTCTTCAGTATCTCCTTTTAAACTAACTACCCTTCTTTCTGAGATTAGGTCATGGGTTACGAAACTAAATTGGGCTTCTGTGTATATCCTTTCCTTTCTATTCTCCTGTCCTAATCTCAGATTTCAAATCTTTCTCCGCTAGCAACGTACAGTTGTTCAAAAGCCCAAAGGACATAAGACATGACAGAATATTATTTTCTTAAGTCAGAGGTGGAAAGGTTACTGAAATAAAATTCATCATACTATAGTTGGGACACTGATATTTTCAGTGACCAAATCCCTCCCCCCTGGCAATTTTGGAAAAAGCTACAGTCTAACCAATTATATTGACAATTTAATATTTCCAGAAAATCAGGTCATAAGACGGTGAAATATTTATTAGAGGGTTACAAAATTAGTAGCAGAGGTCCTTGTTCCTTACCTCAAAGTAATGTTATCCATAAAAGGAAGAGGTAAAATTAATAAGACCAGAAGCAAATTCAGGTCTCACACATATTAGATGATATGGAGGATGAGACATATTTAATCTCTCAAATTATCTTAATTAGTTTTTGTAATAAATGAAACATCTACTTATGTTTAATATCAAAACATGGTACATACGCATGAAATGCTTTAGGAAAAATGTAATATACTATAGGAAAAATGTAATATACTATTTGATGAAATTCTAAATGAAGAAGTCATGATAAGTAGTTGCAAATTCAGATAATATCAAGCAACTTAAGGGAATTGATTTGGACTATGGAGGAGGGGTACGTTCTCCATGATCATCATTTTACTCCATTTTCATGCTCCCTTCCTGGAATTCCATTCACTGATTGGGAAATTCTTAATCATCCCTTAAGCCACATTGAAATTTCCCCAAATTTCTGGGTAAAGTTAGTTGCTCCCTCATCTTTGAACCCATGATACTTCATATGTTCCTCTCGCTTGTTGTCTATATTTTTGTTTTCTTCTATATTCTCCCCAGAATGTTGTGCAGGTCTCTGTACAGCTAGTACAGAGACGTAGCCTCCTGTTGTTGCCTATTTGATATTTCTTTTTCCACCTTTCGACATCTCAGTTTTCTATTGGAGAAGTATCCCTCTATCATTTAAAAAAGTCTTGGTGGAAAATAGGTAACAAAGAAGTGAAACTCTCATTATTTGCAGATGACATGATTGTATATATAGAAAACCCTAAAGTATCTGTTGGAAAACTATTAGAAACAATCAACAACTACAGCAAAGTTGCAGGGTACAAAATCAATCTACAAAAATCAGTTGCATTTCTGTATGCTAATAATGAACTAACAGAAAGAGAGCTCAAAAAGATAATACCATTTACAATTGCATCAAAAATAATAAAATATGTAGGAATAAATCTTACCAAGGAGGTGAAGGACCTATACAATGAGAACTACAAGACATTATTGAAAGAAATCCATGATGACATAAAGAAATGGAAAGATATCCCATGCACGTGGATTGGAAGAATAAACATAGTTAAAATGTCTATATTACCTAAAGCAATCTACAGATTCAATGCAATCCCAATCACATTCTTCACAGAAATAGAAAAAAGAATACTAAAATTTATATGGGGCAACAAAAGACCCCAAATAGCTAAAGAAATCCTAAGAAAAAAGAACAAAGCAGGAGACATCATAATCCCTGACTTCAAAACATACTACAAAGCAATAGTAATCAAAACAGCATGGTACTGGTACAAAAACAGACACACAGATCAATGGAACAGAATTGAAAGCCCAGAAATAAAACCACACATATACGGACAGCTAATTTTCGACAAAGGTGCTAAGAACATACAATGGAGAAAGGAAAGTCTCTTCAATAAATGGTGTTGGGAAAACTGGACAGCCACATGCAAAAGAATGAAAGTGGACCATCTGCTATCGCCATTCACAAAAATTAACTCAAAGCGGATCAAAGATCTGAAGGTGAGACCTGAAACTATAAAACTCATGGAAGAAAATATAGGGAACACACTATTTGACATTGGTTTTAAAGGAATCTTTTCGGATGACATGCCTACCCAGACTAGGGAAACTAAAGAAAAAATAAACAAGTGGGACTTTATCAGATTAAAGAGCTTTTATAAGACAAATGAAACCAGAATCAAGATGAACAGACAACCAAGCAGCTGGGAGAGAATATTTGCAAAACATACATCTGACAAGGGGTTGATCTCCATAATATATAAAGAACTCACACAACTGAACAACAAAAAAAAAACAACCTGATCAAAAAATGGGAAGAGGAAATGAATAGACACTTCTCCAAGGAAGATATACAGATGGCCAATAGGCACATGAAAAGATGTTCAACATCACTAATCATCAGGGAAATGCAAATCAAAACAACACTAAGATACCACCTCATGCCCGTTAGAATGGCTATAGTCACCAAGACAAAAAACAACAAATGTTGGAGAGGATGTGGAGAAACAGGAACCCTCATACAGAGCTGGTGGGAATGCAAACTGGTGCAGCCTCTATAGAAAACGGTATGGAGATTCCTCAAAGAATTAAAAATAGAGATGCCCTATGACCCAGACATCCCACTACTGGGAATCTATCCAACGAACCTGAAATCAACAATCCAAAGAGGCTTATGCACCCCGATGTTCATTGCAGCATTATTCACCATAGCCAAGAAGTGGAAGCAACCTAAGTGTCCCTCGACTGACGATTGGATTAAGAAAATGTGGTATATATATACAATGGAATACTACTCAGCCATAAAAAAAGACAAAATCGTCCCATTTGCAACAACATGGATGGGCCCGGAGCGTATTATGTTGAGTGAAATAAGCCAGAAAGAGAAAGACAAACACTGTACGATCTCACTCATATGTGGAATATAAACCAACACATGGACAGAGAAAACTGTACTGTGGTTACCAGGGGCAGTGGAAGTGGGGGGTGGGCACAAGGGGTGAAGGGAGTCATATATATGGTGATGGACAAACAAAAATGCACAACCCAAAATTTCACAATGTTAAAAACCATTAAAACATCAATTAAAAAAAAAAAAAGTCTTGGTGGAATTGTCAATAAAGGTGGTCTGCTATCTCCTGGGCAAGGGGAGAACATATGACCCATTGATTTGTCATTTCCAAAGAATTTGAATATGGAGTAGTGACACAAGGGTGAAAAACATTTGGATCTTATCTAAGTGCAACACTCTGAGGAGAATGTCTACTAATCCCTGGAGAATATCGTGTGCAGTATGATGCCACTTTTGTTAAAAAAAAAAAAAAAAGAAGAAGAAGACTTAGCTATAGAGACCTTTAGTGATCTAGACATGGGTATATATAGATGTCTATGAAGAGGTCTGGAATATTCCAAACTAACATGTTTTAAGTGGTTTTTATGGAGCTAGTTTGGATTTGGGATAAGGTAAAGGGGTTTTTTCACTTATAACTATGTATTTCTAACCTGTTTCATTTGAGGGAGTAAAAGTCATGTGTTACTTTTATAATTTGTTTATTTTATTTAAGGAAGTTCACTTTTAAAATTATATTCCCAAAAAAGAAGACGTCTGGATTTCTTTCCTATTTATTGAGATAATTTGCCAAAGTTTGGTGTTTTTTTGTAACACATATAGTCACATAGAGAAGGAGAAGGACGTATAGTTGAATAGATGTTTTAATTCTCCTGAGAGACAGAGAACTATAACATTAAAGTCATCCAAATATGAATTCTGTACAACTTGGGAATAAAGTGATAACCTGAGGAGATAATAGAAAGCAAGCAGTTTGGGGAGGAAATCGTACAGCATTCCACAGAATTCTGAAAGCTTGTTTTTTCCCCTTAACCATATATCTTGGGCATGTGTCTATGTGAGTATATATAGATCTACCTCATTTTATTTTTTCATGCAACGTTGAATGTTATAGAATGGATATACCATAATTTATTTAGCCATTTCTCTATCTAAGCATTTATGTTGTTTCCAATATTTTTGCTATTATAAACAATGCTGCAGTAGAAATCTCTGTCCATATATTTTTGAGCATAGGAATCAGAATTTCTGTAGGAAAAAATTGAAGAAACAGAAATGGCACATGAAAGGGTTTCTACATGTGAATTGTTGATACTATAAACAGTTCTGAAAAAAAGGTTGTGTTAATCTGTATTTCCAACAGTGTGTGTGAGTACTGATCTCCCCATGCTTTGCCAATATCGGATATTATTATTTTGTTTTCTTAACTTTGGATAATCACATCAGTAAAAAAAATTGACAGTTGATTGATATTCTGTGCAAACTGCTTTTTTTCGCTAAGGAGATTTTTCTTCATTGCATGGTTGTAGTCGTTGCTAAGAAAAGGGGAATCATTTTAGATTTCACAGGCCCTGCATTTCCCACCTAGAAGCCATGTTTGGACACATTCATATGCTAAGTTCATGGCCTAAGTAAAGTCTGACTTAGGAATATAGTTTTCTAAACTGAAAAGTCCATCAGAGGCTGGATAGTGGGTTTGCTAGACATTTTTCCACACTGAGAATGTGAACTAGCATTCGGTCCCAGATAGACAGTACACCTGCATCTTATGGCAGAAGTTAAGTTCTAAAGCTAGCTAATGAGGCCAAAATTACAGCCATCTCTTTCTCCCTCACTGCAGCAGTTCCCTGTTACTTTAGTTGAGAACCACATGAAGGAGTCGCCTTGCATTTAGGGGCAATATTATATGACATGCTTGTTTTTAAATCCTTGAATCACACTCAGCATGGTAAGCTGATTACACCCTAAGAGGCATGTAGAAAATGAGAGGGCCCTAAAAAACAGTGAGTGACATCTACCATGTCACGCTGACTCAAGGGCATAAGCATTTTGAAGTGGCTGGTGGGCAGATTATTTAAACTGTAACTTTGTCCTGTCTCATACTTCATACTGAGTGAATATAGTTCTGGGAATCAGCAGTGCTAATAAAGGGGAACATAAATGTGGATGTTCCATGCCAGCATCATTTAGGAAATACTTTTCGATTCATAGCATAATGTTAATTGTTTAATGCAGTACTCATTCCAATATATAACATTAAATTAATAACAAAATGTTTGAATTAATTTTGGAAATTGCTTATTTTTTTCCTACATAGACTGCTATGCCTGTCAAGTAAAAAAAATAGTTTAAGTGACTCAAATAAAAGTAAAAGACTTTATTAAGCTGATTCACATCAGGAAGCACCTGAAAACCAGGTAAGTCACCTGTCGAAACTGGATTGTACTTTTAATAGGGTGAGGAAAAGAGAGAGATATGTCCTTGTGTTTTTGGCTCAGGCAACAGTTTTCATCTCTAATTGTTGCAAGACTTGTGGTTGGAACAGTTGGAGATCGTTCCAGTATTCATGTCTGTTGCTCAAGAGCATCTGTACAATCTCATACTGCTGTTAAGAACTGTTTTTTAAAAGTCCTAAATTTGTTCTATTAGTCAAGGTTAGGGGCTGAGGAGACAGCAACAAAAAGGTGAAAGGAAAAAATAAGGAAAGGAAGCCATGTTTGGAGATAAGGGAGCTGGAGACCTTCTATCACCTCTAGTTTAAACCTTTTACATACCTGGGTTTACAAATTTCCAGTGAATCCAGGCCTTTCTAATAATGTTGCAACTTTTCATGACTGTTCAGTTTTGTTTCTCCATTTATCCCAGGTGGGATACCTGGCTTGTTTCCTTACCTTCACCAAGGATTTCAGCTAAATGTGATGTTCAGTCTTCCTGATATGACTGGCCAGGATGCGGGGAACTGAAAAAAAGAAAAAGAAAAAAAAAAAGGCTATGGGTACCATAGGACATGGATAGGTAAAGAATTTAGGAAACGACAGGGGAAGATAAAATAATCAGACGCCAGAACTTGAGCATGAGAGGAAAATTGGTTATAAGAACTACAGCTTGTTGGATGGAAGGAGCAGTTGCAGACTGACGCAAAATCACTCACATACTTGCCTCAGTTCTTTAAGTTCCGGTTGATAGTAGTCAGAGTTAGTCCCAGAACCTGGAGGACTCTGAAGGTAGACTGGTGTCATATGGCACCAGCTGTGAGAAAGGCAAGAGGGGAGGAAATGGAAAAAGAGGAGGATTCCTCATAAGAAATTAGGAAAATCATGACCATCAGAGAAAAGTTATCTTCAGGGAAATGTTTGCCCTCAGAGAGGCAGCATGGTAACATGGCCTGAGCATGAGATTTCTGTCAAATGTTCTCAATGTAAACCTTGAACCTGCCACATTCTTTAGGCAAGAAATTATTTGTTAATAAATTATAATTTATTAGCACATAAAGGTTGATTTTATTCAACTTTATATCTCCAGAATCTAACATACACCTGGCTAAAGGGCTGTTGTTTGAATCTAAGTCAGGGGTTTGCAAATTGAGGAAGCATCAGAATCACCTGGAGAGCTTGTTAAACTACACATTGCCAGAGTTGCAATCCACTCAACCTGGGGCGAGAATTTGCATTTCTATCAAGTTCTCAAGGGATGCTCAAGATACTGCTCCAGGAATTACACTGTGAGAACCTTTGAGCACTGTTTTAAATCAGGGGTCAACAAACTACAGCCAGCTAGCCAATCCACCCTCAGCCTGTTTTTCTACAGCTCATGGTCTAAGAATGTTTGAAACACACATACACACACACAAAGAATATACAGCAGGGATTGTATGTGTCCCACGAAGTCTAAAATATTTACTATCTGACCCTTTACAGAAAACATTTACCAACCCCTGCTTTTAACAATACTATTATTGCAAAAACAAATGACCTAACCTGGAAAAGGGTTAACATGCCTTTCTTTATCACTGAAGAATAAGAACTAGATATTTACGTTTTGTGTTACCTAAATCACACTGTATTTCCAATATTCTATCTCTGCCTCATTCTTGTTTGGCTGCTTATATCTATTTTAGGAACTGTAAAGAATGATTTCAATTATTCTGTAAAAGTATTTCACTGAATTAAAATGTAGATATTTTTAGAAGCATTATTCTGTAATAATTTGAGGAAAATAGGCATGACATTAGTGCTTTCAATATTTAAGCTTCTCTCTTTATTTTAACTGCACTTTAATCCTTTAATTTTTGGTATGTTCTGATAGGCCATTTCCAGACGTCAGATTTCTATCTGGAACATGCAAGCTTCCAGATACATCTCTAAGGCTTATGGGAGCTCATTCCAAACTTTGTCCAACTGTGTTTTTCAGCCTTCCTATTGTTGGTGCTGCATATTGGTATGCCACAGTAGGTCAGCAGCTCGGATTTCTGTTATTCTTTATCTAGTTTAGAACTGCATCCAGGGTCAAGAAAGGAATCGTAACATAGTTAACGTCTTAGGCTGACAGTGGATTGATCATTAGTAGCACCAATCACGAGTGTTGACTTCAGATATCCAGACTATGAGTTTAACCACACACAAAAGGGTGGTATATTTTATCAATAAACAGATGAAGCAGAATGGCCTAGAGCTGGATGTCAGTGAGCAAGCAGGGTGAGGATGATATACTTGAAGGAGGGGAGCACGCTGGAATAGGGGAGGTCACAGCCTGAGTGAGGTGAAGAGAAAATCCATACACACGGCAGGGTGGGGGGCCCAATGTGGGGTATCAGCACCAAGCAGAATGAGAAGAGCTTTTCCTTGAAAAGGCACCCTGGTGTGAGGTGAGGGAGATTGAGCAGGGAAAGGGAGGTTTCCATGTGGGGTGGTGGCACCAGCAGCAGTCTGATTTTGGGCGTTGGATCCTAAATGAGGTAAAGGAGCGTTCATGCAAGAGGCTGGGCAGGCACAGGGTGTTGGAGCCCAAAAGGGATGAAGAAGGCATCAGGGCTGATGGGGATTGAGGTAGCAGCGATGGGAGATTGATTCCATATGGAGGGACTGATCACACAAGTAAATACACTAAAGATGATGGGACCAGAGAAGGCAGTCACAAATATGGAAAAGAAAAAAACTAAAATAAACCCTGTAGTGTTGGGTTGAAGTTGTAGATATTGGTGTGAACCTATGGATATGTAAATAGAGATATAAAAACAATATGTAAATGTCTCTGTGTGTGTGTATACACTAAGAGATCTTGAGATCAGTGATACTCCAATAGCTGTGAGACTACCTAGTGCTCACATCTTGGTTTCTTATACCATCCTCCATCTAAAGGAACCAGGGATCCTTGTTAAAATGGCTGATTCTAGCGCTGGAAAAGGAAACATCAAAATGGGCCTGGAACATGTTGAATCTGAAAGTAAGGAAATGCTAAAAAAGTGATGAGGACGTCTCAAAAGGCACAGAAGCCAGTTTGAAGATATTTGAAGGGGCTTCTATTGGTCAAAGCTGGGACAATTTGAGTGTCAAAATAACTAATGATAGTTTTGGTTTATGATTTGAATAAAATAGGAATCAATAATATGATATATGATATAAATAAATGAATAAATTGAAAGTTTAAAGAAAAACAACATATTTGCATGGTTTTTGCTATGGTCTGAATATTTGTGTCCCCCCAAAATTCATGTGTTGAAATCTTTTCTTTTTTTTTTTTGTGAGGAAGATCAGCCCTGAGCTAACATCTGATGCCAATCCTCCTCCTTTTTCTGAGGAAGACTGGCCTTGAGCTAACATCTGTGCCCATCTTCCTCTACTTTATATGGGACGCCGCCACAGCATGGCTCGACAAACAGTGCGTCGGTGCACGCCAGGGATCTGAACTGGTGAACCCCGGGCCACCACAGCGGAGCGCGTGCACTTAACCACTTGCACCTTTGGGCCAGCCCCTCATGTGTTGAAATCTTAATTCCCAATGTGATGATATTAGGAGGAGGGGCCTTTGGGAGTTGATTAGGTCGTGAGGGCAGAGCCTTCATGAATGAGATTGGTGCCTTATAAAAGAGACCCCAGAGAGCTCTTTTGCCCCTTCCACCGTGTGAGGATACAACAAAGAGTCTGCAGTACAGAAGACGGCCCTCATCTAACCATGCTGGCACCCTGATCTCAGACTTCCAGTCTCCGGAGCTGTGAGAAATAAATTTCTGTTGTTTATAAGCCACCTAGTCTGTGATATTTTGTTATAGCAGCCCAAACAATCAAAGACAGTTTCAAAATACCTTTCCACAAAATATTTATTAGTTACAAAGGAGAAAAGAGCAACTTTACAGTGGGGAAGCCTGGAAGACTTAAGACTTAAGACATTCATTAAGCCATCAAAGTTAACATTACCAGTAATGGACTACATAGAAAATGTATACCATCTGATAGGCTACACTGAGATGAGCACAGCATGACCTCAGTCATATTCTGGCCAAGAGCCATAACTTGAATCTTATCATGAGGAACCATCAGAAAATCCAAATGGAGAGACATTCTATACAATAACTGGCATGCAATAATGACAAGCATCAAAGGTCATGCAAGTCAAGAAAAGACCAAGGAGCTGTCCCAGGCTAAAGGAGACTAATGAAATATACAACTTAATGCAAGATGTGATTCTGGATTGGATCCTTTCAGTATAAAGAACATTCAGTAGTGGGACATTTGGAAAAATTTGAATAAAGTCTAAGGATTATATGGTCATAATACATCAAGACTAATTTCCTGATTTTGTGATTGTACTTTGGTTACGTAGGAGAATATCCTTGATTGTAGGAAATACCACTAAAGTATTCAGGGGGGAGGGGAAATTATGTCAACTATTTACTCTCAAATGCTTCAGGTAGAAAAAGTTATTTTTACTATATTTGCAACTTTCTATTGTTTTGAGATTGTGTTAATATATATTATATATGAAATATATATATATATATATATATAAAACATCTCAGGGCTATGGAAAGTTTACACTGCATTACTAGTTCTGTTTGCACCAGAGAAGTATTTTGAAGTATTTCAGAGAAGGTAGAAATATTGGCTAATTTACTTCACAAAAATAAAGGATTTATGAGATCTCTTCCTGAAAAAAATATTAAAAAGATATATGCCTAGCAAGCTCTCATTCTAGGATTATATTTGCTTGAAGATTCAGGAAGGAAAGGAAGTAGCTCATACAATCAGAACAAGAAGAGCAACTAAAAGAAAGAAAGAGGAAGGGATTGTGCTGAGTGAGCGGAAGGAAGAGATTGCCTTAGGAGAACGGAGAGATCTTGGCGGCAAGACTAGATAGAAAAGAAAGAGAAAATGAGATATACCCAAGCCTAAGTGCTATTAAAAATAAGACTGGGAAAGAGGGGGGATATTTTGCTCATTACTAGACTAGGGATTGTGATTAGAGATGGAAGAAATTTAACACAATGCACAAGGAAAGATTTCCAAGAGCAAATTAGAATGACTCCCAGTAGAAGTCCAGATCCAGGAAGCTAGTGAGAGGTGCTTTAGGAAAGCTTTAGACAAGGAGTCAAATGGATGAGCATTTTGGAGGGGGAACTCCCTTGATGATCTGGTAAACTGTGCCAGGTGATTACATAAGACCTGGACAGATACAATTGCATAACTTTACATAAGGTTTGGACAGACTCAATATAGAATGCTTCAGTTTTTGCTAGGTGGGTTTCAAAAGTGACACCATTATTGTAAGTGGGAAAGCAGACATACCCTGTACCATAAGGAAACACTCCTGGAAAACTTACGCAGTTATGCCTCCATAGGAAGTTACAAGGGCAATGAAACACACAAAAGAGAAATAACGTAGGACCATTATGGATCCAGGCTTTGGTTAGATGCCGGCTGGTTGGAAAGTCATCTCCAGGCTAGAACTGCCAACAGCAATTAACATTTTTAAGTCAGGGACGGGAGTAGAAGCCATGGGACAGTCGATGGTAAGGCAAGGAAGACTCAATCCTGTGATACATATAGACTCCAATAAGCACCAGTTGGGCCACATACATTCATCCATGAACAGGAGATGTCATGCTCTGATTTTGTTTGGTTACAGTTACAGTTACATGCCTACCACTGGAATCTGTGTCACCTAAAGCACATGCAATGACAGTTCCAGAGGAGTTGGTTCCCTGGAGAAAAATAAGGGTACCAGTACTCCAAAAAGGACAAACTGGGTAATAAAAACAACAAATAGGAAGCATAATGGGGCTTGTGAAATTTTAAGACATCATACAATCTCTGACAAAATTTCTATCAAGGTCAAATTTACAATGGACTATCACCACTCTCTTTTTAGGGATAAATGTTGGAGAAATATAATTTAAAAAAAATCTTCCAACCCAGAAAACCTCTCCACAAAGGTAGAAGAGAAAAAAACTATTTTCTTATTGAATAAGCATTAAACCAGAATGTGATGCGCATCACAGGCTAGACTACAATCCGCTGACATTGCAAAGACAGAAAAGAAATCTCACCTTGCCATATAGCCAAGTAGATCCAACCCATTACATACATGTTCTCAAGATAAACAATAACTAGTCTTCAAGTAAAAGGACATGACAGCACACTTTGTGACACATAGTTCACCCTAAATTCACTTAGTAATTGGGGGACCATCTGTGTTAGTTAATTGGTCTTATCTAAAGGAAAAATAAACCTCTCATGTCTTTATGACAAGAGGTAGTTTTGCAACTTGAAGCAAGGCACCCACTGTGATTCCCAGGAAAATATGTAGAATGGGAGAGTACACTTTCTACATGTTTTTCAAGAATTTTCATGTTTAAGTCCCTATATTAGATTTTAAATTTCTTTAAACTACAACCAGAAACAAAACAAAATAGAAAATTCTTTCCTGAGAGGGAGTGCTATACAGCAGCAGATGTTGGCATGTCCTGGGGTATAAAAGATGCCTATCTGCCCCTTGCCTGGACATGCTGCTCAAGGCAGAGGTTATCTTACTTGGACAGAATATTCTGCCTGTTACGGGAGTTATAACCTACCCAAACTTGAGGAGATTTGTAGCGATGTAAATTCTATTTAAGGAGAAAGGACTTTTGGATCTTGCTAGAGTAGACACAAAAGATGTTATAGCAATGGTAGACATCTGAGTCCAAGAAACTGCAGAACCTGATGGAATGCCTAAAGGCACTTGGGCTCTCAAAGCATATAAGTGACTTTGGCTGAATCTTTGTGAGCTTTAGAAGAAAGTTTCCTTCTTGCTGAAAACCAGAGTGCATACTAGATAAGCCTCTTAAATACACATCAGAGAGCTGGAGAAAAGGTCATGTGCATTTACACAGATGCTAGAGATTCTGTAACAGAGGAGATGGGCCCAGGAAATTTTGACTCAGACACCATTTAGCACAGGTTTTGGCAGGAGAAGAAGTCCTAATAGCCACTTTGCAAACTTTTGGAAAACCAGGTGGTAGCATGCTCATGTACTCTCTCTAAGCACAAGTTGCCAAGTGAAAGGGAACTTGATTTCTCACCAGATGGACACACCTTTGATTCTACCACCAAGATGATAACCTAGGGCACTGGCAGAGAAACTGTGATTAATGGCACTGCTGTGCCATTAAGAGTTTAGAAAAATGAAAACACCTCTCTTTTTTCCTTGCCTGCAGAGAGCCACAGACATTTCATGGTAGACTGTGCCGATTAAGAAAACTCACAGATAGTGATGCAGAAAACAAGGCTTACTTGGGGAATTTCAGGATATTTGGGAAGAACACACTGGTTCCACATTGGTATAGCTTCAGTCAGCCCATACATCCTCCCTTGGGTCAGACAACTGAGATAAAGTAGTTGGGGAGAAAGAGGTATGAACAATTACCAGATGATGGATGTTGGGTGGCTAGATGAATGACTGATTCCTAAGTCAGCTATCCTCCTGCCCTATATGTTAGACAAAATGAGGAGGAGATGATATTCAACATTTTGTTCCCAGAATCTATGGCACACATAGGTACAGTAGAGGCAAATTGAAAGATATAAAGGACAAAGATTAATCTAAAAAGACCAGAGAAAAGAGATGGATTAACTAAAACAAAATGACCATTATTAGGCTGATTTATCATATCAGAAAAAATATATGCCAGAAGACATACACAAGGAAAAATAGGGAAAATCAATAAATCCAAAGACTAGTTCTCCAGAAAGAATAACAAAATAGGAAACCAACGAGATAGACCAAGAAAAAAAAAGAAGGAAACAATGCAAAAATGAGCAAGACAAGGGAAAAGTTGACGTAATTACAGACAAATTTTAAAAATCATAAGAGAATAGTATTAATAGCATTTTGACAGAATTTTGAAAATTGTTAATTATTAAAGTATATTTAAATAAATAAATGACTGAATATATCCTTAATCATTAATAAAATTGAACTGGTATTCAATTTCTACCTCCATCTCAATTAACAAAACACTTAGGCCAGGAAGTTTTACGGGCAAATTTCATCAAATATTCAAGCAACTTATAGTCCCTATATAATACAAATTATTTCCAGGAATAAAGGAGAGAGAAAGCTATTCAACACATATTATGAAACTAGTGCAACCTTTGTACCAAATGAGAAAAGAACAGTATAAAAATAAGCCTATAGCATAGAAGCAAAAATCCTAAATATATTATCAAATTTAATCCAGCTGTGTGTATACATGCACACACATGTGTACATAAACATAACAATCAAGGATATTTTATCTTAGGAATACAAGGATGCATCAATATCAAAAAATCTATGCAATTTATTACATTAATAGTTACAGAAGAAAATAATATCAACAGATGGAGAAAAACAATTCAGTAGAGTTAATCATTCACAAGTGAATTTATTAACAAACTATGAATAAATTATTTCTTAATCTAATAAATGATATCTATAATAAAACTATGACAAAACATATTTAATGGTAAAACATTAGAATCATGTCCATTATGTTCAGGAACAAACGAATATTACTGCTACCACTCCTACTATTTGATATTGTACTGTAAGTTCTAAACAAAACACTATAGGAAAAAGAAGATATATTAAAATTGAAAAAACAGAGAGAGAGATAATTGTCATTGTTTGCTATAGATAGGATTTCCTCATAGAGAAACCAAAAGAATCATAGACAAATGAAACTGATAAGAAAGTCCAGCAAATTTTCTAAACACAAGTCAACATAGGAAAACCAATAGTGTTTCTATACACCAGCAATAATCAATTCAAAAACGTAATGGAAAAGAAATGATCCAGTGTTATAATAGTTTAAAGTGTAACTTCCTTGGAGTAAAACTAAAAACGTGTAAGAAATACCTTTAAAGAGAAAAGTACATTACATTTTCAAAGAACACAAAGTCCTGAACAAATGGAGAATAAACCACATTCATGAATGGGAAAGTTCAATATCATAAAACTAAAATTTTCCCCCAAATTAATCTGTAAATTCAATGCATTCCAATCAAAATCCTATAAGGAAATTTTTGGCACTAGATAGATAGATTCTAAAATTCATATTGAGGACTAAAAGCCCAAGAAACCTTAAAATCATCCTGGTAAAAAGACAATAAAAGGAGAAAGACTCATTCTTCCATACTTCAAGATTTATGACAAAGTTAACTTAGTAGTACTCATGCTGATCAGTGGAACAGAATAGATGACCCAGGAAAAGATCTGTACACATTGGTACATGATGTAGTTGACATTACAACTAAGTGGGGAAATTGGCTTGCCTTGGGTTAAAAATAAAAGGTCCATACCTCACCATACCCAAAATAAATCAAAGATACGTAACTACGTAAATGTTTAAAATAAACTTTAGAACAATAATAAGAAAATATAAATGATATCTTTGTGACCTTGTGGTAGGAAAGGATCTCCTAAATATGACACAAAAAACACACATAAAGAAAAAGATTGATGGAGTTATTATTTCAAAATTTTAAACGTCATAAAACAACATAAAGAGTATTAAAAGACAAATCACAGACTTAGAGAAACTATTTGTCACATTCATTTAAAATAGTATTTAGCATCTGGAATATAAAGAAAATCAAATCCATGAGACACAATAGAAAATGGTCATCTTGCAGAAGAGGGAATTGGAATGTTTAAGAAGAAACAAAAGATGAGATGCTCAACCTCACCAGCAATCTGAAGAAAAACAAAACAAAACAAAACAATCATCTATCAGATTTTGAAAAAAAAATAAACCCGATAAATGTTTGTGAGATGGTGTATACAATTGTAAAGAAGAGCAAGTTAACAATAGCTGGCCAATGCTAAAAACTGACATTTTAATTAGAGGCAACTACTGTCATATGAATGAAATTAAGTACTAGATAGATTTATCAAATTCCCATTAGTGATTGCCTTAGGTTAGAAAGAAGGGAAATTGGACTTTGGAGAGATACAAAGAGGAGATCAGCTTTATATACAATGTTTTAATTTTATTAAAAATCAAAATCTGTATCAAATGTTAACATTTACTAATTCTTGGTGGTAAGTATATGGGTGTTGATGTTGGCATCCTATGTTTTTCAGTTTTCTGTATATTTAAAGTTCTTCATACACACACACACATATACACACACACACAAAACTCATTCAAATGGAACTAATTGGAGCATTTGAGTAGGGTGGAGAACAAAATAGGATTTAGATCGGGATGCTAGTTCTAGGCTAAGGTTGAGTTGAGGTAAGTGGCAATAAAGGAATCAAGAAATCTTGGAGATGGAAAGAAAGAGAGATTGAGAGAGAGAAAGAGAGAAAGGGAGAGAGAGAAAGAGGGAGAGAGAGTGTCTTAGCTGGAGTGGAAGGTGGTGAGGTGACTGGGGGAGAGGAATAGAAGGTATCATGAGCAGTGAGCAAGATTCATATAGTACTTGAGAACAAAACAATAAAGATGGGTTATAGGGAGAATCATGAAGTCATAGATGAATCTGTCTTTTATCTAATAGGCTATTGGAGATAAAACATCATTTCTGAAGTAGTAGGTGACAAAAGTCATCTCTTAGGAAAATCAGTCTGATGGGAGTTACGCACTGATATGACTTACATAGGCCCCCTTCTATCTGCCTCAGAAACAACTGCAGAACACAAAGGGATCTCTCCTTTCTGAATTCCTTCATCTCCTTGATGCCATTCTATAGGAAAGGATCTAAGACAGGCCCTTCCACATTCTGTCTGCCACTTTTCTATCCAAAGAATCACAGAGTTTAGCAATTGGAGACATTTTTCACAGACACTATTCAGTGAATCAAATCATTCATCTATAGGGTGGCGTTTTCAGTAAGGGCACATTTCTTCCTGCCTGAAAATATTATGAAGAATAATTTTGCTATGAGCTGGGATGAATTCATTGCTTTCTATCATATCTCTTCTGCAAAAAGAAACAAAAGAAGCAAATGCTTCTGCATCCTCATCCCAGGTAAATACCACATCATTTCTACTGACTACTTTCAACAATTCTGGTTGTTATTTTTCTAATAAAGCACAAAAAGAAAGTCAGCGAAGAAATAACTGTTTAAAATGTTGTATGATTCAAAGGGACTGATATTCCACATAGTAAGCATTATTTCCTACTGTTGTCATGTGGGTTCTTGAAAAATAATCATAGATTAATTAAGGAATTATCTATAGCTCCATGCAGAGGAAAAAATAGCATTTTTGTCACCTGACATTTGGAATAGTTAACACATGTTTTCAACAAACCACTGAATTAGGACTTAGGGCATTTGGGGTGTGGATCCAGCTCCAACAAGATTTGTTGCTGGTCCAAAATAGGGAAATGTCATTTCTGCTCCTCATTTTAACTATGAAGCTAGGATGATAATTAGCTACTGCTGGATTCGTTATAAACTTTCAATTATCATTTGAAGACTATTTTTCAGTTTATGATCTTGAGAAAGTTTACATGTTAAAATAAAAGAACTGAACACAGAGGGAATACCAAGTGTGATAAGAGAAAAACTCCTTGGGTTTCATTGCAACGTGTAGGTCTCTGTGATCACTCGAAAAGGACTCAAGTATCTCACCCACAGTAGTATATTTATGTACCTTAGTGGTATAAAATATACTCCATTGCATGCCTTTTCAACACAGTGTCAGCATATGATATAATTGTAGAGAATAACATTCATTGTAAGAATTGATGAAAGCTATTATGTTATAGGTTAAGTGGGATGATAATAGCAGGAAATAATAGTAAAAAGCTCCTTGCACAAATAGGAGAATAAAGAAAAGCACTTCATTTCTTCTTCATCAAAGACTTCTCACTTCCAAGGGAGCATTCCAAGATGAGTTAAATAGCATCCATTGAGACGTTGGAGGAAAATAATAGAAATTCCGTTTATATTTATTTTTGATCTCTTGCCTTTTAATTTGTATGTTTTGTTTGTTTCATAATTCACATAAATATTAATATAGTGATATATGTTTATAATTTATAAAAATAAATAAATAATGCAACAACAACATTTCATACTGTAAGAAAAGAAAAATAATTTTTCCTTTACCCTTCTAGATTCTTGGCTGAACACCCCCTGTAATAAAACACAGATTAACAGGAGAAAAACAAACAGAAGTTTAATAACACAGATACCTCCTGTATACAAGGGAGAGACCCAGGAAAACTGAGTATCTCCCTGAAATGGCCCAAGTCATCACCATAAACACCATCTCCAGCTAAAGGCAAAGGAAGGTGTTTAGGTGGGGGAGTCAGCTATGGGAGTTGACTAGGCAAAGCACAGTAAACAAGAGTAAGGTTGTCACACAGATGTAAGTCCTTTTCTTTTCCGTGGATAATAGTTTCTAGAGATTTAGAGTCATCCTCTTCTTCCTGCTACAGAGAGGGAGACACCCTTACAAATGGAAATTTCACTTATGAATGTAAATGTCTCTTACAAAAGGGTAACTTCTACTCAGTTTTCAGAGCTTTTCCTGTGTCTGCTGTTTCTTAAAAATAGCTCAAGATAATCCTTATGCCAAAGAGGCGTATTTTGGGGTGGCAAATTCTGCTCCCCTTCACTGTCTTTATCAAGTCTTGCCTAAACTAGTCTTCTAATTGGTCCCTCTACCACTAGTCTTATCCAGATCGCTCCAATCCTTTCTCTACATTGCCGCCAAAGACATCTTTCTAAAGTGTACATCTGATTTTGTTATTCTCCTGCTTAAAATCTGTTCAAGATCTCCTTGTTGCCTAAAGGGAAAAATCCATAAGGAGTGTCATGATCTGGTCAGTGTGTACTTCTCCAGGTTTATTTCTCATCATAGCCCTTTGATACTCTTCACTCAAACTGTACTGGACTACTTTGATCCATGTGAAATTTGTTCAGATCACACTTCACCTATAACAGTATTTTAAATTGGAAGTTTGAACTGAGTCACCACAATACAATAGACATGAAATTCCAAAGCGAGGTGCCAGGATACAAAGCAGATTTTCACAATGAAAAATCTTTAGAACCAGTTAGAGATTAATTTTAGGTCAGATTTTCTGGAAACAGACTGCGATATGGGTGGTTTTGTGCAAGAGGTTCATTAGGAGTGTTCTAGCGAGCTGTACTTGTAGGGAAGTAAGAAAGGCAGGGTTGAACAGAGAGAGAATCTGATCTCCACCGCTTTGCAAATGAGCTCTTAGAGAATATTCCAGAAATCTCTAGACCTTGGATGGCCAGTTTTTCAGAGTTGTACCAAACTGAAGAAAGGGGGTTGGGCCTTTGAACCCTCACACCAGCCAATCATTGTGCATCAACCACCCAGTAGAAAGGCAGTTGTAATCTTGGATGAGGAGGCAACGCCCTTTGAGGGGCTCAGTTGTGAGCCATCAGCAGAAGATGTTCTCAAGATTGGCACTGAAGAAGGTCTCTGGGTGGATCAACACACCATTTACCAGAAAGTTCTAAAGCCAAAACGAAGATATTCATGTGAAGGGAGATAAGGCAAGGGCTTGTGAATGATTTTTGTTAGTTAAAAGAGAATTGCTACTGTGCTCAGAAGAAGAAAAATGTTGGAGGGGCACTATCCCTTTCGCTTCAAGCCTAGAAAAAGAAGCTTCAAGGAGACCACAAAAACAAAAGAACCTGAAGTAGGTTCCTTGAAGCTTGAGAAACATAGTGATTAATAGTGTGGCCTTTAACAAGATATGTAATCTCTTTGACCTTCTGTTTCTTTCTTTTTTTTTTTTTTTTAAAGATTTTATTTATTTATTTTTTGCCCCCAAAGCCCCAGTAGATAGTTGTATGTCACAGCTGCACACCCTTCTAGTTGCTGTATGTGGGACTCGGCCTCAGGATGGACAGAGAAGTGGTGCCTCGATGCGCACCCGGGATCCGAACCTGGGCTGCCAGCATCGCAGCGCGCGCACTTAACCACCAAGCCACAGGGCCGGCCTAACCTTCTGTTTCTTCAACTGTAAAATGTGTACAAAATATTTACTTTATTGGAGGGCCAGCCCGGTGGCGCAAGCGGTTAAGTGCGCCTGCTCCACTGCGGCGGCCCGGGGTTTGCCGGTTCAGATCCCTGGCGTGCACCAACGCACTGCTTGTCAAGCCATGCTGTGGTGGTGTCCCATATAAGGTGGAGGAAGATGGGCATGGATGTTAGCCCACGGCCAGTCTTCCTCAGCAAAAAAAAGAGGAGGATTGGCGGATGTTAGCACAGGGCTGATCTCACCAAAAAAAAAAAAATATTTACTTTATTGGTGGTAGTGAAAATGAAATAAGAGAATGGATCTAATTAATTTAGCACAGAATCTGACAGAGTAATTTATCAATCAATATTAGTTCCCTTTATATTATCTCCTTTTAATTTTTGCTCAAATGGCACATTCATAATGAAGTCTTGAATGACCATTCTTTTAAAAATGATAACTCCCTACGCCTCATGACAACATTTATTCACATACCACCTGTTTATTGTTCTCCATAGTACCCCCTCCATCTAACATATAATATATATTAACTTATTTTTTGTTTGTTGTCTAACTACTCCCACTAGAATGTCAGTTCAGAGAGAGCAGAAACTTGATCTTTCTTGTTCTCTGCTGTATTCTCAGTGCCAAGAACAGGGCCAACCACATAATAGGTACTCAAAATATTTCCTGAATGAATGAATGAATATAGAATACTATTTAGGGAAACAGGATTAATTTGTACTATAACCAAGTCTATTTTGTATTATACCAAATTAATATTTAAAGAGTATTTAACCCAGGAATTAGGACTATAATTGATATACATTGAAAGGCTTAAAAGGTTATGGTTGACAGGACATTAATATTGTGAATTAACTTTACCTTTCAAATTTGGCAGACACAGCAGCCCTATAGGACTAACAACAAAGCTGATCGAAGAGTTAAAAAATTTCACCATTTGTATTGGGATGGAGCAGACTTACCTTAACAGAGAAAGTACAAGATGACAGTGTGTTATTGCATGAGGTAGACTAAAGAGACAACCCAAGAAAGTTTAAAATCCACATTGTACTAGACTTGCTTTGATCTGACAAGCTATGGACATTATTAAAAACCAAATATGACAAAGTATCTCATGATATTAGAGGGAGATAGTATTTATATGGCAACTATTTTTGTAGTAGGCACTTTTGTATATATGTTAACCCAATTAATCCTCACAACAACCCTATGATGAAAGTACTATTTTTTTTTTTGCTGAGGAAGATTTGCCCTGAGCTAACATCTACTGCCAGTCTTCCTCTTTTTATATGTGAGCTGCCACCATAGCATGGCCACTGACAGACGAGTGGTGTAGGTCCACGCCTGGGAACTGAACCCAGGCCGCTGAAGTGGAGTGTGCCGAACTTAACCACTAGGCCACTGGGGCTGGCCCTGAAAGTAGTATTATAATCCTCTCTTTATAGATAAAAACACCTGAAGTTCAGAGCGGTAAGTAACACTATAAAGCCAACCAATCAGGAAGTGTCATTCATGATATGAACCTGGGTCTTTTGACACAGAGGCCATTGCTTTCTCCACTCTACCACATTGTCATTTTATCATTAATATTTCTTCCTGAGGGTGTCAATATCACAATAGAATTATGAATTAGAATCACTTCAGGCCATTTTCTGTTCAGTTATATATTCCACATAGCCCAGTAACAAATCCAGAACACATATCCAGATTGAAAGGAGTATCTTCTCAATAAATTCTGCGGAAAAGAAAAATAATTAACACAGCTGGTGGTATTAAGCACACTCCTCTTTTTTTTTGGGAAGGAGGAAGATCAGCCCTGTGCTAACATCTGCCAATCCTCCTCTTTTTTTTTTTTTGCTGAGGAAGACTGGCCCTGGGCTAACATCTGTGCCCATCTTCCTCTACTTTATATGGGACGCCGCCACAGCATGGCTTGACAAGCGGTGCATCAGTGCGCTCCCAGGATCCAAACTGGCGAACTCCCAGCCGCCACAGCGGAGCGGGCGCACTTAACCACTTGCACCACTGGGCCGGCCCCAAGCACACTCCTCTTTTATGACTGCTTAGGGTACTTGAAGTAAAGAAGCTCATCTTAATTAGATACTGTTGGTAAAATTTAAGATTTCCAAAGGGGCTTCGAAAGTTCTCTACCACATGGGAATCTGCTTTCAAGCCCAGAAATAGAGGAAATGTTCCCTTCCTTTTCTGACTCAAGTAGAAATGTTGAGAATAATTCCAGAGTCAACTGGCTTTTTATCACTGTTTCAATTCAACATATTCAAGTTCTATGTAGGACTCCATGTGGAATTAAAATTTTACAAAGTTTTAAAACAAACATCGTTTCAAGTATTCATTTCAAATGGTCATTGAGATCTCGACTATGATGCCATTCACAGGCTGGTCATTGATGGATACAGAAAGTTACAAGACATGATTCTGTCCTCAAGGTGGGAGACAGAGCTGGAAGACAAAACCACCAGCTAGAGAGGTAGACTGCACTCTCAGTCTTGGATGTACCATTTGTTAAGTACTTATGAATATCATACCATGTTAAACTGAAAATAATAATGTATACATCAGAAGATTGTTGTGAGGATTGCCTGAGTTAACATAAGTAAAGGGTCCAGAGAGTCTGATACATAGTTGAGGTGCAAAAGTTAAACACATTTTTATTGTTGCTGTTATTATTATTAAAAGGAGGCTAGGGAGTACAAACAACATGAAATACATTTATGGAAAAATGATGGAGCACAGCTTTGGTAATGAATGCTATTGCTAATTTTTTCTCCATGGGCATGCAGGATGAACTTTGTTACCCACACCAAAAATACTACTCTTCTCATAAAAAATAAATTATTATTATTAGTAATGTCCAAAGTACTTTCACATTAATATTCAAAAAAATCCTGGGAGTAAGGCAAAGCAAGTTTTGCTTTCCCTGTTAAACGTAGCTAGTAAGAGATGGAGCCATGATCTTCTGACACCATGCACAGTGCTCTTGCTAAAATATGCAAGGCTTCTGATCACTAGATGTGTACCCATTCTATTCTGCTAACTCTTAACAATGCAAAATAAGCATGTCAACTAGAGCAGGTAGATGAAACAGGACACTTCATTTGATATCTATATCTGTGTCTGTATCTGTATCAATATCTATATTAAGTTAAATGCAGTGACAATGCTTTTTTATAAGTCAAACCTGGTCAGCAATTTCATATGATTCAACATGCTTACATATATGCAGTAGAGGATACTGTTTAAGAGAGTAAGTTTTGGAATTGGACAGATGTTGGACTTATAGCTTAGCTCTTTCACATAAGTTGTATGAGCAAGGGCAAGATCGTTGACTACTGTGGGCCTCAGAATCCTAATTTTTAATGGAAATATTAAAATCTATGATACTTCTTAGAGTTGCGGCTAGCATATACTAAGCCCTTAGTAACTTAATTACTCTAATAGAACTATTATCATTATGAGTAGCAGTGAGGATGCTCACCTGCAATAAAGAAGGACTCATCCATACTCTAGTCCCTATTAGTTCTTAAATAGGCATCTGAGTGAAGTACAGCAAATATGTACAACTTCTAGAAGACTCCAACGCAGCATTGTGCTGGAACTATCCTGTCCAACTCACAAGAGCTTAACTATTAAATTTTCAGAAATTTTATGAGCTAGTTCCTACAGTCATTATTAAAAATTATGATAAACTTACAATTAAATACATTATATAAAAGCAAAAGTATTAAATAATCAAAACATCATATCTTAAACATTTCACTATTCTCTGTGCTCTTGAGGTTATCTACATCTATTGTACCTGTATGGTGGAAATGCTAAATAACGGTGTGCTCCTGTGCATCTCTTCCTGCCTGTGCATTCAGTGACACCAGGTTGGTAGCTTTAAATTGGCCATTGTAGGAGTATTGACACCACAGAAATCAACAAATGCTATCGATCAGGGCTTTTTCCCCCAGAAAGCCAGTTGTTAGACATTTACCAACATATAATTAGACCGATGTTGTACCAGCTGCTTTCAACCACAATATTATACTAGTTGCTTACAATCAGCCCTCTCCCACTCCATACATCTGAATTTCAGCACCTGCTTACAGCCATCTTCACTAAAGCCTTGAATAGAATGTAAGATAAATGAGAAATATGAGGGTGTGGATAATTCTACAGCCTCAAAATAAGCCCTGGCTTGGGAATCTCTTCAGCCTATATGGTTCGCTTTGGAGCAGCCGATACTAAGCATATTTCACTTTGAAGATTAATATATATGTACACACACACACATATCTAGGAGATTCAAATGACAAACAGTTAAATAAATCTGAATAATACTTAAAAAATCTGTATAAATTTAAATTTTGTGTGAAAAAGTAAAGGTAGGACCTTGAATAAATTATAAATTTTATCAACTATTTCAATATATATATATTTGGAGAGTGAATTAATGCACTTCTGACATAACAAATATTTGTGAAATAAAATTCCAAACATTTTAAAGAGTAGGTACTCCAATGGTGTACACTAATATTTTTGCAGAGCTTGGAAACAATGCACAAAAATATTTTGTAGTGCTAAAACATCCTTCTAGCATAGCAAAGTATCCAGAGGAGAGAGAAATTTATATCTTAGGATCCATTACAATGAGTGGACCTGGGCAGAAATGAACTATGCCAAATATTTTGCAAAATAAATCTTAGGAATTTGGATGACACTGAGCAGGTCCCCAAGTAATTAAATTCAAAAGGTTAAATTGGCAAATCATCCCTCAATACTATATTGTTATTGGAATCTGCATAGAAAACTAATTGAGGAGAGAGAATAATTTGAACATATCAAAGACAGCTGTTGTAGTTCACATTTGCAATTAGTTGTTTTCATTGTGTAAATTTAATATTTAATAATGGGTATAAGTATATATATTTTCAGCATACTAGTTAAAAACACACAGAAATGGAGCCAGACTACTTTGGTTTAAAACATGTTTTTTTAACACTTAGTAGCTTGGTGACCTTGGACAAGTTATTTAAAATATCCATCCCTCAGTTTTCTCCTGTGTAAGGATAATAATAGTACATACCTCATGAAGTTGTAAAAATAAAATGAGTTAATACAGGTAAAAGTGCCTAGAAAAAATGCTCAACACATAATAAACTTTTAATACGTGTTGGGTATGATGATAACTATTACTGTTGCTATTAAGCCATACCATTTAAACTGACATTATTAATGAGTTGTCTCTGGCCCCATGGCTAATAAGTTAGGGAGTCAATCAAGGATTTATAAAAATGTCTCCCTAACATCAGAAACCCATGCTTTTCCTAAATGAGTATTTCTCACAATACTGCCTACACCACCTTCATTAGAATCACCTAGGGTGCTTGTGAAAATGCAAATTTACACTCTTCATGAAATGCTTACTGCTCCAGAATCTTTGGGGATGGCTCCAGAAAATCCTTTTTGACTTTTTTTCCAGGTGATATTGATGCACATTAATGGTTGACTAACAATTAATTGTGCCATATTGGCTACACTCATTAACTTTCCCACTGGAACATTTTGCCATTAATATCAAATGCAAAAAGTCTGCAAGTTAAGGCTCCTGCAATATCAACCAAAGGACTATTGATTATTTCTTCTTTCTCCAGTTCTCAAGGCAGTTATACTTAGAATCATTTAGATTTTATCAGTTCATAATTAAAAATCTATTTGCTCACTATAAATTAAAAGTAATTTTCTCACTCAGCCACAAAAAAGGACAAAATCATGCCATTTACAACAAAATGGATGGACTTTGAGGGTATTATGCTAAGTAAAATAAGTCAGACAGAGAAAGACAGTACAATTTCACTCATATGTAGAAGATAAACAAATACATAGATAAGGACAACAGATTAGTGGTTACCAGAGGGGAAGAGGGTGGTGCGGAGAGGGTAAAAGGGGTAAAGGGGCACATATGTATAGTGACAGATAAAAACTAGACTGTCACCACCACATTGGTGGTGAGCACGATGCAGTCTATACAGAAACTGAAATATAATAATGTACACCTGAAATTTACACAAAGTTATAAGCCAATATAACCTCAATAAAATAAAAAGTAATTTTCTCCTTTTCAAAGAAGGCAGATTGATATTTAGACCTATCCCATAATATGATTCCCCTTCTGTTTTATGAAATAATGGATGATGAGTTATTTATTACACCATAGATAAATAGGTCTGATTAAAATTTGGGCTAACTCTGTCTTAGTGTAGTGAATATCAGTCTATCTAGCACTTTCTGAAAATACCATAGCTGAAATATAGAACATGGTGTGTGCATGTGTGTGTGTATTGTAATATTTGGAAGAGAAAAATTTAGAAAAATAAATTGTTCTTAATGTCACTTCCAAATATAATCATTGTTATTTGTATAATGTTTAAATATATTTATTTCCTGGGTATTTCTACACATTTTTTAATATAGTTGTTATTGTATTTTATATACAATTTTATAGTCTGCTTTGTCACTTATCATATATGTGTTTTTCTGTTATGGAAGTCTTCATAAACATTTTTCCAGTGGCTGATAATATTGCAACTATAGGATGTATTGTAATGTACTCAATAATTAAGCAATAATTGTGCATTTAGACAGTCTTCAATTTATTATTATTATTATTATCAATTTGAAAGTCTAGAATGAAGAATAAAAGGGTGTAATACCAAATTTTTAACAATGGTTATCTTTGAGTATCACAATTATGGGTGGTTATATTTTTCTGAGTTTTGCAAAATTCCTACAATGAACTTATATAAATTTTAACTTAGAAAATGTTATTCAAAATAACATGAATTGTATAATAACAGGTGATTACAGCTGAAAGAACTGCAAATCTCAGTCCCAGTTTAAGAAGGAGTCTTTAGGGAAACCAAGACAATAGAGGAGATAAAAACAAGGACACTAGAAGAAATTTTAGACTCTGATGTCACAGCTACAACAAACAGTAAATGCAGTCTAACTCTTACCCAGATAAACATAAAACTTCAAACTAAGGCCTATTTATCATAGTTCCCTTTACCTAATACATCAGTCTGGTTTCAACAAAAAATTACAATACATGCTAAAAGGCAAAAAGCACATTCTGATGAGCAAAAGCAAACATCAGAACCAGACTCAGATATGGCAGAAATTTTGAGATTATCAAATGAGGAATTTAGAATAACTATGCCAAGAGCTCTAATGGAAAAAGTAGATAACATGCAAGAACAGATGGGTAAAGCAGATTGACTGAAACTCTAAAAATCATCAAAAGAAAATTCCAAACTGAAGAGCAAAGGGAAAAAATAATTCTTAAAAATGGGACAGAATGTCCATGCAAATATGCTTACAAAAGGATAATATACACATAATGGTATTTACAGAAGAAAGAGAAGAGGTAGAAACAGAATAAATAAATGAAGTAATGATAGCTGAGATTTTTACAAAATTAATGACAGACATCAAACTACAGATCCAGGAAGCTCAGAGAACATCAAGAATGATATTCCAAAAAACTCTACTGTGAGACATATCATATCCAAACTAAAGAAAACCAAAGACAAAGAGAAGATCTTGAATTAAACCAGAGGGGGAAAAACCCACATTACCTACAAAGGAACAAGGATAATGATTACATCAGATTTCTTCAAACATCATGCAAATAAAAGAAGAGAGTAAACTGAAATATATAAATTGCTGAAAGGAAGAAAAGGAAAACACCCAGCAACCTAGAATTCTATATCCACTGAGCATATCCTTCAAGAGTAAAGGAGAAATAGACTTTCTCCAACAAAAAATAAATTGAGAGAATTTGTCACCAGTAGATGTGCCTTGCAAAAAATGTTAAACGAAGTTCTTCAGAGAGAAAGGAAATTATATAGGTCAGAAATTGGTATCTACATAAAGAAAGGAAGAGCATTAGAGAAGGAATAAATGAATGTAAAATAAAGCATTTTATTTTTCTTATTCTTAATTGATCTAACAGATAATAGTTTATTCAAAATGATAATAGAGTGACACTAGCTCATGGATAAGTGAAATGAATGACATCAAAGTTATGAGGGACAGAAGGGAGGAATTGAGAATATTCTATTATAAGGTACCTGCACTATATGTAAAGAGATATAGTGTTATTTGGACTTAGATTAGTTGTAAACATATATTGCAATCTAGGGTAGTACTAAAAATATAAAAATAAGTATAATTGTTATACTAAGAAAAGAGAGACAATAGATTCATATAAAATATTCAATTAAAGCAAGAGGAGGCAGAAAAAGAGAGGAAGACAAAAAGAGAAATCATAGGGAAATGAATAGAAAACAATCACTGATATTATAGATATAAATCAAACTATATCAATAGTCACTATAAATATCACTGATACAAAAGTACCAATTAAAAGACAGAGATTGTCGGAGTTGATCAAAAAAAACCCAATTATATGTTGCCCTCAAGAAACCCACTTTAAATATAAAGACAGAGATAGATTAAAATAAAGGGATAGAGAAAGATACGCCATGCTATTGCACTAACCAAAAGAAGTTGGGATAGCTATTTTATTTTATTTTATTTTTGTGAGGAAGACCAGCCCTGAGCTAACATCCAATGCCAATCCTCCTCTTTTTTTTGCTCAGGAAGACTGGCCCTGGGCTAACATCCTTGCTCATCTCCCTCTACTTTATATGGGACGTCGCCACAGCATGGCTTAAGAAGTGGTGCGTCAGTGCATGCCTGGGATCCGAACTGGCGAACCCCAGGCCACCACAGAGGAGCGCGCGCACACTTAACTGCTTGTACCACGGGCCAGCCCTGGAGTAGCTCTTTTAATTCCAGACAAAGGAGACTTCAAAGCAAGGAAAATTACCAAGTATAAATAGGTGCATAACATAATAATAGGGTCAATTATCTAAGAAGACACTAGAATCCTCAACACATATGCATGAACAATCAAGTGTCTAGATACCAACATACATGAGGCAAAAACTGATAGACCTCAGTTGAAGAAATAGATGAATCCACTTTTAAAGTTGCAGAGTTCAACACCCCTCTATTAGTAATTCATTGATCTGGTAGGCAGAAAATAAGTAAGAATATTGTTGAACTGAACCGCACCATCAATCATTTGGATCTAATTGACATTTATAGACTACTTTATCCAACAACAGCAGAATACACATTCTTCTCAAACTCACACAGAACATTTTTCAAGACAGGCAATATTCTGGGCCATAAAATTTAGCTTAGCAAATTTTTAACAATAGATCATATACGGTATTTGACCTTCTCCCTCTGACTTATTTCATTAAGTAGTAGATAATAACAACAATAAACAAATACATAGGGACAGAGATTGGATTGGTGGTTACCAGAGGGGAAGGGGGGAGGGAGGAGGGTGAAAGGGATAATTCGGTACATGTGTGTGGTGATGGGTTGTAATTAGTATTTTGGTGGTGAACATGATGTAGTCCATGCAGAAATAAAAGTACAATGATGTACACCTGAAATTTTTACAATGTTATAAACCAATGTTACAGCAATAAACAAAAAATTAAAAAAAAAAATAGATCATATAAAGCATGCTCTCGGACAACAATGGAAGTAAACTAGAAATAACTGAAAGATTTCCCCAAATATTTGGAGATTAAACAACATTCTTCTAAATGGCACATGGATCAGAAGTCTCAGGAGAAAAATAAAAATATTTTGAACTAAATTAAAATGGAAATACAACTTATCAAATTCTGTAAGATGCAGTGAAAGCAATGCTTAAAAGGAAATTTATTGCATTAAGCATATATATTAGAAAAGAAGAAAGATCTGAAATCAATAATCTATGCTTCTACCTTGGTAAAGTAGAAAAAAGGGGGTAAATTAAATCCAAAGTAATAAGAAGAAATTAAATAAATATTAAAGCAACAATCAATGAAATTTAAAACTGGAAAATAATAGAGAAATTGAACAAAACTGAAAGCTAGTTCTTTGAAAGATCAGTAAAACTGATAAAATTCTATCCAATATAACCAAGAAAAAAAGAGAGGAGACACAAATTATTAATGTCAAGAATGAAAGGGGCCAACACTACTGATCCCTTGAACATTAAAAGAATAATAAGGAAATAGTAGGAACAAATCTATGCCCACAAATTTGATAACCAGATGAAATGGACCAATTCTTTAAGAGATACAAACTACCAAATCTCACACAAGGAGAAACAGATAATCTGAAAGGCCCATATCTATTAAAGAAATTGAATCAATAATTAATAACCATCCTAAAATGAAAGTAGCAGGATCAGATGATTTCACTGGTGAATTCTAACAAACACTTTAGGAAGAATTGATAGCAATTCTCTACAATCAGTTCCAAAAAAAATAGAAGCAGAGGGAAGACTTCCCAACTCATTCTATGAAGCCAGCATTATCCTAATACCAAAAGAAGACAAAGGCATTACAAGAAATAAAAACAATAGGCCAATGTCTCTCATGAACATAAATGCAAAAATCATCAACAGAATATTAACAAATCGAATCCAGCAATGTAAAAAATGAATTATACACCATGACCAAGTGGGATTTATCCAAGTTATGCAAGACTGGTTCAACATTCCAAAATCAATAAATGTAATCCTTCATATCAACAGGCTAAATAAGAAAAGTCATATGATCATATCAATAAATGCATAAAAAGCATTTGAAAAATCCAACACCTATCTGGGATAAAAATTCTCAGCAAACTTAAAGAAGAAATTCCTCAACTTCATGAAGAGCACCTATAAAAAATCTACAGGTAACATCATACTTAGTGGTGAGAAATTAGATTCTTTCCCCCTAAGACTGGGAACAAAGTAAGCGTGTCCCCTCTCACAACTCCTATTCAACATTGTACTGGAAGTCTTAACTAACACAATAAGACAAGAAAGAGAAATAAAAGGTATACAAATTGGGAAGGAAGAAATAAACTTTGTTCATAGATTACATGACTGTCTCTGTAAAAAGTCCCGAAGAATCAGCAATAACAAAAATCTCCTGGGACTCATAAGCAATTATAGTAAGGTTTCGGGATACAAGGTTAATATATATAAATCAATTGCTTTTCTATATATCAGCAATGAACAATTGGAATTTGAAATTAAAAACATAACACTATTTACACTAGTATGAAAAAAGCAAAATACTAACAAAAATAGGTATGAATCTCACAAAATATGTAGAAGATCTATAAGAGGAAAACTACAAAACTCTGATGATCTAAATAAATGGAGAGAGATACTGCATGTCCATAGAAAGGCAGATTCAATATTGTCAAGATGTTGGATCTTCCCAAATGATCTATAGATTGAATGTAATCCCCCAAAAAATCCCAGCAACTTATTTGTGTATATTGACTAATTCTAATCATCCTAAAAAGAAAGTAGCAGGCTCAGATGATTTCACTGGCGAATGAATGAATGGAAAGACAAAAGACTCAGAACAGCCCACGCAATATTTAAAAAGATCAAAGTTGGAGGACTAACACAATCTGACTTTAAGACTTACTATAAAGCTACAGTAATCAAGACAGCATGGTATTGGTGAAATAATAGAGAAATAGACCAGTGGAACAGAACAGGGAGCCCAGAAATAGACCCAAATAGATATAGTCAACTGATCTTTGAAAATAAAGCAAAGTCAATTCAGTGGAGAAAAGAGTCTTTTCAACAAATGGTGATGGAACAACTGGACATCTACGTGGAAAAAAAAAATGAGTCTAGATACAGACCTTATACCACTTACACCTTTTGCAAGAATTAACAGAAATGATTATAGGCCTAAATGTAAAACACAAATCTATAAAACTTGTAGATGACAACATAGGAGAAAATCCAGGTGAACGTGGGTTTGGCAACGAATTTTTAGATACAATGCCAAAAGCAATATCCATAAAAGAAAAAATTAATAAGCTATATTTCATTAAAACTAAAATCCTCTGCTCTGGGAAAGACACAGTTAAGAGAATGAAAAGAAAATCCACAGACTGGGATAAAATATTTTTAAAACACTAAACTGATAAAAGACTTGCATCCAAAATATGTGAAGAACTCTTAAAACTCACCAGTAAGAAAACAAACAACCCAATTAAAATGTGGGCAAAAGATCTGAACAGACACCTCAACAAAGAGATGTGCAGATGGTAAATAAGTCATATAAAGATGCTCAACACCATATGTTAGGGATTTGCAAATTAAACAATGAGAAACCACTATGCACTATTAGAATGGCTAAAATCCAAAACACCGACAACAGAAATGCTGGCGAGGATGTACAGCAAAAGGAATTTCATTCATTACTGGTGGGAATGCAAAATGCCACAGTCACTTTAGAAGACAGTTTGGCAGTTTCTTACAAAACTAAACATAGCCTTACCATATGATACAACATTTGTACTCTCAGGTATTTATTCCAATTGACCTGACAACTTATGTGCACACAAAAACCTGCACATGAATATTTGTAGCAGCCTTATTCATAATTGCCAAAAATTGGCAGCAACCAAGGAATCCTTCAACAGGTGAATGGCTAAGGAAACGGTGGTACATCGATATAATAAAATATTATTTAGCAATAAAATGGCATGAGCTAGTAAGCCACAAAAAGAAATGAAGGAACGTTAAAAAGCGTATTGCTAAGTGAAAAAAGCCAATCTGAAAAAGGTATTGTATTATTCCCACTACTATATGACATTCTGTGATGGCAAAATTATATAGATAGTAAAAAGATCAGTGATTGCCAGGTGCTGAGGGGTGAGAGGGGAAGGGATAAAGAGGTGGAGCACAAGGGATTTTTACAACAGTGAAACTATTTTGTATGATACTATACTGGTAGATACACGACATTATGAATTTGTCAAAACAAATAGAACTGCAAAACACCGTGTGAATCTTAATGTAAACGATGAATTTTAGTTAATAATAGTATATCATTATTGGTTAATCAATTGTAACTAATATACTAAACAAATGCAAGATGTTAATAATAGAGGAAACTGGGGGGGTGCGGCTGGTAGAAGTAGTATATGGGAATTCTGTGCACTTCCCCTCAATTTTTCTGTAAACCTAAAAGAGTTCTAATAAATAAAGTCTATTATTTAAAATAAAATAAAATAAAATTGATGCAAGTACATTGAACATCATTGTATAATAATCTTAGATTGCATTTCTATTTTCACAAGATAGAGTCCCATAAGTAAACTCAGTCAACATGTACGGCTATCTTTAAGATGCTTATTATAGCTGAATCAATTTCCCAAAGTGTTTTACCAATTCTCACGCCAACGACCACTGTTACATCTCAGACTCTCATAGAGTATTTTATATTTGTCAAGCTGCCTCTTCCCTAATCCTGGCAGGTCAACTCACAAAAGAGTATATATTGGTCATAAGAAAGAGAAGTCATGAGGATATAGACAGAATAGCAAAAGGCATCACTCTCATAGGAAGCAAGAGTAGTAGCTATTTGTCACTTCTTGGCTGCTCAGCATCCAAGCCCCTGTTGTAACACTCAGCTGTATCAAGACAATGAATAATTTTCTTCTCTTATCTTTGTAAATTAAATTTATCAATAAAAAGCCCATAACTTATTATGCACATAAAATAGCAGATGCTTACTGTGTTTATAAATTCTTTGTCCATTTCATTGCTGAGTAGTATTGCATTGTATGAGTGTAACACAGTTCCTTTATCCTTTCACCAGTTGAGCAGCCTTTGACCACTATAAATATTTGCATACAAGTCTTTGTTGGTGAATCTCAAAAGAGTCATGCTAAGTGAAAAAATTCAGATACAAAAGACTATATATTGTATAACTTTATTTATATGGTATTATAGAAGAGGCAAATTCACAGCGACAGAATTCTGATCAGTAAGGCGGAGATAGACTGCAAAGGAGGACAAGAAAATTCGGGGGGTGATGGAAATTTTCTATATCGTGATTTTTGTGGTGGTTACATGATTATATTAATTTGTCAAAGCTCATCAAATTATATACATAAAATTGGTGAAATTTATTGTATGTAAATTATTCCTCAAAACCAACCAAAAAAAAAGGAAAAGACAATTATTAATTCTCAAGGATAGTACAGTCTTAACCTATCAACTGCCTCATAGTTTGCAAGACAGCCATTCTCACACTTCACTATACTATATAGAGAAGTGTTAGTTCCTCTCCTTCACCTCCTTAATAGCTTCTTCCCTTTCAGATTTTTGTAGTTGATTGGGAGTGGGAAGTCATGTGGTTGCTGAGTCATATACTTCCTTATGGCCTTTCCCTCAACTACAAAAAGTTTCAGCTGAAGCTTTCAAAATATTTATAATGAGTAAATTCTAAGTCAAGGATGATTCTAATTCACAGTCTCCATCTGGTGGTACTGAAGGGGATGATTCATTCTTTCAATTGCATAGTGTTTACGGTTGTATCCACAGTGCCTATCATAGTCCCTGGCATAGTAAGTATTCCATAAATATTCAATGACTGAAAAAAATATAGTTAAATGGTTCATTCCATTTTAAAGTGCTCTACTGAAAGAATATTTAAGCCTGAAGAGGAAACCTCCTTAACTACAATACAATCTATTATCACAGACTACTAGCCTCTTTAAAAATTGTAGTACATAGTGCAGTTCTCCAGTTAGATATCCCCATCAGGACCAAGCCACTCTTTTCCCCATTTACTGAGAGTGGGGGCTGCTAATGGCTCATAGCTGACTCTCTCTCTGGGAATTGCCCTTGACCTAAAGAAGCCACCTTACACAAAGTTACACACACTCCCTGGCAGTAGCCTGCATCTAATGACTGGTTATTATAGAGGGACAAACATATGACCTCCTTGCCTCAATTCAGAACAATTCTGAGGGACAATTCCAGCTCCAGAGATTCCTGTGGGATAGCCTGAAGCCTGATTGCAACCATATCAAGGTTTAAATTTCCCCTCTGCTCATCCTGCTTCCCTCACTCCCTTAAAAGTTGTGCTCTTGAGATCACTCTCCAATAAACCAATATTTATTTGCTTGGGGAACCTGACCCAAGATGATCCATATTGGTAATAGTCCTAAGAAGTAGTCTCAAATATGGGATTTTAGAGCTAGATCACTCACTGGTCAGATAGATAGGAGGACTTCATATCTGGTGGTAGGTGGAGTTCTAATAGCCACTGGTATGACGTAGCAGTGCAATTGTTAAAACATTCACTGGTGGTAAACTAAAATGGGTTATGAGATGGAAAGGAATGCAATAGTGTGGACAGTATCTCGGGCATTTGAAAGGTTTGAAGTGAGTAGTTATTATAAGGAATACTGAATTGGATGACTTTAGTGGGTATTATTGATGCACTGGAGAAAAGCAATGAAAGGAGAAGGGTAATAAGTTACCAATTTAAGGCAAAACATGAAAATCAGAGGGCTTCCTTTATAGCACATAAAGAAACTCATCTTCTGCAGCTAGGGGGCAGAAAAAGCTGAGCATCTGGTTCAGATTTAATTATAAGGGTAGAGGTACTCAAGAAGGTGGAATTCTCAACCCTATGTCAAAGACAGGGCCATCATAAGAAAGGAAAGGGGTTCCAAATCTTGGGATGAGAACATCTGTGTCAATATACTTGAAATTCTTGAATCCCCAGATTCCCTTGAACCCACTAGGACCAAAAAAGTGGTTCACTTCTCTGAAAGTAGCATTCACTCACTGCCTGAGAACAAAGCATAGGCTTGTTCCTTGCAAGACAATTCAGGATCCTTTTGCAATCAATCCCCACCTCCATTTCTGGCCAACAGACAACTAAGGTGAAGTCACAACATAACCTGGCTGGGGAGAAGTATTGGGCTGGCAAAGGGAGGGAAAGGTGACTATAGACTAAATGAACTAGCGGACCTTGCAGGAAGATATATATGGGGCTTGACCCTGAAGGTGCTGAATTAAGAGGGGCATTATATAGTTGGAAGTGGTGAGCTTATCAGTATGGGAGAAATCCTCCATTATTAAAGATTTAATAATCTAGCAAAGGCAAGAGAGAGTGATAACATGCCCTAAGATGCCTCCTAGAAACTTGGAAAAAGCACCCACTCTAAGTGAAAAATAAATGCCAGGATTGCCATGGTATGGTAGGAGAAGGAATCAAAAAGCTTAGAGAAGTAGGCATGCTAGAGTGAATTTACTATATAAGGCCAGAAAACTCAGAAGCTCATCATATTCTCCAGAAAGGGCCAAAGGTTAATCTATTTATCAAAACAATATGGAATGCACTGGTAAGAAAGGAACTAGCAATTTTGAGAAACTTAGTGGGTGGCTGTATTAGTTTCATATTTCTGTGTAACAAGTTACCATAAACTTAATGCTTAAAACAACACACATTTATTATATCACTGTTTCCATGGCTCAGGAATCCAGGCATGGCTTAGCTGGGTCCTCTGCTTCGGGATCTCTCATAGGTCACAATCAAGGTGCCAGCCAGGCAGCATTTCTTCCTGGGGCTCAGGATTCCCTTCCAAGTTTGCATGGTTGCTGGCAGAATTCATCTCTTCATAGAACTGAGATCTCCAGCTTCTTACTATCTATCAACTGGAGACCATCCTGAGGTGATAGAGGCTGCCTCTCCATATAAAGTTTAGAATCAGTTTGTTGATCTCTCTAAAATAACTTGCTGGGATTTGGAGGGAGATTGCATTGAATCTATAGATCAAATTGGGAAGAACTCTCATCCTGACAATATTCAGTCTTCCTATCCATGAACATGGAATATCTCTCTATTTATTTAGTTCTTCTTTGATTTTTTTTATCAGAGTTTTGTAGTTTCCCTCATTTAGGTCGTGTGCATATTTGGTTAGATTTATACCTAAGTATTTCATTTGTCTGGGTGCTAAAATAAATGGTATTGCATTTTTAATTCCAAATTCCACTCATATATTGTTGGCATTTAGAAAAGCAATTGACTTTTGTATAGTAGCATTGTATCCTGCAACCTTACTGTAACTGTTTATTAATTCCAGGAGTTTTTTGTCGTTTCATTTGGATTTTCTACATAGACAATCATGTCATCTGCAAACAAAGACAGTTTTATGTCTTCCTTCACAATCTGTATATATTTTATTTCCTTTTCTTGCCTTATTGCATTAGCAAGGAATTCAGTACGATGTTGAAAAGAAATGGTAAGAGGGAATATCCTTGCTTTGTATCTATCTCAGTGGGAAAGCTTTCAGTTTCTCACCATTAATTATGATGTTAGCTGTAGGTTTTTTGTAGATAGACTTTATCAAGTTGAGCAAGTTCTCCTCTATTCCTAGTTTTCTGAGTATTTTTATTATGGATGGGTGTTGGACTTTGTCAAATACTTTTTCTGCATCTATTGATATGATCATTTGATTTTTCTTTTTTAGTCTGTTGATGTGATGGATTACACTAATTGATTTTCAAATTCTGAACCAACCTTGCATATCTGGGATAAATCTCTCTTTGTCATGGTGTATAATTCTTTTCATATACTTTCCTTGGATTTGATTTGCTGATGTTTAGTTGAGGATTTTTGCATTTATGTTCATGGGAGTTATTGGTCTGTAGTTTTCTTTTCTTGTAATGACTGTGTCTGTTTTTGGTATTAGAGTAATGCTGGCCTCATGGAATGGGTTACAGAGTATTTCCTCTGCTTCCATCCTCTGAAAGAGGTTGTAGAGAATTGGTATAATTTCTTCCTTAAATGTTTAGTAGAATTCACCAGTGAATCTATCTGGGCCTGGTGCTTTCTCTTTTGGAAGATTATTAATTATTGATTCAATTTCCATAATAGATATAGGCCTGTTCAGATTCTGTATTTCTTCCCCTGTGAGTTTTGGCAGATTGTATCTTTCAAGAAATTGATCAATTTCATCTGGTTATCAAGTTTGTGGGCATAGAGTTGTTCAGAGTATTCCTGTATTATCCTTTTAATTTCCATGAGATCTGTAGGGACATCTCATCTTTCAATTCTGATATTAGTATTCTGTATTCTCTTTCTTTTTTTTCTTAGTCAGCCTGACCAGAGGCTTATCAATTTCATTCATCTTGTCAAAGATTCATCTTTTGCTTTCATTGATTTTCTCTACAATGCAGGTGCAACAGAGGAAACATTATTTCCTGTTTCCAATTTCATTGATTGTTTCTCTAATTCCTTTTTTTAACCAAGCACTCCAGTCTCTCCTTTCTCCAGCAAGAGGCAGAAGTTAAACTGATATTCATAAATGATTAAGCACAGCAGTAAAATGTGCAGTGCTTTTTTTTTTCATAAGCCTAGCAGATGATTTCCTGAAATAGTCTTGTGTCTATGGCCTGTTGAGATAAAAGATTCTAGATTCCATAATCTTCAAAATGAGGATAATAGTCATAACAACTCAAGGAAGTTGTTTCAAGGATTTTAACATAGAATACATGTAAAGCACAAAGCATAGTGTCTGGCATATGTAGGAACTCAATAAATAGTTATCATTAACTGCAACTTGACATTTTGATAGAAGAATGCTTCAGATCAGGCTCCTATTGAGTTTGGAGAAATGAAATCAGTTACATAAACAAAATCATTCTGTTCTTAAATTTTCTTGTGATTTTCAGCATAAACAAAAGGATTTTTAATTTTTCGTTGTTGTAATATTTTCACTATCTTGTCTATCTATATTTAATCTCCTATTATAATCATGATATTTTCAAGAAATGCCTAATAAGGACATGATTTAATTATGAAACATATAGTTGTGTGTGTAAACTTTATATTGTCACTTACTCTTGGATCTGCAGAACTTTCATCCTTCATGTGTGTCTTCTTTATTAATTAATATCTGATTATTCTGGGTGGGTCTCTAATTCTTATTATTTCTTTTCTTCTGCTTACTGAGGATTTAATTTGCTCTTCTTTTTCTAGTTTCCTAAGGTGGAAACTTAGACTATTGATTTTAGATCTTTATTCTTTTCTAATATATGCATTCAAAGCCATAAATTTCCCTCTCAACACTGCTTTTGCCGCATCCCACAAATTTTGATAAGTTGTATCTTAATTTTCATTTAGTTCAAAATATTTTAAAATTTCTCTTTAGATTTCTTTGACCTATGTGTTTAGACATGTGTTGATTAATCTCTACATATTTTGGGATTTTCTGTTATCTTCCTGTTATTGATTTCTAGTTTAATTCCATTGTGCCCAGAGAGCAGACATTGCATGATTTGTATTCTTTCAAATTTGTTAAGGTGTATTTTATGTACCATGGAATGACTTTTTAAAGGCACAGATGAGGCTATAGCTTGGAGATGACACTCTAAATCACTGACCATTATACAGTGCTGTGTTACCAACAGGTAGAATTCATGAGTCTAGGAACCATTGGGTGATAATAGGAATGGCTCAGCTAATAATTACTTCCTGTGATCTACTTAAAAAATTTATGCTTCCCATCCCTGCAATTTCTTTACTCAGTGGTTCTAGAGCTCTTGGTTCCTAGGTAAGGAATGATTTCACCAGGATCACAGTAAGACTACTACTAAACTTAAAACTTACAACTGTTGCACAGTTTCTTTGGGCTCTTTGTGCTAAGAGAGCAACAGGTACAAAAAGGATTCAGTATCAGAGCAGGGGTAACTAACCCTGATAATCAGTATGAAATAGGGCTGCTATTAAACAATGGAAGCAGAGAATATGGCTGGCACCCAGGTAATCAAATAGTGTGTCTTTTGCTGCTATGTTACTCAATTATAATAGTAAACGGACAGGTAGAACAGTCAAGGGGCTTAAGGATAAGTGTCTGCATCATACCTCCAGGAAACGCATGTAGTCCAGAAGACATTCTTAGTTTAAGGAAATCTAGGATTGGTAGCAAAGGAGGGAAATGATAAATATCAGATGTACTTCTGAGACAAATTACAGCAGCAGGGGCTATTTGTTATACCACTAACCTTCCTTTTGTAAGCTTCCCCAGGAAAAAAAAAAAACAATCAGAATCCAGGAGAAGCTGTTCCAATAACATGTGAACTTAGTATATGAAGTAAGCAGATCGGGGTGGGAAAAGGGGTGGATTGTAGTGGATGCAGTGATGTGCTGTTCATAGCCACCCTTTAAGTTTAAGGCACTCATTTTCTTAGGTGTCAGGATGGCTGGCTGCTGCAGGCTCAGTTTGAGGCCCTTTCTGGGACTAGCCCTTGGTTAAAGGAAGCCACTTTGTCCACAGTTATGTCTGCTTCCCAGGCACAGAGTATATGTAATGAGTAGTTAATGTGGGAATATAAAGGTCCAGCTCCCTTATCTCAGTTAAAGAGTATTCTGATGGGTCATCCAAGTTCTATAGCTCCCCGTGAGGTTGGCTCTGTTGCACCTGCATTGTAGTTCACTTTCGTGCTCTGCCCACTTCTGCCTTACTCAGTCCACCACATTTGATGAACCTGGGAGCACTCAGTAAACTTCCTGCACACAAATACTCATTTCTGAGTCTGGTTCCCAGAGGAATCTGACCTATGACAGACATCAAATAAGAAAAAAATTTATGTATATACATATATACAACATGTATATATGTATATATACACATACAAGAAGTATATAATATATATATATGTGTGACAGTTAATTTTATGTGTCAACTTGACTGAACCATGTAGTACCAGATATTTAGTCAGACATTCTGGGTGTTCCTGTGAGGATGTTTTTAGATGAGATTAACATTTAAATCAGTAGACTGAGTAAAGCATATTGTTCTCCCTAATGTGACTGGGCCTCCTCCAGTCAATTGAAGATATGAATAGAACAAAAAGGCTAAGTAAGAAGGAACTCCTGATGCCTGACTGGTTTGAACTAGGACACTGGGTGTTTACTGCCTTTAAAGTTGAACTGAAACATTGGCTCTACATGGGTTTCAAGCCTGCTGACCTTTGGATGAGAACTACACCATCGGCTCTCCTGGTTCTTATTCCTTTGGTCTTAGACTATAACTAAACTTCAGCTCTCCTAGGTCTCCAACTTGCCAACTGCATATCTTGGGACTTCTCAGCCTCCATAATCATGTGATCCAATTTCTTAAAATAAAACATATATACACACGCATACATAAATACACACACACACACATACATACACACACACATACACACACATCCCATTGGTTCTGTTTCTCTAGAGAACCATGACTAATACAATATGTATATATATTTTAATATATATGTATGTATGTGTTTATGTATATACATATGATCAAATGCTATTTGATTACTTGACTACTTGTGATGGACAAATATCTACATCATAGAGAAGAGGTAATATAAATAAAATAAATATCAATATCAAATAAATATCAAAACCCAATGAGTTAGTAAAATATAATTCTCTTTCCACTGAAATATTGGTCTCATTCATATCAAAACTGGATTGTAATTCTTATAATAGCAGCTACCATCATTTAGCTTCCACCACTGCCCAAGCCTTGTAATAGTTGTTTTTTAATTCAACCTTTTTTCATGGAAATATATCGTTTCATTTGTAACTAGCTATTCCATCATGTATTTCCAGAAGATAAGGATTCTGTCATTAAAAATTATCACTGTACCATTATCTCCCAGAAAAAATTAATAATTTCTTATTTTCATGAAATGCCACTTAGCATTCAAATTCCTCAATTATCTTCTATTTTTTATAGTGTATTTGTTTGAATCAGTATCCAAACAAGTTCCACATATTGAAATTAGTCTATATATATCTTAAATCTCTTTTAATCTATAATTTCCCCTTCTATTCTTTCCTTATTTTTTTTTCTTTTTTATTTTTGAGGAAACTGGATTGTTTTCTGTGGTAGGCTGAAAAATACCTTTTCTCAGATATCCACATCCTAATTTGTGGAAATATGGAATGTTACCTTATATGGAAAAAAAAGGGGGGGGTGTTGCAGATATGATTAAATTAAGGATCTTGGAAAAGGGAGATTATCCTCAATTATCTGGATGATCCCTAAATCTAATCACAAATGTCCTTACAAGTAAGAGACAGCGGGAGATTTTATGCACACACAGGAAGAGAATACAATATGATTAGGAAGGCAAAGACTGGAGAGATGCAGCCTCAAGCCAAAGCATGCTGGTAGCCACCAGAAGCTGAAAGAGACAAGGAACAGATTCTCCCCTAGAACCTTTGGAGCGAGTGTGGCCCTGCTGACACCTTGATTTCAGCCGAGTGATACTTATTTAAAACTTCTGACCTCCAGAACTGTGAGAGAATATATTTCTGTTTTATAAAGCCATGAAATATCTAGATATTTGTTGCAGTAGCCATAGGAAACTAATACATTTTCTATGAAGAATTCCCTACTGTCTGGTTTTTGCTGAGTTCATTCCTTTGATTTTCTTTAATATATTCTCTGTCTTCTGTATTTCCTGTTCATCGATATTTCTTTTACAAGATGATTCTATAGGTGCTTTGTGTACGTCTATTGGGAGGTATATGCTCTCAGGTTGTAATTTTTTAGCACCTATTGTTAAATACGGCCTAGATCCATTTATTCATAAGGATTGCTAAATAGTTAAAATCTCTGTGATAGCCACTTTATATATCTATATATAGTCTTCAATCTTAGCAAAAGCCTTGTGTTTTTGGTATTATATTATCATAAAGCTAATAAAAGAAGCAAATTTTGAAAACAGAGAATTAAAATCCAAAGTCTGGGACGTGTCTATGATGCTTCACTTTTACCGGGAATCTGGAGTAGACCAGAGCTGAGAATTAGACATATTTAGATCACAGCACCCCACCACTACCCTCAGTATCTATTATCTACTAGGATAATAGATTTAGATGGAGACTAAGAGTCTCTGTGGGAAAAACATTTCTCATATAGATGTTACAGGTAAAATACGTGCATTAGCGATCCTTAGACTTTAACATGATTTTTAAAAGGCTATCTTGACCCAGTTTTGAGGCCCTGGCTAGAGACCAGTCAGTTCCCCTTCTTGAGCAGCTAATTAAGTCCACACTCCAACCACTTCCCTTATCAGGATCTCACACTCTGTGGCACTATGCACCTGCCCTAATCGCCCATGGGGCCAGGTACTAGACAACGAGGGACAGCCCCTATGCCCAGGAGTATGAGAAATTATTCAAATTAGTCAATCCACAGGGATCCCACAAAACCTAGCTAACCCTACACCACCTGCTATACGTAAGCTACCCTCTACAACTCTGGCATGCTGTTACCCTGTCCCTGGATACAACCTGCTGTGTGGCCCTGCCTGGCAGCCTTCTCTCATTCAGAGCTGTAAGTAACCAAGTTCTGCCTTTCATCAAAGTTCTGCCCCAGCGCCAGTGTGTTGTATCCTACCATCGAAATAATTTTTAAACCTTATAAAAAAGACTATTCTAGCTTTACATAGGAAAGATAAATTTAGGTCATTCTTTGACTTGTTTTTCTTTTTTAATTACCCATAATTTGCAGAGACCATTAAAATTTTTTTCTTAAATCTCACAGCTATTATTTTATTTTCTTCTTTCTCTTCACACTAACCTGCTGAAGATGGCAGAATAAGGATTATTGTTTCTACTTTATAATTGAGGAAACTGAGGCTTTAGTGAAGTGACTTGCCCAAGATCAAATAGTTAGTAATGGACAGAACTGAGAATTACATCCAGATATTGTGATTCTAAGTCACTGTTCCATCATGCTATTTCCAATGGTCATCTACCTACCTACCCATCCATCCATCCATCCATCCATCCATCCATCCATCTAACATTTTTTGAGTATATATTATGAACCAGGTAAATGCTAGGCTCTGGGGGATACAAAGATGAATCTGGCATAATCTCTTCACTCAAAAGATCACAAGAAACAGAAATAGAGAAGAAAATTATAATACAGTGCATTAGGTTCTATTAGAAGTACTTGGCACTTTAGGGGGTCACAGGTAGGGTGTTTACTTCAAGCCAAAAGAAAGTTTTCCATTACCATTGAAGATTAAACAACATGTGACAGTTATGCAGAAGTCAGGTACACGGGCAGAGAGAGCAAAATTCAAATCATTTTCCGAAACATTTCATAGGTATCATACTAGGCACCAAGCTTCAAAGATTAACACCACAGTTCCTTCCTTCAAAGAGTGTATTAGCCACTAGGGGAGACAAGTGTGTAAAGAAACATATTACAAAAAAGTATGATAAGTTCAATGAGACAGGAATATATGTGTTATAGTGGGGGCACAAAAAAGGGATGACAAACTCTACCTGGGAGAAGAGAAAAGAAGCACAGACAGTCTCCCAGAATAAGTGACTGGAATAATGTCTTGAAGAATGAATAAGGGCCTACTGACAGGCCTGTGGGAGGAGAGGCATGGAAGAGGCATAGGATATTCAAAAGTAAACATGAGTATGCTTGTGTAAACATGAGGAACTGCTAGCTGGTGAGAGCATCACCCCACCCCACACTGACTGCATACAGGTCACACCCTTAAAATAGCCAAATGGTACACCAAGTGCTTTTAGCTCTTGGCACAGGTGTTTGATAACTTCTGTGCTTTGCATCAGAGATTCCCCTAGTAAAAGATAGTTTGATTAGATCAATCAATTTGATTGATTGTTTCTGGCCTACCTCTTTTAAAGCCACCTGGGATTCCCCAGCAAGGCTGGTACACTTGCCACTTGGCAAGGTACAACACCACTTAGTCGTTCTGTTTAAGGACATGAACACAAGGAAAGAACTGAACATGTCACATTACAATTTTGGAAATAACAGTACAAAAGATGACTTGAAAAGCAATACACACATTTCCAGATCACGACCCAGGTAATTCTAATTTCTAGAGAGGTGAAAAGAAGCCAAACTCTCAGCTCAGATTCATTTCACAATGTTGTCATTTCAACCTTTCCTCTTCAGCGGCCCTGATGTTGGCTCAATCTTTCTCTCATTGGTACACTGCCTGGTAGGACATGAATCATGCCAGGAATCAGATGGGCCCAAAGGGAGACCTGCCATTCCTCATAAAAGTAATTTGAGAGGCGTATGTACAATGACCATAACACTAATGCTAAGGGGTATGGAACACTTTTTTTCACATTAAGGGCAAGTTTCCTCAGGCACAAGAAAAATCCCTCCAGTTATGTAAATGAATGTAGGACTTCAAAAAAGGACAAGTCATAAAGGGAAAAGGAGAGTTGGGAAGTATGTGATACGTGCAGACATAAAATGAATAAGTACGATTGAAAGTGGACTTTGATGTTTTTGCCCTCTAACTACTTCAGCGTCCTGATTTTCATACAGCACACACACATTCCTGTCACTCATTCTAGAGATTTTCAAAAGCGTTCTTTTTTTATTTCAAATATAAAAAGACTTTAATTTTCTGAGTTTTCATTTTAAAGCTTTATGTCTGTAGCTCTCCCCACCTGACATTACCTCCACCACTCACACATTTGTTCAAAACCTAACCTATCCCCAACCTCTTCTCATTCTCAGCTGACCTTTCATAGAATTTCTAGAATTTATAATCTCATCCACATAGTCATATCTAAGATTATTTTGCTTCTAATCTTTCAGGATTCAACTCAAGCTTCTGGCAAGCCTTCCCTGACCCTGGAGTTATTAACTTTTTGTCTTCTCATAGTACCCAATTTATGCTGTTATCCTAACATTTATCATACTGTAATTAGAAGTTTGCATATCTGAATCCGGCAATTGGCTCAGAGATTTATTATGGCAGGGAACTTGTATGGTACAGCACCTAATACATGGTAGGAAATCAGGAAGTGACTTTGTGAAATTAAAAAAAAAGCAATGACATAGAGAAACTTCTGGCAAACATAAGGAAAACAAAAGAGAAAATTTGAATACAAAAAATGGAAACAGGAATAATAATAGATACAGAGTAGGTTTTATTAATAATGAAGAAATTCTTGTGGAAATCAATGGTTTTGTGAGAATATAAAAACTATTGAAATTGGTACAAGAAGTAGAAAACTTGGAAAAACTAATAATCATGAAAGGAATAGAAAATGCTATCAAAGCTTCTTCTTTTTTTTTTTTTTTGTAAGGGAGATCAGCCCTGAGCTAACATCTGTGCCAATCCTCCTCTTTTTGCTGAGGAAGACCGGCCCTGAGCTAACATCTGGGCCCATCTTCTTCCACTTTATATGGGACGCCGCCACAGCATGGCCTGACAAGTGGTGCATGAGTGCGCACCTGGGATCCGAACCTGTGCCTGGGATCCAAACCCGGGCTGCCAGCAGCAAACTGCACCCACTTAACAGCTATGCCACGGGGCCGGCCCCCTATCAAACCTTCTTTTTATTTATTTATTTATTTATTTATTTATTTATTTATTTATTTATTTATTTATTTATTGTTTATTGCAGTAACATTGGCTTACAACATTGTATAAATTTCAGGTGTACATCATTATACTTCTATTTCTGCATAGATTATATCATGTTCACCACCCAAATACTAATTACAACCCATCACCACACACATGTACCGAATTATCCCTTTCGCCCTCCTCCCTCCCCCCTTCCCCTCTGGTAACCACCAATCCAATCCCTGTCTCTATGTGTTTGTTTATTGTTGTTATTATCTACTACTTAATGAAGGAAATCACATGTTCTTAAAAAGGCTCCAGGCCCAGACAGTCAGTGGTAGAGTCCCTTTAACACCAATGATTCTCAACTGGTGAGTGTGTGTATAAGGGAGTTGCCCCCAGGGGACATTTGGAAATGTCTGGAGACATTTTGGCTTGTCACTATAGGGGGAGGAGGTGGTACTGACATTTACTGGGTAGAGACCAGGGACGATGCTAGACGTCCTACAGTGCACAGGACAGATACCCACAACAAAGAATTATCCAGCCCAAAATGTCAAGAGTGCCAAAGCTGAGAAACCCTGCTCTTCACTTTTAAAGAAAAGGTAATTTCCATGCTATATAAAACCTTCCAACACACAGGAAAAGAAGGAAAGCTCCCCAAAGCAGCTTCTAATGCAAACATTACTCTGATACCCAGACATGAGAAAGATAATATCAAAATATATTGGCCCCTATAGACTGATACATTATATACATATACGTATATGCACAAACACCAAGTAAAACAATAACAAATATTTAGCAGTATTTATAACATATTTAATAATGGGTTTTATTAATAGTGGTAAGAACACAACATGAGATCTACCCTCTCAACAAATTTTTAAATGCACAGTATAGCATTATTAACTCTAGGCACTATGTTGTACAGCAGATGCCTAGAACTTATTCATTTTGTATAACTGAAACTTTATACCTATTGAACAGCAACTCCCCATTTCCCCGTCCTCCTGGCCCCTAGCAACCATCATTCTACTCTGCTTCTATGAGTTTGACTACTTGAGATACCTCGTATAAGTGGAATCATGCAGTATTTGTCCTTCTGTGTCTGGCTTATTTCACTTAGCATAATGTTCTGCAGTTTCACGCATGTGGTTGCAAATGGCAGGATTTCCTTTTTTAAAGGCTGAATAACATTCCATTGTATGGATATGCCACACTTTTTTTATCCATTCATCTGTCAATGGACATTTAGCTTGTTTCTATATCTCGGCTATTGTGAATAATGCTGCAATGAACATGTGAGTGCAGATGTCTCTTTGAGATCCTGATTTCAATTCTTTTGGATAAATACCCAGAAGTGGGATTGCTGGGTAATAAGGTAGTTCTAGTTTTAATTTCTATACTGTTCTATACTTTTGTCCATTGTGGCTCCACCATTTTACCTTACACCAACCACATAAAATGCTTCCAATTTCTCCTCACCAAAACTTATCTTTTGTTTTTTATATAACTACACTAACAGGTGTGAGGTGATAGATCACTATGGTTTTGATTTGCATAATAATGTTTTTTTAAATGCCTGAAATGCAAGGATTATATAACATTTATAAATTTATTAATATATTTAATTGTATCACTAGGAATATTTTGTTTTTTTTCAGTTATTTTTTATTATGGTAAAAAATACAACAAAATTTACCATATTAACCATTTTTAAGTGTATAGTTCAGTAGTGCTAAGTATATTCACATCGCTTTGCAAGAGATCTCTAGAACTTTTTCATCTCACAAAACTAAAACTCTATACTCATTAAAGACTAATTCTCCCTCCTCCTTCCCTACAGCTCTTGGCAACTACCTTTCTACTTCTATTATTTGACTACTTTAGATACTTCACATGAGTGGACTGATTCAGTATCTGTCCTTTTGTAACAAGCTTATTTCACTTAGCAAAATGTCCTCGAGGTTCATCCAACTTGTAGCTTGTGACAATATTTCCTTCTTTCTTGAGGCTGCATAATATTCTATTGTATGTATATACCACATTTTCCTTTTGTTCCCAGTTTTATTGTGATATAATTGAGATATAACACTGTGTAAGTTTAAATGTACGTGATGATTTGATATATTTACATATTGTGAAGTGATTACCACAGTAGGTTTAGTTAACACCTCCATCACATCACATAATTACCACTTCTTTTTTGTGGTGAGAACATTCAAAATCTACTCTCTTAGCAACTTTCAAATATATAATACAGTATTATTAATGATAATCACCATGCTGTACATTAGATCCTCAGAATTTATTCACCTTATAACTGGAAGTTTGCACCCTTTGTCCAATGTCTCCCCATTTCCTCCACACACACTCCCTCCAGCCTCTGGAAACCACAATTATACTCTTTTGATGGAGGCAGGCTTCTTGATAGAATCCAAGATGCAGTTAGTAGGATCCATGTGCCTATAATACCCTCCAAGGGTCCCATCTGCTGCTCTCTCGGCATCTTCCCACCCCCTAGTTGTACAGCTCATGACTCAGTACTGAGTAGAGACGGAAATGGACCTCTTTGGCAGTGTCCCATACAGCTGGGGAAGGCAGGTGCTCATTCATGTTCTCTCTTTCCCAAGCACGAGAAATCATGGGCCTAGAAGATCTTGGGGGAGGGGGTGATGTGGATAAAGTCAAACTGGTCCTCTTACCCTCTCCAATAGGTCCAAACTTGTATTTTTTTTTTTTGTTCCAACAGTGTGTTGGAACTTCTTTGATGGAAACATGGATTCTGCAAAGGTTCTCTTTTGTCTGCAGGAGATTGTCTAAGACAGTACTCTCCAGGGAGTCCTGGACAGAAGCCAAGAGTGGCTGGAGCTAGCTCATGGGCCACTACAGGGTCCACAGCCAGCACTGAGGTCTGTGTGCCGATTACTCAAGGCACAAGTTGGTGAGACTCACTCCAGGTCCCTTGGAGTATGGTGCTGGATCCCACAGCTCCCACAAAGGCACTTTAGTCCATGGATAGATGCAAAATTGTTGACATTGAGGGGGGCATATGATGAGGGATGTCTTATTCAGTCATGTTGCTGACTTGATCACCATGGAAAATTTTAAGAGATGAGAAAACCTTCTCCATAAATAGAGCAAATATTTTGGCGAAATTAAAAACCTGTTCCTGACAAAATTTTTAGCAAATGAGAAATAAAAATGTACCTACCTAACATAATAAATTACAGCCAACATCACAATTCTTTGTGAGATATTATAGTATAGACATTCCCATTAAATTAAATAATATTTGAACAGAAGTCTGAATGAAAGGATCGAAGAAGCCATCAGGAGATCTAGGAGAAGAGCCTTCCAAGAAGAAAGAGGACAGCTAATGCTGAGGACAGCTAATGGCCTGAGGTGTGTCTGTGATTGGAGCAGTCAAAAAAAAGCCAAAAGATCAGTGTGGCTGGAGTGTAATGAGCAAGAGGGACAGATTTCATTCTGAGTATAATGAGCAGCAATGGGGGGTTTGAGCAGGGAGTTACATGATCTGATCTATGTCCAATGTGTCCTATAGCCTCATTATTTTATAACGCTACCATTCTCCCAATTAGCCACCAGGAAAACATCAAAGGCATCTTCAGCAACCCCATGTACATTCCATGTACAATTGAACATCAAGGCTTGCTGATTCTACTTCTCTAATAACTCTTTTAAGCAGCCCTTCCTCTTCAGCCCATTGACATTGCCTAGGTTCATGCCCTATAATCTCTCATCTGGACCAATGCAATTACTTTCTTAATGGGTCTCATGCCACCAATCCGGACATCATGCTGATGAAAGTTGTCTTCTTGAAATACAGAAGGCATCCTTCTGTTTCAAAAACTTCAATGACTAACGCTTCATAGTAAAATCCAAACTCTTCACCTGATATTCAAGGCTCTTCTTGACCCTTGCTTACCTTTACAACCTCATTTTCCCCTTCATAGAAAGGATGTCAAAATTTTCACCGGATTAATTACTATTTTTTCAAACATTTTCTGCTGTTCCCTGTCTCTGGTCCTTTGCTTGTCTTGGTACCTTAACCTCTCTAGGACTGACTTGCGAATTAACAATTTCTTAAAATGTCTTTCCAGTTTCTAAATATCAAGGAGTACAGCATCTCGCAAATGTGCTCCTAACAAGGCCTGTTTCGTGGTATATTACTAGAAAAACATACAGGCATACCTCAGAGATATTGCGGGTTTGGTTCCAGGTCACCACAATAAAGTGAATTTCACAATAAAGCGAGTCACACACATTTTTTTGTTTCTCAGTGCATGCAAAAGTTATGTTTATACTATACTGTAGTCTATTAAGTATGCAGTAACATTATGTCTAAAAAAAAGTACATATCTTAATAAAAAATATTTTATTGCTAAAAACTGCAACCATCATCTGATCCTTCACTGAGTCTATAATCTTTTGGCTGGTGGAGGGTCTTGTAAAAAATGCAATATCTGCAAAGTGCAATAAAACAAGGTACACCTGTAGTCTCTTCTTAAATATGTTTGGGAAACACTGGAATAAAAAAAGTTAGCAGCTTTCTCTGTTATAAAACTTTTCAAAGATTTTAACGTATATTGACAACATCAAGAAGAGGGTATTGAACATACGATCTTCTATTTAAACCAGAAAACCACGAAACAATTTTTTTAATGAAATATTATGTGGAACCCAACACCCTGTAAGTTTTCCGTGGGATATATTTGGCGAAATACTGAAGAGGTGACTTCTTATTCTCTAAAATGAATCAAAGTTCCTATGTATTTAAATCTACTCTGTGAAATGATAGGCCTCAACAAAGCTACAACCATCTTTAAGATTTTGAAGTCACCAGAATTCACTCATATTTCATTTGAGAGGATTCCTTTTACAGCTCTCAGCAAGTTCAGCATAAAAGCAATGCCAGATAGTAGTCATCTATCAGATTAATCCAAAAACTTACTAGAAGATACTTATAATGAAATATGCAACGTGTTAATGTTGCTAGCAGAAGTAAGCTCAGAAGTACAAAACCACAGTGCACGATTTCCATTTTTTTCATCAAATATATACAACAGCCCACTTCAGGCTGAGTACTAGTTTCCCTCAGACTAGAGACAGGCTTCTCTTGACTTGACTCACCCAGACAGGGTTCTCAGAGCCATATGAAACTCATGCAGAGAAGAACAGAAGGATCAAATAAGGTCAAATGAGGAATTGTTTAACTCCAACATATTCCTACATATGTCGATAAGTATCTCCACACAAGAACAAGACCAACTCCCTTTCCAAGCTCTTTGTGCTTGTGAGTGTGTGTGTGTGAAAATACGTCTTGGCAGCTTTCCAGCCCAACCAGCCTTTAACTGGTAGCCATTAAAATAAACCTTCCAGCTGGCTGAACCACTTCCTGTAAAGTCTCTTTATATATGAGGATATGTCTACCACCACTCTTTGTTCATGATGCACATGTACTCTGACCTCTAGTTGCCAGTTTCATCAACTCATATAAAATTCAGTACCCAACAATCTGTAATAACCGGCTTGTCTCCTTGCCAATGCCACCCCAAGCATCATTCTTGGGCAGAGTAATCCAGATCCTGAGACCAAACTGCTCCCAGGCAGGGAAAATATCAAAAGGGTTACATCTTGGTCTTTTAAGCTCAACCTGAAGTCAGCCAGATTGTGCAAGTCCCTCCGATATTCGTCCCCTCTTTCCTTGCCAAAGCTATCTGATGGCAATGGACAGGTCCCAGGCAATGAAACGTGATCCAAGACAATCATGGTAGCTCCATAACTGGTTGACAGTGATTAATGTAGAGGTTGGCATGTGACTCAGTTCTGGCCAGTGAAATATAAGGGAAATCTTTTGGGGCTGGGGGAGGGAGATTGTTCCAGAAAATATATTTTTCCTGATATTCTTTTCCTGATTTTTTTCTGAGGATAGACCAGTTCAGATTCAAATTCTTTCTTCCTACTTTTGTATGCAACTTTGTGAAGACAGGATGCTTAGACTGTGGCAAGCATCTTGTGAGCATAAGGGGGAAGCAAAGGGAATCGCAGAACAGAACAGCCAGTCTAGAGTCCTGAGATTATTCAATTGGATTAACCTAAAGCTGCCTACCCCAAAATTTCAGTTATGAGATTGATTAACATACTCTTATTTTTTAAGCTACTTTTAGTCAGCTATTCTATTACTTGCATCCAACATCTTAATTGATAAAACCTGATTTCACAAACTGGGCTTTTGCCTTGTTCTCATGCCAAGCCCCCACCTCATATCTAGTTTGGGACGACAATGCAATATGATTCTTGTGCCACAGAGCCTCTTCTGTTCACTATCAAGTATTTCAGTTCCTCCAGGTGTCAGATTACACTGTCATTTGCTTATTTCTCATTGATTGTCTTCTTTGTATCAGGCATTTTCAAAGCCCTTTACTCCAAAAATTTTCAGAGTCTGGAATACTAACCTAAGCTGTATGCAAACCTGTATCACCGCAACTTGCTGCCAGTCTACGCTGTTTTCAAGGGAAACATTGATTATTTTTCCTGCTGCTACAATCTGCCAATGGCATGCCTATTTATAGGATAAACTCCAATCACTACCTGGCCAGGTGGAGGTCATAGATCACTGGTTTTCAATCTAGGGGTGTAGGTTTAAATTTTAGATGGATATTAAAATCAAGTTGCGAGCTTAAAAATAATCCAGTCCCCAGGCCATACTCAAGAACTCTAATTAAATTAGAACCCCTGGGGCTGGGGCCCAGACATTATTATTTTTTTAAACTACTTGCAACCAACAGTGAGACCCACTGATTTAGGAGGTATGAAATGCATATTAAAAGCACCTGGAAAATTCCTTTAAACTACAATGCATCTCTCCCCAATCATGTTGAAAACCACTGCCTTATAGGTCTCTGTCCTCTTACGTATCCTCATAAGCAACCAAGAAAATTTGTTCTATTACTTACTATGCCTTGCCTACCACGTTGACCAGGTGAGCTAGAGCAGTGGTTGAAGAGTTCTGGGCCTGCCTTTGGTCAGGCAAGCGGCTGACAGGACTAGACAGCTGAAAATTAGTCACTCTGCAGACTCAGGGAAACTCAAACTTCAAACAGAGTCAAACCCAGGTTTGTTTGACTCTGAAGCGTGGAGTCTTTATAACTACTACAGTGTTCTGCAAAAGTGCCTGAAAATAAAAATCATCTAGTATACTTCTTATAGTCCTGGGCCCCAACCCAGAACTACTGAAGTAGAATTTCCTGGGAGAAAGGTCTGGTAATGTATGTAGTTAACAAGTTGTCCCAGGTGATTCTTAGTAAGCACATTTTGAAAACACTATATTACTGCATATTTTCCCAGTTTTATCTGTTCCAGATGACAGGATTCAGCTTATCTGGGGTACGATCAAACTCCAGAAGGTAGCACTGGAGTCTAAGAATAGAAGGAGGCCCTGGAAGCATTAAGAAAGTTAATCCCCCTGATTCAAAGTTATGATTTATGCAATATTCTTCCTGAAACCTCTCTGAACAATATTCTATAGGCTTATTTCTATTAAAGTATATGAATCTATCCTCATGGTCTCTGCCAGACCCAATAGAGTCTGACCCACTGCTGCCTGAGCTGTTTCTGAGTCTACACATACACCCCCCACGTGCACCTCCACACAGCTTGATTGCTGCTGTCCTGCCCAATCAGGGTCACAGAGCTGGCAGGCCCTGTTGGGGCACTGAAAATTGGTATGCTCTACCATACTTCTTAGACTCGTCACAGTTGAGGAGGGCCAAGTGACTAGTTCTGGTCAGTGGACTGTGGGCCAGTGGTATGCCAAAACCATGCTGGCAGAAGCAGTCCACCAGGGTGCATATATAATGGTGTGTGGTCTGTAAAGTATTTAAAACAAACCTATTATCACCTCATTCCTGCAATTTTAAAGTGTCAGTAATATAGCATTCCTTCCTGAAAAAAAATTTTGGTGGCCTTACAATTGGAAATAATAGCTGTGGTTACTGTTAAGTTTTAATAGGATATATCTTAGTCTCAAATTAGCACTTTATTACTTTTCCTTTAAGAAACATTATATTCTACATGGAAACTAATTTGAAGAACTGCCAGGTATACAGTCAGCTCTGACACACAGACTCAGCTACACAAGTTCCTTTTAAGGTGAATCGGTCAGTTTGGAATCATTTGAGCTCCTTAGAGCACAGTTCCTGTCTCTAGCCCCTGTGGCACTACATCCTGTGTTTAAGCAGTGGATACAAAACAAACTGTGATTGCACAGTGATTGTGAAGACAAAGACTTAGAACTTGAATTACCACAAAGCTCTCATTCTGTGTGACCACTTGACATATTAATTTGTGTTTAAAATTTTTTTTGACTGCAGAAATACTTAAAGGCCACTGGAATTAATCCCAAAAAACAAAGACAAGGTAGTACCGTAATTTCTAGAATTTACTGTGAAACTAGATATCTTAAAACTGTACCAAACTTATCCTTATGTTTAAGACATTTTTGTTTAATTATGTATAAATCTGTCATTTCTTATAAAAAAGTTTTAAAATTGAAGGTAATAAATGTGTCCTTCAGGGGCCAGCCCCGTGGCGTAGTGGTTGAGTCTGGTGCACTCCACTTGGGCAGGCCGGGTTCACGTGTTGGGATCCCAGGTGCAGACCTACACCACTTACCAAGCCGTGTTGTGGCAGCGACCCACATACAAAGCAGGGGAAGACTGGCACAGATGTTAGCTCAGGGATAATTTTCCTCAAGCAAAAAAAAAAGGGAAGATTGGCAACAGATGTTAGCTCAGAGCAAATCTTCCTCACCAAAAAAATAAAAAATAAAAATAATAAAATAAAATGTGTTTTTCAATCAACTATGAATGAACATGAATATAAGAAAAGATGGATTTTGATGAATCATTGACAAATTTGCAAAAATCTTAAAGTCAGAAACTGTAATACTATTTTTATGTATTACTGGGTCATAGCAATATACAGTTGTAATTTCTCCCTTTTTTCAAAAATCACCTTTATATAAATATGAAGTGTTAATCCATTACTTTTTTTCTTTTTTTGCACTAAAATATTTATTTTATGTTTTACTTTTTTTTATTGGCTTGATATGAAAATCACAAAGAAAATTTTCACTGCTTTATTTTCTGGTCATTTTTATTATTCATTTTATGCCATGATTATTACTGAAAATAATTTTGTCATATAGAGGAGGAAAGTACTTCAAAATTATCCAGTCCAGGCATCAAATACACTAGGTAAAACACTGCTGTAAGCAGAAGTAAAGTACATTGTCTCTTTCGCGTTGAGAAAGTGAAAAGCCCTTACTTAACCCTCAGTGTGACTATAGAGGCCCTCCATTGAGATGGCAGAGCCACAAGACTGACACAACCTGGATCTCTGAGGCACCCTTGGAAGGCAACTGGTCAGCAGAATGGACAGAGCAGCAGTGGTCTGTTTCATATGTAAATGAGAATACTTCTATGTGTTAGCCAGTGAGATTTGTTTGTTATCACAGCAAAGCCTAGACGATCCTGACCAATACAGAGCTAAAGCATGGTTATCCCTTCCTCACATAGGAAGATACTGTCAGGTTTAGTGTGCCAAAACAAGAACAATCCAGATTTTTACTTCTGGACACTTTGATCTTTGAGCAAGTCTGGAAGAGAAAGTACTATGCAAAGAACATATTTACATTACGGAGGTATGTTTTATGTTCAGACTGAACCATCTTTGCTTAATTTTAACCCTCAATTTTGTGTTGGCCTGATATAGTGATGCCTCATTCATTGAGAATCATTCAGAATTGTTCATTCAAAATCATTCTGGAATGGGGAGTTCCACACTGGAGGTTGCATCTAGCTATAGAGATCAGATTGGTGATCAGGAGACTGTCATCTTGTCAAGTTTTTCTCATTCACTGTGTGACTTTGAGGAAATCACTTTTACTCCCTGAAGCTATCACTTAAGTAGCTTTGTTGCAAACAAAAGAAACCAAATCTGACTAACTTAATCAGCAGAGATTAATTGAGAGGATACTGGGATAAGTCACCAAATTAAAGGAAGAGCTAGACAATCAAACCTTGGGAAGGATGGGAATCAGAGTTGCTCTGGACATTAGAGCAAAAGGAACTCATGAACTCCCTCTCTGTACCGCTGTCAGATGACTTACTTCCAACCACTTTCAGTTTCTGTATATCTCTATGCAAAATTTAAGTTCCTGAGACAGAGGATCTCCTTGGCCCATCTTGAGTCATGTGCCCAGTCTAGAGATCCCAGGAGCCAGTCTACCAGTCCAGCCTAGTAGTCCCAGGGAAATAGGGAGGGGGAAGGCTTGCAGGGCAACAGAAATTAGTTGAATCACATCAGCATTGAGATATATACATATATATATGTATGTGTGTGTGTGTACATATATATATGACATACACACCATACATAATATACATGACATATAGGCATACATACATTGTGTGTGTGTATGTGTGTGTGTATGGAACTCTTTTGTCAGGTGACCTTGATATGGAAGCTGTTGTCAGTGGCCTCCCAGGCACCTCCATAAAAAGAGCAGTTGAAAACAGCTTGGCTAGATGTTGTCTAATATCCTTTCCAGTGTCATGTTATTTAAACCGTTTTGATGAAAATCTTTCTGACTTAGAGATTTTTTTAAATATGATCGACTCTATTTTTAGAAGATCCAGGGTCATCATTGTGAACATGAGATATTGTCATGGACTATAAGAATGTAGTGTTCTTGCTTCCTCCCTTGAGCCCAGGATGTCAACTGTCACTATTGCTGTCAGTATGCCTGACTCATGTACTGCCCAGCCTGCCTCCAATGTGCTGTTTCTGTGGACTCACGAGCTAAATAACAAATTGTTAAGAGTTTAGGGGAGGAGGAGACGGAAGCAGTGTCATAAAAACTGCCTAGACTTATTAGAAAACCAAATCTTAGTACCACTGTCATTATATATTAACCATTTGACCATGAGCAATTGTCCTCGGCTTCCCCTCTTCATTCAGCCTCTGGCTCTTGTAGTGTGGATTAGATCCTCTGGCATAGTACCTGGCATGTTGTAGCTCCTCAAAGCATGTTACTGAATTGAATCTCAGATCCTTCTAGTTCTATGAGTTGATGATTTTATATGCCAAAGTGTTTAGCTATTATGATTGCAATATGTCTAAAACTGACCATACAGTTTGCTAAATTTTTAATTTAAATTTCTATTGATGAGGGTAACTAATATCTAATGATCACATACAATATGCAATGCATGTAAAATATGTTATCTTATTTAAACCAAAAGCTATATGAGAAAAGCGGTATTATTCATATTGTAAGATAAGAAGAGTGAAGTTCAGGGATCTGAACTGATTTTCTCAGGATCCAAGGCCTTGAGGCAGTAGGAGTAGATTAATTTCTTTAACTTGCAGAAAGTTTGTTGAAATGAAAATAAATAATATATGTGGAAGGGATTTCAAAAATAGAAGTGAAAGACAAGCAGAGGGTAACATCATCATCATTATTCTTATTGTATGTGGGTATGTCAATTAAGGGAAGAGAAATTCATGAGTGATGGCCTGAGGGCTTCTACTATAAACTAAAGGGCAAAGGACTCTCTGACATCTGTCAGGGTTTCTCAGATTCCTTTTTTGGGGGGTATCTAGGGAAGCTGAGAAACCCCCAAGAGCCCCCTTCAAGTTTATCAAAGACCACGCACAAATGTGTAACGCACGCCTGCAGCATTATTATTCCAATCAAGCACAGTTAATCTAGGAGACATCCTAGCAATAAGAAAATGACAAATCATGTTCCATCTTCTTCCAACAGCCTCTTACAGATATTGTGACACTGTGCTCAAATAATCAACTAATCAAATTCATTGGAACTGAGTTCATTTGAAGTTTGCAATAAAATCACCTCTGGCGAAAATTAATTTTGCAAAACCACTCCACATTGCAATTACCTGCAAGTAGGCCCTAATTTAGCCACTTTTTGTCCAGCTTGAGAGATCTCCCTAACATTTAGATCTTGGGGAGCAAGGGTTCGACTAAAAATCTCTCCACCACCAGCTGGCCTGGGCTCTTTACGCAAATCTGTGCACTTCCCCACTAGTGACCTGTTGGCATGTCAAGGCTGGAGATAGCTTTTACTAAATTATCTTTTAAAGACATATTACCTTTTTCTAGTCCTTTACCATCCAATATGGTAGCCACGAGCTCTTGAAATGTGGCTAATCCGAATTGAAATGTGCTCTAAGTATAAAGTGCACATCAAACTTCAAAGACCAAGTCAGAAAAAGGAACACAAAATATCTCACTGATACGTTTTTTGTAATATTGACTATATGTTGTAATGGTAATGCTTTGGATATATTATGTTAAATAAAATATATCATTGAAGTTAATTTGATTCATTTCTTTTTAATTTTTAATGTGCTACTAGAAAATTTAAAATTGCATATGTGGTTCACATTATCTTTCTATTAGACAGGGCTCCTCTAGAACAATGGGTACCTACTTGCCTTATTTCTGCTTATTACTATTGAAGGACAAATACAGACTTCTCTTTATAAGAACAAACACCCAAAGTGAAACAAAACAAAACTTCCACTTTCTTGGTGTACATAAAACAGCTCTTCAGTGGAACAGGCAAGCAAAGAATCTGGTGGTTTTGAAAACTGAAACCTTGCACGTGACATTTTGCAGTATAGAGTATTTATTCATCATGAACCTGCAATCAGTTTGACCTTCCTCTTAATCGTGTTCATGCTGCTATTTAAATATATCCAAAAGAAAATGAAAAAAAAAATATTATTTGACATAACTGGTATTGTCCATGGAAAACATGCTTTTAAGTTGACTTTTACTTCACGATTCTGGAATCATTTTGACCTTACTTTATAAAATAAGAAAGAACTTTGTCAGTATAGAATGGTCAACCCTGAGAGATGATCTGGTGTCAACCCATTCCTTTTTATATGATGAGATGGAGACCCAGACAAAGTAAGCAACTGGATCAACATCACCTAGTTAATAAATGATAGTGAAACAATCTGAATTCAGTTCTGTCACCTGATTCAAATTTCTTCTTACTAACATGACACACTTAAACTATCTCCAAGTCGTTCTTTTGCTTACCATGGTAACATAAGCTGCAACTGTTTTAAGAAGAACATCAGTTGAAAATGAACCACTAGTTAAGTTCCTCTTAAAAAATTCATGTCAAAAAAGGTCTCCTTTCCGTAAAATATATGGATAGGACATACGATATGAAGAATTTTCACACAATTAGACATAGACTTGAAAGTAGCCTGGATAGCACTCTTTCCTGCTGATTCGTAGCCTGCAATTCTAATGGGAACAGTGCAAATGTAGTATGTCTGTTTTGCTTGCCTCTTAAAATTTAAATGCTGCTTTCTCCTCAAACTGCTGAGATTGTCAAGGTGTATGACCCTTTGTCTGCTTGACAGTCAAATGAATTTAAAACTTTTGCACACATAAAAGCATGCATCACTTCAGCTTCCAAATCATTTGAGCAGATTTGGGTTGCTTTAATTCATTAATTTTAATATTTAATACAACGCACTGTGATATCATTAGGAAGTGAATTAATGAAGTCCCTATATCCAGAAATCTTAAATCTTTTCAAGTTATTTTTTTCTTTTTCCAATAGTATATTTCTTTTTTCTGAATAAATCCACCATTGATATCTTCTATTTTGAAATATTTCAAGAGTAAAGAAAATACAAATAATATAAAACTCAAGTATCTGTCATCAAAATATAAAAATGTTAATATTTAGCCATATTTGCCTCAGATTAAAAAATATTGTGGTAAAATACATATAAAATCTGCCATTATTTAACCAACTTTAAGTGTACAATTCTGTGGCATTAATTATATTTAGAATGTAATTAATGTTTTGCAACCATCATTACTATCTAGTTCAAAAACTTTTTCATCATTCCAAAGAGAAACTTTGTACCCACTAAATAATAACTCTCCATTCCTCCTCCCCAAGCTCCTAGGATCCTACAATCTACTTATTGTCTCTATGACCTATTATAGGGACCTCATATAAGGAGAATCATACGATATCTGTATGGCTTTTGTGTCTGGCTTCTTTCATTTAGCATAATGTCTTCAAGGTTCATCCACGTTATCGCATATATCAGAATTTAATTCTTTTTTATGACTGAATAATATTCCACTATATATATATCACATTTTGTTTACCCAATCATTTGTTGATGGACATGGGTTATTTCTACCATATGGCTAGTGTGGATAGTGTTGCAATGAACATTGTCTTAGGTGTATCTGTTGGAATTCCTGTTTTCAGTTACCAGTAGAATTTCTGGGTCATATGATAATTCCATGCTTAGCTTTTTGCAGAGCTGCCAAACTGTTTCCCACAGTGGCCACACCATTTTACATTCTCATCAGCAATGTACAAGGGTTCCAATTTCTCTACATCCTTGCCAACACTTGTTTGTGTGTGTGCGCGCACGCGCGTGTGTGTGTGTATAGCCATCTTAGGTATGAAGAGGTTTGATTTGCATTTCCCTAATGGCTAATGATATTGAACAACTTTTCATGTGCTTACTATACATATGCATATCTTCGGAGAAATGTCTATTCAAGTCCTTTGCCCATTTTTAAATTGGGTTGTTAATCTTTTTGTTGTTGAGTTGTAGGAGCTTGTGCCAGATTTTTACAGAAACGAAATATGAAAAATCTAGCTGAAATCCCCTTTATATTCCTTCCTAATCCTATAATCTCACTCCCTAAACTCATCCAGAAGTGACCACTATTTTAAAGTGAGTATACACCACTCTTGTCCATAATTTATGATTTATTAAATATGTTTGTGTCCATAACTATTATTTTGTTTTGGAAGTTACATAAAGAATTTATTAATCCTTCTGCACTTTTGTCACTTAATTTTACGTTTCGAGATGTGTTGATACATGTAGATCTACTTCATTTATTTTAATTGGCATGTGATATTCTATTATATGATGATTGCCAACTTATTCACCCATTTTATACTAAAGAACAGTTAGGTAATTTTATTAATAATAATAGTTTTTATTATTACTATTATTATTTTGTTTTTACCAGCAACGTTGAATTGCACTTTTGTGTATGAAAGTTATGTTAGTGCTAAGAATGCAGACTCTGGAGCCAGACTGCCTGTGTTTCAATCCCAAGTCTTTTCCTTATTAGTTATGCAAACCTGGGCAGTTATTTAATCTCTTTCTGCCTTAGTTTACTATCTGTAAAATGAGGACAACAACAGTGCCTATCTCATGCAGTTGTTGTGAAGGTTAAGTAAGGCAATTCACATAAGCACTCAGAATAGTACTTGGCACATAATCATCCCTCAATAAATTTTTCCATATAAGAGATATTCTCTATACCTAGAAGTAGAATTGCTGAGACATATGGTATGTGCATCTCCAATATACAAGAAATTGGCATATTGCCCTCCAAAGTAGTTATATGCTAATATATCTTCCTAGCAGGAGTGTCTGAGGGATCCCACTTCTCCACATCCTCTCAAACAGTTGAATTGTCAGATCTTCTCATTTTACCAATCTGATGAATATGAAACATTGCTTTATTTGCTTAGCATCTCTTCATAAATATATGGACCAATACAGACCCCAGCACTATTCTTTTATCTAGTGCCTAATTTTATCTTTTTTCCCCTATTTTCTTTTGGGTTGTTTGACTTTCTCTCTCTTTTTTTATTTTTTGCAAGGAAGACCAGCCCTGACCTAACATCCAATGCCAATCCTCCTCTCTTTTGCTGAGGAAGACTAGCCCTGGGCTAACATTCGTGCCCATCTTCCTCTACTTTATATGGGACGCCGCCACAGCATGGCTTAACAAGCAGTACCTCGGTGCGCTCCCGGGATCCGAACCAACGAACCCTGGGCCGCTGCAGCAGAGCGCGTGCACTTAACCACTTGTACCACCGGGCCGGCCCCTGTTTGATTTTTTCTTATTTCTTTGTACGAGTTCTTTATATATTGTGGTAATTAATCTTTATCAGTAATATGCTTTTCACTTTTCTTTTCCAAGTTTGTGTTTTAACTTTTTATTTGCTCATGGTGTTTTTATTTAACTATATAAAGATTTCAAATTTTTATGTATTCAAATTACCAATCTTTTCCTTGACAGTTTGTGTTTATTATGCTTAAGAAATCCTTTTGTACACGATGGTCATAGAGATAGTCTATTTTTATCTAATGACTTTAAAGTTTACTTTTTTTATATATGTGTTTCTATCTTTAATACATCTGAAATTTATCTTTGTGTATGCTGTGAAGTAGGGATATGATTTTTTTCCGTATGGGAAACCAATTGTCCCAGCATCATTTATTGACAATCTTATCATTTACCCACAGAGTTTTACTGCCAATTCTGTCATAAGCCAAGCTCCCTGCTGTGCTTCTATCAGTTGCTGGGTTCTCTAATTTTATTACATTGGTCTATCTGTCTATCCTTGCCTACATCAAGAATACATTGTCTTAATACCACCATTTTGTAATAACTTGTGATATGTAGTAGGACTCCTTAGTTATCTTCAAAATTATCTTAGATCTTATTGGCTCTTTTTTATTCCGTATGTTAATATATGTTTAACAAATACAATGCACTTACTATGTGACAGGTTCTGTTTGAGGTGCTGTAAACACAGTAACTCATTTGTTCCTTACAACAAATGACACTATGGGGTACTACTATTATCATCTGCATTTTATGGATGAAGAGACTGAAGCATAGATAGGTTAATTAATTGCCCAAGGTCATACAGCTTATAAATGGCAGATCCTGGATTTGAAGCCAGTCAGTCTGGCTCCAGAGTTTGTGATCTTAATCACTATGCTATGTTCTCTCTAAAGGGAATTTTTCAATATCCTTGAAAAAAAATCCAATTATAAATTTAATTAAAATTGTATTGAATTCATGTATTAATTAGGGAAGAATTAATATCATTTTGATAGTGAGTCTTCACATGTATAGACTAGGAATAGCTTTCCAGTTACCAAATGTGGCATGGACTGCTGGTTTCCTATCCAATATCCATACTGCTTTCTTCCTAAGTAACAAAACTCCAATTTTGTTCAGGATAGCAATATCCTCAGGGAGAAAATTACATTTCACGGCCTCCTTGCAGGTAGGCAGGGCCATGTGACATATTTCTGGTCAATAAAATATAAGTACAATTTGCTGGGCAGGACTTCCAGAAAGTTCTTTAAAAAGAGGGAGACTTTACTGGCACTATTTTTTTTTTCCTTTCATCCCTTCCCCTTCTTCAAGCTTATGGTGCTTATGCTATGCTGGACATTGAGCAGCCATCCTTTGATTGTGAAGCTGATAAAAGTCACATGCTAAAGATGATAGATTGGAAAGCTCAAGGAAGCCTAGGTCCCTGAGGGCATTATGTAGTCACTATACCAGCTCTAATCAACCTCCTCCAGGGTTCATTTTACATGAGAGAAGTAAAACATTTCTTTTTAAATTAGTCCACTCAATGTTTTCTGTTATGAATACCTGAACACAATCACTAACTGATATAATAAAGTCTTCTTTTATGGCCTGTGATGATTAATTTTATGTATCAACTTGACTGGGCTAAGGGATGCCCAGATAGCCAGTATAACATTATTTCTGGATGTATCTGTGAGGGTGTTTCTAAAAGAGATTAGCATTTGAATTAGTAGACTGAGTAAAGAAGAATGCCCTCACCAACGTGGGAGGGCATCATCCAATACCTTGAGAGCCTGAGTAGAACAAAAAGATGAAGGAAAGGTGAATTTGCTCTCTGCTGGAGCTGGGACATCCATCTTCTCTTGCCCTTGGGCATTGATGCTCCTGGTTCCCAAGATTTTAGACTCATACTGAGACTTATGCCAATCCCTGTCCTTGTTCTCAGGCCTTTAAATGTGGACTGGAACTACACCAGCAGCTTTCCTGAGCCTCCAGATTGCAGACTGCAGATAGTGGGATTTAGCCTCCATCATTGCATGAGCCAATCAATCATAATAAATCTCTTTCTGTATGTATCCCATTACTTCTGTTTCTCTGGAGAACCCTAATACATTGCCTTTAATAATATTTATAATTTTCTCCATAAAATCTTCAAGAACTTTTGTTAGATTTATTACCAGGTGCTTATAGTTTTTTGTTACAAATAAGGCCTTTTTCTTTATTATGATTATTGGCTGTTGCTACTTCAGTATACAGAAAAGTTATAAATTATTTCACATTAATTGTTTACCCCAAAACATTTCTACTTTCGTAGTTCTAATAGTTGGTAGAGGTCGTTGAAATTCCTGTGTAGATAACTCTATCATGTATTAATAAAGACAACTTTATTTCTTTTTATTTATTCTTTTCTCTTATACTTTTTAAAACTTTTTCTTCCCTTATTGCAATGGTTAGGTCCTCCATTACAATGTTGAACAGAATTTTCTTGGTAGATTCTCTTTATTAGGTTAAGGAAGTCTATTTGTATTGTACTAAGAGCTTTTTTTCAAGTCATGAATGGGCATTATATTGATCAGATACATTTTCTACACATATTGAGATTATGTTTTTTCTCTCTTAATCTTTTAATCTCTTAGTGTGATAAATCAAAATGATAGATTTTGGAGGCTGAACCATAACAAAGGCTTTGGACAGATGGTAAGCTTCCTTACAATATCCTATGGGTATTAGTGAAATGTATTACAGACTATTTTGTCAGATGTGACAGCTCTTGAAGGCATTTTGCTTTATCTAAGAGTTGTAGTTTCTCCTCCTCCTGTAGATTCCGGGTCACAGGTCTTGTCCCCATTTGTGTTAGAAACTTGTCTTTCTACTAAAGCATATATGGAACATTGAAAACGTTATGGGGGCCAGCCCGGTGGCGCAGCAGTTAAGTGCACGCACTCCGCTTTGGCGGCCTGGGGTTCGCAGGTTTGGATCCCAGGTGTGCACCTATGCACCGCTTGTCAAGCCATGCTGTGGCAGTGTCCCATATAAGGTAGAGGAAGATGGGCATGGATGTTAGCCCAGGGCTGATCTTCCTCAGCAAAAAGAGGAGGATTGGCATTGGATGTTAACTCAGGGCTGGTCTTCTTCACAAAAAAAAAAAAAAAAAAAAAAAAAAAACATTATGACCACTGTAATATCATCTCATATTTAATGCCACACTTTAAAATTATCTCAGAATTTCTAGTACCTGAGGATTTTTTTAAACTTTCCTATATAATAAAATTTTTATGTTCATATATTGAATCTCATATTTCTATGTGTTTCTAATGACAGTCTGACATGTTTCTGGAAATTGATTTAGTAAATATTTAATTAGGTAGAAAGTCAACAAATGTCTTGTTAAAAAGACTGCTTAGATAATCAGGAGAAATAGGAATTTTGTCTAATATTTCTATATGTCATGGGTATTGAACCGGTGCTCAGTGGGATGCAAACACAGCACACGTGCTTTGTTTAGTTAGTACAGTGCTTCTCCTAAAAACTGAATTGGAAAACCGTCAGTTGGCAAATCTCTTTCCAGGTCTCCACAGGCCCCACAACTCCCTCCTGGATTACACTCAGCCACTTCAAGCATTTACTTGATCTGCCTAGCCACTGAAGACATTTCAGTTCATGAGTCCTGTCAATCTCTTTAAAACTGGGGTTCTCAAATCTAACCCATCTTCATAATACTATTTTCTAGAAATTACTGAGTACTTATTATACACTAATAAGAGCATGTCAAATCTTTTAAAAGCAGTATCTCTTTTAATTCTAATCAAAACCCTGTAAGGTAGATATTGTCATCCCATATGATACATAAAGATGCTGAGTTTCAAAAAGATTGAACCACCTGCCCACCAAAACCAGATGTTTGTCTTCAAAACATGTATTCTTTTAAATAAATTCACCCTGCAATGTGAAATTTTTCTTTTCTTATATTTCATTTTATACTTAAGCCACCCAAGAGCTATTATCAGTAAGTTGCTTTAAGTGGAGTCGAAAGCCATTATTCCTCCATTATGTCTTTCATCAAATTTCATGAAGTAATTCCATAATTAAAACTGATTGAATTCAGAAGCTATGCTCCTAGTGGTCTTTGATGTGTAGAATTTCACCTCTCCTCCCATAAAGTAAGAGAATGAATGAAATGCAAATCATATTCCTGGATGTCCATGATGTATAGCCAACAGTCAAGATTTTATAGGGGGATCCATAGCTTAACTCATAGCCCAGTTCCCCCAAAACACTATTGGGTTAATTTGTGCTTGAAGTCTGTCTGCCAGAATGACTCTCTGGTACTAAGGTATGAAGGCACTGGGGAGTGGTCCTCAGAGAGAAGCTTTGCCCTTTCATTACTCAGAGCTAGTTTCTTTCTGCAAAGTCAAACAGAAAGGCTGGAGGTAAAGAATACAGAGTAGTGGGCCGGCCCCGTGGCTTAGCGGTTAAGTGCGGACGCTCCGCTGCTGGCGGCCCGGGTTCGGATCCCGGGTGTGCACTGATGCACCGCTTCTCCGGCCATGCTGAGGCTACGTCCCACATACAGCAACTAGCAGGATGTGCAACTATGACATACAACTATCTACTGGGGCTTTGGGGGGGAAAAAAGGAGGAGGATTGGCAATAGATGTTAGCTCAGAGCCGGTCTTCCTCAGCAAAAAGAGGAGGATTAGCATGGATGTGAGCTCAGGGCTGATATTCCTCACAAAAAAAAAAAAAAAAAAAGAATACAGAGTAGCAAGGTGGATGAAAAGTACCTTTCAGTTAAGGTTTTGTCTTTCAGAAACTTCAAACGAAATGACTTTCCATGATTTTTAGAAAGACATGACACTTAAGATGTATTTTTAATTAAGGAACAGAACTATACAAAGCAAAGAATGCCAAAATTAATTTAAGTTTTGGAGAGAGAATAAGAAGAAACTTTTACTCTGAAAAACAATGAAAAAATGAAAGAGATGCCAATTTTTTTAACAAACATTAAGGAAAACAAATTCAATCAAGAAGCTGGCACAATGATTTGATGGCAGAGTAAATAGGTTTATAACGACTCAAGGATAAATTTAAATGTTGCCTCTTGGACATGTTATCTGTGACTTTGAGCTTGCTTTAGGAATCTCAGCTAACTCAATTGTTCAATGGCTTACTAGAACCAGGAGCAACTCCAAAGGATCCTTGTAAGGATTAAATTGGATAATATGTGCATGGTGCTTTTGTTTAATCTATTATAAGTGATTGGTAAATGCTTTTCGTATTCCCTTTCCCTCTCCCTCTCCTTATTGTAAAAAAAAAAACCTTTACAAATAGGACAGCATGATATAATTGACAGAATACCTGAAATGAATTTAGAAGAACTGGTAAATGACCTTGGGAAAGTCAGTTCACCTCTTTGGCCCTCAGACTACTCATGTGTAAAAATGAGTATTGGTTCATTTGGCCCTTGTTCAAGGTCACAGAGCTAGCAGGTGTTAGATCTATACACAGGTCTGACATACAACCTAGGTTCTTTTTTGCTTTAAACTTGCCATCTTATGGGATCTTTCGGGACTGTCACAAAAGAGTGTACTCCCTAAATGCCAGCCCTATCCTCAACCCCTTCCCACCCATCAACAACAAAAAGAGAAGACGAAATACTATAGGATAGACTACAGCAGGAGCTTAGCAGTGTTCTTCTAAAATCCTTGCTATTTATCATCCATGAATGAGGGTCATGAAGATCCATGAGTATTTTCCTATGAGTACCTACACATATATACAAATAGTCCCCCACTTATGATGGTTTGACTTATGATTTTTTGACTTTATGATGGTTTTAAAGTGATCCTTATTCAGTAGAAACTGTACCTCGAATTTTGAATTTCGCTCTTTTCCCGGGTTAGCGATATGTGGTATGATCCTCTCCCGTGATCCTGGGCATGGGCAGAGAGCTGCAGCTCCCAGTCAGCCATGCGATTAGGAGGCTAAACAATCGATACACTGACAACCATTCTGTATCCACACAACCATTCTGTTTTTCACTCTCAGTACAGTATTCAATAAAGTACATGAGATATTCAACACTTTATTATAAAAAGGCTTTGTTATAGATGATTTTGCCCAACTGTAAGCTAATGTAAGTGTTCTGAGCATGTTTAAGGTAGGCTAGGCTAAGCTATGATGTTCAGTAAGTTAGGTGTATTAAATGCATTTTTGACTTACGATATTTTCAATTTACTATGGGTTTATGGGGATATAACCCCATCATCAGTTGAGGAAGATCTGTACATGGTTTCTTTTCTCCAAAGAATAGCTTATACACAGGAATCTGATGGTCTACATTTACAAGATTTCAAGCAAACCTTGGGATTTTGCAGCCCAGCAGCTGCGTGACCATAAGCGAGTTACGCTACCACTTGTTCTCTGTTCTAGCGATCTATTGCTCCAAAACAAACCACCTCAAACTTAGCAGTATAAAACCATGACAACTATTTATTATTATTTCCCACAATGCTGAGAATTTACTGTGCTCAGCTAGATGGTTCTCACCTGGGATCTTTCACACAATTGCAGTCAGATGATAAGTGGAATTGGATTAGTCTTGAAGGCTTCTTCACTCACATGTCTAGCAGTTAATATAGGCTGTTGGCTAGGACCACAGATGTTTGTTAGCTGGGACACCTACAGGTGATTTCTCCATGTGGCCCAGGCTTCCTCACAGTCTGGCAGCTGGATTCCAAGGGTAAGCAGAGAGAGAGAGGTAAGAGTAACAGTGAAAGAGAGAGAAAATGAACATGAGTGAGCACCAGGTGGAAGCTGTATCATCTTTTATGACAGTCTCAGAAGTCACATAGTATCACTTCTGCCATACTTTGTTAGATACAGCAGTCACAAAAGCCAAACCAGTTTCAAGAAGAAGGAACATAGTTTCCACCTTCTGATGGAAGAGTGACAAAGTTCTTTGAAGCACACTGAACCTAACATTAAATACCACTCACACAATCATACATACATACCATCATAAGAGGACACATTTAAAAAGTATTCGATTGACTCTACCCTACTATTGTTATAGAGTAAACAAACACATCTTGCACACCTATGTACCTGGTGTCTTTGTAATGCCAACTAGCTAATGGCAAGTTTTCAATCCTTCTTGGCACATTAATTTAAAAGGCTACGCTTCATTTTCCTTCACTGAAGATACTGCTCAAAAGCAGTGTGTTTATGCAGACCTCTCAGACAAAACAAAAGAGAACATGTTCATCTGTAACTGTCAAATTAATTCCAAATTATTTTTCATTCAACTGAGAACAAAAGAATCTCATAACGACAGTGAAAATTTGCTACATAGCAAAGTTATGGTGAAAAAAAAGGCAAGAGTGGATTAATTGAACCAGGTGTCATGTTCTGACAAACTTAGCAAGGAAATGGACAGGCTAGTTGACTTAATGTTCTTTCTTGAGGGGGAAAACATTAAAAAGAAATTACCTACAAATAAATCAGTAAGTCTGTTAAAAAACCTCAGAAATGATTAATGATACTTTAAGAAGAACCAATCGTTTTTTCGATCAGTCTGTCTTCTTTTTGTATATGACAAGAACAAGGCTCTTAAATCAGTAAGAAGCAATATATAAAATATTCTTCATCTAGACTTGAGTTCATGTTTTCATGTTACACTATATAAGACAATAAATATGTTTATTGGGTGGCCTAAGCTGATGTTTTCAAGTTTTTAGTAACCATAAACTCATTAGTCATAGCAACCAATACCCCAGTAGAAAATCCCAGGATCAAAGCAATTAGTTATTTTCACCAATGATTTAATTGTTAGAAATTGTATTAGTCAGGATATTTTAGGGTCTACTTCAGCAGAATAAACATCACCCAAAATCTCAGAGGCTTAAGATAAGCAATATTTATTTTAAATACAAATGACATGCCCAGTGTGAGTTAGCTGGGCTCTATGTGCATTTTAGTTGCTCAGAGATTTAGGTAAAAGGAGCATCTACCATCCCCAAATTTGCTCGTTGTTGTGTTGGATGGAAAAAGCAGCTTTGGAGGGTCTTGCATTTCCAAAGAAGGGTCAGATACATTGGCCAGTTCAAGTCAGTCCCATCCAACAGAAAGGAAGACGGGAAATGGCTCTGTGTGCCCAGAATGGAGGAGAACCAGAAATATTTGGTGAACATCACTAATAACTAGCACAGAACTTAATGATTAAGATGAAAGAAATTAGATCAAAGAGCCAGGGAAAGGAGAGCAGAGATGAATGACTGAAGCAGAGAAGGAGAAGGAAATTCCTAGGTAAATTCATCAGATGGAAGCTATTTCCCCATCCAAAACTCTATGCAGTATAGGTAGGGTATGTATTCTTTATTACATTGGTACAATAGATACATTTGGGGCACCAAAATGGAACAAGATAAGCACTTAAAGAACAGCTAACCAAGTAGTGAGTCACTCTTCTATAGGCTCATACAGTCCCCCACATTTGTAAAACAAAAACCAGAATGATGCTATAATCAAGAAAAGATAAGCTATTACATTTTCATTGTAGAAGTAATTTGTCAGTTTCCTATTTTCATATTAAATTAGTTTGGAACCCAGTATTATATAATACTTTTGTTTTGATTTTGTTTTTTGACTTAAGTGTAGAGAGTTGAATTATTGATGTTATCATATTGGACATAGTAAGGCCCTTCTTTTATATTTCAATCTTATATTTACATTCGTGTTTCCCATTCCCTTCTCTCCATAGGGAACCATTCTAATCTGTTTAATACATATCCGTTTGTTTGTATGATTTTGCAAAATGTGTGTTATTGTTCTGTGTGCCTACATTTTGAATTTATGAAAATGGCATTTTACTATACTTCATTTAGTTTCTTCCTTTTTTCACTCGGTGCTAGAGATTGCCTCCAACTCCCCGCCCCACAAAATAACACTGCGATCTATATCCTTGCGTGTGTTTCCTTATGGACCTATGTAGGAGTTTGGATACATACACACATACACACGAGTGAGATTGATAGGTCAAAAGGGGTATATATACTTAATTTGACTAATTGCAGATTTTTTTCTAGAATGGCTATACTTTAGCATACCTAACCTTCCCCCAACTCCCTCCCTCTGCCCCCATGTGTATATATATATATATACATATATATATGTGTATATATATGTATATATATAGTGTGTGTGTGTTAATTATGTACCTATATGCATATGAAAGTATCCAGCAGTACAGCCTTGTGGGGAGTGGAGTCAAACTGCCTCCATTCAAATTTCCGTTCTGCCAATTACTGCTTGTATGACATTGGGAAGTTACTTACTTAGTCAGTGTCTTAGTTTCCTCATATGTAAAATATAACTTTAGCCAGCAGATAGAATGGTTGAGTGGGTTTAAAAGAATGCTTAGCAGAGTATCTGGACCATAGTAAGCACTCAATATCAGCTATTATTATTGTTATTGTTATTATTCCTACATGTAGATAAAGCTCTGATTATGATACTGATTATGGTACTATCTTTTTGCTTCAACTTCAAAAAGTTTATGAGATATTCCTGCCTCTGCCAGCTACATACACATTGGGCAATACAGAGAACACAGGATCTCCTTCAAGTACTCTGGATTGTCTGGGCTTGCTAGCAGCAGAAAGGACTTTATAGATTTGTATACTTCTAAGCTGAGAAAGTATATTTTATTATGGGCCTGACTGGAAGATGTTTCCCCAACCACCTAAATGCCCAGTCGTCTATGGACTTTCCTAATCTTTCACTACAAATATCCCAGACTGAGAAATCTGAAATAAAGAAACGACTTCTTGGGATCAAATGACACATCACCTTGAAACTATAAGACTCTGTTAAAGGCATTCCACCACTGGGCTGGGGTTACACTTCCTACAGGAACAACACATTAAGTAGAATCCAGCACTAGGTACAATGAAGATGATCAATAAATGCCAGGCAACACTGATGAGTGAAAGATTGAATTCACCTCTAAGAGCCACAATGTTAAAAACTGGGTCGCTGAGGAGAATTAAGATTCAAGTTTACATCTGGATCCAATGTCTATTCTCTTGTACTTAAAGAGGTTACTCTGAAGACCATAGAGCAGTGTGGCTAGGGCACTTATTCTAGATGAGTGCGTCTCAAGTGGGGGTGACTTTGTTCACCAGAGAACATTTGGAAATGTCTGGAGACGTTTTTAGTTGTCACAATTGGGAGATGCTACTGGCATGCAGTGGGTAAAGGCCAGGGAGGCTGTTCAACATCCTACAATGCACAAAACAGCCTTCACAACAAAGAATTTTCTGGCCTGAAATGTCAATAGTGCCAAAGTTGAGAAACTCTGTTCTAGAGCCTGACATGCCTGGGTTTAAATCCAAGTTCCACTACTTATGAGCTGTGTGACCTTTGATGAGTTATTCAACTGTCTTCATCTACACAATTTGGTTCATCACTGTAATGTTATGTTATGTTTGGCATATTGCTGGTGTTCAGTGAATGCTAGCTTCTGTTGCTATTATTATTATTATTATTATAAAAGTAATTCAAGCATACAAATAATCTCTTGAAGGCCACTGATTAAATCTGCATTAATAAGATGTATAACATGTTAAATAGTATGTGGGAATTATCAAAAATTGTTACTCTTTTCCTTTGTTATTCTAAGCTATATATGGATGTTTCTGGTGTTACGCTGTCAACCTTTCTAAAGATTTTAATCTTGTTCTGAAATGGCAGAAACAAACCTAACATTGAACAAAATTAATAACACAGTGCAGACGCAAGGGAAACTTGCAAGTGGAAGGGTCAAAGTTTCCTGTTAACTTTCTCTGCAAACAGGATCATTTTCTTTTTTTCACACTCAACTATTTATCATGAAAAGAAACTTTGGAAAATGAACCTAAAACTATAATTTCTATTTATTTGATCAGAAATATTCTGGTGTTTCTCTGTGGAATAATTTCATTCAGAACCACAAGTTAGCTTCATCTGCCATGTCCCTTTACATTTTTTCACAACAACTTAGACAAATATGACAGAAGAAACCCACCCAAAAGCACTTAGGCTGGGAAGATTCCTCAAGCCACAAGGTCAATCAATCTTCTTTACTCCAATATGTGGCTCTCCTTTTATTTTTTCAAGGCAGTTCTCTATTTCATTTATAATTCATGGAGCTGCTTCAGAAGTGCCGAATGACCAGCCTAGGATTTTTCAAAGAGTACAATTGTTTTGAATTACAAAGGGATATTTTTCAAAGAATAAGCCTTTCATTCACTTATTACATCCTTCAATTTCTGTTTACTGAGAGCCTACAATGAGCTAGAGAAACTGAGCTAAATGAAACAGCCTAGCTTCAAGGAGCTCACTACCAAGAGAGGGAGAAAGACAGGTACACAATTGCAAATACCGAGTTTAATACAAATACTTTACAATGAAAATGGTAAGAACTGGGTACTGTGGAGGCATAGGAGGCACCTCTAGATTTAAGGACTCAGGTAAACATTCCTGGAGGATGTTGGACATCACCATTTTCAAATGTGTAGCTTTCACCCCACCATGCTTCCCAAAACTTCTCTTCCTACCGTCACCAGAGAAGTGAGCTCCCCATTGCTAAGTGCAGTTGGCCCATCAGTAGCACTTGCCACAGCTGCTTGCCTCCTGCTTCTCGATGTACTTTCTTCACTTGCCTTTGAGAACACTACATCCCCTCTTTTTTTCTCCCATTTCACTTGACTGCTCCTTCCTCAAATCATTTGCTGGTTCCTCCTCATCTCCCCAACCCAGAACGGAATTGAAGTGCCTCAGAAATCAGTCCTTAGACTTCTAGTCTATCTCATTTTATCTGTCGGCTCATTCAGTGTCACGGCTCTAGGTATCACCTATATGCTAATAACGCTCAAACTCATACATCTAATCGGCATCTCTCCCTGAACTCCAGCTGCATTTAACTACCTATTCACCATCTCAACCTCGATGTCTTTTGTATTTGTTGTGTCCCAAACAAACTCCTGGTGTCACTGCCCTCCCCCCAACTGGATCCTCTTGAGGTTTTCTCCATCTCAACAAATGGCAACTTCATTCTTCAATTGCTCAGGTCTAAAATCTTGGAGTCATTCTTGACCTCTTCTCTTTCTCTTTCCTATATATGATCTGTTAGAAAATTCTTTCTGCTCTATCTTCAGAATATATCAAACCTCAAAACATATCCAGAATATGACCACTTCTTCCCACCTCTACTGTACCACCCTGGCCCAGCCACCCTCAACACTGGCCTGGATAATTATAATAGCCTTCTGATTGGTCTATCTGATGTCATCCTTGTCCCCCTACAAACCACTTTAACACAGTGTGACAGGCAGAATTCTAAGATGGCCCCAAGCCTTGTCTAATCCTCCCCTTTCGAATATAGTAATAGTCACTCCTTTCACTAAGTTACATTATATAAGACTCCAGCATACTGGAGGGGGCTTAGAAGTCAGAGAAAAGTATCCCTGCTGTCTTGGAAGTAAATAGCGCTGTTGTGAACTCCCTATGGGGGCCACATGACAAGGAAGTGTGGAAGGCCTCTAGTCGTTAAGAGTGTTTCCTGGCTCCAACCTGGATAATTCAGGATAATCTCCCCATCTCAAGATTTCTAACTTAATCACATCTGCAAAGTATATTTTGCCATGTGAGGTAATATATTCACAATATCTGGGGATTAAGATGTAAATTTCTTTGAGAGACCATTGTTCAGCCTACTATGCTTTATTAAAAAAAAAACACAAAGCACTCACGAAACACTTTCTCTAATTTTCCTTCTGACCACTTATCTCTATCTAATATACTATTTTACTAATTTATCTTGTCTCTCTCTACCACTAAATACAAACTACATGAGGGCACGAACTTGTCTCTGTTTTGTTCACCACTGTATATCCTGTGCCTAGAATAGTACCTGGAACATAGTAGGCACTTAATAAATAAACTGTTGAGTGAATGAAAAAATGACAAATTACCAGCCATACAACCTCCCCATCATCTTCCCCCTCCTCCGATCTTTCTAGATCTTTTTAAAGTCTATTGACTTAGGTTGCTATCGTTACCTGAATAAAGAAGGAATCAAACTCCTAAAAAAGGAACGAAATTCTTACCAAGATATTCAAGGCCCATTAAAATATGATTTTTACTTCTGCAGCTTCCTTCTCACTACTCTCCCCTGCAAGCAGTGCTCCTAGCTCCACCAACTTTGAACACATGATGATCTTTAACCTTTCCGTGCCTTTCCTCACACTCTTCCTTCTACTTAGAATATCATTCTTCTCTGTCTCTTTTTTGAATGTCCTTCTCCCTGATCTTTTTTAAAAATCCAGCTTAAATCTGACAACTTCTGCCACATATTAACTAATAGCTTGCAATCACAATTAGGGTTTTCTTTCTTTGGCTAATATAGAACCTAGTTTATAACACTATCATAGAACATTTTTATTTATTCTTATTAAGGTTATAATTAGTGGTCTATGTAAATGTCTTTCTCATTTGGCCATGACTTCTTCAAGGAATGCTGTTATATTATTCATCTTTTTGCTAACAATTTTTAGCACAGTGCATGGCACATGGAAAGGGCTCCAAATATGATGAACTGAATTAAAGTGAAAGATGAAAAATAGCTGATAACATTTTTGTGAAATTGGAAGTAAAGGAAATTTTGGAAATAGTAGCTGCCAGCTGATATTTATTTAAAAACTCAAATACATATTGCTCAACACAAACCTAAGACAATTTCTTAGATGAGATGACTGGAATGAGGAAACTTTAAATGGCATTACACAGCACAACTTATTCATTGCTTATGCCTTTAAGAAGGGTAACTTTGCTTTTGTAAAATGATAAACACACATTATAAGTAATCTGAACAATAGAGAAAATTACAAAGGGGAAAGTAAGATATCACCCCAGATACAATACCCAGAAAAAAGCATAGTTTGCATAAAGGAGAAAATCATCCTACATGACTGTGTTTGAATAAATATAGAAAGGAGAAGAGAGAGACTCTAATTATATTTTTACAAAATTGGGATCATTCAACACACTCATTTTTTAAGTGTTAATTCATTTCCCTTTCCTGTTAAGATGGTGAAGAGCAGGACTGCTGGATGCCTCTTCAAAATGAACCCCGGAGAAATTATACAAGTTAGAGAGAAACATTATGCAGAGGAACTAACAACAATAAAATAAGAATGTAAAATACGAGATAGTCCTGGTAAAATATAAGGCTGACTTGAGATGATGTCATTGTGAGTGTGTGTGTATGCGTGAGTAGGTGTGGATGACGATGTGTGTGTGTATGTGCATGTGTTAGCATGTGTGAGTATGTGCATGTATGAGTGTGTGTGAGAATATGTGAGAGAGAGTATGTCAGTGTGTGTGGTGTGGAGTAACTGTAGCTCAGGGCAGAGGACAGAGTGGGACAGCATGGCAGTGGGACAATAAGTTGAAAGTAGGCTCCTAAGTTCTCCTCTTGCCTTTTCTCCCTAGTTACCTTTACCTGCCCATTTTCCATTGAGATCAGGAGCAATAGACCAGGCTGCAGATGTCAAAGGGATATCAGACAAGTACAAAAGCCCCGCTGGAATAAGAAGTTACTAAAACAGGTGGGGGTCACCAACTGCCTGCTGGCATTGACTCTTCCCCACAGCCATGATACCCTGCACCCCCATCCTCCTCCACTCTAACTCCCATGGCTGGTGAAATGCCTCTTTCAAATACTGCTTTTGTGAACAGAAAAGCTTCCTGATGGAATGGAAGCAAAGGGATGTAGAAACAGCAGTTTGGGAATGCTTTGTGTTCTCCTGGGGCATATCCTCTCAGCTCTTTTTAAACTTGCCAGATATGTGTTTCGGTCACTGAACACACACCAACTGTAATAAAATTATTATAACAGAAAGACCAAGTGTATATATATTTTTATACACACTTTCAAATATTCTTAAAGAGATAATGAAAGGTACTAGCAATCTAAAACAGAAACAAAAATTTATATAAGAAAAAGATCCTGGGCCGGCCCCATGGCTTAGCGGTTAAGTGCACGCACTCTGCTACTGGCGGGCCGGGTTCGGATCCCGGGAGCGCACCGACACATCGCTTGTCCGGCCATGCTGAGGCCACGTCCCACATACAGCAATTAGAAGGATGTGCAACTATGACATACAACTATCTACTGGGGCTTTGGGGAAAAAAAAATTAAAAAAGGAGGAGGATTGGCAATAGATGTTAGCTCAGAGCCCGTCTTCCTCAGCAAAAAGAGGAGGATTAGCATGGATGTTAGCTCAGGGCTGATCTTCCTCACAAAAAAAAAAAAAAAGAAAAAGAAAAAGATCTGAATGGAAAGAAATGTTAGATGGAATAAATAAGGGAACGGATATAGCAAAAGAATAATTCAATGATATGGGAAATCACACTGAGGAATTTTCCCAGAAAATAGCAAGAAAGTATAAAGAAATAGAAATATATAAGAAGGGCAACGAGACATGGAGGCTATAGGTAGAATTGCCAATAGGTGCACCAAAATAAGAGAAGAAAAATAAGCGGGAGAGATGCGAATTGTATTAAGTAGGGAAAGTCATGCCATCTGCTATAGCAAACCAGACCAAACCTCAGTAGCCTAACACAACAAAAGTCACAAAACTATAGGTCAGAGGGGTGGAGGTAGCTCTGTTCTCTGAAGTCATTTAGGGACCCAGGTTCCTTCCCTTCTAGACCTTCAGAGCCTGCCATCCGATCATGTTTACTGCCAGACAATGAGTGAGGAGAGAGTACCAGGAGACTCCTGTGAGATATTTTAGAGGCCAGGCCTGGAGGTGGCACATATCGCTTCTGCCCACATTCCATTGGCCAGAACTCATCCAACCCATAAGGGGTCTGGAAATTGTGGTGTAGTGGTGTGCGTGGAGAAAAGAAGAGAAACATTTATAGTATGAATACTAGCATTCTTTGCCAGAGAATTATGTCAAGAAATTACAAAGATAACCTTCTCAGAAACGAAGTTTAAAGACCATGTATGTAAAGGATTAATAGAGTGCAAAACAAGAGATATAAGGGGAAAACCTCACTGTACACATTAAAATAAAACTTAGACCTATGAAAAGCAAAAAGAAAATTCTCAAAACTTCCAAGAAGAAGGAGCAGATCAATACAAACAGTGACAATCAGATTGACATCAGATTTCTCACCACCAACACTAAATTCAAGACAATAGAATATCTTTAAAATATTGAAAGAATATTAGATGTAAAAATCAATATCTAGCCTGTTTATCATTTCAGTGTAAGCATGTAATAAAATTTTTCTCAGGCACACAAAGCCTCAGAAGGTTGGCCACCCAATAACCCACTTTGAAATCACTCTTAGAGGAGATACTCAATTTCAGCCATTCATTCAAAAGATATTTATCAAGTACCAAGTATCTGTGAGGTTCTAGTGATACAGAAGTTATTTTTTTTATTTTTATTTTTATTTATTTATTTATTTTTGAGGAAGATCAGCCCTGAGCTAACATCCATGCTAATCCTCCTCTTTTTGCTGAGGAAGACCGGCTCTGAGCTAACATCTGTTGCCAATCTTCCTCCTTTTTTTTTCCCCCAAAGCCCCAGTAGATAGTTGTATGTCGTAGTTGCACATCCTTCTAGTTGCTGTATGTGGGACGTGGCCTCAGCAAGGCTGGAGAAGTGGTGCGTCGGTGCGCGCCCGGGATCCGAACCCCGGGCCGCCAGCAGCGGAGCGCGCGCATTTAACCGCTAAGCCACGGGGCCGGCCCACAGAAGTTAAAAAAGCAGATAAAAATCCCTGCTTTCAAGAAGTTTACATTCTAAAAAGTAAGGATCTATCTATCACACAACAAATTATATGTGTGTATATGTGTGTATATATATATATAGTACAATATATTGTGAAAAATAAATCAGAGAAGAGGATATTTGATGAACAGTTGTAATTTTAGGTGAGAAGACAAATAAACTTAGGAGGATGCTTTAAGATATATGGGAATCAAGGAGATCAAATACCTTTAAAACTTTTTGCCTAACAAAGCTAAGACCAGAAAATAAAAAAGTATATTTATAGCAAGCTAGGGCTAAACTGTAGTACAATATGAATAAGGCAAAGAATGGTGGAAAGGTTAAAGGTCTCTGAGAGTGTATTTATATTGTTAAGGAGGATCATATAGATATTGATAGGTCCAAGAAATCAATAGAGGAAAATGAACAGGAGTGTGGACTTTATGCTACGTGGGTCATCTGAACAAAAATACAATGTATAACTTTTAAATCAGCAGAATAAAAAGTGATACATTCAGTGTAATTTATGAAGGAAGAAAAAAAAGAAAGTACAATAGATGGTAAATATGAAATAAGATGGCAAGTATAAGCCTTATTAAAACTGTAAATAAGTAAATATGTAAATATAAGTTGGTTAATCCTAGCAATTAAATACAGAAGTTCTCAATTTGGATTAAAAAAATGTATTACAAAAGTACAAAAAATTTCCTTAAAATTAAGATACAAAGAAGTTTTAAAAATGGAAAAAATGGGTAAAAAATATATGCTAGCCAAGTAGGAATCAAAACAAAGCTAAGATAGAAATCTTAATGTATGACAAAATATAAATCAAGCCAAAAACCTCATAAGGAATAAATAAAGATACGATACATTGATAAAAGGGAAAATTGAGCAGATAGACCATCAATAACACGTATGGACCTAACAATACTATCTCAAAAGAGTTATTGCCTTTTTATAAAGAACAACTGATGGAAATGTAGGGAGATTTTAAACATTCTTCTCAGATACCGAGAGATCAAGTAAGAACAAAAGGAAAGCAGAGATACTGAAATTATGAAAAATACAATAACATTGCTACAAAAGGCAGCATCCGTAGCAATTTCAGCAGCATTAATAGGAATACCGGGTCCTAAGTTCCTGCTAAGCATCAATGGCATGGTAGTGACAACTTCCATCAGGTTAGCAGGGAGTATGAGTTGTAGGCTCCAGTCCAAGGGCAGTAGAATCTTCCTGAAATACGGGAAACCCTCTCATTTCCTTTGCTCTTCCAGTCCTTCCAAAACTTTTGTAACTAATTCCTTGCTTACAATCTCTGGTTGATATATCTAGAGTGGTTTTCCTGACTAAATACATTGACTAATACATATTACTTATGTCTACACACCATAGGCCAAACTCAGCCCCCAACATAAGTGAAGGAAAGACTGGGAAATACAACCTTCTTCCTGTGTTCCTATGAGGTGGAAATGGGAGAGTGAACACATAGTATTGACTCTGTCATGGTCTGCTCTTCTGGCCATGAAACTTCTCTTTTTCTTCCTACACGTAGAAAACACTCATTCCCTTCCCAAGGGAGACAATCTGCAGTCCAATCTGTCATTGCCTCTGGCCCAACGCCTAGGATGTGGCTCCGCTCGTTTCAGGGACCTATGCCCTAAAAAGACAAATCATCTGCTATGCCTCCCTCATACACCCAATTTCCGAGGGTGGTGCAGGAGCAGAATAACTATAACAAATATCCCCATTCAAAAAGGGGGAAATGGGAGACACACAGAAGTTAACAGCCATCAAAAGTACTTCTGAAAGACTGCTGGAAAATATGGTGAAGGTCTGCCTCCTAACTTAGGGTCTAAAGCAACTGCTTGCTTAGACCACGATTCAGTTTTCTCAAAGAATTTCCTTGTCCACTGTTCTCAGTGGTATCTGAATTTACCTTCTGGGAGGTTCTTTTTCATTTTCTCCTTTTTTTGCCTGGCCACACCTGAAGTAGGTGTTGGGGGAATATGCTGAAACTGAGAACTGCATAACCTTCTCAGCAAATTTGTCAATTTTGCAAGCTTGGAGGTTGAAGGATTCTTTTAAGTCTGGATCTATGAAAAACATTTTGTCAAGAATTGTGCTTTTCTGGGCGAAAAATTTCTCTCATAAACTTAGTAGGCTTCGGACCTATTTGCTTCTAGTCAGTTCCAAGTGGCAGTAACCATGCCCAATATTTCATTTCTAGACATATTTCAGGAACATGCTTTATTTCTATGCTTTTTCATCTTCATACTCGTCCCCCTCAACTTAGCAAAAAAAAATGCAGGTCACCCAGTTAAATTTGAATTTCAGATAAACAGTTATTTTTTTGTATAAGTATGTATCATACAACATTTAGGCCATACTTATACTAAAAATACTTGATATTTTTCTGAAATTAAAATTTAACTGAGCATCCTGTATTTTATCCGGCAATGCTCCATATGGAACACATGACCTCAAAGGTCGACACGCCAGTGAAGAGAGTGAGCAGAAAATATGGCATAGGAAGTCTCATTATCAGGCTTGAAAATGTCGTATATCACTTATGCTTACAAATCATTGTCCTGAATTCATTCGCATGTACCCAAGCCAATTTCACAGAGAGATGATGAAAAGCGTTCTTCCTGTGTCCCGAAAGTGGAAATAGTATAGTGAACACGTATAATTTCTTGTACAAACATTAAGCATCAGCTATTGGCTATATAGACAACCTACACTCAACAAATTATGCATATGCATTATTTTTACGCACACACAAATTATTAATAAAATATGCCATGCATTAAGCCATAAAGGCAGCCTTCACATATTTCAAAGAATCAATATCTCACAAACCATATTCTCTAATGTAAATACAATGAAATTAGATATTTAATAGCAAAGCACACTTTAAAAAGAATCCCACATATGGAACCAGGAAGGGTTCAAAACAAAATAATGGAGTGAAAAGACAAACCACAAATTGAAAGAATATATCTGCAAAATATGTAAACAATGAAGAGCTTGCATAAACACTCTTATAAATCAATAAGAAAAAAGACATAACCCAATAGAAAAATGGGCAAAAGACAGTCATTTTTTAAAAATGGATATCCAAGTGGCCAATAAACATTTTAAAATGTGCTCAACCTTACTGGTGATCAGGAAAGTGCAAATTAAATCCACAATAAGATACCACTTCTTATTTGAAAGACTTAACATACCAAGTATTTGCAAGGAAAATTGGAACTTTTGCATTCCTGGTGGACATGTAAATTGTTACTAGTTAAGAAAATGATTTTGGTAGTGTCTATTAAAGCTGAACATACACATACCCACCCTGTGAAATAGCAATTCTACTACTAGGTATAGATCCAATAGACTTGCATATCTATGTTCGCCAAGATTGTTCACAGCAGCGGTACTAATAATAACTAAAAGCTGGAAACAAATCAAATGTTCACCAACTGTAGGATGATGAATAAATTGTGGTATATTCATATAATGGAATGCTATAGGACAATGAGAATGAATGAATTATTGCTACATGCAATGGCATGGATAATTCACACAATATTGAGCAAAAGAAATCAGACACAAAAGAGTACATAGCACGTGATTCCATTATATGAAGTTTAAAAAAAAAAAAGGCAAAAGTAACCTATAGTGATACAAGTGAGGATAGAAGATTCTTTTTGGAAAGATAGGACTGGGAATGGGCATAAGGGGGACTTTAGGGTGCTGATAATGTATTTCTTAATCTGGATTCTGTTTACATTGGTGTATACAATGTGAAAATTCAGTAAGATCGTCTCTTATGATTTGTGTACTTTATTTGTTACACTTCAATAAAATTTTACTTTAAAGAACTATATATAATTCTGGCAAATAATATCAGTGAATGCTAAAATCATTAGGTGAAAGATTTTGGGGGAAAAGAGTTTATTGATGTGATCTCAAAGTATCATACCACAGATTAATTACAAAGGGAAAATGCTGCCTTTACAAATGGAGAAATATGACAAATCTCATTTATACCAAGTGATTAGTGTCAATTATGTAGTGACAAACTTGTGTTAGGTACCTCGCAATGTGATGTGATGTAATACAATGGGAAGTACACAACATTATATACGTAGTGTTCTTGCCAATAATTGTTAACCAATATCTCATCATGAGAAAACAACCAGACAAATCTATATTGTGGAAAGACTTCAGTATAGCTGGACTGAACTCTTAAAAAATGTCAGTTTCGTGAAAGACAAAAGAGGTGGGTACTCTCCTATAATAAAAAAGACTAAAGAGATGTGACAATACCATGTAACACATGATCTTTGGATTCTGGACCAACAGACAAAACAGCTATAAAGGAAATTTTAGGGACAACTGGGGAAATTTGAAGAACTATGCACTTGATAATAATATTGTACCAATGTTAAATTCCTTGAATGTGATGTTTTGTGGTTGTATAAGAGAATGCTCTTGTTCTTAGGAGATAACATGGGTCATTTTAAACTTTCTTCTTATTTTTTCTTGTTGTCTGATTTTCATGATAAGCATGTTTTACTTTAAAATAGAATAAAACAAACATTTTAAAAATGAACTAAGCAATCAACTCTGGTAATTGTAAAAAAGTACAACAGAGCAAACTGAGATAAGGAAAAAATAAATAAAATAATATAGGTAAGAGCAGAAATTTTTTTTGTGTGAGATCAGCCCTGTGCTAACATCTGTCAATCCTCCTCTTTTTTTTTTTTTTGCTGAGGAAGACTGGCCCTGGGATAACATCCATGCCCATCGTCCTCCACTTTATATGGGATGCCACCACAGCATGGCTTGCCAAGCAGTGCATCAGTGCGCGCCTGGGATCCGAACCGGCGAACCCCGGGCCGCCACAGCAGAGCACACACACTTAACCGCTTGCACAACTGGGCTGGCCCCAAGAGTAGAAATTCATGACAAAGATAAATAAAAAATGGTAGAAACGATTAACAAAAGAGAAAGGTGGTTCTCTGAAAAGATTAATTAAATGAACAGATTTCTAGCAAGACTGATTCCTACAAAAAGATAAACTATAAATAATAATGTAAAAGAGAAAACCACTACAAATCTAAGCACTTAAAATAATATAATATATATAAACCTAGATTAAATATATAAATAACCAGAAAAAATATAAAATATCAATATCAATGTAAGAGGAAAGAAAAAATTAAACAGGTCACTATCCACTAAATTAATAGAAATGGTAGTGAAAAAACTCCCCTCAAAATTAATGGCCAGGCTAAAAGTAAGATAATTTTACAGGTGAATTATACCAAAGTACAAAAGAACAGTTCTAATTGTCTACAATTTTTTTCACAGAGAACAGAATAAAGTAAAAGCTGCCAAACAAATTTTACTAGGCATGTCTATTCTTGATTCTAAAACCAGCTGATGATAAAATAAAAGGAAAATCTAAGCCTCGTTCATATATGAATGCAGATGCAAAGATCCTAAATAAAATATGAGCTAAATAAGTTCAACAGTGTAAGATGAATACAATACATGATGATTAAGTAGGGTTTTTTCCCCGGGAATAAGATGATTTCAACATCAAAAATAACTGCAATTAAAAACATTAATAGCCTGAAGGAAAAAATAATGTGTTCATCCCTGTACAAGTAGTTTCAAAACCAATCTATGATAAAAACAAAATTCTTAGCAATGTGGGAAAATCATAGAAACTTTCTAACTTGGTAAAGATTACATGCCAAATTCCTACAGAAAATATAACATTTAATGGAGAAACATTATATGTAATCCATTAGGATTATGGACAAGACACATGTTCACTATCAGTGTTAATGTTGAACGTATCATTTGAAATATTGGCCAATTCTATAAGGAAGGAAAACAAACGAAAGGCATAAGAATTGAAGAGAAGAAATAAAACTGTCAAAAACTTGAATCTGATATAATCATCTACTTAGAAATAAACAAAATCAATAATAGTTAAAAAAAAAACAAAACCAAGATCTCTGCACTAATGGAATTTACTTTATAATGGAGAAAGACAATAATTATAATATGTGCCGTGGTGGTAAGTAGTATACAAAAATAAAGCAGAGTAAGGGGGTATAAAAAAATGGTGATTGGGTCCTATTTATAATAGAGTGGCCAGAGAAGGTGATATTTGAAGAGATTTGAAGGAAGTGTATATTTGGGGCAAAGAGGGGGTATTTCAGGCAGAATGAACAGCCAATACAAAGGTCCTAAGCTGAAAGCTTACTTGATGTGTTCCAGAAACAGCAAGGTGGTGAGTAAGTTGGGGCTAGAATAATTGAAGATTTAAGAGTGGTAGGAGATAAAGTTGAAGATTTGGGATATACTTTTAAATCAGAGCATATAGATTTAATGATATGTTGGATGTATCACGTTGGATGTTGGATGAGTATGAAAGAACTTATCAAGGATAGGTCTAAATTTTGTGGCCCTGGCAAGTGGATGAATATGGTGGTTGCACTTACCAAGATGGGGAATGATGAGGAAGTCCAGGTTCAGAGGCCAAAGAATTCTGTTTTGAACAAGTTAAATTTGAAATACTCAGTACAGCTTGAAGAAAATAAATTGACTAGTCAGGTGGATATAGCAATCAGGAGTTTAGAGAAAAGATTGGAGCTATAAACAAACTGCAGATGTCATTGGTAAACTCGATAAGAGCTGTTTTGGTAGAGAGGTGGAGTCAAAAGCCTTATAAGACTGTTCAAGAAGGAATGGGAAGAGAAAGGGCCAAAAAAGATTAGAAATAATAGGGGATCAAAGGAGGATTTTTTTGTTTTGTTCATGTTTGATGAGTGTTAATACAACATATTATATTATGCCGGATATAGCCCAACAAAGAAGGGTTATCGATGATTGATCAATGATCAATAATGCCTTTGCTTATTGTATGACCATATCAAGCTTTTGTTATCTGGTAGTAATTTGATTTTCAGCCATGGTTATTCTGCTTTTTGGTTATATATATATATATATATATATATATATATATATATATATATATATATACACACACACATATATCTCTCATATACATATGTATATATATATCTCATATATACACACACATATGTATATACATATATATCTCAATTTGTCCACTTACTTCTCCAACCTCCCTGTTTAACTCATTTTGATTATGTATCTTCTTTCTTTGAGTATTTGCTTTGCTGGCTTCTTGTTCCTATTTAATTTTGTAGTGAGAGGTTGTTGTTGTTACATGCCATCAGGTTGGCTCTGACTCTTGGAGATACTATAAATGAGTGATATTCACAATATCCTGTCCTCAACAGCCCTACTCAGCTTCTGTAGACTCATAGGCTATGGCTTCCTTTATGGAGTCAATCCATCTCATATTCAGTCTTCCTCTTTTTCTGCTACCTTCTACTTTTCCCTGCATAATTTGCTCTAGGACCCACTTGTCCGTCTTTCTGGCAGTCCAGGGTATCCGTAGAGCTTTTCTCCAATACCAGATCTCAAATGAGTCTTTTTTTTTTTCCTGTCAGCCTTCTCCACTGACCAACTTTCACACTTGTACCTAGTAATTGGGAATACAAAGGTGTGGATAGTCTCGGCCTTAGTCTTTAATGACACTTCCTTACACTTGATGATCTTTCCTAATTGTTTTATTTCCGCCCTTCCGTGTCTCACACTTCTCTTGATTTCTTGGCTGCAGTCTCCATTTAAATTGATGACTTAACCAAGGTAAACAAAATCTTTAACAATTTGCTTGGAATGTTCTTTTATTGGAAACTAGTGTTTTGCATACTCAGATGATTTCTATTAGCATAGTTTTCATGAATATACATTCATCTTGCTCACACATAGGCAGCTCTGTCCAAACTTTCATTTTTGATATGTTTTATTTACCCCTTCTTATTCAAACATTTCATTGTACATATTATCTGCCTAGCTCTTGAAGGCATTTGAGTTTGCTAATCCTGGCATAATGTAGCTAGTTCAAATGGATAGTTGCCTCAAGATAATTTGTTGACTAATCCATCAAAACAATATAAAACGCTACCTTCATTTAGATGAAATGCTCATACATGCTTGGCTTTTTTTGTATTTGTTACTCATTTCAGGCTATTTCTCTGCCTTTCCTACCCTAGCACCAAACCTTCAGGACGGTTTTATTACTAAGTTATTTTTAAATATCTGCTAATATAAGTCATCATTTACTACTGTTCAATTTTAGGATTTTATTGGCTAATTTCACATGAATATTTTTCTAGCTGACTTTGAAATCATTTTGTCAAGTTTTAAAAATGCTGTTGAAATTTTAAATGAAATTACATAAAATTTGTAGTTAATTTGGAGAGAACTGACACCTTATTAATTCCTATTCCTTGAGTTGTTTTCACTTTTTTGGGGGGGATTAGAGTTAATAGAGATTTTTATAGTCAGTCTTTTCAAAAAAAAAAAAACAGTTCTTGTATTCACTTAACCAGTCTCTTGAATAATTTTGTTTTATTATTATTTTATTCAGCATTTAATACCTTCTTCCTGGCTTCCTTAGTTTTACCTTTTTGCTACTTTTTTTAGTTTCTTGAGTTAAATGATTAGTTAATTCATTTTCATTCTTTGTGTTTGATATTAAACCATCTAAGGATATGAGTCCCTCTGAGTATATCTTTGTTTATTTTTTTCAATCCACCACTGTCTAAGGGACCTAAAACTCTAATGTGGAAGGTATGAGCACCTGTTTTGCTAGAAAAGGTGTATTTCCAAGGAAATGGTAACATGGAAGACTTAAAACAAGGAGACAAAAAATCTAGGTCATGTTCGGTTCAAAATGATATCTGGCAAACGAATCAAGAGGCAGCCTCTCCTAGTCATCTAGAAAAGTAACAAGGAAGAAACATGAAAAAGCCCTAAAAAATAAGACTGACACACCATTATCAGTATCTATAAGAAATTTCCAGCTGAGTTGGATTAGGGAGGGGGAGAAAAAGCCCACTGGCCTTTCCATGCTTTACCTTGGGAAACGGGGGAGAACATCACATCTCAAAGAAGAAAAGAATTTCACATCTCCACCATGCTATGTACGCTGATAACCAAGCCAAGGATCCATAACTACCAGAAAACTAAAGAGCTGACCTTTGTTTTTAAAACAGATTATTTTGAAATAAAATGGGATCATTGTCCTAAAGACTCAGGAAGTACTTAAATTTGACAGGATCTATAAAAAGAACCAGAGGAATTATTTTTTAGATCAAATTAAATCTCACTTTGATCTCCTATCTTGTCAAACTGCTAGGAAATTTAATTTCCTTCTTTCCTGGGAACATCTAACTTCTTAGAGCTTGAACCAGACTATAAGATTCTTCTATGATGCCTCCAAAATGGGCAAAAGGCCTTGATCTCCATCCTATTGTGGTCACCACTGTTGCCATCATTTTTATGTCCACAGGATCCCCTTATGTCCAGAAATTAACTCCATGCTGAGATAAAAACATGGTGCCTAGGGTCCAGGCTCCTTAGTTGCTCCAAACAACCATTTCTTCAGCGGACTTGCCATCTCTTTAAGGCCCTACAACTAAGTTGCATATGACTCCCAGATCTCTCTGGGAGAGTGACCTGCTCTCTCTTTCCAAATTTGGGGGAATTTTTTCTTTCTCAAATACACTCTCCCCACACCCCTCCTGTCTCTCTTAATTGTCCTTTTGAATGGGCTGAGACTTTTATGAAAGATATTAACTTTGGGATGCTTCTGTCTTTAGTCCTATAAAAACATTTGAACTTAAGAATTACTAAGGGAGGGATCCTGGATTCCTATGTGGAACAGAGGAAAAAGGAAAATATGAAAAGAACAAATAGAAATTAATATCTTATGAGCAACATGTGCTGTAAATTCAAACAATGGAATACTATAGAGCAACGAGAATGAATGAACTACAACTAAACACCTCAGTGTGGATACATCTCGAAGACATAATGTTGAGTGAAGGAAGTCAGACACGAAAGCGTACATGCCATATGATTACATTTATATAGAGTGCAGAGATAGGCACACTAATTTATGCTGGTAGAATTCAGGATAGTGTGCACAAGTGCCTGAAAGGAAGTGCAAGAGGGGCACCTAGGATATTGACACTGTTCTGTGTCTCTATCTGGGTGCTTGTATTATAAGTGTGTTGCACTTGTAAAATTTCTTTGAGCTGTGCAATTATGCACTGTACAGTTTTTCTATATTTATATCATACTTTAAGAAAAAAGTTAAAAACAAAATTAATATTCATTAAAAATTTAGCAAATGCAGAAAACATACAGGAGAAATTTTAACTTTAAAGTCATAATCCTGCTACTAGAGATAACTACTGAAATACTTTGATTTGATTCTTTCCAGTATCCTTTTGCTGCACACACATGTACACAAACTCACATGCACGTGTGTATATTTGTATATGTGTGTATGCATGTGTGTGCACATGTGTATTATGTAGACACATAAATTTATTCAACAAATATGTATTGAGTGCCAATCAGGTAATATTCTAGACCAGAAGTTGACAATCTATGACCCATATGCCAAATCCAACTTACTGCCTGTTTTTCTAAATAAAGATTTATTGAAACATAGCTTTCTCATTTTCACACTCATTGACTTACATATTACCTATGATTGCTTTTATGCTACATTGGAAAAGTTAAGTAGTTGTGGCAGAGACTGTATGGCTTGCAAAGCCTAAAATATTTAATATCAGGCTCTTTACAAAAAAAAATTGTCAACTCCTGATTCAGACCCGGAGGACACAATAGTGAACAAAGCAAAGTCTTGCCTTCCTAGGACTTACAGTCTGATGAGGAATACAGACAATAGACAAGTAAGTTTGTAATGTAATATCTTGTTGTGATACACACTATGAAGAAATATAAACAAGAGCATAGGGAGTGCTAAAGGCCAAAATTTTAGACATGGTGGTAAGAGTAGAGCAGATGCCTGAAGGAAGTGGAGGAGTGAGGCATGCAACTCTCTGGGACAAAAGCAATCAAGGCAAAGAGGGAGGCACATGCATTGTCCCTAAGGTGGATGTGCACCTGGCGTGTTTAGGCTAGAGCAAGGAGGCCCGCGTCGCTGGAGTGCAGCAAGAAGAGGAGCAGGAGATGAGGATGGAGAGGCAGGCAAGGGCCAGGACATGAAGGGCCCTGCAGGCTATAGTAATGAGTTTGGATTTAATTCCAAGTGTGGTAAGAAGCTAGTGGAGGAATGTATTAGGGGAGCCACGTGACCAGACTTACTAATATCTGTATGTATGTTAATATTTATACACTAGTAATACACAGCAGTGAAAAGCATGAGTCTTAGAGTATAACATACCTGATTCAAATGCTGGCTTTGCCACTTGCTATATGAATGACCATTGGCATGTTACATGAACTCTTTAGGCCCCATGTTCCTCAAACGCATAATGGAATTAACATTATCTACCTCATACGATTGTTATAAAATGCTTAGCTCAATGTTTGGCACATAATTGTTCTATAAATGGTAGCAATGAATATAACTTGTCTGTACCTATGAAATATAATGAAAACAAACACACACACTCTCAAAACTACAAACATATATGAGGCAGTATGCACAGTGGTTAAAAGGTAAGACAGGGCCGGCTCCGTGGCTTAGCGGTTAAGTGCGCGCGCTCTGATGCTGGCGGCCCGGGTTCGGATCCCGGGAGCGCCCCGAGGCACCACTTCTCCGTCCAACGCGAGGCCGAGTCCCACGTATAGCAACTAGAAGGATGTGAACCTATGACATACAACTATCTACTGGGGCTTTGGGGGGAAAAAACTGAATAAATAAAATCTTTAAAAAAAAAAAAAAAAGGTAAGACATTACAGTCAGACTGTTAGAGTCTGACTTTGGCTTTACCCTTCATTAGCTGTTTGATCTTTTGCAAGTTACTTAACCTCTCTGGGCTGTAGTTTCTTCATCTGTAAAATAGAGAAAATTATGCTACTTGCCTCAAAGTGTTTGGTCCGAAGATTAAAGGAAGAAATACATGTAAAGTTCTTAGGACATTACCTGGCATATAGGAGGTACAGTCATGTGTTGGCTTAATGATAGGGATATGTTCTGAGAAATACGTTAGACAATTTTGTCGTGCGAACGTCATAGAGTATACTTACACAAACCTAGGTGGTGCAGCCTACTACACACTTAGGCTATATGGTACTAATCTTATGGGACCACCATCGTATATGCAGTCCATCGTTGACAGAAACATCATTATGCAGCACATGACTGTACTATGCACAGGGCAGCCACTAGCAAATATAGTGCCTTGGTGCAAAGTAGGGAAAAGGGCCTCCTTCTTCAAGATACTTTTCTTTCATCTGTTAGAAAATCATTCTAATACATTGACTTTGCTAGAACAAGACACTTTACTGTTGTTTTTTAAATTGTTATTTGAAATGAAGAGAAACATATTATTTTAATTTGTATTTCTTTAACTCTTCTGGAAATTATTTTCCTTTATACTCTGGGTGCTTATCAATAATTTGTTGTCACATCTGTTAATTATCTTTTCATGGTTTTTTGTCCATTTTTCCACTGTGGTTTCTCTTGTGTTCCCTACTAATTTGTAGCAACTCTCTCTATATTAGGGTATTAACTCTTTGTCATGTTCCTGACAAATACTTCCCCCAGATTCCTTGTAACTTAATATGCTAATCTCTGCATAATAATTAAAGCATCAGTCATTCCAAGCAGAGGTAAAAACAAGTACTTTGGCAGAGCTAGAGCAAAGAGTTTTGCAAAGCGAGGGGGACGGGAGTGGTAGAAAGGGATAGAGAAAATTATGCAAAATACTGTAACATGTGGAGCCTGGTATGCTTAGTTAATGGGTTTGGATTTTATTCTATAGAGAATGAGAGACCAAGGAAGAATGTTAAACCGGGAAGCGACATGCTCAGATTGAGATCATCCTGGCAGCAGTGTGGAGAATGGATTGGTAGGGAAGCTAGAATATTCACAGCATAGGTTAATCTGTCTCTCAGAGCAACAGCTGTTCACAGTAGCAAAAACAACCAATAAACAACAGATCGTCCCCTAGGCTGCAGCTAATGAACGGAGTAGGGCCAGAGAATTCTGCTGTCAGCCACCATATTCAGCAGTGGCAACAGTACCTATAGCATCAATTGCAGTAGCATCGGTGGCATCTGTACCAAGAGCAGCAACCAGAGCAACAAGCAGTCAGGCAAACTGTGACATGGGGTCATCTCTGTACATTAGCCAGTGCTGACGCAGGAAGTACCAAAGCAAATAGAAAATTCTTGTCAGGCTCTTGAAATATGATAGTAGAAATTCTGATAGCAAATGACTTTGGTGAACTCTCCTAACAGTCTCTGATATAGATTTGGCCTCATCCTATGAATTCTTATATGTACTGATCTCAACACTATTATTTTATAAATTGTCTGTAACAGAATTTTGATTTTCTTATTGTCTCATAATTTTCTTAGAAATGCATTTAAAATTTTTATCATTTTCATAGTTTATTGTGTCGTTGACAAAGACTGTAGTCTATACTATTTCTATTTGTAACTTGGTTTTCTTGTGGCTTAATAAATGATCAACTTTGTCAAGATTATATGGTCGTTTAAGAACAAAGGATGTTTTCTACTTGTCAGATGAGTTTGTCAGATCTGATATCAATAGAGTGAATTCAGTAATTCTTTTATTGTAAATTACTTAAACGTCCAACTTTTTAACCTTCATGAGTCACTTTATTTGGAGTAGGCTGTTGTAGATAACACATAACTGGATTTTATATCCTGACCTAGTCTGATAAATTGTAATTTTAATTAGTGATGTGTCTAGTGTATCTGTTTTATCAAGCATTTCCTGTTTTTCAGTGCTTTCTTAGCTCATCCTTTTGTTTTCAATCTTCTGCTTTTAGTTTAACTAGTTCTTATTTTAGCTTTTGAAATGCATACTTAAGCCTCCCTTTTTGTAATTATAAATCATTTCCAATGATTTCCCCCAGGTAAGTTGAGGAAATTAGTACATTTCATTTCTCACCACCTCACCCCCCACCACCAAGATCTCACACTTTCCAGTTTTTGTTGCTGTGATCTGGAAATTGCATCCCAGTTACATGTTATTATTATATTATTTTTCCATTATCTATGTTCTCTTTCAATAATTATATTTGCATTGTTTTATAACTGTATTTGCGTATTAATTTGGATTTAAACCTATGTTTTTTATCATTTCTCAGTTGGCTGGTTTATTTCTTCAAATATTTTTTCCAAGAAGCACATATCCTGACTTTTTCCATCTGTAGATAATCTGATTTTTCACTTAGATGCTTGTATGATTCTTCCTGCATCCTCAAATATCAGAATTTCTATGAAAATTATGGTAGATATGGGTTGTATTTCATTAATTATACCTCATCTATGATAAGCTCTTTTGATCTCCAGATGCAGCTCTTCTCTTCAACAAAAATGTCTTCAATTATATCCTTACAACATAACTCAGATGTCCCCAAGTTTTTTTATCCTCCTGCAGGTATGAATAAGGTCACATTCATATTACTAGTCCCAAGTCCTATCACCAAACAGAGGCACATGGTCCCTCTCCCTAGGTTGTGATCATTTTAGGGGTGGGTCCCATAGCAGGGTTCTTTGGACTCTAAAGTATTAATGTCCACTAAGGCAGAGCTGCCAGTTTACACATAGCCCCTTTTCTCCTTTTTCACAATGATCGGGGCATTCACTGGTCACCAGAGTAGCTCTGAGATCAAGTTTTAGCCCTGCTTCTTAATTCTGTATGAATTTAGGCCAAGTATTGACAGCTCCAAGATCCAGCATCTTCAATTGTAAAATGGGAATAATAATGAAACTTTAGCCATAGGGTCATCATAAAGGCATAATGAGTTAATATATATATAACACTTAGCACTGTGCCTGGTAAATTGTGGACACTCCATAATATTGGCTATATTTAAAATTATTCCATGGTGTTCTAACTAGAACCACTTCTTTCCTTTGTTCAGACTTGTGTAACCAGGCAGGCTCCATCTTCCCCTATGGTAAATTTCCTCTTAGGAACCCTACTGTACTTCCAATAACCTGGCTATTGTTCAGTAGTCTTTCCTGCAGCCCACCACCGGGGCTTTGAGTCCTTTAGAAATGCCTATATGTAGCTAACACATCCTGTTCCATGTGCCAAAGACTACAAATGTATATCTCTAACCTGGGCCTCTTCACCGAACTTCAAATGTCTAGAGCTAGCTGCATATTTGACATCAATAAACAGGTATCTCAAGTCTAACATGACCAAAATCAAATTCTTAATTTCCACCTACCCACAAATCTGCTCCTACCCCCTACTCTTCCACCATGTTCCATATCAGTAAACAATGTCAGCTAATCTTTTGCTGGTTTTGTGTATTATAAGTATCTTTTTGCTAACTATGGCTTGTCTTTTAACTTTGTTTATGGTGCCTCTTTTTCACATCATTTTGTAATTTTAAGTTTTCTTTTTACTTCTATGCATTCTGGGTAGTTTCTCAGCTCTATCTTTTAGTTCATTAATTCTTCATCTCTATCTTGTCCATTGAGGCTTCTGATTTCATTGGCAATATTTTTTTCCTGTAAGGTGTACAATTTGACTCTGACTTCTTATTCAGAAAGGGTTGTTTATTCAGAGGTAGTCTGCTTTTGCCCTGGGATTTGAAAATTCGTCTATAAGTGGTTTCAGACTTGATTCTGTGAGGCCCCCCAGAGGTTAATATTTCTAACCAATTTTGATAGTAATGTCTTAGCCAGTGGATCTAACACTATACAGTGAGCTCAATTTGGTTGACACATGTAAAGGGCACACTTCTTGGAGGAAGCACAAAAACTCATATACCTGTAAAGAAAAAGAAGAAAGTGAATCTCCTGCAATGGCTAGGGGAAAAGAAGGCCTTGTCACAAAGTAAGCCCATTATGTTAAGCACCATGGAATCCAAGAATATCGAAGCTAGAAGTGTAATTGAAGAAAAGCTAATTTTACAGAAAAAGTTAGATAGGTGAGGGTACATTTTTCAAGTTAACATGCCTGAAATTTACAGAAAATGAGAAGGATATCAAATATTCTTCAAGATCGCAGGTCTTATAAGCCAAGTTTAATGTTATTTCCATTATATAATGCTTCTAGAATAATGCTGTTTCCAAGCAAGGAGTTTCTACTTTCTCTGAAAGCATTCCCTCTAAAAGGTAACTCTACCACTCTGGTAAACCATAGTGCCTGGCATATATACAGAAAGTTGACCTTCATACCTGAGATCTTAGAGAAAGAGTAATCAAGTAGAAGAATCACTTAAGAAAGAGATAGGAAAAAGGAGGCAGACATCTGCTGTAGTAGTCTGGAAAATGGTCCCAAAAGATACAGGTTTCTTATCCATGAACCTATAAATGTTATCTTATTTGGAAAAGAGTCTTTTCCAATGTGATTAAGTTAAAGATCTTATCCTGTATTATCTAGATGAGTCCTAAACACAATCATATCTCTCCTTATGAGAGAGGTAGAGAGAGATTTGACCCAGAGAGAAGAAGAGAAGGCAATGTGACTATGGAAGCAGAGATTGGAGCAGCTGCTACAAGCCAAGGAATGCTGGCAACCATCAGAAGCTGGTAGAGAAAAGAAATATATTTTCCTCTAGAGCCTCTGGAGAGAGCGTGGTCCTGCTGACATCTTAATTTCTGTCCACCGAAAATAATTTCATACTTCTGGCCTCTAGAACTGTGAGAAAATACATTTGTTTCTTAAGCCACCAATTTTGTGCGTATTTGTTAAGCACCTAGGAAACTAACATACCTGCACATAACCTGTTAATGTAAAGCAAGAAGCAATAAACTCAGTGGCCTTAGTCATCACAACTCAGGATTTACAAGTAACCATTTCCTTCAACTCCATCCTGAGCATATTTTGTAACGTTTCTTGCTGAACTTTGCATCTTTTCCCAAAGTTGTTATACATAGTACCATCCCAATCCAGAGAACAACTGGATAATGTATGACCACAACTCTATAGTTTTCATTTCTTCACAGAGGAAGCCAAAGTTCCATCAGCCCAGGAAACTGCATATAGGGCCTGGTCATTGTGGAAAATGGGCAAGGCCCAAGTGACATCAGCATCATCACAGCGTAAGACATGCTTCCTTTTTGTCTCCCTTTTTAACAACTAATTAGGTGTTTATCCACAAACAAAAGTGCCTCTGTGGGAGTTGTGGGATCCATTACCATATGCCAAGGGATCAGGGAGGAATCTCAACCACCTGTGCATCTGGTAATGGGAAGAAAGATCTTGGAATGGGCTGCATAACCAGCAGGAGCCAGGAAACCCACCCCAACCCCACTCAGCTGTGGTTGGGAAAAACTTGGGAAGTGCTGGCTTTTTCAGACATCCATGGATGAGAGACTTTGTAGAAGTCCAGCCTTCCTGAGGGGAGATTCCAGCACTCCTTTGGAACACACACACAAAAAAAATATGACTTTGGATGCATTGGAGAGTGTAACAGGAACTTTGTCAGTGCCACCTCTCCATCAAGGTGACATAGCACACAGCTGAACTAGCTGGTGGTGACCTCACTGTTGGGGGAAAAGGAGAGTGGTAAGTGAGTGTCTGGCTACCCCAGTTGTGTGGGATGCTGCTGGAGAGATCCGTTTCTCTCCAGCACCATCCGGTGTACTAAAGTGAGACTTCCAAGACTGAGGGGAGGGATAAAATTGGGGAAGAGGCATTATAGAGAATATCAAAGAGCATTAAAGGATGTGGTTCCTGCTGACATCAATCAGGACTTCAGCAGGAAGTCCACCCATAAGCCTCTGGGAGTACCTCACACAAGGATCCCCCACCTGGCCTGTGGGCAACCCTAACACACCAAGTGCTAAACCCACACCTGGCTCCTTGTGCACACTCCCAAACACAGTGGTTAGAGCAAGCTCCTATAAATGGAGTGCACTCAGAAAATCAGACCAGCCTCTATGGGCATGGGAGAAACCACAAACTTGAGCCGTAGTACCACGTTCTAGAGAAGAAAAGAGAGGTTTCCAGCAACCAGCCTGGGGAGTTGTAAGAACCAGAGAAGACATAAAACCTTAAGAATTCTGCCACAAGAGGGAGTAAGAAATGTGGAACAGGTATATCCATACAAGGTTGGAGAAAGTCCCAGATATAACAGGACCAACAAACAGTATATCTCACTTGACGGCAACTAGAAAAGATTTGAGGAGGTATATGATACTTGAAATGTGAAAGAAGCAATGCAAAACTACAAGGAATATGAAGAATCAAGGAAACATACCATCACCAAAAGATAACAATAATCCTCCAATAACTGAACTCAAAGACATGGAATTTTGTGGTCTAGTTGATGAAGAATTCAAAATAGCTGTTTTTAGGAAACTCAGAGAGCTACAAGAAAACACAGGAAGAAAATTCAACAAAACCAGGAAAACAATACATGAACAAAATGAAAAATTTAACAAAGAAATCATAAAAAAAGAACCAAACAGAAATTCTGGAGCTGAAGAATTCAATGTATTAAGTGAAAAAAAAAATGCAATAGAGAGCATCTACAACAGATTAGACTACATGAAACATAGAATCAATGAGCTAGAAGATAGGAAATTTGAAACAACTCAATCAAAGGAGAACAAGGAAAAAACCATGAAAAAGGGCAAAGAAAGCCTACATGATCTATGAGACTGCATTAAACGTACAAATATTTGAATAAGTGGAGTTCCAGAAGAAGAAGAGAGGGAGAAGTGGGCAGAAAGTTTATTTAAAGAAATAATAGCTGAGAACTTCTCAAACCTGGGGGAGAGACTTAGACATCCAAGTTCATGAATTATCACAATTCAAAATGGCCTTCTCCGAGACACATTATTATGAAACTGTCAAAAATTAAGAAAAAGAGAGAATCCTAAAAGCAGCAAAAGAAAAAAAGATTGTAACCTACAAAGGAAGCCCCATTAGGCCATTAGTGGGTTTCTCAGCAGAAACTTTACAGGCCAGGAGAGAGTGGAATGATATATCGAAAGTGTTGAAAGAAAAAAAAAATGCCTGCCAAGAATACTCATTCTGGCAAAGCTATCCTTTAGAAATGAGAGAGAAATAAAGACTTTCCCAGACAAACAAAAGCTGAGGGAGTTCATCACCACTAGGCCTACTTCACAAAAAAAATGCTGAAAGGAGTTCTTCAAGCTGAAAAGAAAAGACTTTAATTAGTAACATGGAAACATCTAAACACCACTAGACATATGAACATAGAAAACATTAAAAAAACATACGAACACACTGGTAAAGGTAATTATACAGGAAGATTTAGAAAATTCTAATTCTGTAATAGAATGGTGTGTTAACCACTTAACTATAGTATAAAGGTTAAAGGAAAAGAATATTAAAAATAACTATAGCATCTATAATTTGTTAATGAGTACAAAATATACAAAAAGTTAAATTGCGGCATCAAAAATATAAAAGGGGGGAGTAAAAGGGTGGAACTTTTGTATGTGATCAAAGTTAAGTTGCTATTAAATTAAAATAAACTGTTTCATCCATAAGAAGTTTTATGTAAGCTTCATGGTAACCACAAAGCAAAAACCTAGTATAGATTCACAGAATACAAAGAAAGGGGAATCAGAGAATATCACCACATAAAATCATCAATTTAAAAAGAAGGCAGAAACAATAGAAAAAAGAAACAATGGAACTGCAAAACAGCAAAGTACTGAAATGGCAGGGAAGATGCATTTTAGGCAGAGAGAACAGTGTGAGTAACAAAGCAAGGAAGATAACAGTCAGCAAAATGTGGTGTATTTGGCCAGCCACAAGTACAGTGTGTCTGGACTGTACCGTGTGTGGAAGGTGCAATGTGAGGAGTGAGATGTGTTGAGAAATAAAGTGAGAGAGATTATCAGGAGTCATATCAAACCATAAAGTTTCCTATAAATCATGTAAGGAGTTTGGACATTTCATGTGACCCTAGGGTTCCACTGAAGGGTTTATACATGGGGGAGAAATCATCAGCAAAGATCAAATGTCTCCATTGGTTCATTCAAAAGATGGATTTTAAATGGTAGTATTAAAAGGGCAGGGAGACCAGTTAGATTTATTTAGTTCTATAATACTTTTCACTATGGTAAGAAATTGCCAGGAGTATGGAAAGGGACTCTATCATGCACAGCTTCATATGGGCTATGATTGTCCTATGACAATGACTGTGCCATGACTCATTGATTGCCAAGTACAACTGCTATGGACTGAATGTTTGTATCACTGCAAAATTCTCATGTTGAAGCTTAATCCCCAATGGCATGTTATTTGGAGGTGGGGCCTTTGGGTGGTAATTATGTCCTGAGGGTAGAGCCTTCATGATGGTATTAGTACCCTTACACAAGAGAAGGAAACAAAGGATCTCTCTCTTTGCTCTCCACCATGTGAGGATATAACAAGACGACAGCCACCTGCAAACCAGGAAGTGGGCCCTTACCAGACGCTGAATCTGCTGGCACCCTGATCTTGGGCTTCTCAGCATCCAGAATTATGAGAAATAAATGTTTGCTGTTTAAGCCACCCAGTCTATAGTAATCTGTTATAGCAGCCTGAATTGACTAAGACAACAACCAATGGCTATATGCTATAGTACAAATGAAGAAACAAGGCAGCAGGGAATGAAATTGCTAGACACCAAATTTTGAAAAACATACAGAAATAGCTATCTTGAGAAACTGGGATCTTTTGAATCTTCTGGTCAGAACAATTTTGCCCCAGTATGCATCAGTTTACACTTTGGAAGTCAAAAGTGTTTTTCTGAAAGGAAATTAAAATCCAATTAGTACTGAATTATAGAATGTTGGCTCCTAAAAACACTTACAGAAATCATTTAGTGTACCATGTCATTTTAAAAATTGGGAAACTGAGGTTCATAAGGGCAAATTAATTTTTCTAATGTCACCTACTTAGCAAGCTGCAGTTCTGAAGATAGTAATTTAGGTGTCCTGACTTTATATAGTTCAGTATTTTGTTGACCTCATTCTGAAATATGGAAAGACTAGAAATATGAGAAATGGTCTCATCAGTGTTCTATTATTATGGCTCTCTTATTATGGTCATCTTATTTTGAATTCAGTTTCCTCATTTTGTTTTGGATCTGTACAGCTCTATGAACTCCCATCCTACATGGTGGTAGAAGGAGAAGAGTAAGGGGTCATAGGAGAGTCAAATAACTGGATGCTCCATAACCACCTATCAGAAAGCTGAAAAGCCTTCTCTCCATTAGACACAATTACAGCCTGCTAATTCAACTCACTATTTATTCAATTCAAATTTTGGCAACTAGCTTGTCATATGATATTTTATGTCACTTATAGGTTTTGGAGTAGTATTTATTTGCTGAAAACAAGGTATTATTGAAAATATGATTTATTTATTTTTTCCCTAGGAGGTACGCCAGGGGTAACATTTCCAGCTTTTACAAAGCAACGCTATAATTTTGTGGCAATTAATGCCACAAACAAAAATAGACGAGCAGAAATTTTGCCATGAAATGATCAGTCCTTTGGACTATTCATGCAATAAGTTGACTATAGAATCCCAAGACAAAAAGTGAATGAATTGAATGTGGAGAAGAGTTCCAGAGAAAAAATAGTTTTGCTCAACAACTGAACATATTTGTTTGTCAAGGAAAAAATATGCTGTCCCCAACTCCTATGTGACTAAATTCTGTATGGCCTTACATGTATTAACCATCCAGAGGTAGCAGCCCTTAGGCAAAATTCTCCATGTCTCCCTATGGTGGGCTACTTTCTAGAGGAACTCATTTTTCTTCTCTTCTCTACTTTTCATTTTCCTCTTTACCTTGCCCAGGGCTGGAGTAGGACTAGCATATACACTCAACTCCAATCATGCTATTTACCTCAGAACCCAAACTCCTTTTTTAAAAAATGATCCCAAATCATCAGGTCCGGTTTTAATAATAGTAGTTATTATAAAGATGGTTACCACTTATTAAGCATCTAGTATATGCCTAGTTCTATTAAGAACATTTAAATATATTGCCTGATTTAATCCTTACTGTGACACTCCCAGGTAGATATTATCATCCTTATTTGATATTATTAAGCCATGTGTTTTAGTTTCCTGTGTCTGTTGTACCAAATTACCACAAGATGGGTGGCTTAAAACAACAAGACTTTATCCTCTCACAATTTTTTAGGCCAGAAGTCTGAAATCATTATCACTGGAATGGAATCAAGGCGTTGGCAGGGCCATACTCCCTTGGGAGGATGTAATGGAGAATCCATTTCTTGTCTCTTCCAGTTTCTGGTGGCTGCCAGCACTCCTTGGCTTGTGCCCACATCACTCCAATCTCTACCTCTATGCTCACATCTCCTTCTCCTCTTCTGTCTGTCATCAAATATCCCTCCACCGCTTTTTAATAAGGATACATGTGGTCACATTTAGGGCCTACGTGGATAATCCAGGACAATCTTCCCATCTCAAGATCCTTTACTTAATCACACCTGCAAAGTTAGCAGTTATGGGAAGGGAAGCAAGTACGAAAGTTCCTGGGGTCAACAGTACACAAAAAAAGGGACAAATACTTGGAAGTAGATGAGTCAAAAAATAGAGGATTCTATTCTCCTTAATCCTCCTAGAATCCTTCTTGTACCTGCTCATGGCCTTCACCCCACTGCAGCCTATGCTCTGAGACCTAGAAACATGTCCAGTAATTTATAGCTAGAGGTGTACTTACTTCTACAACTGTATTGCAAGAAGATTTTGGTTAGTGTTATAGGTTGAATTGTGCTCCCCAGAATTCTATGTTGAAATCCTAGTCCCCAATACCTCAGAATCTGACCTTATTTTGAAATAGTTGTTGCAGATATAATTAGTTAAATTAAGATGAGGTCATACTGGAGTAGGATAGGCCCTAATCCAATATGACCGGTGTCCTTATATAAAGAACATCATGTAAAGAGAAAGAGACACAAACAGGGGGAAGATGATGTGAAGACACAGGGAGAACACCATCTACAAACCAATGAATGCCAAAGATTGTCAGCAAACCACGAGAAGCTAGGAGAGAGACTTGGAAAATATATTACTTCATAGCCCTCAGAAGGAACCAACCCTGCTGACAGCTTGATCTCATATTTCTAGCCTTTAGAACTGGGAGACAATAAATTTTTGTTGTTTTAAGCAACCCAGTTTGTTGCACTTCATTATGGCAGCCCTTGAAAACTAACACAGTTAGTTTAGGTTTAGCTTCTATAGGAAATATACCCCAAAACATATCATAGTTTAAACACAATAGAAGTTTCTCATTCATGTGACAGTCCAAGGTAAGTATTTCTAGTATGAGGATGTCTCTCTTCCGTTTGATGTTTCAAGGACCTGGAAACTTTCCATCCTCTAGTTTTCCCATCATTGTCTCATCATCATCTGCACACAGCTAACAAAAGAGGAAAAAGCATGGAGAGGGCAAACTCACTTCTTAAAAATGTTGGTCCCAAAATGTCATAGATCATTTCTGCACATATTCCAATGGTGATAACTCAGTCATATGGTCACATTTAGCTGCAAGGGAGGCTGGGAAATGTAGTTTATCTGTGTGTGCAGGATGAAGAGGGGTGTGATTATTGATGAAAAGTTGACAGTCTCTGCTACATTTCATCAGGAAATTGGCAGATTACTGTTCAAAGAAGGTTCTGGGTCTGGCCTCAGAACCTCCTTCCCAGAGTTAGCCTCTTCTCTCTAAGACTGATGTACAGAATTTGGGGGGAAAAAACCTCAAATGATCCCCAAAAGAAATTGTTCTTTAAGAATCTTGGTTTACCACTCGATTCATTCTTTTGACAAAGACTTTTTGAGCATCGACTATGGGTCAGGCAATGAGGACACAGCTGAGAACAAGATAAAGTTCTTGACTCCACGGACTTTATTTTCTAACAACAGGAGAGAGATAATAAACCAATAAATATGGAATGTGAGGTGGTGATAAGAACTGCATAGAAAAAAAAAGTTAAGAAGATGGGGAATGAAAGAATGCTATTTTATATATGTCAGTCATAGAAGTTGTCTCTGCCAAGGTGATAGATGTCTGAACACAAACAGAGAGTGAGCCAAGTAGATGCCTTGGAGAACATTCCAGGCTAAAAGAAAACTACACACACAAATGTAATATGTAAGTATGTCTAAGATGTTTGAGGAATAATAAGGAACTAGAATGGCATGAGCAGGAGGAAGAGATGTAGGAGATGAGGTCAGAGAAATATGTAAGGGCCAGATCTAGAAGGGTTGTAAAGGCCATGTTAAGTGTTTTGCAAATGAGTTTGGGTATAATGGGGAAGCTATTGATGAGCTTTGAGCTAAAAGGTCATATGCTCTGACATTTTAAAAGGATATTTCAAGGTACTGTGTAGAGAAGAAATAGCAGAGGCACAGGGATGTAAGCAGCAAGACCAGTTAGAAAGCTATGGCAATAAGCCAGGTGAGATATGATGATGGATTAAGACAGAATGGTAGTGAGGCACCTGGTGAGAACTGGTTGCTTTTGGGGCGTGTTTTCAAAGTATAGTGTAATGGATACTAAAATGTTCTACCTAGATCTCCTCTTCAGGGCCAATGCACTCATTTCCCAGCTACTGGGAATATAGATCCTGAAGGCTCACAGCTGCATCCCTTATAGACTCATAGAACTACTTTGCACCACTCCCAGGGGCCAGTCCGCAGACAATAGATACATCTCCACTTGGGAGATGTAGAGATACAAGGCCCTTGACCTCCCTACATCTACCACATTTTACCTATTCAATCTTTCACTCATGAATATCCAAATTGCTTCAAACTCTCCACTTATATAAAAAGTACAGCAGTGGACTGCCTTGTATATGTTCTTTGAAAAGCCTGTGTGGGGAATACTTTGGGATATATATCCAGTTGCTGAATTTCTATTAGAATAGATTTACTTTAAATTATGCCAGATTGCACTACAGAATGACTGCAATAAACTACCTTCACATCAGCAATGCCTGAGGGTTCCTATATTTACATATTTCTGTCAGTAATAAGAATTATCCTGCTTTCGAATTTTTGCCAGGCTAATAGGTAGAAAGTGATATATCCTTGCTGTTTTGTGTTCTGATTACTACAGAGTTTTTCAAAAAATTCAAAATGGATTTTGATTAGGATTGAAATTTGTAGACTGCGGTTTGATTGATCAACACTGTCCCATGCCCCAAAGTCTTGAAAAGTAGGTGAAAACTGACGCAAGACCATTGGCTTTGGCAATTATAAGGTAATTATAATAAACAATTTCAATAACATAATGAGGAATTAATCTAGTTTTCAAAATTGAATGTTGAAAAAAGCCTGAGGTATCAACATTCTCAAAGTTACAAAATAAAGGTACAGGAGTGCAAAGGATTCCTGGACCCAACTGCAACGTGTGTGTGTGTAGAGGTTTCTCCACACCAACATGCAGTTCTCAGACACCAGCAGGGTTTCCGAGAATTCAACTCAATTTTGACACTGTCTACCTGGAGATAGATCAGATTCCACAAGTTAAGGGCTCAGTCTCCCAAGACCGCCCTCTACTTCAGATGTGAATCACAAGCCCAGGTTGATACCTGTGCCTCTGATGACCAGCTACGAACTGGAGGCTCTAATGACCCCCTCCCACTCACGAAACTAATCACAAGTCCAGGTTGCTAGCTGTACTTCTGACCAACCGGCTATAAATCAGAGGTTCCCACGACCCCCTCCTCAGGGTCGATTAATTTGGTAGAATGGCTCACAGAACTCAAGAAAACCCACTTACTCATTAGATTACCAATTTATTACAAGGATATTAAAGGATACTAATCAACAGCCAGAAGAAGAGATGAACAGGTGAGCTTCCAAATAAAGGAGCTTCTGTCCTCCTGGAGCCTGGTGCCCAGCCAGGTGGCATGTGGAAGCATTCTGGTTCCCCAATGTGGAAACTCTCCAAACAAAAGAGAGCCAAAGAGCTGTCCTTTTTGGGTTTTTATGGAGGCTTCATTGTATACTCATGATTGACTAAGTCATTGGCCATTGGCAATTGATTCAACCTCAAGCCACCTCGCCCCCCCGACCCCGAAATCAGTGGGTGGGACTTAAAGTTCCAACACTCTGATCACATGGCTGGTTCTCCTGGAAACTAGCCCTCACCCTTGGGTAGGGTTCAAAAGTCACCTTCATTGACATAAACAAGACACCCATTTCACCTTTATGGATCTGAAGTGTTTTCAGGAACTGACGACAAGTGCCAAGTATTACAACAAAAGATGCTCCCGGTTGCTCAGGAAATTCCAAGGGTTTTGGGAGCTGTGAGCCAGGAACTGTGGATGAAGACCAAATATATCTGAGAAATCTATTTTGGTCATCTGAATGACCAAATACATGTTATAAATCACAATATCACAAAGAGCCTCAGCTAACGACACAGTCACAAAATCTGCAATGATGAGAATCACACTGTCCAATAAAGATAAAGGAGAATACAAATCTTAGAAGGATCTCGATTGATCAATAGCTTGTTGATAATAAAAGGGAAAAACATATACTTGATTTCACCTTATGAAAGGTGGAAAAAAATGAAAAGAATATCTGAGGAAAACTGAAAGTGCTAATTGGTGGAAACACTTTGCCATTTAGGTAGGTCAATTGAAGTCAAAGCCTAATAGCTGAGGACCATTTGAAATGAAAGAAAATGTTCATTGCTTATCAGGATAAATACTATGAATTGAAGGCATTGCATTCATTTTTAGCATGGATTTAAAGCTTTAGAAAATGCTAAATTTATAGTCCAAAATAATATTTCAATAAAAATCATAGCATTATTGTGTAAAGTGGACAAATATATTGCTGTAATATGTCTAATATTTTTGTTATCAGAGTCATCACTACAACTCTCCAATAGGTACTCTGGCCTCTTCTGATCAAGGTCCTGTAGAAGGCAGAAAAACATCATTAGTGCAATCAAATAAGCTCTTGCCATTTCTGTGTCATTTAGATCTTCTGTATGATAAATTCTTACGGAGCCTTGAGAATCTTACAGGATATTTACGGGAAAGAGCCTGACACTGTTCACTGAAATAAAATTTCCCGATTTTAAGCACCCTTGGGGCCAGTTATATTTTTCTGAACATTTTGTGATTATTTTCTAGAAAATAAAAGAATGTTACCACTTAACTTTTACAATTTTCATGACTAGTACGTCATATTCTTCACTGTTCTATACCTTATATTTCAGTGTAAATATTATGAGAGTTAAAATGAATATATTCTGGAGAAAAACCAGGGACTCCCCATTGTTTTCCTTTTCTAAAACCTGTTTTTAAAATACATTTATTTTTCCTAATGGAAGGAAATATTGATAGGCCAATTAAGGTTATAAAGAAGTCTATTTCCTATTTCCAAAATCCACATTGATTAATGATAGGAGACCTAAAATTATTCATGGGAGCACTACTATTTCAGGAGGAAGAATCAATTTCCTAGGATTTTTTTTTATCATTATCAAAAGTCTGTGCTCAGAACCAAGAAGAGAAAGCCAAATATGTTCTCCAAACCAATCATACAGGACATCCCACTTCTAGTTAGCCTGTTTCCAGCTTCCCTACACCAACAAACTTCAGTCAAAACATACCTGAGGCCTTCTTCTTTTTCTGCTATAAAGCTTTCCCAATCCCCTGACAGCCTTTGGATCTCTCAAATGCAAGTGATTCTGGCTGACCCCCTTGCTACAGCAAGCTCTGAATAAAATACCTCCTTCTTGTTCTCATTTGTGTGGTCTCTGTTATTTCCACGAAGCAATGAGTCTTGATTTGGTCCCCCAGATCAAGTGGGACACTTTTAATGTCTTTTAGCCTGAGGGAAAATAAATTCTATATACTCCAGTCTGCTTCAAGATCCACATGCTTGGCTCCAGCTTCACTTCGAGAGAGATTTTTATCTTGTTTCTGAGCACAGCTATATTGTTTTAATTTTTCTCTTTTCTCTATTTTATCTGTTCTATCTATGTGTCTGGAACAGAGGACTTCAAAGAATGAGCATGTGATACCATCTTAAATAGGACTTCTACTTTATTCCATAACATTTTTTTTTTAATCTGACAGTAATAGACAATAAGCAGAGTTCACGGCTGTCTCATTTATATGAGATGACACACAGATAATAAATCATTATATTAGTGAAGGTACAAGATGCTGACATTTTGTTAATAATTATTACATTGGTGATAATCACCATGAAATAATGGCTAACAGTGTGTGCAATGACCACTTTAGTAAGATAGAAGATGATTTCTTTTTGCCAATTGATCAATCAGAAAAGAGTTGAAATACAGAGCTGTTTATAAATAAATAATCTATACAAAATAATTGGTGTGTATGAGTCAACATAAAAGTTATTTGCAGTCAGTTTTAACCACAAAACATGGCTGAAAGTTTCAACACGAAGAGATTTATATAAAAACCTCAAAGACTTCTTGACTATAGCCAAGGAGCAGGCAGAATATCGTGACATTGAAAGATACTAGTGGAAATGATAGGCTTTTATGTAAATTCCTTGTAAAAATTAATAAAGAAAATCTCTCATAACATTCTAGACACAGCACTCTTGTAGACTAATGTTAACTAAGTATGCAAGACAAAAATGTGCCTGTGTATGTATGTGAGTCCCTGTGCATGTGTATACATAAGGAAGGTGGAGTGGGGCGAAGAAAGAACATCAACAGAGGAAACCATTAAAATAGAGATTCTGTATATGTGCATGATTTTTCTTGCAAACTCCTCACTGAAATCTCCCACCACAAAAGAGATCAACTGTTTAATGTGACAATCGCTTTTCCCACCAGTTCACTGAAGCCTGAAAATCACAATGAGAAATGAATTCCTATGTCCTAAGGCTTTGTTCACCGTTAAAATGCAAACCCCAGGAAATCTTAAATATAACTTAGGCAAGTTATTTAACCCCTCTGAGCCTCAGTTTCCTAAACTATAAAATAGAAATGATGCTACCTGTCTAACAAGGAAGTTGTGAAGATTAAATGAGATAGTGTGTGTGTATAAACCATATATGCTATGCTTGTGTCCCCCCAAAATTCACATAAAACCTAATCCCCAATGTGATGGTATTTGGAGGTAGTTCCTTGGGGAGGTAATCAGGTCATATAAGTCATTATTAGGTCATATAAGTGCTCTTATAAAAGAGAACCCAGAGAGCTCTTTGTCCCTCCTATCATGTGAGGACAGAAAGAAAAGATGGCCCTTAATCAACAAGGAAGTGGGCCACCACAAGACACCAAATCTGCTGGTGGCTTGATCTCAGACTTCCAGCCTCCAGAACTGCAAGAAATAAATTTCTGTTGTTTATAAGCCACATGTCTATGGTATTCTGTTATAGTAGCCTAAATGAACTAAGATAATATGTGTCAGAGCACATGCATAGTGCACACTCAATAAATGGTAACTTAAAATGGTAGAATTTTGCTCAACTGTTTGTCCTTTCCAGGCATCTTCAAACATGTAAATACTCTTAATACACAACAAGCTTTGAACTTGCTTCTACCTTCTCCACTCTATTATTTATTGTTGCTGTTGTTTATTGCAGTAACATTGGTTTATAACATTGGATAAATTTCAGGTGTACATCATTATACTTCTATTTCTGCATAGATTACATCATGTTCACCACCCAAATACTAATTACAACCCATCACCACACACATGTGCCTAATTATCCCTTTCACCCTCCGCCATCCCCCCTACCCCTCTGGTAACCACCAATCCAATCTCTGCCTCTATGTGTTTGTTTGTTGTTGTTATTATCTACTACTTCATGAGTGAGATCATATGGTATTTGACCTTCTCCCTCTGACTTATTTCGCTAAGCGTAATACCCTCAATGTCCAACCATGTTGTCACAAATGTCTGGATTTCATCGTCTCTTATGGCTGAGTAGTATTCCACTCTGTTATTAACCCCTTATTGTGTTAGAGTTCACCAAATTCTTTTCTAAGAACCTATTTTGCTGAAGGAGGAAGATTGTGAGAGCACTGAAAGTCTCCAGGGCAGAAAGAGGGCCACTAGTAGCTCTTTAGTAGAAGAGCTACTAAAAGACAGGCTGGGAAAGATAAGGTTACATTTACATGATGTGTGCCTTGTAATGTAGGGAAAAAACCCTCAGATTTTTGCTTGTCTCTCCATATAACTGCTATCTAATTATGTGGCTTGCCTCATACTTTCTGTAACAGAAATTGTGATGTATCCAAGATAACTGTTATCTACAGTTAGTTAGCTTATGTTGTACCCTATAGAGGTGGTTAGTTAGCTTATGATGTACCCTAATCAGAAATTCACACTCCAGAGGAGATTATTAAGCAACTCAGACATGGATGTAAATATCTATATCCTGAGGTTATGTTAATCAGCATAAAAGATGTTAGAGATAATTTTTTCATTGGTGAAATAAATGGTGTTCATGATATGTAGGTGGTTGGGACATCGCTTAGGTCCCACTGCCCTTTCATGAACAAGGTATAAAAATCTGGCAAGCCCAGCAGCCTAATAGTTCGGATGCAGTCCTTAAGGTCTAAAGTCCCACTGATTCTGTGTCACTTTATTGCATGTAAGACTCTTCTTTGAACTACCTACAAAGCTGGTTGATCCAGCTATCAAGTAATAGCCAGAGGAACTAAGAGAGTGGGATTCCCCCTGAACTACAAGAACAGGTAGTGTAATTGTTGCTGCCTGCTTTTGTTGACAAGCGTATCTTTGGCAAAATTGGATCTAAGATTTGCTTTCATATCACCTGATAGAAAGATTGTGGGGAAGCAAACATATAGAGCGCCAACTATTTCCAATTTCCAAAGGCTGGTGAAAAACACCAAAAGAACCCAAGAATTACTGAATGGCTAAATTAACTTAGGTCAGTTTGTAATACCTGGTGCAACCAAGTGGGTAGTTTTTACCTAGGTGTAGAGCAAAAGGAAGAAACACATTGCTTCCCAAAAGAGATAAAATTTGAAAGTTATTAAGGTAGTATGAGCTTATGTTGTGTAAAGAGCAAAAGAAAGAATCCTGGAGAATATTGTTAAATAAGTCCACAGTACCACATTGTAAAAAAGTTGGAAGAATGGAGATCAGAAATCCAGCCTAACATAGGGGACAACTATCACCATTCTGCTGAAGGTTTTGGCTTAGGTAAAGATTTTAAGAGGTAGGAAGTAAGGGCTTAATCATATGCAATTGATTTTACCCCATAATCATATGAAAGAATTTGCCAGAGAGATAAAAAAAAAAAGGAGTTCTGGCTTGGTTAATATACACTAAAGGGGTAGACACCATTATGCTAACAAAAATAAAATTAGAAATTTAGAAGTCTCTCCAGGAAAGAAGACTTGGACCATACTTAAAAGAGCCTAGAGTCTTCTTCAAGGATTGAGAAGCCTTCTCCCACTGCCCCATGAAATAGGTATTTACAGCCTGGTGAAAGAACTGGCTCACAGCTAATACAACAGATTTAGAGGCAAACGAAGGAAGTTATTCTTGAAGTCAAAGCTGAAGCTAGCCATGAACAAATGGGTTTATCAAGATGCATCAAACTGCATTGGAACTACAGTAGAGTCAGGATACCCTAACAATTGCTTTTAATGAAGGAAATGGAACTCATAGCACCTCTCAGCAAGAGGAATTCTCTAATTAACGTATTAGGGAGCTTAGAGACCTTACTAATGACCTGCAATTGCGTTATTTAATTCGTAGACGACTGATCATGTGAGAGTAGGTTCACTTTTGTCATTCAACTATAGAAATGGGGCAATAAGTTAGCTAGAAGAGAGCAGGGATAATTTTTGAGAGAAAGATTGGTCTTGAAGGATAAAATCGACAGGCGCTCAGATGAGGTAGTTACAGAAGTACCAAGAAAACAACTTCAGGTTCCAGAGGCAATCCCTGATGCACAATCCCAGGGGTCAGGAAGGCTTGGAGGTAAGGTCCCTCAAGGCCAAATAAACCAAGCTGAGCTTGTCCCTAAATATCCCGATCTGAAAAGTGTAGCAGCCCCTAAAATTACAGAGTTGATAAGGAATCCACGAAGTTAGTCTGGGAGTGAGGTAAGCTGACCATCCCGTGAAATTCCAAAGGTCAGTAGAGGGAATTAGTATTACTTAACAACGGCTCCAAAGTGATGACTGCTTTGGGAAATAGAGAATTGTTTCAAGGTTTGGGTAACACAGACACACTGGTGAGGCAAACTAAGATTAAACTGGAAACAGGTGGCCAAGCAAAGAAATTGAACTGGTAGTAGCCAGAACTTCAGAGTGAATAATTGGAATGGATAGATTAGGGTGGTGAAAGGTATTTTTAATTGAATAGTGAATTCAATATTTTTAGGATTATGGTCAGAAGGCTAAATGGCAATGTGTCAAATTGCCTACTTCCAAGTATATATTTAATGCAGCTGCGATGGAAAACAGTATGGAAGTTCCTCAAAAAAATTAAATATAGAATTATTATATGATCCAGCAATCCCACTTCTGGGTATTTATCCAACAGAATTTAAAGCAGGGTCTCAAAGACATATTTGCACACTCATGCTCATAGAAGCAGTATTCACAACAGCTAAACGATGGAAGCAATCCAAGTGTCCATTGAGGGATGAATGCATAAACAAAATGTGGTCTACCCATACAGTGAAATATTATCCAACCTTAAAAAGGAGGGAAATTTTGACACATGCTACTACATGTATGAACCTTGAGAATATTATGCTAAGCGATATAAGCCTATCACAAAAGGATAAATACCATGATTCCACTTATGAGTTACCTAGAGTAATCAAATTCATAGAAACGAAATATAGAGTGGTAGTTGCCAGGGGCTGGTTGGGGGAAGGGGGTGCAAAATGGGGAGTTTTATAATGGATATGGAGTTTCAGTTTTACAAGATGAAAAATTTCTGGAGATCTGTTGCTCACAACATGAATATGCTTAATACTGCTGAACTGTACACTTAAAAATGGTTAAGATGTTAAGTTTTATGTTATGTGTATTTTACCACAATTTAAATAAAACTCAAGGGATAATTATCAACTGAACATTTGTGTACTTAACATACAAATCAAGAAAATGTTACCAGCAAGATAAAAAGAGAGAAAGAAAGAAAAAGAAAAAAGTATATATTTAATAATCCACAAAAATGAGTTAGAGGGGAAACAAGCTGAAATCTCCCCAAATATAAAATACTTGAAAGAGATAGGGATGATTTGCAAAACCATATCTCCATTTAATTCTCTAGGATAAATGTTAAGAAAGCCTTACAATAACTATTAATTGTTAAAGCAACCAGTGTACTGACTATACTGTCCAAATCACTAATGAATTAATTAAAGCCTCTGAAAAACATTTAGCTGCAATTGACTTACCTATTACGTTTTTCAACATACCAACTGAAAAAGAATGTGAATTAACCTTTCATCATTTTCCAAAGAATGCAATACATTTTTGTCTTCCTCCAGTAGCGTTACATCAACTTCAAAAAGTAAGTACTTTATTGAGGAACGGAGGTAAAATAAGGAGGCAACAACAGTCTACACTAATTTAAAATAGCTGTCAAGGGGTCAGCCCATGGCATAGTGGTGAGTTTGGCATGCTCCACTTCAGAGGCCCGGGTCCGTGGGTTCGGATCCCAGGCACGGACCTACACCACTTGCCAGCCACACTGTGGTGGTGACCCACATATAAAATAGAGGAAGATTGTCACAGATGTTAGTTCAGGGCTAATCTTCCTCAAGCAAAAAAATATATATATATAGCTGTGGAGCAGAGTGTACTATTAGTGACAAGCCGGTAGACCAAGCATTTACTCTAGACATGTCAATCACTAGGCATCAGGAACTCTGCATCTTACTGTCTGCAAACAGTTCCTGCAGAGTCAAGAAAGGACCAGTTGTGTATCGATCAGGATATAAATGCAGATAACAGAAATCTCTCTAGCTATCAAAAGCAAAAACGTTTACTGCAGAAAATTAAGTGCTCACAAAATTGTGGGTGGGCCAAACAAGCAGGCCCTAGGCTGAGTCTTAAATTCCCAGAACACTATCACAGAACCAACCTATCAAGGAAACTGCTATCTCGAGGTCAGTCAGGAAGATGGCGAATCCAGAAGCTGACATAGGAGGCCACTGTCTAAACTGCAGGATCTGGGCGCACACCACCTTCACCGTTATCTAGGCATCAGGAAGCTGCTGCTCCAACCATGGCCCTCAGTTGTGCCTTAGCTGTGATTGGAGGATTATGAAGGCCATTATGAGCCATGCCACACCTGCTGGATCTGCGTCCACAAAAAAGATGCTTCATTGGCTGCAGCCCCTCTCCCACTTAACTCAATTCCTAATTAAGATCTAATGTGAAAAAGCTAAATCTCAGCAGAAACAAAGGAGTCTTGGAAGTGTAGTTTTTGGCTGTCCAGCCCCTATGGGACAGGAAGGAGGTTAGGATCAATGTTGAATGAACCCATCTGCGGTATCCTCCAGAAACCAGCAAGACTTCAGTGCAAGAAATTCCAAGGGCAAAGGCAACTTATTACCCCCCTAGAAAATCAAAATACTCCCCACCTTCTTAGGTATACCTGAAACTAAAGACTTAATGGGACAGATCCTCAAAACCTCAAAACACCATTTTATTACCATAGGAAGAGCTTCCAGTTATGCTATGGGTCCAATCAAATCAGGGAGGAGGAGCAGAGAACACGCAATTAAAATTGCAAAGATAGCTTCAGAAAAGGGCCCAACCATGCCCCCCGGCACTATACATGGAGGTGCCAGTCAGCCACTTGCTCCCCTACTGCTCTAAGGAGTGTCTATGTCACCAAGTAGTGAAGGACAGCCTCTTGCTAAGTGGAGACAGTGCTGGGAGAATTTTCTGGAGGAAGGTAGAGACAATGTTTTTGCTAGTGGGTGGTAGTCCCACACTAACCAGAGGCAGGGTTAAAAGAAAAGCTGCTGTTAAGGTGGGAAAATGGGCAAAGGGCTAGCCAGACCAACTAGCAAATCATACTGAAATTCAGACAGTCCTGATGGCAGTGTAGGGTGCAGAGAAATCAAACAACCCAGATGTCCACATGTTCTTGGATTTGCGTTTGATGACTACTGAAACGACTATACTATCAAGCAGTTAAAAAATAAAAAGACTGGATAATTAATGGAAAACAACATGAGGACAGTAACTTTTGAAATGCAGCATCAACACCAATGTAATGTGTCACGTTTCAGCCTACTAAAAAGGTGAAGGAGCAGTCATAAATATGTTAGAGTACAGACACTAGAGCCATATGGCAGTTAAAATTTAAAAGGGAGCAATCGAGACAACAGAATGTCTGCCATCAGATCCTTTCACAGATGTGTTCAGAAGGCGGGCTCACACGGTGTCTGCCCTTTTAAGTGAGTGGAGTACATCAAAGAGATTAGGATCACACGTCCAGCAGGTAAACTGACTCAGAGATTTATGAATAGCTCTCATAGATGATCACACAGAGGACTGGTTTCTGGGCAACACTGGCAGATTGACTACAGGACCTCTAAAAAGGCACCAATAAACAGCCTGGTTTTACCACCATTTACTTGCATTTGGGGTTTGGAATTGCATTTGCTCTTTCACGATGGCTAGCCAAACCAAAATAAAAGTTTTGGAGGAATTGCACTAAAATATGGGGGCTGTGAAACATTTAATTCAGACTAGGGAATATATTTGATAAAAATACTGTGTGAACATACAAATAACAGGGATAATCAATGGAGTTTTCACATCCCATTCTATTTGACTTCAGCTGGAATGGGGGGAGGTGAAACAATTTCTTTAAAAAGATAATTATGAAAGCAACTGTATCCCAGTATTAACAGGCAATGGGCAAAAAATATTAGTGCACTATGTTAGGGAATCAAATGAGAGACCACATCAAGATGAGGAACACTACAGCTCTGGAAAGATATTCAGAGGCAACTTCATGCTGCCACAATACCAATCCCCAGAGCAATATCAAGAGAGATCCCTATGAGACATAAGTGAAGAATGGCAAAAATGAGCTTAATTGCTACAAAGTCAAATGACGGTCCCCAACTACTACAAAGCCAAATGAAGTTTCCAGTAATATTAAAGATATTTTGTCCTCAGCCAATGACAAGATGTAAGTTTTCCTCAGGATGATGTATTACTGGGAGTGGTCCTATAATGCTAAAATTAACCCATTCATAGGAAAGTAGACAACATAATGTATGATATATCTCCCTTTACAGTGGTTCTCAACTCTGACTGTGCATTAGAAACAACTTGGGATGCATTTTAAAAATACTAATTCCCAGTCTACACCCCTAGAACAATTAAATCAGAATCTCTGGATGCGGGGCTTGGGCATCATTCGTTTAAAAAGCTTCCCAGGTGGTTCTAATGTGCAGTGAGGAAATGAGACCAAAATCCACCGCTTTAGCACCAGCCCAACCAGAGCCATTCTCCGATTTTGTGGGAGCATTGGCTCAGTTGCTCATCAACGCCTCATCTAAGTAAACTGATGGGTAGAGGATATTATGTGTCACCAAAAATTAGTTTTATACATTTTCAAAGCAATATTTTTTGCCAAGTCCTCAAAACAACAGTCATAGGCATTAAGAGTGGATTGTTGGAGGACACTTCCTTATTCTCTAAATTATGCTGTTTTAGAAAAATTCTGATTGATTTATATGAACTAATTAAATGAGGCATTGGGAAATAATACTTGAACCTTGTCTCAGGGCTTCTCAAGACCATCCTCAGGATGAATGATTTGCAAGGATTCACAGAACTCGAAAAGGCTGTTATACTCATAGCTATAGCTATGATCCCTGAAAAAAGGAACCCAGCTAAAGAGCTATATAAATCATCGTGTCATTCAATAACCTTATTAATCAGGAGTGAGTCTCAAATGTTTTAAGCCAGTGATTCCCAAGGTATATATATATTACAGATGGCCGAACATGTGGCCTTTCTAACATTCAAAAATATTTAATAAAAACGTATATCAAAAAACATATGTCAACACAAAAACTTCTACACGAATGTTTATAGCAACGTTATTTATAACAGCCAAAAAGTAGAGACAACCCAATCTCCATTAACTGGTAAATGAATAAATAAAAAGCAGTATGTCCATACAATGGAATATTATTTAGCAATAAAAAGGAATGAAGTACTGATACATGTTACATCATAGAAGAACCTTGAAAACATTATGCTAAGTGAAAGAAGCCAATCACTAAAGGTCACATATTATATTACTCCATTTAAATAAAATGTCCAGAATAGGCAAATCCATAGAGACAGAAAATAGATTAGTGGTTGCCTAGGGCTGCCGGGAGGGAGGAAGCATGTGGAGCAAGGAGTGACTGCAAATGGGCATGAGGAATCTTTGTGGGGTGATGCAAATATTCTAGAACTGGATTGTGAGGATGGTTGTACAACTCTGTAAATTTACGAAAAGCCATTGAATTATATACTTAAAATGGATGTATTTTATGGTATGTAAATTATCTCTCAATAAAGCTATTGAAAAACAAATAATTAATATATGGTCATATAATGCTAATAAACATGAGCCATTGGAAGGTTCCAGGGACTAGGGCACTAAATGTGTTGAGTGGTGATATTTCATAACTGATACTAGCAGATTAATATAAGGGAAATAGGACCATCTTTTTTACCTTAATTTGACCTTGATTTTTACCTTGATTTGGTAATATTTTACTGAAAAGTCTTCCCAGAAAAGACACTTACATGTACCAGTCCAAACAAAACCCTGAGTGGGCCTGGGCCAGAAAATTGAGGCTTTCATTCTTACCCCATTAAAACCAAGATGATATGGAGACTTGATTCCTCAAATTAATGAAAAGGTTTTGCTCTCATTCCAATTGTACAGGTCCATCTTATCCCCATTTTAAGATGGGATCATTGCAGAACACTTATGATAATTTGACCCAGGCACATATAATGGAAGAAACAGACAGTGCCTCTTGAAATTATGCTGAAGATTATGCCTATGATGGAATAAAAACCAGAGGCCCACCCATTTATTTACAAGCTAGTGTGGCAAATTATTTCTGTTCTCAGTACAAGACCAATAAATCACTTGGTAGTTATTAACACATAGTGACATTTTATTGTTGGTTGAAGATTCCTCTAGAATAAGAGTTCCCCTTAATTTATATAATGCCATTTACAGGAAGGATATTTTAAGATTAGAGTGAACTGCTTCCATTTTGTAGTACCCAACTACATGGATGGATGTGGAAACCAGTCCCAAATGTAGTGAAAATTATCAGACCCAAAGCCTATTCATTTATTCACCTGGCAAGAAAACTTACTAGGTTAGTTCATAGAAAACACCCTTTATAGGACGGGTAGACATGAAGGTCACTTCCTAGTTAGTCAAACTACTCGTTAAAACTTATACATATATTGTTTCTGTCGTTAAGATACTCAGTCATACAACTTTACTATAGAGAAGTGTCCTTTCAAGGCATGATACTGAATTTTTCTTTACCCATCTTCAAGTGGTACAATGACCAAGACAATATGACACTAATCAGTATCTTGGGGATGCTGTTCATTATGACTTTAATAACAAAAAGAACAGGACAATGATGTGCTGGAGACACAGCGCACATCCAAGTCTCCTGTGAAGTACTACATAGCTTATATAGCACTCTCCCTTTCATGTACTATCCATCAACTTATGCTGATTTTATTAAACAGACTCTGCCTGACAGAATATAGTCTACTGCAAGTTAGTATATTAAATTAATCCTGTTTCCAGCACAATACAAAACTACAAACTGATGGGTACCTATACCAACAAACACAAAAATGACTGAATTAGGGCAGTTTTACTCAGAGTACCCTAAAGTTTTCTAGTAATGATTTCATGGAAGGTGTAGTAAACCCTAGTTGTTAATCCTGGAATGAATATTAGTCATTCAGATTATTTCTAAGGTCAACACAACTGTCTGGATTAACGGAGATAGCCCTAGGCTTAACTGGATGGACACAGCAAAGGAATATCGGGATTTGGCTATGACTAACTTACTACTCAATAAATGATAAAACTGAAATATTCAAAATACAACCTAAGGTGTGCAATATCACAGGAATATCCTGGCAGAAACAGAACCTTACATTGGGATGTGTTAGAAAAAATAAGTGTGATAATTAAGGCATTTTCAGATATTAAGGAGGCTTGTACTAAAAATAAGAGACAAATAAAGGAAGAAACAAGACATAGCTATTATTCCCAGAGAGCGGTAATTTCCTGGTATAGTGGGAATACTTATTGGGTGTTGTAGACTGTGACAATATTGAAATCTACTCAGCCTTGTAATTACAGATACCCCGTTATTTACCAAGGACAAGGTCACACACAGACTCTCCAAGTTCTCATTCTTTGCCTCATAAGCAATTTGTTGAACTGTTTTGTCCCCACTGATCAATTGGAACAAAATGCTTGTTAACCAAACATTGGTTAAGATTCTCTCCTTCCATCAGGTCCTTGAACTTTGGCTCACCCACAGTCTGAGCCAGCATGCAACCTTAACAGCCCCTTCTGAGATTAGGCTGGCCTCAGTGTAAAATATTCTCTGATCTGCTATCAGGTCATGCTGCTCCCATTCATCCCACTTCCCTGCACGTTGTTCTTTCTAGACTTGTTTACTCCTCCCTATAAAAGAAAAGCCCTTCTCTCTGCCTAACAATTTTGACATTTGCAGATCTTATAGTCAGGGACTTCTCCCTATTGCAATAGTCCCCTTCCCCCCTCTTTCAATAATCCATCCAAATGAAGTCTCTCTTTACTTAAGTCCAGAATTTTTTTTTTATTGACAACTGTTAAAAAATTCCCTGCCTCTGGAGCAGGAGGAACTGGTGCCAATTGTTCAGCTGGATTTCAGAACTTCTATGAACCAGTGAGTGCTTAGTATTTTCTGCCTCTCATCCCATCCCCTTTCAGGAAGACAGTGTCTACTGCAATTATCATGACCCTGTCTTGCCTCTTGGGTGTGAGGAGGAAGGTTACTTCTTATTTTAGTTCACAAGTCTCTAGATTTGACGAGCTGCAACCAAGGAACTTCATCTTCACTTGGAAGTGATATAGATAAGGAGATTCCAGACTCAAACCTAAGCCCAGTGTCTTGATGAGATAAGGTGCATGCAGAAGGGACATGAATCAGGACAAAGTTGGCAAACTGGTCAACTGTTACATTGGTGGCCTCCTATCAACCACATCTCTTGGTATTCACACCCTTTTCTGGCCTCCTCCCACATCGATTCTGGGCTTAGTCATGCAATTTGCTTTGGCTAATGGGAGATGTGATAGTTTCCTAGGGCTGCTGTAGCAAAGTACCATAAACTGGTTGGCTTGAAACAGAAATTTATTCTCTCACAGTTCTGGAGGCTAAAAGACTGAAATCATGGTGTCGAAAGCGTCAGGCTCCCTCTGAAGGCTCTAGGGAAGAATTCTTTCTTGCCTCTTCTGAACTTCTTGTGGCTCCCTGCAATACTTGCCATTCCTTGTCTTATACAAGGAATAAGTCCAGTCTCTGTCTCTGTCTTCACATGGTCTCTTCCATGTGTCTTTGTATATTTTTCTCCCTATAAGGACACCAGTAATTTGATGTAGAGTCCACCCGAATCCAGTATGACCTCATCTTAACTTGATTACATCTGGAAAGACCCTATTTCCAAATCAGGTCATATTCGCAGGTTCCAGATGGACATGAATTTTGGGGAAATACTATTCAACCCAGTACAGGAGGTTAGAAAGCATGATGCAAGTAGAATCTTGCTACGAGGACAGAAAGGCATGTGAAGAAGCCATGAAAGATGAGAGACCATATGGAGAAAGAGGCCACGTGGAGGAAAAACAAAGGCATTCCAGCCAAGAGTCAACATCAAGCCTCCAGATATGTGAAAGAAATCTTCTTGGATCTTCCAAGTTCAGCCCAGCCACCAGCTAAAAACAGCTTAATGAGAGACCAAGAGATTCCAGTTGACACCATGTGGAGCAGAAGAACTGCCCAGTCAACCCACAGAATCATGAGAAATAATAAGTAATTGTCGCTTTACACTACTAAGTTTGGAGATGCTTTACATATCAGTAGATAACTCAAATGGTGGGCAACTTTAATTACTGAATTAGCATATTAGGTATTGTGAAATGACCCAAAAGAATCTAAGTTGATTGGAGACCTAGAGACAGATGCTCAGCAAGTTATAGCCAAATGCTAATTTGAGAGATAATTAAAGGTGAGAAGAGACTGAACATTTATTGGGCTTTTCCAGTGAAAACCATGTTCCAAAGTAACCAAATGTGTTAGACATAATTCTGAGAATGACCCCCAATGAATGGAACCTATGAATATGATGAGATATCACTCCTGTGATTACATTAGCTTATATGGCAAGGAAAGTTTATTCTGATGGGTTTAATTTAACCACAGAAACATTTTAGAAGCAGAAAGTTTTCTCTGGGTGGTGGCAGAAGAGGAAGTCAGAGAAATTTTAAGCATGAGAATGACTTGATACAGGGGGCCATTAGAAGCAGAGCGTTGGCCCCTGGCTGACAGCCATCAAGGAAAAGGGAACTTTAGACTACAACCACAAGGAACTAGATTCTGTCAACAACACCAGTGAGCTTGGAAGCAGATTCTTCCTGGAGCGTCCATATGAGTGCTCACCCTACTCAACAGTGTGATTTCAGCCTTGTGAGCAGAGAACTCAGTTGAGCTTGCTTGGCCTTCTGATCTACATAAATGTGAGCCAATAAATGGGTGTGGTTTGGACCAGTAAGTGTATGGTAATTTGTTATACAGCAATAGAAAACGAATACACCAAAGAACCCAATTGATGGGGAAAGGTTTCACATTACAGAAAGTATCCAGCTAGTATTGGAATATTACCATATATAATCTCTAATGAGATGATTAATTAAGCAAGGGTTTTCAACCGGTATTAAGTGAATGGATATTAGGCAATTAGACATTTGTATAATGCCAGGTAACACCACACGGATTGCTTTCTAATCATAAGTGGAGAAGCAATGGAGGAATCAGGCTTTTATCATGTAGCCAATCTCAGCATGACTGATGGCAGCATAGCCAGGAATCATGTGTCCCTATGTAACATAATAGATAGTAAACAGCATCACCTATGTTCTCATGTTGGTCAGGATATTCAATTTGAATTTACCTATAAAGATAGAGCAATGAGTTAAATCACAGGAAGATAAAACAAATTTAAAAGATAGGACGTTCAATAGAACAAATTACATGAACTCTTCAGCAAGACAAAATGTTCTCACAAAAGCAACTGTTGAACATTTTTTTAAAATTGAGGCAAAGATATGCAACTTGTGATTTAGATTGGATCTTAGTTCACACTGACCTTTTACAAAGAATACGTTTATGATAACTAAGGTGGAATATTATTTTTATCCTCTCTTTGCAGATACCTAGTTCTGAGAACCCAGCTGCCTAATAACTTGGAGCAGTGCCTCAAGCTTTTGACTCTCCACATGATGAAGGTCACTATGAGGAGTTAGACTCCAGCCCAAAATCCTACATGTGATCCTTCAGGCTCAACCCTAGGCAATTACGAAGGCTTTGCCTGGCAGGCTTCATGAGGAAAAGCTGCCGTCCCTACACCAGATATGGTGCACAGTCTGGAAGGAGTCGCAGTCAAGGACTCAGGCTTCCTGGCAGACCACACTCGTGCATATCTGCATTCCTAGCTTAATTGCTTTCATTGGAAGTCCTCCTTATCGACGGCCCCCAGCTGAGGCCTCTCTCAGGCACCTCTGTTGAGACCACATTATCAGGGAGCTTTGAAGACATTTTCTTCACTCTGACTCAGTACTCTGTACTTTTCCACTACTAGATTTTCCCTTCGACCTCCCCTCAGACTATTGAGTGACTAGAGTGGCAGGAGCCTCCTGTTCAGGGCTCCCTTGGCAGTGAGATGATTCCTCCTGTCTGTGCTGATACCTCTGACCTTCACTCAGTGCTGTTCCATGGGGAAAAATAGAACATTAGGAGAGCTGGTATGTTATGGACTGATTTGTGTTTCCCCCAAAACACATATGTTGAGGTCCTATCCCTTAGTACCTGAGAATGTGATCTTATTTGGAGATAGGGTCTTTAAAGAGATAATCAAGGTAAAATGAGGTCATTAAGGTAGGCCTTATTCCAACATGACTGATGTCCTTATAAAAAGAAGAAATTTGGACATGGAGACACACACAGGAAGAACACCATGTGAAGATGAATGCAGAGATTGGAGTAAGGTGTCTACAAGCTAAGTAACACCAAAGATTTCCAGAAAATCACAAGAAGAGGGGAGAGGCATGGAATAAATCTTTCCCTCTCAGCCCTCAGGAGGAACCAACTCTGCCAACAACTTGATCTTGGACTTTTGGCCTCCAGAACTCTGAGATGATAAATTTCTGGGGTTTAAGCCACTAAGTTTGTGGTACTCCATTACAGCAGCCCTAGAAAACTAGTATATGGTACCATCTTTTCAGACTCTTGCTTATACTATCACAGTACGTGAATAAAGGCTTAATTGTTACTTTCATTTTGGCTTGTTGTTTTAATCGACCATGTTAACAACTAGCAGCTCAGCTCTCTCCATTTCAGCTCTTAGTACTCTATTGCCTGCCTGAATATGGAGATGGCTGGTCTTGCCATCCAAATATCATTGCATCCACCAGTGAGTGATATTCACAATGCAAGGAGAAAGCAAAATGCCTAAAGGCACAGAATGGGCTTCCTCTGAGCTACATAACATAGGTTATGTGGCTGTCTCTGGGCCTGCTTGTTTATAGAATGTGTACACTTGTCAGAATTTTGTCAAAGATTTCTTTTCATTGTAACATATCACTTGCTAAGGAGGCATGACAGGAGGGGAGTATGGTAGCCTCTAACGACCAGAGGCTACTTAAATATTTACTAAAAGCACCTGTGAATTGCTGAATAGTCAAATTGGCTTAGGTCAGTTGACAAACTTGCATTTAAACATTTTGATTTGAATGATTTATTTCTCCTCAAATATCTTGCATTCAAAATTAATAACCTTTGAGTTATAATTGGCATAGTCTATTATTTCTTTATACCTCTGTCTCTGAAACTTCTTTCCACATTCTGTATGATCCCCCAGAGGGTCACACTTCCACCTCTGATAAGTGCCACATTTGTAAGATTCCCATAACAGTTTAAAAGAGACATTACCCATGAGATCTAGCTCTTTTCTAGGATTTTCTTATAAACAAGAAACCCAAACAATGTGTTACTGACACTTCCATAGTAGGAACCAAAGAACCTAGATTTTAGTTCTTACTCTGCCACAAAAATACAGTGTGACTTTGTGCAAGCTAATTAAACATTTCTCATCTTTAAAATAAATTACACCTATTTTTTCCAGGTTTATTGAGGTATATTTGACAAATAAAATTGTACAATATTTAAAGTGACTTGATATACATTGAAATTACACCTAATTTTTATTAGGTAGTTTTCCTTTTCAAATTGTGTTATGTGTAGAACTCTGGGGAGTAAACAGGGCTACTATGATGCTTTGATTTTGTGGATAAGGACACTCAGTTACAGGTTAGGTAACCGGCCCCAAACCACACAACTGTAGTAGATCTAGGGTTCAAATGCAGGCCTTGAGTACATTAAAACATACTCTTGGGTTTCTTCTAGCTCTCTAATTCTATGATTCAGTAAACGAGCGCTTATTAAACCAAAAAAGAAATTAGATTTCAATATCCTGCCAAAATTGGATCTCTCCTGGAAATGGAACGAGATGTGTGTAAGCATAAGTCATGTGTAATAGTTAATACCAAGAGTACAATATTTATACAACATATTATTTCTTCAAATAGGGTAATATTTTATATTTATACTCACTGACATGTGAAAAGTGAGAAAAAGTAATTATAAAAGACAGATAGAAACTCTCCCTCTCTTTTTAGTTTCTCCCTTTTTAAAAGTGACTCCAAATCAAATCCTAGTATAACAAACAGTATAACAATATCACTCTATAACAAAACAAATGCCAAAGTTCTCATTGGCATGACACTAATATCAAGCAATTTTGAATACAACAAGCTCCCGGTACACAAGAGGAGAACCGACAACCTCTTGGAGTTATTTCCAACAAATTTGACCAATAGATAGATAGATTCCCCACCATGCCACAAATCAAAGCAGTAAGGATGATAATTAAATTTCAGTCACTACTAGGAGGACCTAAGATTAATGGTAAAACAACTCTTATTAAATCATGTAGCTGTCTGCCATCCAAGATAACCTGTGAATTTCAGAGAATCATCTGCAGTCAAATCTAAATGGCAAATCAAATTATAACACCTAATCTCTGTGAATACCTGCTGAAAGTTTCAGAAAGAATATACTGAATAAGAATAAATTGTTTATATTCATTAGTATTGAGAAGTCCAGCTCCAGGCCAAAATCCTGGGTGTGATCCCTCAGGCCTGACCATAGGCAATTACAAAGCTTTGCCTGGCAGGCCTCATGGGGGAAAGCTGCCCTTCTTATGCCAGACCTGGTTCACAGTCAGTGCATTGCAACTTTCTGGAGGAAGCTACAGTCAAGGACTCAGGCCCTCCTGGTACAGCCATGCTCATACACATACACAGATCTGTGATCTGATACACATATTGGCTGAGGCCCTTCCCATTTGCCTCCAGAGAGATGTCCTGAGTAGGGCGCCTTGAGTGAGGCAATTTTCCTCACTCTCACTTAATACTCTTCCACTCCTGCCCTATCCCTTCTCTTTGCCCCCAGCAACCTGCATCCATAGAAAGGAAGGAGCCTTTGGTTCAGGGCTCCCCAGCAATGAGATGATTACCTCATTTTGCACTGAATGCCACCTAATCCTCATCCAGTGCCATTGTGTGGGGAAAAATGAAACACTCAGGAGCTGGCACTTTTTTCTTTTCTCTCTTGCCTGTTCTGTCCCAATAAATGAGTAAAGTCTTGATTGTTATTTTCAGTTTAGTTTGTTGTCCTAATTTACCATTGACCACCTCAACACTGGGCAGGTTGACAAACTGGTGCAGTAATCATGTGGTCAATTGAGCACAATGCTGTTTTGAAAGAGAAAAATGCCTGAGGGTCCCACAGGACACTCTTTTGAAGCATGCTAGAGAATTGTTTGCAAGAGACTGAAGCACTTCACCAATGGGTCTTGGAGTGGGGAAAGCTAGTGGATTGTTTACAGAAACGTTTTGGTTTTGAGGGGGTCCTTCTTTTTAGCCCTTGATGGATGAGCTCACCTAGTAAGTGGATCAAATTAGCAATTTAACAAAGAGGCTCTAAACAAGTTAGGGAAGCAGTTCCCCAGACACTGCTCAAGGTCCTCCAGCAATGGGACAAGGGACCATCAGATGCCCAGGGAGCTGAGTTGTGCCCAATAACTATTGTTACTTCAAGGTAGGTCCCTGGTGCCGACAAAGACCCTGTGTCACAGTGAAAAGAAAATATATAGCTCCTTTAAGGATCACTTCATCCAGTGGCCCGAAGAGACTTTAGAGACTTGGTTAGTTCACCTCCATGATAAAGGACGTAATCTTACTAAAGTCAGTGAGGGAGAGTGGCGCCATCTGGGGCATGTTACTACAGAGCCCCTCCTTCAGATTGCCCTGACAGCAGCCACCACTGAGACAGCAGAGCATAAGCATCAGAGGCAGTGGTGCTACCTCCACGTTGTCTGGCAGTCAGAGGAGCTCGCACTGCACTCACGATGTTGTGCAACCATCACCACCATCTACTTCTAAAACTTTTTCACTCCAATTCACTTTTATTTATTCTTTATTTTTTATGTCTTTCCAGCTTTATTTAGATAAAATTGAAATGTAGCATTCAGTAAGTTTAAGGTGTACAATGTGATGATTAATATACATATATTGTAAAATGATTACCACAAAAGGATTATTAGACACCTACATCACCTCATAATTACTATTTCTTTTTGTGATGAGAACCTTAAAGATCTACTCTCTTTGCAACTTTCAAATATACAATATTGTTAACTATAGTCACCATATTGTACATTAGATTCCCAGAATGTATTCATCTTATAACTGGAAGTTTGTACCTTTTGCCCACAGTCTCCCATTTCCCTCACTCCCCAGCTCCTGGTAACCACCATTCTACTCTCTGTTTCTATGAGTTCGGCCTTTTTAGATTGCACGTATGAATGAGATCGTTCAGTATTTGTGTTTCTCTGTCTAAACATTTCACTTAGCATAATGTCCTCAAGTTTCATCCACGTTATAGTAAATGGCAGGATTTTCCTTTTTCTCATAGCTGAATAATATTCCATTGTGTGTGTACATATATATATACCACATTTTCTTTATCCATTGATAGACACTTGAGTTGTTTCCATGTCTTGGCTATTGTGAACAATGCTCCAATGAACATGGGAATGCAGATATCTCTTGGAGATTCTGACTTCATTTCCTTCAGGTATATACCCAGAAGTGGGATTGCTGGATGGTATAGTAGTTATGTTTTTAATTTTTTGAGGGATCTCCATACTAAAGTTCCATAGTGGCTGTACCAATTTATATTCCCACCAATAGTACACAAGGGTTCTCTTTTCTCCACATCCCTGCCAACATTTTTTTTTTAATAATAGCCATCTCAACAGGTGTGAGGTGATATCTCACTGTGGTTTTGAATTGCATTTCCCTGATGATTAGTGATGTTGAGCATTTTTTCATGTACCTGTAGGCCATTATATATCTTCTTTGGAAAAACATCTATTCAGGTCCTCTGCCCATTTGTTAATCAGATTATTTGTTTTTTTTTGCTGTTGAGCTTTATGAGTTCCTTGTATATTTTGGATATTAACCCATTATCAGATAGTTTGCAAATATTTTCTCCCATTACACAGGTTATCTTTTCATTTTGTGGATGGTTTCCTTTGTTGTGCAGAAGCTTTTTAGTTTGATGTAGTCCCACTTGTTGATTTTTGCTTTTGTTACCTGTACTTTTGGTGTCACATCCAAAAGAACATTGCTAAGACCAATGTTAAGGGGCTTTTTTACTAAGTTTTCTTATAGAATTCTTATGGTGTTAGGTCTTACATTTAAGTTTCCTATCCATTTTAAGTTAACGTTTGTGAGAGGTGCAAGATAGGGGTCCAATTTCATTCTTTTCTATGTGATTACCCAGTTTTCCAAAACCACTTATTGAAGAAACTATCTTTTCTTCATTGGATATTCTTGGCTCTCTTGTAAAATATTAGTTAACCACCTATTTGTGGGTTTATTTATGGGCTCTCAATTCTGTTCCATTGGTCTCTGTGTCTGTTTCTATGCCATACCATACTGTTTTGAATACTATATCCTTGTACTACAGTTTGAAATCAGGAAGTGTGATGCCTCCAGCTTTGTTCTTTCTCAAGCTTGCTTTGGCTATTGAGGGTCTTTATGGTTCCCCACAAATTTTAGGATTTTTGTCTATTTCTGTGAACAATGCCATTGGAAATTTTATAGGGATTGAATTGAATCTATACATAGCTTTGGGTAGTATGGATATTTTAAGAATATTAACTCTCCCAATCCACAAACATGGGATATCTTTCCATGTATTTCTATCTCCTTCAATTATTTTCATCAAAGTCTTATAATTTTCAGTGTACAGATCTTTCACCTCCTTAGTTAAACTTATTCCTAAGTATTTCATTGCTTTAGTGCTATTGTAAATGGAATTTTTTTTATTTGTTTTTCATATATTTTTTTGTTACTGTATAGAAACACAACTGATGTCTGTATGTCAATTTTTTATCCTGCAAGTTTACTAAATTTGCTTATTAGTTCTAATAGTTTTTTTTGGTGGAGTCTTTAAGATTTTCTGTATAAGATCATATCATCTGCAAACAGAGACAATTTTATTTCCTCCTTTTCAAATTCAATTCCTTTTACATTATTTTCTTGCCAGAATGCTCTGGCTAGACTTACAGTACTATGTTAAATAGGAGTAGAAAGATTGGGGACGCTTTTCTTGTTCCTTATTTTAGAAGAAAAGCCTTCAACCTTTCACCATTGAGTATGATACTAGCTGTGGGTTTGTCATATATCGCTTTTATTATATTGAGGTATATTCCTTCTTTACCCAATTTGTTGAGAGTTTTTATCATGAAAGGTTGTTGAATTTTGTCAAATGCCATTTCTGCCTTTATTGAAATAATCATGTAATTTTTATCTGTTATTGTATTAATGTGATATATCACATTAATTGATTTGCATATTTGGAACATTCTTGCATCCCAGGGATAAATCCCACTTGATCATGGTGTATAATCCTTTTAATGTGTTCTTGAATTTGGTTTGCCATTATTTCGTTGAGAATTTTTGTATCTCTATTCATCAAGGATGAATAGTTTTCTTTTTCTTGTAGTTTCCTTACCTGGCTTTGGTATCAGGGTAATGCTGGCCTCATAAAATGAATTTTGGAGTATTTCTCCCTCTTCAGTTCTTTGCAAGAGTTTGAGAACGATTGGCAAAGTAGGTTTGGGTTTAGGGCAAAGTGGGTAAATATAACGAGAGCTGAGAATTGGGGTGAAGGTGACAAGGAGGGGTATGGAGGATGTAAGGGATAATGAGAGAGAGAGGAGAAAAATGGAAGTGACTTTGAGGTTGGAGTGGGTGAGGAAACAACATTTGAAGGGGACACAAGATCCTTGAGAGATTGAATAGCCTCAGATAAGGTAGACTGAGATTGTTGAATGGCTTGATTGAGCTTGGCCTGTGCAAGTTATTCTTCAGTTTCTTATAGTTACTCAAAACCATGGTCCCATGTCCGTGGTCCTCACAGCCCAAGAACAGAAAGTTGCAGGAATTCAATTGCCTCTTCCCTTCAACAAGACATTTTTAAGCTTTGGTCTAGATCTGACTTACTTTCTAGAGTAAAGGATTTCTCTAATCCAAGAAAGAACAGGGAAGAATTTTTTACACAATTTAGGTTAATGTTAGGGGCATATTCTTCAGAGATTCCAGATTTTTACCAATTAGTCTAACTCCTCTTAGGTCTTAGAGATGCTTTCCTATGGTTTAAGAAGGCCAATGGGTGATAATCAATGAAGACTTATAAGTAAACCAAAATACACCCAGAATCTATCACAGAGCTAAGGAAATCAGAGAAAAACTTATAGGTCCTATTCCTATGGATTTCCCACCTAACATTGACTGGTCAAAGATTCAATAGTGCAGACAGCAAGAAGATGAATCAATTTCTAACTATAGGTACCACTTAGAAAACATCTGGAAAGATCATTCAGGTCTAACTCTAGACGAATGCACGACATCTGCTTTATTTACTAGTTTTGTTAATGGGCTCTGTGAACTGAGACAGACTATTCAAAAACACCATATTCATTGTCAAAATACCCCTCGCTCTGAGATCCATGCTTTAGCATAATACCATGAAGATGCACAATCTAACAAAGCTAAATCTGCACAAAATAAACTGATGGCTCTCCAACTGAAACAACTTGAGGGAAATCATCCCAAGACCTTCGAGCCACCCTCAAATTCTCTAAAAGCTTTTGTAGACCAGGACACCTGTAGATGTTGCAAGGAAAAGGTACACTGAGCTAAAGTTTGTCCAAAAAGAAAAATAATCCAACTAACTGAAGAATGTTAATGACTCCCCTCCATGGATCTGCTCTTGTTTGTCTCCAGAAAACCTTAAACACATTGGGTAAAATAATATTCCCAGTCAATGGGCACCCTACCACCTTTCTGGTAGATGCTGGAGTCACCTATTCCACCCTCAACACTTCACCTTTTCCCACTATAATCCCTCAGAGTAGCCAAATCATCTCAGTGGTGGAGTTAGATAATTTACCATATGCTTTTCCCTTTTCTCATCCTTTTTTTTTATCTCTTGGATCCCTGATGACTGAGATAGATTTTTGTTAAATTCCATAACTCCCATTAATCTATGAGGCAGAGGTTATCTTGGGATGTTATGTTAATAATTTATGTCTGCCAGAGGTTTAATCCTTAAAGTCCAAAACTCCTCCCTCGCTCACCTTTGCCCTCTAAGTGCTGTGATGGATCATTCCAGTTTCGTGCACACACACATACACTTCCCCAAGCCCTTGTCAGTCCCCACATTCAGAACATGCTCATTCACATTCCTGAATCTCTTTGAGCTACAGAATAAGAGACCTAGGACTTGGCTGGGAAGCTGAGCTCTTAAAAGTAGAAATAGACTCCTCCGTGCCCCTCCCTAAACTACCTATATATCCTTTAATACACGAAGCAATTGAAAGTCTTAGACCTACTATTCAAGAGCTCTTTAAAAAAGAACCTACCCTCCTATTCTCCCTATGCAAAAGCCTAATGGGAAAGTATCAATTAATCCAAGATCTCTGGGCCATAAATAAAATAGTAAAACCTAAGTTCCCTTTAGTCCCAAATCCTAATACAGTCGTGCTCTGCAGAACGACGTTTCAGTCAATGACAGACCGCTTACATGTTTGTGGTCCCATAAGATTAGCACCATACAGCCTCGGTGTGTAGTAGGCTATACCATCTAGGTTTGTGTAAGTTCACTCTACGATGTTCACACAATGACAAAATCACCTAACAATGCATTTCTCAGACTGTATTTGTGTAGTTAAGCAATGCATGACTGTACCATCCTCACTTCTATTTTCCCTGATGCTAGTTACTTCATTGTTGTTGACTTGTGTTCTGCCTTCTTCAATATACCCCTGATTCCCAACACCTAGTTGCCTCACCTGGGAAAATCAATAATACTCTTGGATTATTAGGCCTCAGGGATTTACAGGAGCCCCCTACCTATTTTTTTTCCCAGACATTAAATGCAAATTCAAAGGAATTGGTTTTTCCTTGTAATTGGATCATCATTCAATGTGTAGATGACCTCCTTCTTTGCTCCAGTACATTCTATAACTTATTCATAGATAACCAATACATATGACTCAAAAGGGACATAATGTTTCTGGAGACAAAATACAACTATTTTGCCCTCAAGTTCATTATCTAAGACATGACATCTTCCTTGAGGGAAAATCTTTGCCCCCAGATCACATCAAGACTTTCCTCAATTACCCTTTCCCTGAAGTGAAGAGACAATTCCAGAGTTTTCCAGCATTGGTGGCTATCGTAGGATGCGGATTCCTAAATTTCTCTGCTACAGCATCCCCTTTACATAGTATGACTAAGAAAACAGTGTCTGAACCCCTAGCACAGAACTTATCCTCTACAACAGCATCTGACTCTTTCAAAATCTCCCTTTCCTCTGCCCCCACCTTGGGGATCCCAAATTATTCTTGTCCTTCTTGCTATTCGTTCACGAGAGAGAAGGTCATGCTTCAGGCATCCTATTTCAGAAGCATAATGGGAACCAGAGGCTTATTGAATATTTTAGCCTCACTCTAGTCCTTTTAGCTCAAGCTTTCCATCCTTACATTTTAGCAGTCACAGGAACAGCAAAATTGGTTCAAGCCATGACTAATCTTGTGCTAGATCATACTTCAAATATTTATGTATCCCAAGGTGTCCAAACCATTCTCTTAACTGAAAATGCCCAACACTTTTTTCACCTCTTGCCTTACATCTCATGAGATCTTTTTGCTTTCTCCTTTTCACATTACTACCCACCACTGCTAAAGTCTTAATCCTGAGACTGAAGGACAACCACATGACTGTATTGCAGCCACCCAAACTTTAACCCTTCCCTGTCCTGATCTTGCTAAAGTTCCTCTTGTAGATCCAGATTTACACTTTTGTTGATGGTTCACATCTCTGCTCCTCAGAAGGAGGTTTACAAGCAGGATAAACCGTTACAGATTTCTACAACTCCATAGAATATAAACTTTGCTGATGCAAAATCAACTCAGATAGCAGAACTCCTGAATTTTGCAAGAGCCCCTTCACTTTAGCCCAGGATAAGAGAGTTAACATCTATGCAGATAGTAGACATGCTTTTGGAATAGTATATAACTTTGGTATGCTATGGACAGCCAAGGGATGACTGTAGCTGGAACGTCACTTAAAAATGAGAACCAGGTGGTTGACCTCCTAGAAGCCTGATTATTACCACAAGAGGGGGTCTGACTCAAAATTGAAGCTCACGTGGGCAATAAGATGCCCAAGGCAAGGGGAAATTCATTAGTTGATAAATATGTTAAACCAGCAGTTTATAAATCTGTCCCAATCCCACCACAATCAGATAAGATATTAAGATCTATTCCACTTACCACCTCATCCTCTAATGGAGGAAGTCAAAATCTCTCAACTAAAGGCCCCTGAAAGTGAAAAGTCTAATTGGAAACAAGATGGATGTTTTATTCACTCAGACGCACTTTGGAGACACCAAAATAGACATTTGGTCTCTCCTCAGTCCCTGGCTCGAAATTAATTCTATGGCCTTCACAAGATTACTCATCATGGGAAAGAAAAAATAAATCAACTTCTCTGCTGACATTAGTGGAGGAACTTCACTCTTTAACTAGAACAAGTGGTATTCTCTTGCCTCATCTTCCAAAGCCATAATCCTGGCAAAACTAAAGGTGGGACAAGGAAGAGAGACACCTCCAGTGGACCCTTTCTCCATTGGTAGTTAGATTCTATTCAGCTCCCCAGATCTCACAGCTGTGGATATGCCCTTACCATTGTTTGCATATTCTCTCATGGGCTGGAAGCTCTGCTGTGGAAAAGGGCAACCACTACTACTGCTGTTATATTTCCCTTCGCACAAATTTTCCCAATCTGAAGATTTGCACTTGCCTTTTCAAATGTCCGGGAATCCATTTCACTGGTAAAATCATCCAAGAAATCCAACGAGATCTTTCTTTGTCCCCAAAATTACAATGTCCTTATTATCCCATTATCTGGAGTGATTGAGCAAGTAAGCAGACTATTAAACTAAAACTTGCAAAACTCTCAGAGGACGTCATGCAAAAAGGCAGAGTAGGAAGCTCTAGGCTTGGTCTCTTCACTGAAACAACCATTAAACTGGAAAAAAAAAAGTCCCTGTTAGAATCACCTATTTTGGAACCCTGAAACTAAATTGGATACTTACAGCAAACAGGGAAGTGCTTAATGAAGAGAGAGAGGCAACTGATTGTGGACAAGAGAGCAGCATGCATACATCTAATGGGGGACCAGCTACCATCCCCCATTCCTCAGCCTAGCCTTGGCTGCGGGAATAGCAGCCCATGTTCTTAGAATGGCTGGCTGGCACCAGGGTGGGCGGTAAAAATATTGTCCTACAAAAATTTGGGGATATATGTTTTGGTAGGTCTGGTGGTTCCCTGAGGGACTAGCGCTGATGCTTGCCTTTATATTGGCACTTGGGCTGCAGTGGCCTCCCACAGCCATTTAGAATGTGAATGTTCTAAATGCTACTGAAGTGTACACTTTAAAATATTTAAAATGGTAAATCTTACATTATGTTTATTTTACCACAAAAAAAATTTACTGTTTTCAGTGCTTTCGTATAGCCACGTCATAATGTATTTCAATTTTTATTCAACAAAAGCTCTCTTAATTTTTAGTACACAGTAAGTTTTTAAAAAGGATACATAGCAAAACAATATGAGCAGCTTACACAATTCATCTGAAAAATTTGTTTTGGCTAAATTTCCCAACATATTTAATCACAGCTTTTCCTCATCTGAACCATGCAAATTAAATCAAATTCACCAAATAATTTCCAAAAGCCAACTTTACCTATTATTGCACAGCTCTGATGCATAGTACCGCATACAACAGGTAATGTATATGACACATACTTCATGAGTAGTGAAGTAGTGAGAAATCAGGGTCACTCAGGCTCTGTTTGCACAAATATTTGTGATATATTTGGCAGTCCTTCAAAGAAACCAGATGATATACACAGACAAATTGTTAATGCTAAAACGTTACACATAAAAACATTTGTCACTGGGTCTATGAGAAAATCCTGGCAGGACTAAGACCTCTGAAAAATATATATGGCAATCAGATATCCAGGAAGCATTCAGAATCTGTGTACTTTTGAATAGCGCAATAAAATGCTGTTATTAAAATAGACATTGAACTTTCACATTGGTTTCTGTGGAGAAGAATATATCAATTACTCTTTAAGGTATGCCATCTGCATACAGAAACATACACTACAATAATAATTCAGAAGAAAAGGAACTAATTAATTTCCATCATTACTTATAAAACTTCAAATGGTTCTTAAATGAAGTTCAGAGTAAGTAAGAAGAAAAGCAGGAGACACAGACAGAAGGAAAATTGGGGACTGCAGAGGAACCAATCCCTTGGTTTCCAACCTTCAAACCACCTTGTATAATGTTTGCTTCCTCCCTGGGCCCTGCATTGAAATTATTTTTCCTACTAAACTGCATTTAGTAAATCATAATTAATTCATGCCATCTGTATTATTACTATTTTCCAGGTTCACTGTAGATTCAGATTTTAACCAACAATCCATAATTATGAAGGTTTTATAATAATATTATGAAATCACATAAATCACTGCCATGTTTGTGATAAGCTATAAAGTCAAGCAAGCCTGCAGAAACTTATGTACTGCTCACTGATACCAATCATTTAAATTTGGCCATCAATCTGTGCTCAAGTCCAAGATTAGTCACATACTGGGCATGTTTAATTTGAGTGCTGTGACTACCTTACACGGGGCTCTGCTCTGCATGATTGGTGCACCAACTACCCACCAGAAATTCCTATGATGTCATCAAGAGCCAATCAGGTGTTCTTTCTCTGATAACTGATTTGATGTAAACCAGCCAAAAAGAAAAGATATTTCACGTTTTGGTTAGCTTGTTCAGCCTCATGATGGGAATATGTACAACAATCATTAGGATTTTGAAATACTGGAAATAGTTGCTTATTCTTTTGTTTCTGTATGCACGTAAAAATAAGGATGTTAAATAAATCAGTTTTTTAGTTAAATGAAAGGCACCAGGATTACATGGCAGTACTGGTATTTAAAGATGGAAGACAAACAAATTGTATTAGACTTAAATTTAAATAAAATGCATTCAAAGTAGTCACTTGGTTCACTGTGTTCTTACAGCACTTAGTACATTTCATTATTATAGGAATGTCATTATATTCCAATAATTTTCTTATCTTGTGATCCCAACACACATTGCAGTGCCTGGTAGTCAGTAGGCGGTTAATGCGTATTTGTTGAACAGAGGGCTTTATTTTGGCCAGCCTGAAGACTGTCAGTCTTTAAACTTGATTTTGTTCCACAAAAAAAGACAAGGAGAAATGTTGTTTTCTAAGACAAACAAAATGTGTTATGTGAAAGACATGAGAATGTTAAGGGAGCAAAAGTAAACCTCAGTTCTACATCTAAATGTTTCAATAAACAATTACATAATGAGCTTATTCCTTCCTCTTGGGCCCACTCGTGCTCAGTAATGGCATATAACCCTGCACTTGAAGCTAGTGAATAGAAGGGAGGCTTTGAAATCACCCAGATCTGGGTCCGTAGCCTGGCAATGCTACCTAGTATGTGTTCTGGGGCAAGTTACTTATTGTCACCAAATTTGATTTTTCTCATCCATGAAATGGTATGCTAATACCGACCTCAAAGAGAACCTAAAGGCCAGACCTACCCCAGAACCTTTGAGGTCTTAGTGAAGGTATTTATGATCAACTAAAATGCAGGGCACTTTTTTTTTAACCAAAAGAGATAGTTTCGTATCCTTTTGCCCTCCTCTCTCTTTCTTGCCCCTGTCCTAAAATAACTTCTTAGTGTCGAGTCATTGTAACAATGCATAAGACCTTCAAACAAATATCTTGATTTGCCGTAGCTGACAGATAGCTCTTTATTGCCCCTCTCATGTACCATTTTTCCTTTCAAGAGGAGAAGCTTCCTTCAAAAAGACATAAATAACTTAACAAAGGGTCTGATGGTATAATCGAAGTATACAATTACCAAACAGCTCTCTGAGTCAGTCAGTAATGATATCACTTGGATACACTTTGCAATCTACAAACTTTTTCCACAATCATCACCTCATTCCATTCTCTCTCTGCCTGTTTCTGCTTGTCTCTCTCTGTCTCTCTCTTTCTCTTTCTCTCTCTCTCTCTCTCACACACACGCACACAGAGAATTATAAAACACGTAGGATAGATATTATTGTTTCTGTTTTTTGGATGACAAATGAGAAGGCAGAATACTGTAGTAGAATAAATCATGCACTTCAGAGACAGACCTGGGTTTAAATCCTGGCTCTTTGTGACCTTGAGCAAGTTACCTAAACTGTCTGAGCCTCAGTTTTCTAATCAGTAAAATAGGGATAATAATGCATATCCTCAAAGAGCTGTTTGGGGTAAAAAATGAGATGCTAGGAGGCATTTAACACATGGTCATACTTATTATTATCAAGTCCCAGCAAAGTAAAGAGACCTGTCTCAGTTTATCTTCTTAAAAACAGGACCTAGACTAGAATCTAGGAGGGCTGACTCCTAATCTAGTAGATCTTCTGGAAATAGTTATTACTGGGCTTTCATATTTAAAAGATGTGTCTCTGCTGGTTTCCCAAAGCAACTAAACCTCTATTGGATTTTCTTCATTTGTTCAAATCCTTAGAAATACACCATGTTTACACAATACCAAACCAATTAGTATAACAGTGACATATTCAGTCAATCAAAGTGTGGCATTGTTCCCACAGCATCAATTTGAATTTTTATCATGGAGTTGCTGTTACAGTCATCAAATATGATGCCAACAGAACAGCACTGCCCACATGAAAGATCTGCCCACAAAGAAATTCTGTCATTAAAGGAACTATACTAGCAGTGTATCAGGCAGCACAATATGACAAACTAAAAGGTGAATTGAGAATTTGGATATATTTATAAATGCCTAAGCATATTAACTGTGCAAATATTCTCTATAAAAGGGAAATAAAACATCAGAAAATCTAATGACACTGCTGCACCACTATTTGAAGAGTAAATTGGTATATTGCACACTTGAAAAGAGTAGGCATACATAGGATGTACAGCATGCAAAACAGTCTGCTTAAAACTAGAGGTATCTATTAGACCTAGTGAGTAACTCTCATTATCAAAGATCCATTACTAGAATAATGTTACCTATCCCAAAAAAAAGAGTCATGTTTTTTGCCAATGAGTTTAGGATTACTCCTTTCTAGAGATGTATCAAGATATAGCAAATTTAATAAAATATTAAGGCTATAAACAAATCTATTCGTAAGAATTTTACTAAATAATCCATAAATTTCATTAAATTAACTATAAAGATTTCTCAGTAATCTTAAGAAATCAACAGTAGTAATCACTTTTTTCCCCTACTACAAAATTCCCAGATTTATCCACGTGGCTGACTAGCCAAAGTAAAAATCTTTAGAAGAAAATTAAAAATTTACTGAGGTAATACAGAGGACTTTTAGGAAATCCTATTCATAACCTCATGGTGCCCAATCCTTCTACTTTAATTATAATTTGATTTAGAATCAGCTGGAATAATTTTCCTTAAAAAGCCTTCAATTGTAGCCACTTCCAAAAATCTTACACACAAATTATGCTACTACTCACCCAACTCTCATTAAACTCCCTGTTCACTTAGATGTCCTTTTGACTCCGCAATGAAACTCAATATCCCAGGGTGAAACTATTTGGTTGGTGTCATTTTCATTTGATAATTGCTCTGTCAGGTGCTGGTGACACATCAAACAAGTAGATGCTCCCTGCTCACAAGGGGCATGGAGTCTAAATGGGGGAAGACCTGCATAAAATGGTGCAAATGTTATATATTGTGGAGTCCTAAAAGGAAAAAGGGTGAAAGAAGCTTTGACATGTTTTAGGGTCCCTGGGAAGCACACTCAGATACAGAGATTAGCATGCAATAAGTTTGTTGGGAGTGCTCTCAGAAGCTACACCTATGGGGAAGTAAGTGAAGCAAGATTAGGAAGAGGAAGCTGTTGATCTGTGAAATGGCCACAGCAAAAGTCTCACCTCATCTCATGGGAGCACTGGGGATGGAATGGCCCTTAAGAGTTTTCTTAAATTGCGGTAAGGAGTCTGGGTTTATGTATCCCTGCATCAACCAGTCATTGGATACAGGCTTACTCACTCCCCCCAGCCACTCAGAGAAACCTTAGGAAAAGCAACTCTCTTCAGCCAAGGGCAACCCTGAAAAGGAACTCAGCTGAGAGCTGTCAGCCACCTATACTCTCAAGAGGTGAGGTGATGAGTATTTCAGTTGCATAGGTGTTGGGGACAAGGGGAATTGGGCAACATACCACAGCATCCACTACCATCCATCCTTTGTTCCACTCAGATCTATGTGCTTCATATAACTTCTGGAAGCAGATCCTTTAGGAATTTGTTGGGATTTTCTTGAGGGAAGCATCTAAGAGGAAAGTTACCAGGATGAACCACTGCCCCCAGGTGAAGTGGGTCTTCAGGCGCCATCTGATACTCATCATCTCCCTCCTACACTATCCATTCTAGATAAACCTCGCCCTCAACTATCACTCTCCCAGTCTCGGTGGATTATCTGGTGGGGTGACCCAGACCATTTTCCTTGAGCAATCTGAGACCCCAGTTATCAGGCTTTTCTCAGGTCATGGCTGCTACACCTGTTCATTTACTGTCAAAACTGGGAAAGGAAGTAACAAGAGAAATGCAAGTGGATCACCTGGGTGCCAAGCATAGCCTCTCAGTCCGATTGTGAGCAGCAGCTTTGTCTCCTCCTGATGATTACCGCCACTGATTTCCACCAGGATAGTGACTCCTTTCTGTGCCTGCTGGGCCTTAATGTTTGTTGAGAGCCTTGCTCATGCCCTAGTGGAAGCATTCTTCTCTGGGAACCAAGATTTCTAAACCCGCAAGATCCAGAGTTGTTGGAACAGGAAGGACGAATTCTGAAAGTGGGTCACTGGGAGTGATGGTGAGTGAGCCCCTCCTATTTATACCCCTTGTTTCCTGGACTGATGCATTCCAACTACTGGGAACGTAGTACAATATACTGGCTGCTATGGCCTGAACTTTTATGTCCTCCCCAAATTCATATGTTGAAATCTTAGTGCCGGATCTGATGATATTAGGAGGTGGGACATTAGGGAGGTGCTTAGGTCATGAGGGCTCCACTCCCATGAATGAGACTAGTGCCTATAAAAGAGGCCCCAGAGAGATCTCTTGCCCTTTCCAACATGTGAGGACACAGTGAGAAGACTGGCTATGAACCAGGAAGAGGGCCCTCACCAGAAGATGACCATGCTGGCACCTTGATCTTGGACTTCCAGGCTCCAGAACTGTGAGAAATAAGATTCTGTTGTTTATAAGCTACCCAGTCTGTGGTATTTTGTTATGGCATCATGAATGGATGAAGACACTGGTGCTTAATTTAGAATGCATTCTGTTTCCTTGAGGATGATGCCTTACCCAGCAGAATATCATCGCTGAGCTGGTACCTCAGCTGTGTCTGTTTATTTCATCACTCTCAAGCTGGTAGAATCTTGGTCATGTGGTATGTGATAAGACCAGTAGATCTCATGATAATGTGCCCACTGCTGTCCTTTAGTGTAAAATAAGTTCCTTGGTCTGATGTTCTTAACTCACAGGCTGAGGAGCTAATGTGAGGGTTCTGCCAACAACCAGGTGAATCTATTCCAATTACACATTCAGGGTCTCAGGAAAAAACCATCCTGCGGTAAGGAGGAAGATATTTCAGAGAGAAGGAGAGTATGAAAAATGCATGATTTCCTGAAGCGCCTGATATTTTAGGGTAATTGCAAGCCTGTTGGAAGGTCTGGAGCATAGGATTTTGCAGGTAGGGGCAAAGTGAGGTGAGAGGTAGGAAGAGGGCTGGTCGTGTGGACCATTGAATGGAATGCTAAAGAATTTAGACATTATTATAAACAGCAAAATACTGTGATGCAATTTACATTTTTTAAAACTTTACTCTGCAACAATGTGGATATTAGGTTGGAGAGGGTGAGACTAGTCAAGAAGACTTGTAAAAAATAGTATGTTGAGTGTGAGAAAAAGAGAGTATTCAGAAATCACTATAGGTTATTGGCATGAGGAACTTGCCATTAACAGAGATGGAGAGAACTATAGGGGGAGCTTGCTTGGGGGAGATTTGCAGTTCAGTTGGACATATTAGATATCCAAGTGGAGATGTCAAGGAGGAAGTTGGATATATTAATATGGAGTTTGGGGGAGAATTCCAGGCTGGCAATATAAATCTCAGCAACCCCAGCAAATAGATAGAATTTAAAATTAAGATACTGAAAGAGATCTCCAGTGGAATGAGTAAATAACGGTAAATAACAATAGAGGTCCAAGACTGAGCCTGGTACTTTCCAAAATTTAGAAGTCAGGAGGTTGGGTAAGAATCAGGAGACTGAAAAGGAGCAGCCAGTGAGGGAGCAGGAAAATATGGTCCTGGAAAGCAAGGAAGAAATCGTTTCTGAGAGGAAGGAGGAATCAGCTGTGTTAAATGCTCCTAAGTCTAGTGAGTTGAGAAATGAAACTGGTCATTGGATTAAGCAATGCAGAGGTCATTGCTGACCTTGACTAAGAGCACTTTTGGTGGAGAAGAAGAAGCAAAGAGCCTGGATTCAAAGGAAAATGTTAGGAGAGGAATTCAAGATAAGCTACAGACAAGTATCTTCAAGAGCTTTGCTGTGAAGCAGGGCGGAGAAAGGTGGCGGTAGATGGCTAAGGGAGAAGAGGGATCAAGAGACCAAGAGAGCTGATTTTTGGTTTGGGTGATTTTGTTTTGTTTAGAATTTTTAAAAAATGTGTGGATGGAGAAAGTAACAGCAGGATTGTCCTCCGAAGTGAAATATCTGGTAGGAAAAGGCATGATGGATAGGATTGCTGGAGAAGCATCCTCACCTTAGTAAGTGAGAGTTAGGAGTCTAATGCAAGAAGTAGGTTAGTCTTGAGGTAGGAACACAGTTCATCCACAGTTACAGCAGAAAAGACAGTATGCACGAGGACAGATATAGGTAGGTGAGGAGACGTAGGACTGGAAGACTGGGGAAGTCTCTTCTTATTGCTTCTATTTTCTCAGTGAAATAGCAAGCATGATTGTTTGTTTCTTTAAGTGTTTGCTTGCTTATTTTCTGAACTTCTGAGCATACTGCCTTAATCCATTCACCCTGCCAGCCTCTAATTCCCTTTTTACTCTAACTGAAAATTCCCTGGTCACCAGAGTTCTTTGCAGTCAATAACATCTATGGAGATGGAAGACAAGAAGTAGCCAAATATTCCAATTTATATTGTAGAGCTGAGTTCAGTCTGTAATACACAACCAAGAATTTTCAGGGGAAATTACCCTTCTTGAGTTGAAACTTTATATGGAGTATATTTGATCCAGTTCTGTGACATTTCTCCTATCCTGCTCTGCTAGCTTCACTGTGGTATTCAAGTCTTTGGCCTTGGGCTGTAAGAGTCTTTCAAGTTCTCAGTGTCCATTTTAAAGAAGATCCTACACTGCCTGCTTTCATCTTCAAGATAAGAGAAACAGTCTCTTAAAGGGAGTGGATATAAAAGCCTTAGAGCAGTGGTTCTCAAACTTGGCTGATCATTGGACTCATCTGAATCACTCTTCCAAAATTATACACTCCAGGGCCTCTGTCTTAAGCATGGATTAAAGCAGGCCCAGAGTAGGTTCCAAGATATGATATTACCTAAACTCATGCAACCTTGGTGGACTCATCAGTAACAGTGGAGATAAAAACACCTTTTTATTTCTAGTACAGTGCCTGGAATACTGCAGAAGTACAAAGAATGTTTAAAAAATGATATCTCATTCCCCTTACTATCCCTCTCCCTCAGCATACCTAGCACTCTCCCTATTTTGTTCCATTGTGTGGTAAAATACACGTAACAAAATTTACCATTTTAACCATTTTTAAGTATGCAGTTCAGTGACCTTAAGTATATTCACATTGTTGTGCCACCTCTCCCTATTTTTTTAAATAAATCTTTTATTGAAACACTTTTCGAGTCACAGAAAAGTTGCAGAGATAGTGCAGACTTCCCACATACTCCTTATCCAGTGTCCCCTAATGTTAACAATTTACAATGTGATGGAACATTTGCCAAAGCTAAAACTCCAACCTTGACTGGACTTCATTCAAATTTCACCAGTTTTTTTCATTTAAAGTCATTTTGCTATTCCTGGATCCAATCCAGGATACTCCCTTTCCTAATAAAAAAAATTATTTCTAACTTTTTAGCAAGGGCTTTCTAAAATCATTCCACTTCAAACACCTGAGATCGTGCTTTATTTTGCTATTTGAAAAATAAGATTTTTTCTCTTTTATATATACTAGGGTAGAAACAACCCGTAATTTCTTTTTTTTTTATTTATTTTATTTTTTTATTTTTTTTTATTTTTTGTTTATTGCAGTAACATTGGTTTATAACATTGTAAAAATTTCAGGTGTACATCATTGTACTTCTATTGCTGCATAGATTACATCATGTTCACCACCAAAATACTAATTACAACCCATCACCACACACATGTACCGAATTATCCCTTTCACCCTCCTCCCTCCCCTTCCCTCTGGTAACCACCAATCCAATCTCTGTCCCTATGTGTTTGTTTATTGTTGTTATTATCTACTACTTAATGAAGGAAATCATACGGTATTTGACCTTCTCCCTCTGACTTATTTCACTTTGCATTATACCCTCAATGTCCATCCATGTTGTCACAAATGGCTGGATTTCGTCGTTTCTTATGGCTGAGTAGTATTCCATTGTGTATATTTCAAACACCACATCTGACCGGGCAAGAGAAACAATAGAAAAAATAAACAAATGGGACTACATCAAACTAAAAAGCTTCTGCACAGCAAAGGAAACCATCAACAAAACGAAAAGACAACCTAACAATTGGGAGAAGATATTTGCAAACCATACATCTGATAAGGGCTTAATCTCCAAAATATATAAAGAACTCATGCATCTCAACAACAAAAAAACTACCAACCCAATTAAAAAATGGGCAAAAGACCTGAACAGACATTTCTCCAAAGAAGATATACAGATGGCCAACAGACACATGAAAAGATGTTCAAAATCACTAACTATCAGGGAAATGCAAATCAAAACTACAATGAGATATCACCTCACGCCCGTCAGAATGGCTATAATTAACAAGACAGGAAACAACGTGTTGGAGAGGATGTGGAGAGAAGGGAACTCTCATACACTGCTGGTGGGAGTGCAAACTGGTGCAGCCACTATGGAAAACAGTATGGAGATTCCTCAAAAAATCAAGGCTAGAACTACCATATGATCCAGCTATTCCACTGTTGGGTATTTATCCAAAGAACTTGAAAACACCAATTTGCAAAGGTACATGCACCCCTGTGTTCATTACAACCCGTAATTTCTAGGCACCTAGAAAAAATATTCTTCCTTGCATGCAGGTAGGGTATCTTCCAGATGCCACAGCAGCTGTGCTGCCAGCTGTTGACACAGCTTTAGAAGCAACTTCCATACCTTGACTTCAGTTTATGGAGAGGGAACAAGGAATAGTATCTATGAAGCTACACTACATAAAAGACGCCAAGAATTATGAGCAAGACAGTCCTGCTCCTCAACATGGAAAATCAAGCTCAGGCTCATAGAGTAATCATTTACTCATTCAACATTTATTAAGATCCTACTATATGCTGGTATGATGGTATGGCACCTGAAATACAAAGACAAATGAGACAAAGCCTGCGCCCTCAATTTATTTAGTTTAATGGAGGAGACAGACATGTAAGAAAGCAATTATAATACACTGTAATAAAGGTTAGATTGAGGTAAATGTAGATTACAATGAGTGTGACGAGGCCAAGTAAGGCATTTCCTAGAAGAGATGATGGCTAAGTTGAAAGAAGAGATATCTCATCAAGGACGGTGAGGGAGAGCGTTACAAGCAGAGTGAACACGAATAAAAGGAACAGAGATGAGAAAATATGGCAAACTGGTCCTTTAAGTAGTTTGATATGACTGAAGTGTTAGTGTGTGTATATGGTTTAAAAAGGGTGAGACTGGTTATGTGGGAAAAACTGAACATGGTATGTGATGTTAATTCTGAATGGGATGTAGATTCATTGAGGAAGTGATCAACTTCTTATTTCTACTAACCTATACTTGTATTGATGCAATACTAAACCAATGCCAAAAATTGCCTACCTCCAGGCTTCTTATTTTGTGAGAAAAACTGCTATTTGTTTAAGCTACTGTAAATAGTTTCTACTAATTGTAGCCTTATGAATTCTTTACTTATATCCCACATCTTCCAGTATTGCCTTATATTCCAGTCTCTCATTGAGGTTATGTCCTTCTGACATCTAGGAATACTATCCAGTCCCCAGACTTAGCCCCCATAAAGCCAATGTTGCCAGATAAAGACAAAGTAGGCACACATGGAGAATACACTTGAGTGCCACAGAAAGCATACAGCCATTAACATCCTGTAAGAAGAAAGATAAGTGAAAATAAGGCATTCAAAATAATCAGCTGACATCAGTTCCACACCTGCCTTGAGTGTAAGCTGTACTCAATGACTTACTGCAGTTCTTCCTCTGAAACAGCACTTGCTGCAAAAGTTAGAATCAAGGGTATATACTTTAGAATCAGGGTACTAACAGCAAATTAGTTAGAATGTGACTATTGGCTGAGGTGGGAGGGTGTAAGTGTACGAGGGGTGTGAACAGGGATCTAATCTTCTATGCTATTTAGGTGGGATAGTTGGTCAGTGTGAACGCTTTAAACATACTCATGTAACAGTTCAGTTCTATTAATTCCATAGCATAAGAGGAAAAGGAATTAAACCAGAAAAACTGATCTCACCGTAATGAAGTGCTGTGTTTTCAATTATCTGAACTGCTATATTTCACCAAAATGTTTAAAAGTAGAATAACAAGCATGCCCTGTATTTTTTACTGTTCAACTAAAAGGGAAAAAAAAAAAACATAATCAAGGTTATATTCAATGCCATCATTCTAGATGAAATAGTATGAATAAATTTTGAATTATTGAGTGCATTTTCTTCATTTCATTAATTACACTCTTCAGTGCAATTCTGGGCTATTAGAAAGGAAGTATGCTTAGAAATACCAAAGATACAAACACAAATCTTTAGACAAGATTATCAGTATAGGTGTTTAGACCACAAAAACTAATGAATTTTAGTGAATACTTGTTCCAAATCATGGTATTAATAACCAATTATTGAATTATTGAAACAGCATACTTTTTAAAGGTAGTTTATCCATTTCTTTTGTATATAACAATACAATAATTTCTCTTGTTAATATGGTAATAATAGTGCCATCTCTGAGCCTTACTTTTTCTAGCTGTTAAATGGTTAGAATTCTTATGATGCTGGGTGTTATGAGGATTAATGAGAAATTATTCATAGAGTGGTTAAAGCTTCTGGGGACAATGATCTTCTCTATATAGAATGTTCTTCTGTCTTTACATAGGCATAATGATGCAGTGGAAAAGCACAGGTTTTAAATGAAGAGAGACTTTGGTTCAAATATTAACTCTCTTTGGACAAGTTATTAAATCTCTCTGATTCTCAGTTTTCTTACTTTTAAAATGGAGACAAATACTCATTCTGTTAGATTCGTTTATACATAAAATGAAATAAATTTATTTTGAAATCATTTAAATATTAGGCACTGTGTTGCAAAGTAGGGGTGCACAGAATTTGGTGATCTCTATCCAAAAAAAATACAAGCAGAAAACTCTCAAGATGAGCATGAGAGAAGTGGAGCAAGATGTTCAGGGATTCACAGGACCAAGATCAGCTCAGGAACAGAGCAGGCCAAGGAGTTTCAGGGCAGAGAAACAGAACAAATATCCTGTTCCTTATCCCCATCGGTAAGCAGTGTGAACCTGATACAATCAGCCGTCTAGAAGCAGGGGAGCTGAAATGGAAGAAGCTCAAATTTGGGCTTAAAAATCATGTACCTCACATTGAGCACCATCGTTCTGCCTTTAGCAACTTTGGTAACTTCCTCTTTTTAATAGGTATTAAAAATTTGCAAGTTGGCTGGAAGTGAATTTTTCCTATTACTGTAATTTCTAAAACAAAACCAAAAACACCCTCAAATTTTCTTTGGTTTCAAAAATGCTCTCATATTGCAGATGCATATTTTTGTTTAGTTAAAGTCACTCTCATTTTCCAACTCAAGGTGACTGAGGAGACTGGGAGTGAGCATTTTAGCTGTTAATGGTGACTTGAGAAGTTACCAGTTATTTTCTGAAGATTAAAAAAAAAACCTGAAAAGACTGTAAAGCTGATCTCTGGCTCTATGCGCCCTCATCTACAGAGGATTGGCCATAGGACTGTCCCAAAGGAAAATTATTCCCTAAGTGCTCCTAGTAGTGACCTCTGAGATTCTACAAAAATATGTTTTGAGAAGAATTAGGCTTTAAAACATGAGAATTTAAAAGGTTTTACTCTTCACATATTTTTGAGTCTATCTTTATTTTTGTAACAACTTAAAACTTGTTTATGAAAGATGTTCACTCATTTCCATATTTGAGCATGGTACTATTTCAAGTGTTCGATTTTATAATATTACTAATGTAATTTACAAATATCTAATTTAGTAAATATTGAAAGCTGCAGTCTAATGCAATAAAAATAAAATAGAGCTAAATTCATCTCAAATCAAACCATCTCTCATACATAAAAGTTCTGATTTATAAAGACTAGAAATATGTTCCGAGTAGTCTCTCCTTACTGTTTATTTCACCCAGCCTCCCTAACCTCAAACATTTGGTCATTTCCACAGTTCCTGGATATCATTAAAAAATATTCACAGGATATTTAAAGACTAGGTCTTCCTCATTCCCTATCTACAATAAGCACCATTTGTGTTAAACAAAAGTATTCTCTAAAATATATTTAATTCAGAAAATCACACACACAAAAACCTGATAAGAACCTGCAGAGTATTCAGCCCAATCAAATAATACAATCATATGTTGATCTGGTTATCCAAATTTAGGACCCTGCTCATAGGTAAAGAATTCTAATACTGAGAGGAACAAAACAGATATAGTGTAACTTTCTGAGTGTAACATTTCAGAGAGTGTGTGCGAGTGTACAAACTAGCCATACCAGAAGTAGAATTTTGTTCAGGTTTAGATTCGATGGCCTTTTGAAGGGCCATGTGGTAAGCCTTAGGGCTCTTCACAAGATTGTGGCTATCCATCTGGGCATAGGTTGATTGTACTTCTCCACCCATTAGAAGTTAGGCGTGGCCATGTGACTTGCTTTGGCCTGTGCTGTGTTAGTAAATGTGACACACTTCCCTGCTGGGCAGAACGGAAGCTTTGAGAGCCTTTACACTCACTTTTCCCCTTTGCCACAGCATTCGGCCACATTCCAAATGGTGGCTATTTCAACAGCTTGGGTTTTAGAGGGAGGGCATGTAGGAGCAGAGCCATGAGCCAACTCATGAAGGGTTTGTAGTGTGAGTGAGACATGAACTTTGTTGCTTTAAGTCACTAAGATTTGTGGGCCATTTGTTCCTGCAGCGTCCCTAGCTTGTCCTGACTAAGATGATTGTTTGTTGAGATTCTGTGATTCCACATTATTTGGAGCTTCACATTCAGAGTCTGAAATACTGTAAAAATAAAATCACTGCTCACAAAAATTGTCACTACTAGCTAGCTGGTGAAACTATGTCAATCAATGCCTTTTAAATGAGCAATCTCTCATCCCTATCTTCTGAGTCCTTGAAAACATCTAAGTCAGTTATCAAAATAGTTGTGCACCTTTCCTAACCTGACAGTATTCAGCAAAAGACTGAAAATACTTACAGTTCAACATTTTCTTTTTCAGTTCTGTCTTTTGACTGAGATGATAGAAAACATGTATTTCTTTCTTCCAACAGTGTCCAAGCTTTGAATTCAATGGATTACACAGTATCTGGATTAAACTGTCAGCTTGTAGAAGCTCAAGCGAAGAAAAGAAACAGTGTTGTTAAGTGTCTGAAAAAGTATAGTACGTTTAATATAGAGTCATGGTGATCCTTAAAAATTGTAAGACGTGGTGATGTGGAGGAAGGAAAAGATAAACTTAAATCTCAAAAATCTACTAGCACCAAGAATGTACAAGGAATATTTGACAGAGGCGTTATTGAGATGGCAATATCTAGCATTCACCAAATCAATAGAATATGCATGAGAAAAATGTGAAATGCCTACATAATCATTTCCAAACAATTTGAGGGTGGTAAATAATGGTAAGCACTGTGACAAGGTACTTTAATTACGTATTTAATAAAGACACAGACCCAAAGAGTCATAATAATATATCTACCAGGGGGCAATATCAATACATTCACATCAAAACTGACTAAAGCAGTGTTTCCCAAACTGTTCTGCAAAGTCTTCATTTTAAGGTGTGCCACAAAAATGTATTCCATGTATTGCATCCTTTTCTTAAAGATTCACAGAGTATATTCAATATATCAAAAGTTGTCTGAAGGCCTGCAGTAAAGAAACCTATTTAACGTAGTGCTATCTAGAATTTCCCAACCTTTCTTGAGAAAAGAATACTATTTTGAGGGAAAGGGAGTAGCACTCTCTTTATTTTAGTATGGGTATTTTTTGTGTTTTCTTTTTTCACTTGACTCTAACATTTCCCTCTCTTCCCCCCTTTCAATATACACCACACCCCAGGTAAGCTGTGTTAACAACTTTATTTATATGTATCACTCCATATTTTGGGGGGCTCATATAATTCTACACATACAACATACATATGTAGGAGAGGTTTCACCCCTTGATTACTTGTTTTACAACAGTGAGATAATTTTTTATATACCTTACTGCATAGGTCTTTTCCCACACAACAGTACTCTTGGAGATCCCATCCAAGTCAAGTGGTACAAATCTATTTGATTCTTTTTTAAGAACTGCATAACATTCATCATAGGAATGTAATCATGGTTGTTTAAGCCACTCTCATATTTTCCATACCAAGAAGCATTGTGTCCTCTGCCAAGACGCTCCGTGTCCTCTCTAACTTACCCCATCTTCAGTAATCCGAGGCCTTTAGAATATTTGGATGCTCTTCCCTTTTTCTAGCTATTCCCACAGGAATACCCCCACCACAACTGAAAAAAGACATTTGGAAGACATTTATTTTGTCCTTTCCCCATTCCCAGGCTCTAGGTTTGGTTAAGACAGTTTGGTAGATATTCAAATTTACCTGACATTATGTCCTATTTCTAGAGCCCCAATTTTGCCCATAAAGCACATATTCTATACTTTCTAACTTCCTAGCCTACTCTATTTGTTCCTATAAATACTTGGTCACCATGTTATTCTCTCTTCTTCGTCTCTTCTATCTTGAGGTTTCTCTTTCGGTTCCTTTAGTGTTTGGTTATTTTTTTTTTCATTCAAGTGTTTTCCTCATATGAGGTTCATGGATGATATAATCTCTAAATTCTCACATATTTCCAAATATCTTTGTTTTATTATATCTTTGACATATTGTTGATATTGTGGTTAGAGTATGATGCTTGGGTTGTGGTTAGGCCTTCTTCTAACAATTGTGGGGCCCAGAGCAAGGATAAAAATAGTGGTCCACATACCACATATCTAAATATTTAAAAGCTATAAATCAAGCTAATAAATCATTAAACATGTTGTGGTATCCTACCTTGATAAGCATACGTTTATAATGGCCTGAAAGAACAGGTTCCCCAAAATTCCTTGACTCCACTTCTGTACCAGAAAGTGGTGGCCCAGAGAAGGCCAGTTGCTGACTTCCAGAACACTGACTCTGGGTGGGCATGGCCCCTTGACTCACTAGATTCATTGCCCTGTGAGGAGGGTCATAGCCAGAGGAAGGCCAGAGTGTTCACTTTAAAGATTAAGGTTTGTGGCAAATGGTCCTTTTTGATCAGTAGTCTGTAAATGCTTTTCAAAAGCTTTCCAGTTTCAGTGTTGCAAATGAGAAATCCAATTCCAATCTGATTATTCTTTCCTTTCTAGGTAATTTATTCTTTCTGCATTAATGTTTCTAAGAGTTTCTCTTTATCCTTGCAGAGTTCGGCAAACTACAGCCCACACATCCTATTTTTGCACAGTCTGTAACTCTGAATGGTTTTTACTATTTTAAAGGGTTGTCAAAAATAAAGAATATGCAACCAACATCTTTCGTGGACCACAAAGCCTAAAATATTTACTCTCTGATCCTTTACAGAAAATGTTTACTGACCCCTGGAGTAGAGGAATATTACCAGAAAATGCTAAGGTGCGTGTATTTCTCATCAATCCAACCTTAAATTCAGTGAGCTGTCAACCAGAGATTCAGCTCATTTCGTAGCACAAGTATATTTTCTTGTATTATTTGTTTAATTCTCCAGAGCCTAACGTTTTAACTACCATGCTATTGCATCCATAGGCAAATTCCTATAGAAGGCATCTATAATAAAGGGAACCGTTGGACTTGAATGGGTGTTTTAATATTCTGATGTTCTACTTCTTTGTAATTTTCTAGAGAGTTTTCCTCAGGATTAGCACTTATTGCCATACAGTCTGTGCACTTCACATCTCCAGTAGGTGCCATTCACATAGATTAAGCTGTGAATTATGCTCCTCAGAGTTGTGCAACATGGTGACCCTGGTGCTTATCATAGAGGCTCTCTCTGTTGCAAAGAATGCAATATTACAAATGGGTTCATCTAATCTAGCGGCTTCAAAACTTAGCAGCACATTAGAAACAGAGCCTGGGTCACATCTCCAGATATTCTGACTTTATTGTCTTGAGGTGGGTTCCTGGCACGAGTATTTTTTAAAAACTCTCCAGATGACCTTAATGTGCTGCTGTGGTTGAGAACCACTGATCTAATATTTTCACCATGTTAGTGATTACATTCTTAGTGTGTTCAGGCTGCTATAACAGAATACCACATACTGGGTGGCGTATAAAGAGCCTAAATTTATTTCTCACAAATCTGGAGGCTGGGAAGTCAAGCTCAAGGTGCCATCCGATTCAGTGTCTGGTGAGGTCCCTCTTCCTGGCTCATAGATGACTGTCTTCTTGCTGCATCCTCACATGGCAGAAGGGGCGAGGGAACTCTCTGTGGTCTCTTTTATAAAGGCACTAATCTCATTCACGAGGGCTCTACCCTCCTGACCTAATCACTTCTCAAAGGCCCCACCTCCAAATGTTATCACATTGTGGATTCAGTATCAACATATGAATTTTGAAGGGACATAAACATTGAAGTCTATGGCAAGTTCTATGGCCTGTATAGCTAATAGAAATGCCTATTAGGAAATGGACCTTAAAAAAACCTGACCAGAATAGAAAAAATTATTCTGAATGTAAACTTAGTGCTAGCTAATGTTCCTAGGTTGACACATGAATCTAGGTCTTTTGAACTCCAGGACCCAAACTCTTACCCACTGCGCTAAGGCATCCATTTGTCCAGATGAGCAAATAAATGATACTTCATTCGTTTTTCAGTTATACAGATTTAATCACAATGGTTCTATCATTTATTCCTCCAGATTCTAGAAACTCTAGACCTATTGCAACTATAATACATGCTAGGCAGATTTCCCTTATCAAAAAGTGGATGTGAACTCTTTCTACTAGACCAAATAATCCTTTAACAGAATGTTAGTGACTAAGGTCCAAAGCGGGATACGAACCACTAAGTACCCCACATTTCCCAGTGACTAGGTAACAATTGGTGGCAGATAACTCAGTCTTCCTTGGTCTATATAAGGAGTATAGAGGGTGGAATCAGTAGCTTTGTGAGTTGTATAGCGTTTCTAGTGGGAAATTACTTTTTCCTCTCCCTATAGGAGAGTGAATGGTATGCTTTCTGTCATTACCACAGGCCAAGTGAGGCCAAGGGACAGCTTCCAGAGAATCATTCAGAGAGACCAGGGTGCTTGCAGGAAGATGAGATATCTCTCACTTCCCGGATGACCCTGCAATCTCATCCTAATAATGCCACAAGATAGGGGAATGGTGAGAGAATTCTTGGGAGAGCCTGATATTTTTTGGGAAGCATAAGAAAACATAGAAACTTATCTTTTTCTGGTATAGATATTTCTAAAGGTAGGAGCCCTGCTGGAGTTGCCTACACCAGCAGGACCAAAAGAGATTATGGCAAGGTATGCTTTGGAAGACTATGGGAGAGACCCTCTCAGTCATGGACCTTGCAGGACTCAGAAGAAAACCTTAGCCCAAAGGGTAGAAGTTGTAGCGCTATCTAGATAGACGTTGAGTAAATAAGATGCCTCTCCACCCGGAGAAGCTGAAGAAAGGCACAACTCCTACTTCCTGAGGTAATCTTCAGTGATAGGAGGGGCCCAGTTGCAGTTGAACAGTGCCTCAAAAAAGCCACACACTTCATGTATGCAAAGGCCACACAGTAGCAGAAGCTACCAAACTGGACAAACTGGGGTCACCAGCTACAGAAGGTGACCAATAAATTATATAAGAAGAGCTCTGTGTCCACTATTTCCCCTTCCCTGTCCCCAACACCAGAGGAATTAGTTTGGGAAAAGGAATGAGGTAGAATGCATTTCAGAACCAGTTGGCGCTGATTCCTCCATCACTCTCTCCCACCCAAACTGGTCTCCAAACAGCCAGGGTCATGGCTCTGGTCTACACCGGAGCAGAAGGTTACACTGAATGGAACAAAATTTAAATACAGGAAAATGGCCAGGAATTAATGGAATCTGCTAAAGATGTTTCTAAGCGACAGACTGGGGGATCGAGAGAGCATGCTTAAAAGCAGCACTTGAAAAAAAAGCTGTTTTTCATGTTTATATTTCTTTGAATCCTCCCACCATTGGCAAAAGATGGTTATTATTCTATCTTGAAACCTTTCTTGTGGCAAATACAACATTCTATCTTGACATCATTATCTGAGTACTTCTCTTATCCTTTATGAATGGAAGCCCCCTGCTGTCAATATCTATATTTTACCATATTTCTATTTTTTTTGTTTTTTGTGAGGAAGATTAGCCCTGAGCTAACATCCTTTGCCACTCTTCCTCTTTTTGCTGAGGAAAACTGGCCCTGGGCTAACATCCATGCCCATCTTCCTCTACTTCATATGGGACACTGCCACAGGATGGCTTGACAAGCAGTGCGTCAGTCTACGCTGGGGATCCGAACTAGCGAACCCTGGGCCACCGAGATGGAGCACGTGAACTTAGAGGCTACGCCACCGGGCCAGCACCATATTTCTATGTTTTAATGTGATTAACAGAGCCTTGTGATAACAACTGTTCTCATATAAGAGTATGGTGGAATGTGCAGAGGTTTTGGAATCGGAAAGACCTAAGTTCAAACTCTGTTTTTGCCATTTATTAGATGTGCCCAACTATGAAATATAGCCCATACACAATATCAGTCTCATAGTTTTGTGAGGGTTAAATAAGATACTACGTATGAAGTGCTTAGCATAATGCCAGTCACACAGTACGTACTTAGACAACATTAGCTTCCTTTCATCCCTTCCCTTCCTTGTGCAATAAAAAATATTTATTTACCTAGCTCATTTATTTGTTCTGACATTCAGAGGTAGGTTACAGTGAAGTTAATGAAGCCCAAGCCTCAGGGCCCCAAACTTATATAAGCCCTGTGAAATATTCTTTCTCATTCTTAATTTTGTATTTTCTTGCCCCACTTGTATGAAATTTAGGCCCATGAAACCTGGATCTGCCTCTGATGATATTTAAAATTTTTTCTTTGGTAAACTCTTGATAACTCGGGAAAACTAGAAAAAGCTTCAGTAGGAATGACCAGAACAATATGCAAATTAAACAAAATTCACTGTCCATTAAATGTAATTTCCATTGCTAATTGAACCCTAAGTACTAGTGTCATTTAAGATATTATAAATACAATTTATAAATATAGAGCATGACAAGTGGAGACATTATCTGAAGTCCAATCAGATAATGAACAAATGTCAAAACTAGAAGAACTCAAGCAATCAGCTAGGCTAGGAAAGTGAAGTCTGTCTTTGTGGCTTTCTGTAAGTAGAGAAGGAAGGCAGCTTCTAGACATACCTAGAATTAGTGTATGGTTATGCATGGTTAGTGTTTTGGTTATGCATGGTTCAGGAAAATGTGACCGTGCAAAAGCTGTTTTCCCTTCTTGGGGCCTCAGTTTTCCCATCAGTAAAGTGAAGAGATTGGATTAGGTGATCTGGAAGGGACCTTCTGGTTTTGACGTTCTGTGTATGATTTTATTAATCAATATTCTACGATTCTAGGAATTAATTAGCAGTGAAATACTTCATTATCTCATCACATGACTTAAATCAATTTGAATACTGTCATTTACACCACCCTCTCACTACTCACCAGTACAAGTGTCAGTGAGCAGTGAAACAGACTAATTAAATAAAGGAGAAAAAAGAGACAACGTCCATCAATATCCACCAAGAGAAGAATGAAGTCAACTGTGGTTATTTTTCTAATAACATTATTAATTACAATGTTTAGTTTTCCCATTGCTTCTAGTTTAGACTAAACATCTTCAATTAATTGCTAGAATTCATTTTAACACAGTTCCTTCATCACCTACCATGACATTATCTATCTCTATATATGAGTAGTAGCTTCAAAGGACAATCTTAATTTTTGGCTTCTGTGAATTTTAAGAGTCAAATGTACATTGGTTTAACACAGCATAAAATTCCATTATAATGCTTTGGAAGCCAAAATAAGCAGCAACGTGCTTCTTTTCTGATCAAAATTAAAGAACTTAGGAAAAACTCACTATCTTAAGTAAATTAAAATAATCTTTTAAAAAATATCTGGAAAGAAGAATAGATACAAGGCTAGATATGTGATAAATCAAGTATAGTAAGATGTCACTATTAGAATACAGGCAGTGGATATATTGGTGTTGATTGTAAATTTTTTTCAATTTTCCTATATATTTAAAAATTTTCATAATGAAATGGCAAATTAAAAAAATTCTATCTTTATTAACAAACAGCTAGTTCTTAATTGTATGTGTGTGTGTGTGTGTGTACAGTCACAGAGCAACCTGTGTTCTTCAAACAAAATGTAAAACAAGCAAACAATATGGACAATTGCTATATCACCTTGAAATTAGATCAACAAAATGTTAACCATCTGTGGAGCATTAAAAAGAATATACTACTTTTGAAGAGAAAAAATTAACAAATGAAGATCAAATTTTGGAAAATATTTTAACATATAGCATCAAATTTACATCAAATTATCAGTTTCCTTGGATTCAGTTACACCTCTTCATAAAAAAGGAAAAATTCAAATAGATCGAAAATCATGCAAAATGAAATCATTTAACAAGAGGTTACTATGTACCTACTTTAGGCAGACACTGTTCTAGGTCAAGGAAGATAGTGATAAACAAGACAGCCAAGGCTCCTCTTCACATAGAGCTTAATGGGTTCTCATAGAGAATTTTAGAAAATATACAAATAGCTAAGATAATTTCAGAGATAAGTGCTAGGAAGATTTTTTTTTTTTAAGTAACAGCATAATATGATAGAGAATAACAGGTAAGGGAGATGCAACTTCACAAAATGCTGATGAGAGGGAAGGAGCAAGCATACTTGTATCTGAAGGAAAATAATTCCCAGAAGAGCATACAGGAAGCACAAAAATCTGAGGTAGAAAGTAACTTAGTATGCTAGAGAAGCAGAAGGAAGGTCAGCATGGCAAAGTAAGCAATCAGGAATGGTTAAGAGAAGCAGATGAAGGGGGGAAGACTATCCTCTACCCACTCTGGGTCCTTTCTGGCTGGGCTACAAATTAAATTGACATGAGACCAAATAGCAGGAGAAAATCAAACAAAGCTTTATAACACATATACATGGGAGAGACTCACTGGGTAACTTAACAAAATGGCAGAGGTTCGCATCTTAAATACTATCTCCAGCTAAAGACAAAGGAGGGTGTTAGGGGTGGGGAGAGTCAGTTATGGGAGATTACCAGGAAAGCACAGTAAACAAGAGTAAGGTTATCATGGAGATTTAAGGCCTCACCTTCTGCATTGATAAGTTTCTAGAGATTAGATCACCCCCCCCTTCTTCATGGTATGGAGAGGGAGATACCTTTACAAATGGAGATTTCCGTTACAAATGCGAATGTTTGGTAAACAGAACTTTGATAAGAATGGGCTTACCAAGGACCCTCCCAGTCTATCCATACCCAGTTATCTATGGTGATGGCCTGTCCTGGGGATAGGCCTTCTATCTATAATACTCTTAGGCAGTTAGTTGGGGGGGTGTGGAGGTCAAAGTTTCTTTCAGAGTCTTTATTGTCTTCAGCTCAAAATAATTCTCATACCAGAGTGGCACATGTTCGGGTGGCCTGCCCTGAACTCCAACACAGACAAGAGCTACATCACTGTAGAGCTTGGCAGGCCATGGTAAGGAGTCTGGATTTTATCCTAAGAGTCATGGGAAGCCACTAGAGGGTTTTAAGCAGAAGAGTAGCATGATATGCTTTATGTTCTCAAGATCATTTTGGCTATGAAGAGAAACAAGGGGACTAGTTAAGCTCAAGATATGAATGATGGTGGTTTGGACTAGGGTGACAACAGTAGAAATGGAAAGAAAGGGGCAAGTTTGAGAGACAGAGACAAAGGGAAAACTTACAAGACTTGCTAAGTATTGGATATAGGGGATGAGGGAATGAGAGGAACTAAGGATGACACCTAATGTTTTGGTTTGAGCAACCGGATGAATGGTGCTGCTAATTATTAAGATGGGTAAGAATAGGAGAGGAGTAGTTGTAGGGTGAGAGTGAAAGGGCAGGGATCAAAGCTTCCCTTTTGGCCATGTTGAATTTAAGAAAGCTCTCCACATGGAGATGGAGTGTAGGCAGCTGAAAATAGAAGTCTGGAACTTGGTAAGAATTCAGTTAAAAATATAAAACAGCAAATTGTAACAATATACATGGAATTTAGGCATAGGACTGAAGAGTGAGTGTAGTTGTGGGGGGAGGGGCAAGGACGAAGCCCTGGACACTCCAAACTGTAAAAAATGGAAAGAGGAGGGAGAGCACGTAAAGGAGACTGAGAAACAATGGCCATTGAGGTAGGGGTAAAGCCTAAAGGGTGCGATGTCACAGAAGGCAAGAGGACATGAGTTTCACAGAGGGGGGGCCAGCTCTGTGGAATCACACTTTGAGGCTGAATGAGTTGAGAATTGAGTGTTAATCATTGCATTTGGTACCTGGAGGTTGTTGATGACCTTGAGCAGAACAGTTTCAGTGGAGTGCCAGGGACACAAGCCTAAATGGGTGGCAGCTACACAGATAACGGTGAACTTGGGAATGAATACAAACATGCAAATTTTGATGTGAAGGAAAGATAGACTTTAGAAACAAGGGATGAAGAAAGAGTTTAATTTCAAAATGGGAGATGCTAGAGCATTTTTGTTTGCTGCTGAGAACAATCCGGCAGAGAATGAGAAATTGATGACGCAAGAGAGAGAGGAGTTGGTTGAGGCTCTACCTCATGCATGCAAAAAGAGATGGGATACAGGGTGTAAGTGGAGAAGAGGACCTTTAATCGGAATGATGGTGTTTCTATTGTCCTTGGACGGAAGGCGGAGAATATATGTACACGGACAAGTTGTCTGGGTGATTAAGTGGTGAGAAGACAAAAGAGTTCCCTTCTGAATGCTTTTATTTATTCAGCTGGTACTAAAAATAAACTTAATAGTTATGAATGGTCAAAATCTCAATGTTTATTAGACAAACTAGAAATGAAATGGTTATAAGAGTAACTTTCAGGCCTGCTATAGCCAGAGGACGTGGAATTGTATTTATATAAAGTACTATAGTGTCTATGCCTCTTTCCACTGGAGGATACTTTTGTAGAACAGATCCCAATCTAGATGTTAGGCTACCAACAAAAACGAAAGGAATATAACCATCCCACCACTCTCCCATCAACTGTCTCAGCAGGGTGAACTCACTAGCAGTAGAGGGAGAGGTTCAGAGATGCAGAAATCTGCAGACCTTTACAAATAGAGAGAAAAAACATTTCCTCGGTAATGAGAAGTCATCTTGCAGATCCAATTTAGAGGAAAACAGCCTTCTTTAGAATCAATTGAGGAAGAATTGTTATTTAAAAATCTGAACTTTAAACAATTCCAGATGCAAAAGAGATGAAGACTCTTCTGCAATTAGTAATTAAGGTCCTGCTAGGAGTACAACAAGTAAGAGATCATTCCAGGATAGCCAGAGAGCCCTTGAAGTGTGGGCTCTGAAAGGATGCTATGCAGTACCTGGATGAAGAATCTGAGAAAAATATAAGGAGCAAAGAAGGGAGCCATATCTTCCTCAGGGTTTCAGCATAATACCTGAACACTGCTTTATTCTCAATCATTTTATTAGCTTTATAAATTGCAAGTTAAAGAGCCTCTTCAAAAATTCCTGTTACATATATATCTGAGGTAGTAATAACTGGTGATTATAATCCAGGTTTGGGGACTGGATTGTCAAGGTCATGTATGCAGTGCCTCTTATGAAATGTTGTCATAATGATGTTTACTCTTATAGGGTTGTGCCACACATTGCACACATATTAGCAATTTAAGACTTGTTCATGGGTCAATTTACACATCTGGAAAAGGAAGGAGTTAGAGTAAGTGAGCTTTATGGTCTATATCACATCTAACAATCTATCATTCTAAGCACTGATAAGTATTTTTCAATATTTATCAATACTGGTTACCTTATAGCTTAACCCACAAGTTCTTCAGGGATTTGCAATCACCATTTATCATTCATATTTCCTAATTTAATCCATTCTGCTCACGTTATCACTGTATGTGGTCTTTGGTAATGTGAAGGTAAAAATGAAGGAGAACCTCAGTTTCTTTGCTTTTTTTAATAAAAAGAATTCCAAGTGCTTATCTTCTCAGATGTCCTAGCAGTCCTCAGTGAAGTAGATATGGCAGGATGTGTAATTAACTGATCATAGGATAGGAATAGCCAAATATTAATTCCTTGGTTCTTCAGCCAAAAATGATCTTTACATGTCTTTCTAATATGATGACTCAACTAATTCTAACCTGTGCAAGCAGAACACAAGAGCCGATGCTGTGGGGCCAGAATTGCTTTAGGAGTTGAGCGAGGTAGCCTCTTAAAATCCATTGGTCTGGAGATGTGATTTTTAGCAAGCGCAGACTAAACGTTGAAGTGCTAAAACTGTTCTTCTCAAACAAAAACCAAGAGCCTTTTAAAATAACTGCTGTGGCACTAAAACAGATACACAGAATAGGATCATAAAATCTGTTTCTAACTGGCACTTATTTCTTCTTGCACACAATATATGCTGTGTAGAGTATGGACATGTAGGTTACCATAATAAAAAGAACATATGTTTTTTTTGAGCTAATCCTCATTAGCTATTTGCTAGCTGGCAGTCTTTGGGTAAATTACTGAGATTCAATTTCCTTATTTGTAAAAATGGGATTTGGTTACAAGGTTAAATGAGATTTAATATATGAAGGAACTAGCACAGAGCCTGCCATTAAGTAAATTGTTAATAAAAAGATTTTGTTAACACCATTTCAGTACATCACCTGCTTAAGTATATGGCCATAATGGTATGCTAACAGCTTCTTATCTCTGGCTGTCTACACGTGTATGTGTAGGCCTTCCTGTTCATGTGTACATGTGTACACAGAAGGAAAGCTCCATTGGAAATATAGAGAATTTTTAACAAGTCTTTTAGAGGAACTGCATTGTCTATGTTAACATCATAAAAGGATTGTAGATGAGAATATTGAAACATAGCAGGAAAGCAGTTATTAGCCTCTGCATGAGGATTCAAATGGACACTCTGGCTCCCACATTTAAAGAGCCATCTCAGAAGGATACAACTTACACAGTGAAATCCTGGTTGGCTTCATAAAATCCATCATTTCCCTCTGGCTTTGATAATTACGTTAAATATAAACCCTGAGTAGGTAAGGCCTTATCATTTCTTATTTTATACTGCCCCCTGGAGTCAAAAGTGACTACAACATTGAGTTGGCCTTTTTTTCTGAAATAATGAGGATTCTTCAAGGGTGAGAATGCCCGTTAATACTCTATATAATACTCTTTGGTTATAGATACATATGGATCACATGCATAACTTATATGTGTTGACTACGGTAAACACAGGCCATCCTCAACTGAAATGACAAAATAAGGAGAAATCCTAAATTCCAGAAGGGTGCCAATTTAAAACTCTTTGTTAAATGGTTTCTTAAATTTTGCACAAACGCTTTAACTGGTGATCACATCGGTGAAATATAATAGTGCAGCATTTAACTTGAAATATAATAATAGGTAAAGAGAAAGAAAAGTGGAATATCTTTAACAAAATATAGGAGAGAAATTATGATGTGAAAATCACTTAAAGTAGGCAAGATCCACTGCATAATGTTGGCATTAAGCTAAGAAAGAATAGAAATTTTGAGCAATTAGAGCTAACAAGCAAATTGATAAGCAACTGCATATAAACAAGCCTTGGATGATATTTTTTTAGATCAGAAAATAAAATTAACTACTATATAATAAGACAGTCATTTGAAAAGCAGTTTTTGGAAATACTCCCTTTAACAGCCTCTCAATTATGTCCTCAGTGTTAATTGCTTCGTTTGAAACTCTTCTGAGACTAACTTTTCATTCACTTTAATGTTTTTTCTGCGTATAAGAGTTCTCAAGTAAATGGATTGAAATTATGTTTAGATAAAATATATGTACAATTATTAGTTATAATCATTGTTATTGTACTAAATGAAGAGTCTTGTCTCTCCTAATTTTCTTTAAATGAGTCTGTCAAAATACTCATTATAGTAAGAACTCATTCCTGGTCGATTCTTATTAATCAAGTAGTAAGAAAGTAGGAGTCTATAAAAATCTTTTAAGGTTCTCTACTCCACAGTTAGCAGTGTATAATATTGGAAGAGGAGAAACCTTTTCAAATCAAATATTTTGACTCAATTTTATTGTTTTCTTTAAATCTACATTCCTCTAGAACTCATAATGAAAATGTACCAAGAGATCCAACAAATATTTTGCTAGTCACTAGGAGCACAGAAATAATACACAAACCCTGTTCCCAAGGAATTAAAAACACAGAATGAATGTGTTTAACCCCTCCCCCCACTTTCCTCCCCTGCCAGAAATATAGAGTGCAATATATTCAATGACAGAATTATGCATAACATAAATAAATAGTCTAGAGGAAAGGGGTGTTACCTCTTTTGTCAGAGTGAGATTTCATAGAAATTACCTGGATGTGGACTGGAGTGGAGGCCTCTCTGACTTGGTGGAGGCAATTGTTGAAAAAAAAAAAATCTGCTTAAAGAGAAACCAAAATCTAAAACACATAGAGACATATTGCTAAGAACAATCAACAAAATCAACCATCTCATAGGAATTTACTCCAGATGAAATTAGCGGTAGAGCACAGTCAGTCTGGTGGCCCTCACGCTAAATCTAGCTCAATGCCTGTTTTTGTAAATAAAGTTTTATTGGAACACAGCCACGTCCATTCATGTATGTATGGTCTCTGGCTGCTTTCGCACTACCATGGCCTTTTACAGAAAATGTCTGCTGATCCTCGAATTAGAGAAAGACTTTAAAAGACATACTTTTAGGGTGCTCAACGAGATAAATAAAGCAATTACCTCCATTAAAAAAAGAAATCACTGACAATGGGATAAGTGAAACAAGAGCAGATGGATATAAAAAAATAAAACATTAAAAATCTTGTAAAATAAATAGAAAAATGGGCAAAGGATAGGAATAGAGAACACACACACACACACACACACACTGAAACCCAAATAGTCAATAAATATGAAAAATGTTAAACCTCTTTAGTAATCGTGGAATGTAGAGTAAAATGAGATATCATTACGTACCTGTCAGAATGGCAAACAAATAAAATTCTGAAAATATTAATTGTTAGTGAGGAGGTAGAGAAACAAACAATACTTAGTTCATTAGTTCATTAGGTTCATTAGTTACGATTACGTTCTAGGGAAATTTGGCACCGTGCCTAGTAAAGCTGAAAAGGAGCATACTCTATAATCCAGCAATTCAACTTCTAGATGTGTACCTTAGAGAAACTCACACATATACTCAAAGAAACCTGCTCATTATTTATAGCAGAATTGTTTTTAAAAGTCAAATGTTGGAAACAAACATAAAGTTTGTCTCAGTTAGTTATACCCACCCCCAAATTCAGTGGCTTAAAACAATTCTCATTTATTCTTGCTCACATCTATGTAGGTTGCCTAAGGAAGCTCTAATGATCTCAGCTGGGCTGATCTGGTCTTGGTTCCAGGGCACAAATTTGTTTCAGAATTGCTCCATGTGCCTCTCATTCTTCTTGGGCAAGTGGACTAGCTGGGGCTTTTTTTCTACCATGACGTTGGCAGAAGTGCAAGAGGGCAAGCTCAAATGTAGAAACACATTTCAAGCCCTCTCTTATGTCATTCCCACTAAAATTCTTTTCGTCAAAGCAAGTCATATAGCCAGGCCTAACATGAATTGGATGTGAAAATATATTCTGCCTCTAATGGAAGAAATCAAAAAATCACATGGAACGGAGTGTGGATACAGGGAGGGGTGAAGTACTGGGAACAACAACACAATTCACCACAGGTTCATAGATAAGAGAAGAGGTACAGTATATGTTCAGTGGTGTACTCTCTAAAGCAATAAAAATGCACAAACTCCAGCTCTATGTATCAACAAGACTACATTTCAAAAATGTTATGTTAAGAGTAAAAATCAAACTATAAAAAGTTTGCAAAATACTTCTATGTATTATTTATGCATAAATACATATATAGGGAAATTGTAGAAACATGCATGGAATTGATAAACATCGAATTCAGGATAGAGGTTGCCTTTGGGAAAATAGAAGAAGAGGGATTGTGTAGGAGTACGTGACGAGGGGATTTTAACTGTATTCTGTGATTTTTTTTATAAAAAATATTTGAAGCAAATATGCAAGATTTATTAAAGATGAAACATGAAAAGTAGTATCGTTTAGGTAGTTAAGAGAAAAACTGCCTGCTAGCTGTGTGATCCTGGATAAATTACATAACCTCTCTGAAACTATTTTCATCTGCATAACAGGAATAATAGCATCCTATCTCATAGCATTGTTTCATGGATTAAATGAGTTGATACATGTAAAGCACATAGAACAGTGCCTGCTACAAAATAAACATAAGGAGTATTAGCTATTAATATTCTCCGCCATACTCTTCTCCACTTTGATATATTTCATAATTAAAAAGAAATAAAAAGTATATATAAGATAGAGGAAGGAGATGGTAGACAAGGCTAAGAGTTTAGGGGCTTAGGTCACACAGCTCAAACCTTACAATGGAGGGAGATTTTTCTATCCTATTTGATCCAATTCTAAGCTGAGAGTATCTTTAAAAGTTAGTGGATTTGGGGCTGGCCCCGTGGCCCAGTCGTTAAGTTCGGTGCTCTCTGCTTCAGTGGCCTGGGTTTGGTTCCCAGGTGCAGACCTACACCACTCATTGACAGCCATGTTGTGGCAGTGACCCACATACAAAATAGAGGAAGATTGGCACAGATGTTAGCTCAGGGCAAATCTTCTTCAAGCAAAAAGAGGAAGATTGGCAACAGATGTTAGCTCAGGGTAAATCTTCCTCAGCAAAACAAACAAGCAAACAAACAAAAAACTGTACCTTCTACGTTGCAGACTCTCAATAAATATTGGTTGATTGATTTTCATGAAAAAAAATTAGTGGATTTGATGCTTCCTATTCTCCATTAGACATTGTAACTAAATCATAAGATTTCTATAAGAACCCAGGGTTTTCAGGGAAGGATAAAAATGTAAGATATACTTCCTGATAACCCTGGGGTCTAGCAGGGCTACTAAGTACATAGGAACTATTCAACAAATATTCTTGGAATTGAAAGCCTCCACTCCCCAAGGCTGATGGAACTAGGTGTTTGCACTATTTCCCTTGGAAATGGAATCAACGCATGATAGCTCTCAGAACTTCCTCACTTCTATGGCTCAGAAACACAGTGGATCCTTGTGAGGAAAACAACTCTGTATAGCCATAACCACAGAATAATAATAGAACATATTTTAAGTGGCAATTAATTCATCTTTATTCAGTCCCTAATTCTTCTCTTAGATATGACTTTTCTATCTGTAGCAAAGTAGTAATGAATGGGTAGAAGAATCACTCTAAGTTTTCCCATTACTTTCCCACTTTCAACTCCCACTTTTACAGTTGCCTGAGCTATGACATCCTAACACCAGGAGAAAAGCCAGTGAAACAGATGGGTAGCTCTGGCATGCTTACTGCTGCCCTATCATCCTGTTGGTGTAAAAATCTCATACTAGACCATAGATGCACACATCCGCAGGTTTCTAATTCTAACTTAAACTCAGTTAACACCACTAGACCTCATGTGTCTATTATCTTTGGTCATCTCCTTACTGTAATTGATCCTTATAATAATAATATAAATAACAACATTTATTTAGCACTTACTATGTGCTAAGCAGTAAACATGCCCTTAATTTGTTACTCTTTACATTAATCCAAGGAGCTGCATATTTTATAACTCCATTTTAGAAACAAAGAACTTGTTAATAACTTATTCACAATTACAGGGTTTTTAACTGATGGAACTAGGATTTAAGCCAAGTCAAAGTGATACCAGAGTCCACAGACATCCCTGTTACTCTTGTCTCCATACTACTCTGTACTTCTCTCAATAATACAAGAACACCTCCTCCCTCAAAAAACCAATCTTTCCACTGGGTCCTCCATGAGCCTTATCCAATGGGAAGCTCCTACATCCTCTACATACTCAAATCTTCACTAAAGTCAACTGAAAGCTGATATTGCTCAGAGGACAGCATTCCTCTGAAGCTTGCTTAATCAGAGCCTGTTTATTATCCAACACTCCACATATTTTTACACTCATGTGAAAAAAAAGCTTTAATGCATCTATGACTTCACCCAGAAACACTCTGGAACAGATTCATCTGCTGAAAAGAATGCAAATAAATCACTGGTGCTCTTTCCAGTTGTCACATACCCAACCTGACTCTGACCACCTCTCTTCTTCTGCTTCACTGAGACCATTATTGTCGCTGTCAATTATCACCCTACCGGCAACTCCTGTCTCTGTACCATGCCTGGTTCCCATGGTTTATCACTTGGATTCCTCTCTCACCTGTACCTTTTACTCCCACCCACTGTGATAATCATCTTGTAAAACCTCTACCCTGGACTGCTGCTGTGTCATGCCTCTGCCATTCATGAACCCCGGGCAGCTACACGCAAGTTAAGATGATCAAACAATGGTACAGACTGAGCTTCAGTCTTAGCAAGGCCCCCAGTACTGCTTGTGAGTACCCCTCCCCCTTTGTCAGCATGCTCTAAACAGTCACAACTCTCAAACTGCATGCTCATTTTAAACGGTTGACTTCATTTTCTAGTTCATCAAGAAACACAAGACCATCTGATGTGTTCTCCCTTAACTTCCTGTACACTATTCCATTCTCTGTATACATCTCTGTTCCCACATCATTTTTTCAGTCTCAGAAGATGAAATATCCATGCCTCTTTGTCAGGGCCAGCACCTCCCCTGTGCTCTTCAATCTCATGCCCTTCAGCAGGACCAGGACTAGGATAAGGCAAGAGAGGTACCCAGGGCACAAGATTTAAGGAGAACTCACTTTCAGGTGTTGACCCTACACTTTCACAACCCTGAGAGTGAGTGTCTCAAACTCTGTGCCCTGGACCCTTCGCTTGCCTCACCCTAGTCCAGTCCCTGGCCTCCTGCCTCCTCCCAGAACCTTGATTAATCATTCATATCTACTCCCTTTATCTCCAACCTCTCCCTTCTACATAGCCTTTCCACTCATTCTACACAGTGTTCAAGTCATACTCTGTTTCTTCATGTTGTAAATTTCACAAACGGTTTCTCTCTTCCATGGAGACCATAAGTGGTCCACGATCTTTTGTAACCAGGCAAGTAAACATGACTAATTCTGGTGTTCAATAATAGGAAGTGAATTTGTCTCTCATATCTAAGCAACGTTCTCCAATAACAACTTTGTCATTAATATAAGATGATATTTTGATCTTTTTATGTACCACTCCTCTGTCCTTTTTTTCCCCCTGAATTTACTCAAAACCTAGACAGTGAAAAGGGTTGCTATTTATTGGGTGCTTCTCAAAGACCCTGATGGCTACATTCCCTCCTAAGCATGCTATCCCTTCTGCCTAGAATCATTCTATAACCCAACCTATACCAATCAACTCCTATTCATCCTTCAGATCTCAGTTACTTTCTGAGGGAAGCCTTCCTCTAACCTAATCAGAAACTAGAACAAATATTCGTATTATGAGCTCCCCTAATACTAGGTACCTCTCCTTTGCATCAATTACCATGGTTGTAATTTTATATTTATTTGAGAAATTATCTGATTGTCCTAATAGAATGTAAGTGCTAAGAGGGCAAGAATTATCGCCAATTTTGCTCACCATATATCTCAAGTGCCTAGAACTATGCTTGGCACATACATAGTAGATGATCAATGAACATTTGTTGAATGAATGAATTGTTGATGAAGTTCAGATCTTACCTCCTCCAGGAAGCCTTCCCTAACTGGCCCAGGTTGAGGGTCCTAGGCCTTTGTTTTCCCACCACAGCAGTATAGTCCACTTTCATTTCCCTGAACACAATGCACTATAATTGTTTATGACTTTATCTCCATGACTATATCCTGACCTTTTTGAAGGAAAGGATTTCAATATATTTACCTTTGAATCTTTAGCACCTGGCACAGTCCCTTCCCAGGACAAGTGAGCAATAAATTTTTATTGAATGAATGAAATTTTGTAGGCTTTGCTCCAGAACAAAAGTAGTAGTCTTTAAAAGTTAGATAGCAATGAGAGTTGGTGAAAATATGTCAGTAGGTCAGGGTGCATAGCTGTGGGAAGTTAGCAAAGCTAGTCCTTGGAAAAGTCTCTGATGTTTAGAGTTGATGACATGGCAGATGAGATTATATGATAGAAAACTACATCTTTTACCTTCCGTAAATAACCAGTTTGCAGTGTCTTTTTCACCAAGGTAGTTATGTAACTTTAACACACTTTTCAAGTGCCTGAGTCAGCCTCAGGTATCCAGAGAATGAAACTACTGCCAAAAATAATGCAAATAAAATTTAATTTACAAAAAGAAAATCAGAACTAAATTTAAAAATGGAACACATCAATGTGAAAACATTCCTCCTAAAAAATATAAAGATTTGTAAATGCCTCCATCAGAAGCATGGGGGCAAATACTTCTTTTCCAAATTTGAAAGTTTATAACCATATCCAGAGAAAGGCTAAATACTAATATCAGAACATTAAAAACTTATAGATGTAAAGCACTTTACAGAGCTGTTGCATATACATCTTATCATTTATGCAACAAAATATCTCGAGAAGAGCCATTATTGCTCCCATGTTATAACCAAGAAAACTAAGGTACACAACGCTGAAGTGATTTAAGATAACATGGTTACTATCTTTGAGATTCAAGACTTATACTATATCTTGCTGCGTCCCTAGCAAGGAGAGTAACTCAAGGTATCTTTATCTTTGTCCTGAAATTTGTAAGGCCACAGTGTAAACTCCAATAGCTAACACATTTTAATACCACATCTCTATTAATATGATTCAATATTTTGGATAAAATGGTTAGAAATGTCCTTAACATGTTTGGTGACACTCTGGAAAAGTCTGTAGTATGATTTACAGCAGAGATTTTGTTGAAGGATTTTTATGGCCAAATAATTTTCTTTCAGACTTAGAAGTCTGTATCCTTGTTATTATCAGTTGCTCAAGAAAATCTACTCTGTAATACCAGTTTCTCTTTTCAACTCCAAATACCAAATTTGCTTATTTTTAAAACCTTAAAAAAAATGTACATGTGGGGGCCGGCCCAGTGGCACATAGCAGTTAAGTGTGCGCACTCCGCTTCAGTGGCCCGGGGCTCGCAGGTTCGGATCCTAGGCGCGCACCGACGCACCACTTGTCAAGCTATGCTGTGGTGGCATCCCATATAAAGTAGAGGAGGATGGACACGGATGTTAGCCTGGAGCCGGTCTTCCTCAGCAAAAAGAGGAGGATTGGCATCGGATGTTAGCTCAGGGCTAATCTTCCTCCCCAAAAAACAAAAAAATATGTTTATCTGATCCTTTTCTTTTAAATGCTTCAAAATCAATAAATTATCTTTGGCAAATAATCCTTCAAGACTCCTGCGGGGATACTGTTTTATAGCAAATCATTTCAACTTTTAGATAAAATGAGATAATTCTAACTGCCCTTTACTTTATATGAATGCCTATTTGTTAGTGCGAAGAAAGACTTTAAAATGGCTTACTTCACAGCATAAACATGCTGTATCAAGTCTAGTTATTTATGAATTAAGGGAGATGGTAGCACAAGCAAGGAAAGAGAAACCTTTGCTCGCATTAGGACAAGAAATAGGCTGCCACGCCCTCTGGTTTATTTGAAAGAAAAAACATGCCTGTCCTGAATATCTCTCTGTTGGTTTGCTATGCTACTTTTTTATAGTTATATGCCTTTGTATATATTATATATAATATGTATAAATATTCTAAAACTATAGTTACCACATAAAACCTGCAATTTCATGGGTATCATTGCCTAGAACAAAATAAAAGTAAGTGGAGATGTTAGTCACGAGTTGATTCAAAGAAAAATGTTATATAAATGATAGTACAGGTGATATAACAGATATGGGCAAAACCGCGAAGATGGTAAGCAAATACCTGGCATTAGGGGAAAACTTGAGTAAGAAACTATGCCTTGTGGTTGTCCCTTTTGGAGGCTAGGTAAGTTCTAAAGGGACAAGGGTGATGACTAGCATAAAACTTTTAGCAGCTCCTGTCACTTCTGTCTAACCAAAGCCCTAGAGGAACATGGCATAGGGCAGGAACTGCTGCACTGGTGGAAGGGAGAGGGCAGGAGAGAGAAGGGAAAGGAAGGCCTGGAGCACAGGACTCTGCTCAAGGTTTGGAATGAAGGGTGAGTGCACCTGGGAGAAGGGAGTGGGCCATTAGAGGTGGGAGAGGCTTTAGATGAGAGGATTTTCCAGCCCCAGTGGGAAAGGACGAAGCTGAGTAAAGGGTATTTTCTATCACTCAGATTGTCCACTGACCCAGGGGCCTTAAAACAATTTGTGTACCTGAAATCTGTCTTGCCTTAGGATGAATTCCTTCCAAGAAGACTCCATAGTCCCTCACAAAAAACGAATCCCCGGAGGTTCTGCCTGACAGGCCCTCCAAATGTGCTCAGATGTGTCTGAATCCTAGGCTGAACACAAAGTACACTGCCAAAGAGAAGTACTATACAGAATGCACAAATAACACAACTTAAGATAGCAAAGAAATGGAATTAATGGAGTGCCATGGGCTTACAAGAAATATAGATAAAATAAAAACTGGAGTACACTGCCTCTTATTCACATGTAAACTCTTTCTCTTAGGAGTGTATCTTTTGAAGACTTATAGGGGCCAAAAAATTAAAGGTGAAAAATGGTAAAATGGCAATATAACAGTAAATAAAAACGGAGAATACAAAAACATGTATATACATTTGCAGGGTTATTTTAATGAGCAATGAATTTCACTGAAATTGTGACTGAAACAAAAATATTAAATCCCATCTTCATTACAGGTGCCATATGTTTCAGTAAATTTCTTGAGTATTTTCAGTATGACATAGTGCTATATGTTCTGAGAGGTGATGGGAATAACATCAGTTACCTAACCTCTACCTGCAAGTTTATTTGTATATGAAGCCATCTTTCCCTTTTTCCTTCTGAGCACAATGCTTACTCCTCCTCCTGTGGTCAGAATCCTACCCGCTGCGACCTCTTGACAGACTTCTCTTCATTAATTATTCAACTTTCTAATATCATTTGAACATTTCTATTTTCACTGACGTCTTTCCCATCGACGTTTAAACAGATTCAATTAAATGTAAACAGCATTATTTTATCCTGTGTTGCCCTACATCTACCACTCTGTTATTCCTCCCCTTCACAGAAAAAGGTATTTCAAAAATTGTCTAGGGGCCGGCCCCGTGGCTTAGCGGTTAAGTGCGCGCACTCCACTACTGGCGGCCCAGGTTCAGATCCCAGGCGCGCACCGACGCACCGCTTGTCCGGCCAGGCCGAGGCCGCGTCCCACATACAGCAACTAGCAGGATGTGCAACTACCATGTACAACTATCTACTGGGGCTTTGGGGAGGGGAAAAAAGGAGGAGGATCGGCAATAGATGTTAGCTCAGGGCCAGTCTTCCTCAGCAAAAAGAGGAGGATTGACATGGATGTTAGCTCAGGGCTGATCTTCCTCACAAAAAAAAAAAAAAAAAGAATTGTCGACAATTGCATTTTCTAACGAGAAAAGATTTCTAGGTTCCTAGAGTTAACAGGTGGGCTGGTTTTCCTAGGAGAGTCCCATTTATGCCTGCTGCCTCAGCTAATAGTGCCCCCTTTCACCCTAAAAAATGAAATGGTCTGGATGATAAAATTATATAGTCACCCTATACCTACAATAACCTGTTAAAAATAATTTGGAAAAAAAGAAAATATCAAATTCCCATAGCAACAAATACATATATACAGTTTCTAGGATTAAGTAACATTAACCATTTTTGAGTCATTTTCAAAATTCTGCTAAGAGACATAAAGATGACAAAAACTATACAATGACCTAGAATTAGAAGACCATCTAAAGATGGAAAAAGAATAAATATAAATTGAATTAAACTACAATTGTAGTCAAAATGGGATTTTTCAGAAAATTTTATAAAACGACATATATGTTTATATAGAAATGAACGTCAAATAAATGTCTGAAGAAAGAATAATCCTGAGGGAAAAACTAGATATAAGGGAAATTACAGCATGTTATAAAGCTAAAATAATAGAAATCATGTAATAAGCAATGTGTAACATGCAAAAAAATTCAATAGAGGTTGAATGAAAAATATTAGAAAGTATATTTCCACTTGATCTCAAGATATAAATTAATATGTGCTAACATATGGATTAACAGTAGTACAAGTAGGTAATAAAAATAAATATACACATGTTGATGGTGTATGCACAAATATTTTGTATTGGTGGGCCCGTGTCATCAAAAGAGTTTGGAAACCTCTCTACTAGAAAATTCAGAAAAAGATCTTGTCATATATAAAATGTAATGTACGACTGAGAACATCATCAAGCCTTGGGGAAGTGAATTTATGTATTCATCTTATTTCATGCAGCAAAATAAATTCCAGCTGGATTACAGAAATAAATGTAAAATTAATTAATCAATAAAATTCTTGAAGAACACAGAGATAAATATTTTTTCAATTATGGGCAAGGGATACTTTCTCAATTTCAAAGCAGAAAGAAATCATAAAGTAATATTGATATAAATGACTGGAATAAATCACAAAATTTCTGAATTTCAAAATATACCCAGGAAAATTAAAAGGCAAACCATAAACTGAGAAATGTAATGAACATGGCAACTTATTTTCAAAGCTCAATATAAATGTTTGAGAAAGGTGTTTAAAACCCTTCATATAAAATTGAGCAATTGACATACAGATAATTCACAATGAAAAACAAATTGCTAATAAGTTTGGGGAAAAAAAGGTTCAACATAGTAGAAATCAAAGAAATAAAAATGTAAATATAAAGTCATGTTTCTCTCATGAAAGTAACAATATATGGTTCTACTTTCTAACTACTGAAATAGTCAATTTTTAAAGTGAAATATCTAATGATATCCCTTTCATGCAGTATGTGTATGAATCTAGCCTAAGAAATTAATCCTGAGTGTGGGAAAATCTTGATATGAGAAGATATTTTATTGCATCATAATTTACACAATGAAAAGGACACACAATACTGTATGATTCCAACTATAAGATATGCTGGAAAAGGCAAAACTATAGAGACAGTAAAAAGATGAGTGGTTGCCAGGGGTTGGGGGGGAGGGATGAGTAGGTGGAGCACAGGGGATTTTTAGGGCAGTGAAAATACCCTGTATGATACTGTTATGATGGATACATGTCATTATATATTTGTCCAAACCCATAGAATGCACAACACCAAGAGTGAACCCTAATGTAAATGATGGACTTGGAGTGATAATGATTTTTCAATGTAGGGTCATCAATTGTAACACATGTCCCACTCTGGTGAGTGTTTATGATAGGGGAGGCTACGCATGTGTGCGGGCAGGGAGGATGTGTGAAATCTCTGTACCTTCCTCTCATTTTTGCTACGAATCTAAAGCTGCTCTAAAAAAATAGTCTTTAAAATAAAGACACACTCAAAACTTTAAAAATTAAGAGAATGCTCTCTCATTTATCATTGAAATATCAGGCAGTGATTAAAAAGATGATTCAAAATCATTTTACAATCAGATGGGGAAATACTAATTTTATAGTGTTAAAGTAAAAACGATCAAGAGTAAAAACTTATGTATTCTTTGTGATCTCAACCATCTAAATAATTTTCTACAGAGGAACAATTCTGGGCTAAGGAAATATTAGGTTCTGAATGTGTCATGCTGTACCAAAGAAGCACATATTTCTATCTTCACTACTCAAATAACCAGTTTGGATGATGTTTTTCTCAGAATATACCAGTATATTTGGTATTGAGAACATTAAATCTAAACCTCCATTAGCAAAGTAAAGCAGAAATTAGAGTGTGGTATGCGGATAGTCGTGGACAATATCTTACGTTGAACTGATTTTGTTGGTAGCTTAAAAATGTGCTTTCAGGGCCGGCCCCGTAGCTTAGCGGTTAAGTGCCCGCGCTCTGCTACTGGCCGCCTGGGTTCGGATCCCGGGCGCGCACCGACACACCGCTTCTCCGGCCGTGCTGAGGCCGCGTCCCACATACAGCAACTAGAAGGATGTGCAACTATGACATGCAACTATCTTTGGGGCTTTGGGGAAAAAAGAGGAGGATTGGCAGTAGATGTTAGCGCAGAGCTGGTCTTCATCAGCAAAAAAAAAAAAAAAAAGAGGAGGATTAGCATGGATGTTAGCTCAGGGGTGATCTTCCTCACACACACAAAAAAATGTGCCTTCGATATTTGTCTCAAATTTCTATCTACTTGTTCCAGTTGTACAGCAGATATTATTTTGGTCCAGTGCTTAATATAATGGCTTGCCCATAGTAAATACTCAAAGTATATCTAAATATTCAAAATATATCTATTAATGGAGGTATATAGCTATTAAGGCACTAGACCTATAAGTAGTAAAAGTTATAAAACCAGCTCCAATTTTTTGGATGCCACTTGGAAAAATGTTATACTTTTGAAACAACCTTTAAATTATTCAAAACATTTTTGAAAATGAGAACATTGTCTTATAAAAGCAAAGAACAAAGCAAATGGTTGTCAAATTTATGGGCCATTAAAGGAGAAAGGATTAAGTGACGGGGAAAGGACCCTCCTGAAATATGCCTTATTACTTATGTGCTACGGTAGACAGGAAATTGTAGGCAAAGAGAAGCAATAAACATGCAAAAAGCATTAGTTTATGTCTCTAAGTTTAATATGGCAATGGTCATGTGCCCAAATGCCATTAGCATTTGGCACAAAAGCCAGATAAGTAAGTGAAAAGTCATCTGGCAGAGACAAAAATGAAACAGGCTCCTTAACGGAGAAAAATTCCCTTGTTTACTATATATTTTAGCAGGAACATAAATACCTAGACTGGAAGGAGGGTGATAGCTGCAGACCAAATTGTATCAGCAGTGTTTACCAGGGTAAGTTATAGGAGACAAGGACTTGGTATGCAGCTTTTGGATCACAGAGCATCACACTGGTAAACAGAGTCCTGCAAAGAGCAGTGAGTGTGGCCTCTAATTTATAAATCCAAGACTTCACTTCTAATTCCTTTTTAAATCTATTTACCTTTTCTTTCTTTTTCTTTTTCTCTTTTTGTTTTTGATTGACCTCAACCCATTGAAGATTAAGAATAGGAAAAGGAGACATCAAAGATGCTTTCAATTCCATCCTCAATGGTTTTCTAATTTGCCTGTTTCTGTAAATAAAGATTTATTGGAGCACAGCTACACCCATCCATTTATTTATTGCCTACGACTGTAACAGACGGTATGGCTCACAAAGCTGTACAGTATTTATTTACAAGAAGTGTCTAGTACAATATTTGCCATCTGGCCTTTTACAGAAAAAGTTTGCAGAACCCTGCATTGCATAAATATATGATTCTAATAGTTATCTGTCAATCAGGGAAAATGTGAAAATATTCTCAGGCAAAAGGAAACACAGAAGCCATGAATCCAGAAAGCAGAGCATCTACTTCCTCTGATGGCTTTGGGCGCATATGACCTGGGGTCTCCCAGGACCTTTCAAGGGGCAAAAGGCGCAGGGGTCCTCCCACAAAATGGAAGGACTTCCTTCCGTGGGCTAGGATTTTTCAAGGATTGCTAGTTTTCCAGTTACTTCATAGGAAATGCAATGACAGAAAGGACTCGCCAACAGCTTCAGCATGGAAAATGTTGTAAATACATAGCTGGGATCCCAGAATAAAAAAGTATATGTTTTAGACTATCAAACCTTAAAGTGACAATTCACAGAAGTCTGTGGTTCACCTCGGTATTTATTTAGTTTGCATAAGCGTTTTGGGTTTAATAATGACAGAGGCGAAGTAGAGTATTTGAAATGTTTTGAGGAGAACCCACTGTATTACTTCTTAGCATCTTTTCCTTATTGGGAAATCGAACAGTAAGAAAGGAGTACAAAGACTTGTCATGTTGCATTCTTAAACGCGTCCTTCAAAGGACTTGTATTGTGATGCTCTGACTGCCTGAGATCATCCTAGCCTTGGAAAAGTCTTTTTCTTTGTAATTAAATGCTTTCTATTTTTAGTAAAAAACATTTACTAGACCACTTAAAATATTGCCTTTTCTCCGTAGATCTAAGGGAATTCAATATATATAAAGACATTTTTTAAACTTCACTTTAAGAAAGTTACCTTCAAATGTTTGTGGCTTTAATGTCTAAGCAATAGAAATAATAACTCCATGTTACGGAGAAAAGAATGGACACATTTTTCTTTGGCTAAAGTAACAAATTCTGCATGCGTAAGGGTTAAGGAGTCGCCTGTCTTAGGGTTCAGTTACATAATTACTTTTGGTAAATACTGTGATGGGCCTAAGCAAGTCATTTTACAACTCCTCACTTCTTCCATCCAAAAATTGGAAGTGTTATCTTGCTCTGCCTATGTTTCTCACTGGGTGCGTGATGGTTAAATGCATAGTAAATGATATCATGCTGTTTGCTAGAGAAAATCGGAGGATTAGGACCTCGCTTAATTAATGTCTACTGCAAAATGCTTTGAGACCTTTGTTTTTCTCATGAAAAATTATTGGTGGATTTTTCCATGACCTGGTCACTGAAAATGATACAGCTTCTATCAAATAAGTTAGGTATAACCTTGTATACTCTTATTTTGTAATCTTTAAGTTTCATAGTATGTTATGATATAATTATAAAAATGTCATACAAAAGAGATAACATATTTCCTGACACCCCCCACCCCCAACCTACCATTGGGGTGTAGATCCCTACAGAATTTTTTAAAAATTAATTTACATATTTATGAACTCTCTAGAACTTGTAAATTATTCTGATTTTACATTTGAAAAATATTCAAGGTGATAATTGTGGCTAGTTTATATATGTAAAATAATTTTTCACAGATTTGGAATCTATTCCCTCAAATTAATTTGATTTGACTAATATCACGCTGATTTGGACTTTATGAAAAAATAAGACAATTTCTGAAAATAGATCTATTGCTTTGAGCTTTTATAAATAAACAAATACTGCAAGTTTTCTTGCTATAAGTTTGTCTTAAAAATTATTGGTTTTTTTTTGTTTGTTTGTTTGTTTTTCTTGTGAGGAAGATCAGCCCTGAGCTAACATCCATGCCAATCCTCCTCTTTTTGCTGAGGAAGACTGGCCCTGAGCTAACACCTATTGCCAATCCTCCTCCTTTTTTTTTTCCCTTTTTCTCCCCAAAGCCCCAGTAGATAGTTGTATGTCATAGTTGCACATCCTTCTAGTTGCTGTATGTGAGACGCCGCCTCAGCATGGCCGGACAAGCGGTGCGTCGGTGCACGCCCGGGATCCAAACGCGGGCTGCCAGTAGCGGAGCACGCGCACTTAACCGCCAAGCCACAGGGCCGGCCCCAAAATTATTGTTTTTTAATTTTATTATGATCTGTACTTGGATTACTGGTTATTTAGCAGTGAAAGAATCAAAACCTGAAGAATAAGAGGGTGAGGAGGAAAGAACAATCAGGACAACAAAAGGAGTCAGAAGAGAAAAAAAAAATTAAGAAACATTAAAATTAGCAACCTTGAAACAAGATCACAGAAGCAAGGCAATAATGAAAATGGGTGAAACCTATCTATTAAAAGAAAAATAACAAGAGAGCGAGCTAACCAAAAAAATTTACCTAAAATAAAATTAAGCCAAAGGGTTAAAAATAAGAGAATTGACAAAGGAACACCAGATGCAATACCATAACCAAAAGGAAACACTTTCAGTGACTCTTCCAGAGTCTTTCAGGGACTCGTTATGTTGATAAAAGGCAAAAGTCCGTGATGAGTAACTTAATCATTTGTTAACATTGCAAGGAAAAATAAACTAAATTTGGTGGATGCTTTCATTATAAATCTATAACAGGCCAATTAGATTAATAACAAAAATAAGTATATAATTAATACAGTAGGGATGTGAAATGCGAATGATATATTAAGTTAAAAACATTATAAACTTCTATATGTAATGTGATACTATTAAAATCCATGTTTATATATTTCTGAGAAGTGGGGCTATAAGTGATTTTAATTTCCTTTTGTGCTTTCGTATATTTTAAGAATTGTTTTATTAAAATAACGGTATTGCTTTGTAAACAGTAAAATAATTGGCGTACATTAAAAAAGTTCTTTGACTTTTTTTTCACTTCCCCTATGTCCTTACTCATACCTTTCTGCTTTTGCTCTCACTGTTTGCCCTAAAAAAAATTCTCTCCTCTTTTTTCTTTACCTGTTCAAGTTCTACCTCCAAGACCTTTATGTAAACTTTCTCTGCCCTATAGCAGATCTAATCTGGCTCACAGATGTTTACCCTCAGCGATATAGTGCAGATGGTAAGGGCTTAAAATGTTGAACGTTAGCTCTGGCTTCTATCAATAGTGTGAATGCCGACGAGGTAATTAACAACTTTAAACATCATTTTCCCCATCTGTTAAATACATAAAACTATTTCATACAGTTGCTATATGAGGATTAAAAACTGACACATATAAATTTACCGTAGAACTTGGGAAATTATAAGCACTCAATGTTATTGCATTCTACTTGAGCAAATTTTGTACTCCTCTTTTGTGTGTTCTATGCCCAGCAAAATACACCATAGACAGTTTCTCCCTGTTGATTAACTTATCCACTAGACTCTATCTTTCATTCTAATGAAAATACGAGTCAATGTGAAGGAATCTCTGAAATATTGGGCCTCATACTTCACCTGAAAAACCTTGAATTCCACATGAACAGGCAATCTATCATGTTTCCCTGCATTTTGGAGAATGTCAAAGTAACATTTATGGAGTTATCAACCAAGTTAGTTGAGCATTTTGAAATTTCTCAAATAATTTCCTTTATGAGCAGTGTTTCATTTGCAATTCATTGTCTACATTCTCATACACTGTAAAAAAACTGGAGGTGAAGAGTCTTAAATGTTTCTTAAGGCTCACTTGTTTTCTTAATCACCAAAATCGAGAGGATGCAGCTTCCAAGTTCTTTTTGTAGTTTCATATTTCATGCCAGTTTAGGAAGAGTCCAGATAATACCAGCTATGTTTAAGAAATGCTACTCAGGCTGTACAACTTTTGAACAATTAGACGAAGTACCTTGATATTTTCGAAGAAAAATATGTATTTTTAATAACCTGATTCTTAAAATACTCTGTGGTAACATTTGACCCTATGACGAAATTGGTTTTTCCTGAAACACATTAAATTTAAATGAATATTTACTATATACCTAAAGGATGCTTCATCTGAAGTTTCTAGTATGGCTCATACATCATAAGAGAAATTTTTAAAAAATCAAACCATAAAAAATACAAGTGATTATCAAATTGCTTGTGCTGATACTTTTAAAGTTTGATAGCAATGGAAGAAATTACAAATTAAAATATGGATGTTTGTTTACATAAACTATTAAAACTTGAGCAGAACAAAAACAAAACTAAAGTGCCAATCACATCACCATTCTCTCCCTATATATACATTATGTATATATGTATATACATATTACATGCATAATCGTGTATGTATGTGTATGTATGTATATACAGTCATGCGCCACATAATGACATTTCAGTCAACCATGGAGCGCATACACAATGGTGGTCCCATAAGATTAGTACCATATAGCCTAGGTGTGTAGTAGGCTATAGCATCTAGGTTTAAGTACACTCTAAGATGTTCTCACAATGACGACATTGCCTAACAATGTAGTTCTTAGAACTTATCCCTGTCGTTAAGTGACACATGACTGTATAAACACATATATGGATGAATGAAAGGATGGAAATTTAAGTGAGATACATTTCCATCCTTCAATTTAGTAAAAACAAACAAGAATATTCAATTTTGGCCAGGGTTAAGTGAGATGGATAACTATATGTTCCACTAGTAGGGATATAAAACAGTATAAACCTTCTGGAAAACATCTTATGAAGATTTATCATGTACCATAAAAACATAATGAGACATAATTAACTACATATTAATTTGAATGAATATTTTAAGAGGTTAAAATTATGTTTACAAAGGACGTTCAATGAAAAGATAAAATGCTTGTATAGACATATATCCCTATATATTCAGCAATTGTTTACTAATTGCCTACTATGTGCAACAATGGTAAATATGTTTAGAAAATAACCTGGAATAAAATAATTGAAAAAGCCAATAGTGGTTATTGGAAATATTGGCAATTTTTCTTCTTTGTACCTTTCTATGTTTTAAAATTTTTCTCTAATCAACATGTTTTTTGGAATCAGAACATACTGATTTCTTCAAGAAAAATGATAGTGAATAGTTTTTCAACCACTGATTTTTGAATTATACACAGTCTAAATAAGCCTTGGTAGTGTGGGAGATCAAGATTTGGCCACCCTGAAATATATCTCTTTACCTTGATTGTTTTCTCTGACGGACATTTGACCTCCCCCACTAACTGCCTAAAGAATTTGACATAGTAACTCCTTCCTGGAACAGATCTTCTATCTGATGGCTGTAATACAATGTAAAATAGATGTTACAATAGGAAACGCACCAACAAGCCCATCTTATCAGAAGTTCTGTCTCTCTGGCCACATTCTCTGGATGGCCCTGAGAGGAGTTGCCAGACAAACATTTACATTTATAAGGGAAATCTCCATTTGCAAAGGTATCTCCCTCTCTGTTTTGGGAAGAGGTGGGAGGGCCTCATTTCTAGAGACTTATCAATGTGGAAGGTGAGGCCTTAAATCTGCATAATAACCTTACTCTTGTTTACTGTGCTTTAGTGGTAATCTCCTGTAACTGACCCCCCCCCACCCCCAACATCCTCCTTTGTCATTGACTGAATATGGTATTTAAGACGAGAATTTCTGCTATTGTGTGGAGAAACGCAGTGTCCCTGCTTTCTCCCATGTATACATGTTATTAAACTTGGTATTGTTTTCTCCTGCTAACCTGTCTTGTTAATTATTTGGCCAGCCATAAGAACCTTAAGGGAAGGGGCAGAGGGGGATATTCTCCCTCTTCCCCCACAGTAGGGTTGGAGACTGTAAACATTCTAGATTTTATAGTAGTCAGTCTTTCAGACTAGATCTCTCTCAGAAAAAAAATTTAGAAATTCCTGAAGAATTCTCGGGAGAAGTTGTGCAGAAAAAAACGTTTGTTTAAATGGAGTAATACAATTAAAAATTATAACAAAATATTCTGCAAACATGCAGAATGGGCTTTGGGCTTTTACACAGAAAACCTCTGAACCTCTTCAGGTCTGACTGAACCCGTTTTGCAAGGGATGCATGACCTAGACTTCTGTAATACACAAAACTTTCCACAAGGGGGCAGAAGAACAATAGTTTTTTTTTAAAAAAAATCCAATCCTAGAAATCTTGCTCTGAAGCTTAGTTTTATCAACTGCAGAATTATTATTACCAATACTCTTAAGCTGTAACATCACAGTGTGTTCATCCAACTCTTTCAGATTTCATTCTAAAATGTTTATCCTATACTATTGGTAAAAACGAAAAAACAATAAATGACAGTAGAGTGGTAAGGTCAGCTACACATCCATATCATTTGCCTTTTCTTGGACTTTTGAAAGCCACAACTTTAATATGTCTGTAGTTTTCATTTTGATTTTGTTTTATTTATTCATTCATTTAATAGGCTTGAGGATGGGTCCTTTACCAACATACCTCAGAAGGTAGCATGATAGTAGATGAAATTAGCTGGAATCACAGAAGCTTAGCAGGTCTGACTTCTGAGGCTGCTTTAGAGATCACCCGGTGCAAATCTTGCATGTTCTCAATGGAGAAACAGAGGTCCTGAAAATAACATGCCCAAAGGCACTAGCGTGTTAAAGTCACAGGCAGGACTAGAAGGCATATCTCCTGACAACCAGATCAGTGTGGTGACAATCAGAAAGTGCTTAAAGTTTGAGGGTTTGAAGATATCATCTAGAAAGGGTAACAATTCTGTCCTCTCTCTGGGCCAGATCTCAGAAGCCCAACTCTGTAGTGTCAGTGTCAGCGTCATGTCAAGCATGTTCTAGGATGGAGCAGGAGTACATCCTAACTCTAACATACGTGTCTTTTTGTCGTTTCAGAGCCCAGATTCTCCAAGTGGCCTACATAAATCAATTGTGATCCTACCTGAACCAATCTCAGAAGCAGCACCTTTCCTAAGCCAGGACTGGGGTAAAAATGACCATTTTCTACTAAGTGCTGTTAAACAGAGAGTTATGGAGACTTAGAATGATAAAGGACCTTAGGAATATTCTAGATCAAGATTTTACTAACCCCAGCTATAAAATGGTAGACAAGCTGTTACACAGTTTCTTCTTATTGGATTTGGGGCAGCAAGCTTAGCGTGAGTGCTAGCAGTCAATAACAATATCCATTTAGTCAAAGTTCTTTTACTCCTCAGCTAAAAATAAAAATGTGCTGAGAAAGTTGGTCGTGGACACATAATGTGATTTACAGGGCTTTTTCAATCATAAAAGGATTTTGAAGTAAAACACTGAAACAGTCATTCAATATTCAACCTTTATCGTCAGTTCCCCGTGCTCACCTCAATATACCTTTTGCTAACATGTAAAAACACTTCATTGACTTTTGTTTGATTGATAGATTTTATGCCAAAAAGTGAGCTCATAATTAAAATATGGCTGTCTTAGGTCTTAGGACTTTCTTAGCATCAGCTTGCAGAGCTCCCTCCTCCTTATCTTTCGCTTCCCCAACCAGTCGCTTGTCTGCACATCCAACCCTGGATTTTCTCAAATATGCAGGCCACTAATTCCCCTTACTCTCTGAGGAGTCCAGGAGAAAAATCATCCCATTCTGGCATCTCATAGTGATGATGCTGTGGCACATCTTTGAGTGCTATATGTTTTGATTTTCTGCGGGTTTTTTTTTCTTATTTTTCTTACTAAGGAGTATATGCAAAAGGATATTTATAAAAAGTGTAGAATATGAGAAATAATAATCCAGTAAATATCAATGTACGCTCCTTGTGCGATTTCCTGTCTCATCTCCTTCCTACCTCTCCAATAATAGGAATTTTGTGTTTATCAGCACTTTAACTTTCTTCATACCATTTTATTATACATATCTGTATCCCTAAACATTATATTGTTTAATTTTTCCTGTTTTTGAATGTTTTATAAATGGAAACATGCTGAATGTGTTCTCTTTTTTTTCTTTTCTTAACTCAGTTTTCTTCCTGATATGCAATCGTGTAGTTTCATGGTTGTAATTTATTAATTTTTCATTACCATTTAACATTTCATTGTGCAACTATGCCAGAATATATTTATTCATTCTACTATTGACAGATTCTTGGGTTGTTTCTAGGTTTTTGCGGTTAGAAACAACGAAATTATAAAAATCCTTATATACATCTTATTCACTAGCGCCAGAGAGTGGGATGATAATCTGAAAGGGGACTTGCTGGGTCACAGGAGATGAGCACTCTAAATTTTTTGAGATAATGGCAAATTATTTTTCAAAGTTTTTGAACCAGTTTACTGTCCTGTGTACAGTGATGACAAGTTTGGGTTGCTCCACAGCCTAACATTTCATATCATTAGGTTTTTATATTGTTGATAAGCTTATGGATATGAAATGATGTTCAATTATTGTAATGTGCATTTTCCTGGTTACTAATGAGCCTGCACATCTTTCCAGATATTCATGTGCCATTTGTGCTTCTGTAAAGCACCTATGAATTATTTTGCCCATTTGTCTACTGAATTGTTTGTGCGTTTTAAAAATATGTTCTTCATATATTGTGGCTACTAATTTGTAGTCAATTACATGTGTTGCAATTTTTTTCTCCTAGTATATGTCTTGTCTTTTAGCTTCATTTATCGGTCTTTTTAAGAACAATGTTCCTAATCTCAATGTGGTTGAATTTGAAACATTTTCTTTGCAGTTTGTGCTTTCTATATAGTATCCCAAGGACCTCACGTTATTATCTTTCCCTCTAATAGTTGAATGGTTTTCCTAGTCACATTTAAATCTTTAACTTTCCTGAAATTGATTTTTGTTTCTGGTCGGAGGTAGAGCTCCAATTTCATGTTTTTATGTGAATAAGCATTTGCCCCATCAGCATTTATTGAAGAGTCCCCTTTCCCAGTTGATTTGCAGTGTCACCTCTGTCATAATTCAAATTTCCAAATACGTGTGACTCCATCTCTTGTCTCTCTTTTCTATACTGCTTATCTATTTGTCCCTTTCTGTGCCAATATCCCACAGTGTTTTAATTGCCATAGCTTCATAAAAATTCTTGAAACCTGGTAAGGTAACACCTTCCCACACCTTGATGTCTATTTTAGAACTATTCTAAGGCTTTCAATTTTCCAAGTAAATTTTTAGAAATTAGCTTCTCAAGTTCCACAACAAGATCTGTGGATTTTGACTGGAATTTTATTATCTTTATAAATCAATTTGGGGATGACTTACATCTTTTTAACACAGAGCCTTCTAATCCATGAATATGGTGTTTGTCTCCATTTATTTAGATTTCTTTCATGTCTTTTAGTGAAATTATACAATTTTCTCCTCAAAGGTCTTGCATATTTTGGGGTGAGATTTATTCCTGGGTAATTTATAATTGTTGATGCTTTTATAACTGCTACTATTTTTATTATATTTTCTAACTCTGCATAGCTGGAGGACAGAAATACGTTTTATGTGTGTTGATCATGCATCCCAACACTTTGCAACATCATCTTACTAATTCTAATAATGTACCTGTATATGTTTTGGGTTTTGTACATATGATATGATTATCATATGCAAATAATGAGTAGCATTTTTCTAATCCTTACGTCTTTTTTTTCTTGCCTTACTGCACTGACTCGGATATGAAGCACAGTGTTGAATAGGAGTAGTGGCAGTGTGAAACCTTCTGTCATTCCAGATTTTAAGTGGAAAGTTTTCATTACTTCACCATTAAGTATGACGCTTTCTGTGAAATTTTTATAGGTACCCATTATCAGGCTAATAAAGATTTTTTTCTATTCTTGCTTTGATAAAGTTTTTTTTCCTTTTTTAATAAAAAGTAAATGTTGAATTTTATCAAACATTTTGTCTGCACATAGGGAGATGGTCATATTATTTTCCGCTTTTATAAGTAAACATTGTGATACTGGCCCTGATATCAGTTCCCCTACATTAAACCCAGCATATGTGGGGTTAAAACCAAAAGCACCCATCCCCTTTCCCTGCTTCTCTAAGTTACATTCATATGTTACTATCAGATTTTTAACCCTTTGTATCCCTGAACTTCACAAGGCAAACAGAAGTTACACATTGTTAGAGCTCAGGTGGCCTCACACTGGGCTCACACTGAAGTTCGGCTAGTTATGTGTCCTTTGAAGTTTTGTTACAGGGAAACTGATATCCAAAGCATATCAAGAAGCTGAAGCTTCCCAGACCCCAACTCTTGGCTTCCTGGCACCAGAATCCACCATCCACCATGGAGGCAGACAACCAAGGACACCCACCTGTGGATTCTATCTCACCATTCTCTTCCCTACAAGCAGCCTCACAAGGCCAAAGGTAGGCTGGTGGGATAGCACCAACTAGCAAGGCCACAGGCTCCCCCCTCCCTACAAGCAGCCGCATCCCTCCCAATTTTTAAAACCCCTTGCCTCCCATATTTCAGGGAGACAAGACAAATTTGAGGGCTCCCTCTCGTCTCCTGGCTGATGTCACTCGAAATAAAACCTGTTCTTTGCCATAAGCCTGGTATTCCAGTTTTTATTTGGCCTCTCTTTTGTGGCTAGGAAAGACCCTGTGTATGTATCCGGGAGCAATGGTACATTAATTGATTTTTGAGTATAAGAGCTTCCTTACATTCCTGAGGTAAACCTAACTTTGTCACTTTAAAATACTGCTGGATTTGTTTTGCTACTATTTTGTTAATGATCATTGTATCTGTGTCATGAGAATGTTTGTTGTCTTGTATTTTTCCTTATTACACTGCCATTGCTCATTTCTGGTTTTAAAGTTTTGCTAGTTTCATTAAACGAGTTGAGGAGTTTTTCTTCCTAACAGAGGGTTTTGTGTGAGATTGGAACTTATTCCTTGTGTCTTTGGGAGACGTATTGATAAAACTAATGCGGGTACACATGTGCAAGAGTTTCTCTATGACATTTTCCTAGGAGAACCATTGAGGTTTAATTGCAATGGTGTATTTTTCATTTCCAGAAGTTCTGTTGATCCTTTTTCAGTATGACGGATCCATTTTTAATAATGTCTAATTATTTTCTCATACTTTAGATTGATATGTTTATTTTTTTAAACATACCCATTTTATGGTCTTTTATGAGAGTATTTCACTGTCTGAAGTTCTTAGAAATATAATCTTGCTGTTTCTCATGTCAGTTGACTCTCATGTTGGATTGTTCCTTTGTGGTTTTGGAAATTTGGTTTGCCAATTCATCCTCAGCGTTATGGTCAATGGTTGTGAAGTGTGATGTTCATGAGTTGATAGCATGTTCCTCCAAAGACATCTTGTTTGCTTCTGCACATACCAGCAAGTGACAATTTTTATAGTAATTTTTCATCTTGAGAGTTTCAGTCTTTTGCAGATAATGTCAGTTTAGTGTGAAGAGGTTCGCCCTCCAAAGCCCAGTAAAGACTAACAAACTTCTTTTTCATCTCCTTGTGCTTTTGCCAGTGGATTTTTGCTCTTCCTCTATTTCACTTATACAGAGGCCAAAATTCCAGCTCTAAGACTCATGAGGGCTCATATGAGAGCATTAAAAGCCAAGCCTCTTGTTTAAGGATACTGGGCAAAGGTCTCTAGGGATGTCCCTTAGGTTTTTCCAAGTTCAACTGTACCTTTAAAAAGGTTTTTTCTCTGCTTCTGGTTGTTTTGCAGCAGAAAGATTATCAAGTTCCCTAATGCATACTTTTAGGAGACAGTCCCTGAGAACTTCCTCAAAGTTATCCTTCAGGAATAACAAATTCAGTAAGATAAATTTGTGCTATACATCTAGAAAAACAAACATAAAAAAGAATAAAGGACACTCCTAACTGTTTTTCACCTTGTGCCTTCCTCCACAGAAAAATGACAGAGGGTCTATTACCATTGCTAAAAATTCAAGAAAATGAGTCTGAGTGATATCTCAAATGTCCAAAAGTTAATTATGACATATAGATATAGGTACAGAAGCAAAGAAATCCAAGTGAGTCTACCTTATTTTTAGTCCTGTTGGGATAAGTTCATACCTTCCTAAAAGTCCTCTGTTTCAATCATTTATCTTTTATATATATGAAGCTGGGGATGGTTGTGGGGAATCACAATATGAGCCAGAGAAGGGAGTAATCTAAGGTAGACACATTTCTAAAAATAGGATTTAAACTTCTATAACAAAAAGTACACCAAATATTTCTAACAAGTCCTCTGGGGCTTTTTAAAAGATCAGTGCAGACTAGTTACTATTGTCTTATAATATTCTTTAATTACTTCTTCTAGTTATCTACTCAGTGATTCACAGTTTTTTCTCATTCTGAAAGCAATTCATTTTTGCCTCAAGCCATAGATAGTATTTTTCAGATACCTAGAAAACATGTTAGGTACAAATTAATGGTATTAGATTCCATTCTGGGGGGATATTTCTTAAAATATGTTGGTTGGGGGTGGGGAGCTGCTGTGTTTTATTTCTCACTGGCATATACTTTAAATTTAAAATGGTATTTCACAAATAATGGTCCTTTGGACATTGTATTTGTTTTATTGCTTTTTGGCAAAATTAGTTCCCTGTAATTGTCACTGAGTCAATTAATACTGCATCTTTTTAAAACTATGTGTTTAGTATTCCTGTTGTGAAAAAGTGGGGGTGTATAAAAAAAGACAGAAGAAGAGGAAATAAGAGGCATATTAGGAGTAAGGGTGTTACCAAGCCCTAAGGGACTGGTGACCGGCAAGTGGGTCCTTTGGCCCCGGGGTTGCTGGTGCCAATAGAATGAGACTGGATTCAGAATAGCAGATCAAAAACTTTATTCATTGATCAAGGAATATGGAGAAAGGCAGAACTCGTGCTCTAAAACATCGTCTCCCCAAAGGGAATGTGAGCAGGTTCTTATGGGATGTGAAGGGAGAGGAGTCTCCGCATCATCGCTCGAGGGGGTGGTGTCATTTGGGGCATGTGCAGATCTTCCCTTCTCGTGCACAGCACCTTTTGCACACGTTTCCTTTTGTGCACAGCACCCCATCATCATCTTGGACCTTTCTGGTTTGGACTAGTTCTGCGGTTTGCCCATCTGGCAGTGTTCTCCCTTGCTTCCTGTAAGCAAGCACAACTTAAAAATAAAGCATTAGACATGGAAAATGTTTTAGGGACTTCCCTGGGTGACAAAGGGAAGATTTACAAACTGTGTACAAGGTCAACAATTGTGTTTTGTGCTTTGTGCTTTCACGTATGTTTTATCCTTTGATTTCCACAGCAACCTTATAAATAAAAAATTACTCTAGTTTTACAGATGATGATAACAAGCCAAAATAATGTAAGTGTCGTACCTCAGTTCACATTTTTAATAGGCAGCATGTTTTCTCTATTTCTGACTCAGAATACAGGGTTTTTTTTCCATGAACCCATAGCTGTCCCCCATTCTACCAAACACTAAACTCAGTGCAGAAATACAGTACTTTGTACCAAGTATATGTAGTTCAGCAACCAACTTTATTAAGTGGGAAGGGATTGGGGTGACTGGTAATACCTATAGTACAGTCTGCACATTTGAAACCAGAGCCCAGGCCTGGCCCTCAGACAATTCAACAAGATCCACCAAGTTAGGTATCTCAAGATATTATCCGTTACAGAAAACAAAGTGAGTGCGTCTTCTGGAGAGCTACAATCAGGCTCTCCACCAGAAGCAGTTGTCACACAAAGTAGGGTATATTTGCAGCAAATACAAGACCACACAGAATCATTTCCAAAGTCATGGAGTCCCCGAACAAAGGGAAGCAGGGACCTTTTATTTTGGATGGGGAGTGAATATTCAAAAGAGAGAGGTGGACGTTTGCTTGTGCAGGCTCAGTTGGAAAACATGTTCCCACATACACTGCAGGTTATAGCAATGAGGCTTAAGGGCCTCCCAGAGAGGAGATCTTAGCATTAAAAATGAGGCAAAGGTCATAGGCGACGCTCTTGTGGTGGGGCTTGGGTGGTTGGTGATTGCATCTCTTGAACAGTTAAATGCTTTGGAACCCACCCTTGAGTTCCTGGGGCAATTAGTAGGTGACATATCTATCCACTGAACAATGTATATTTGCTGAAAATGAGTAAACCTACGAAAATAAGTAAACCACGTATCAGTTTCCTAGGGTGGTTGTGTCAAATTATCACGACTGGGTAGCTTACAACAACAGAAATTTAGACATTAATTGTCTCACAATTCTGGAGGCTAGAGGTGCAAAATTAAGATTCAGGCAGGGCCATTCTCCCTCTGAAGGCTCTAGGTGAGAATCCTTCCTTGCCTCTTCCTAGCTTTTGGTGGCAAGCAAATTCCTTGGCTTAGAGCTGCATCACTCCGGTTTCTGCCTCCATATTTACACAACATTTTTTCCTGTGTCTCTGTATCGAAATCTCCCTCTCTTATAAAGATACCAGTCATTGGATTTAGGGCTGTTAAAAAGAAAACCACAGGCCCAAAATTGTGTCACTCATGCTAAACCCCATGATACAAACCTAGATTTAATGCCTGATCTAATTGCAGTTTCAACCTCTCCCACAAATGTAATCTTATTTGGCAGTCTGAAATTTTCTGGTAATGTGGGCCCTCTCCTTCCCCCTAGAAGAAGAAGAGGCCGTCTGTATGATAAAGACCCCCGCCATTCCCTTTCTCCAAGAGGAGATGGCCCAGCCTACGAATAGTCCTTTCTTTCCTTTTGCTAATAGCTCCCTTGTCCCACCCTTCTTCCTATTAAAACCTTCCATTTTGTACAGCTCCTTGAAGCACACTGCTACTTGCTAGATGGGATGCTGCCTGGTTCGTGAATTGTTTAATAAAGCTAATTAGATCTTCAAATTTACTCAGTTGAATTTTGTTTTTTAATAGAGCCCACCCTAAATCCAGGAGGATTTCATTTCAAGATTCTTAAATAATTACATTTGCAAAGACCCTATTTCCAAATCAGGTCATATTCTGAGGTTCTGGGTGGACATGAATTTTTGAGGGGACACTATTCAACCCCCTATACTTATCAGTAGAAGTATTGTAATATTAACCATAAGTTCAACAGTCTGTTATTGTTCACTATTATTACTACTTCTAATAATCACCTTTCATTTGTGTGTATGTGTATTTTATTTTACAGTACACAGAAAAATTTTTATGCACATTATCTCACCTAATCTCCTAACAACCCTATCAATAGATAGGGTAAGTATTATTATTATTCATCTTGTAGATGAAAACCCTGAATGTAGGAAAGTAAAGAGATTTGCTAAAATTTCAACGTGTGGTAAATTCAGGGAAAAAGACTTTAATCCAAGCGGGACAGGAGCAAGGGTTAGTATGAGCAGCAATGTAATGGATGTGAGTGAGTTGTGAAAGTTCAGTGTAAAAGCCATGTTAAAACAGCCAGGCAGGGCCAGAAGAATCCCACACTTCAGGGAGGCTAGGACCTGTATATATCAAGGCAGAGAGAAATTTGAAGATTGCCTGAGACCACCCTACCCTTCTTTGGGCTAACCATTTGTGTAGGATATTCGTATAGGCACTAACAAATATATTTTCTTCCTCTTCATTTCTTGTAGTAGTACTTATTTGACATTTAGCATGCAAAGAAAAAAGAAAGGTGTTAAATCCCATTTCAGAATTATTTTTCCCAGAATTATTTTTCTCTAGATCTTCTCTCTCCTTTTAGATTGTAAACTGATTGAGGATATGGATATAGTCTTAAAATTATTATCTTCCACAATATTTAACCTACTTGTCATTTACTCATTAAACATATACTTACTGTGCTTGCACATTCATAAACAGTCAGTTTACATGCTTATTGCTTAATTCTCTAAGCATTTGTAAACCTCATCTGTCTATATCATTCAGTAGACTTGGCATTATTTGTTAATTAATTCATTCAATTTATTTATTTATATTGGTGGAGGGGATTTAATACCTTTTCCTTCTCTTTGCAAGTTTGCTCCTCACCTGATGGTCGTTAAAATGGTTTCCTATAGGAACTGCTTCTGAAAATGAAAAATGATTCTATAGATGATGGATGGAAGCCACAATATGGAACTAAAATGATAATATGGATATGCAAACTAAAATATCTCATAGCCTGCAGTAGATTTTGACTGCTTATTTATGAAACCCTGAAACATGAGGTCTATAATGAAATTGCTGCTAGACCCTTAGCAGTAACATCTATCATGGAGGGTGATGGTATGAGACTAAATGATAAATTGTTAAGGTCAAGCTACAATCAATATGCAAACATTTGACAGATAAATGTGTGACTTATGCACACCAACAGCAATAGATTAAAATATTATGGATTCGATTTTTTTCTCCCAATGGACATCATCTTTGAGATAAATTTCATAAGTAACTTGATAATAAGGTCATACCTGATTTTATTTATTTAGCCTTAAAGGTAGCACAAGCAAATTACTTTTTTGCAAAAGGAAAAACTGTTGATTTTTTTGTCTCAGTCATTATGCATACCTCAATTTATGTGGGGAAGTCTGATAACTCAGAATTATACACACTTATACAACATCATATACAACAACTAACTCCAAGCACCAAAGAAAGGAAGAAAAGGAAGAGCCTCTGTCAATCCAAGATCAGAGACAGTGGTAATGTCAGATGGCACTACTCATGCTCCTCTTTTTCCTAAAAATTCCCCCTTCCAAGACTCCTGTATAAATACCTCTATTGAGCAATAATTGAATTAAAATAATCTGTACATATTTAAAGTATAAATTGGCACACACACACACACATATATATATATACCTGTGTATACATCAACACAATCAAGATAGTGAATATATCCATCAACCACAGAAATTTCCTTGTGCATCCCTCTGCCCCTCTCATCCCCCTAAAGAGTCAGGATCAGTGCTTTGTAATGTCAAAACCATTCCAGGGAGCAGTAACTTGACGACAAAACAAAGCTGAAGGGTGTGGCTCCTCATTGCCTAGGAGATGGCGTATGTAGGGAGGTCAGGATCCATGGGGCAGAGCAGTGGGAGGCTTCAGCATGGAGAAAATTACCAGCAAACCACAGAAGTTTAGGACAGATATAGACCAATCAGCCACAAGTACAGAATAGCCAATCACAAACATGGAACAATCAACCCCAAGCACAGAACCACTAAGCAAAATTACAGAACACCAACCACAAGTGGGGAACAACCAACCACAGTGCAGAGCAATGAACCACAATAATGGAACCACCAGCCACAAGTGCAGAACAACCAACCACAAGCAGGGAATGACCAACCATTCCCTGAACAAGCCCCTAGCACAGAACAACCAGCTACAAGTGGGGAACAACCAACCACAAGCACGGAACAAACAACAACAAGTACAGAACAATAAACCAAAAGTGTGGAACAACCAACCACAAGTGGGGAATGAACAACGACAAGAGCAGAACAACAAGACACAAGCTCAGAACAACCAACCACAAGCACAGAAAAACAAGCCTCTAGCACAGAACAACAAACCACAAGCCGGCAACAACTAACCACAAGCATGAAACAAGCAACCTGAAGTGGAGAACAACCAATCACAAGTGGGGAACAACCAGTCACAAGCACAGAACAACCAATTCCAAGCACAGAGCAACCAAAACAAGTGCAGAACAACCAACCACAAGCATGGAACAACCAACCACAAGTGCAGAAAAACTACTACAAGCAAGGAACCACCAACTATAAGCATGGAACAACCAACCATAAGTGTGGAACAACCAACTACAAGCAGGGAATGAGTAACCACAAGAGCAAAATAACCAGCCACAAGTGCAGAACAACACACCGCAAGCAGGAAACAACCAACTACAGGATGGAATAACCAGCCCCAAGCACAGAGCAACCAATCACAAGTGGGGAAAAACCAACCACAGATGCAGAACAACCAACTACAAGCAGAAAACCAAGTATAAGCATGGAACAACCAACCATAAGTGCATAACAACCAACCACAAGCATGGAACAACCAACCACAAGCGCAGAACAACTAACCACAAGCACGGAACAACCAACCACAAGTGGGGAACAACCAACCACAGGTGGGGACCAGCTGACCACAAGCAGGGATCAACTAGCTCCTCACACAGAACAATCAACTACAATTGGAGTATAACCAACCACAAGCATGGAACAACCAACCACAAGTGCAGAACAACCAACCACAAGCATGGAACAACCAACAAAAAACAGAGAATGATCAAACACAAACATGGAACAACCAAACGCAACTGGGGATCAACCAACTACAAGCAGAAAACAACCAAGCACAAGCACAAAACAACCAACCTTTAGTTCGGAACAATCAGCCACAAGTGGGTAACAACCAATCACAAGCACAGAACAACCAGCCACAAGTGTGAGACAACCAACCATAAGTGCAGAAAAACCAACCACAGTCAGGAAACAACCAACCACTAACATGGAACAACCACAAGTGGGGAACAACCAACCACAAGCATGGAAAAACCAACCCCAAACATGGAACAATCAACCACAAGCATGGAACAACCAACCCCAAGCATGGAACAATCAACCACAAACATGGAACAACCAACCACAAGTAGGGAACAGCCGACCACAAGTGGAGAGCAACCATCCACAAGTGCAGAACCACTATCCACAAGCACTCAAGAAATGAAGGAGAGGATGATTGCCTGTCAATACAAGTGCAGAGCCAATGCCAAGGTTAGATGATCCTACCCATATTCCTCTTCTTCCTCATCAAATCCCCACGCAAGTCCCCTATCCTGTCCTTGCCTGGCACAAACCCCCTCCTCAAAAACCTGAACTCCTTCTTATGACATCCCCTTCCCATCCAGTCTCCATCCTCTTCCCCCAAACTAATGCCCTTCTGTGCTCACCCTGTTGCCCTTCCAGGTGCAGCAGACAGCCAAGCAAGTGGAGGTGCCCCTGCAAGCATGTGCAGCCAAAAGATCTTCTGAAGCATCCATCGTGAATTCAAGAATGTGCGAGAAAAGTGAATCAAAATACCAGATGGAAACAGCTGGAGCAGAACCAAGAGACCCCGGAGAACTCCACTGATCCAAGTAATGCACTGTGTGTAGAGAGTCCTGGAGACCTACTATCTGCTGCGTCTCCAGAGGAGCCTGTGGAGAAATGGCCAACCACGTAGAGAACAAATGTTACACCAATAGGGATTTGTCAAAGGCAGGCAAATCGCAGATTGCAATTATTAAAATAAAATCAACAAGATATGAAAAGATGTGTGTGTCGCTGTGAGTTCTCTGATGGCAGGGAGGGCGGGGATGGAGAGGCAGGTGTGTCAGAGGGGTGGGAGATAGAGTCCTGCAGGGTCAGGGGCCAGACCAGCAGATCCTTAGTTAGCCAGACACTGGGGAACAAGGACTGGGTCAAGACTGAAAACTGAAGACAAATTTCCTGAACTCTTTATTCCACTGGCATGAGGAAAAGGATTTGGTGTTTGCATGAATGTGAGTGTATGTGTCTGGGGGGAGGTGCAGATGGGGAATGGGATGGAGGTTTGGGAAGGCATCAGAGTTTAGATTGCCAGAACCCAGATAAAGAAGGGTGTGATGTGTGTGGGGTGGCACTCCCACTCACAAAAGTCCCATTGCCTCCAGGCCACGTACCTCATAGTGGTGTTTTTTGCTCCGCATCCTATGCTGTAAGCAAGGACCAAAAAACTCATCCTACTAAAAGTTACCAACAGCAGACAGCACAGCATCCTCATTGACTAAAGTTTGGAGGCCATAAGCCCAACAGTGATTAGGCCACTTTCTTGCTAAGAAACTTAGATGATCAGTAGCCTACCAAGGACAGGGCAGTGGGAGTGGTTTGTCCCTGGAGCAGAGGAACAGTCTGCAAAGAATTTTAATACAAGAATAAAACTAAGTAAAGGCTGGTCCTACTTTTATCATCACCTCCATACTAAAACATTTATAAATAATGTCATTTATTAAATACTCTACCTTTCCAAATTCTTTATTTTGAGGGGATAGTGGTGAAGGGCTTTTGACATCAAGCATAGAGGGTTGAGTTAATCATATTCCTTGAGTTGATTGTTCAGGACACTTTCCAGTTTATTTATCATCTATTCGCCTTTATTTTTACTCCCCAGTCCCATTCTCCTCCTAGGCAACCATTCTAATATATTTAATGCATATCCTTTCCTTTGCATGGGAAACTAATACAGATGCCACAAACCCAGCATGGATTAGACCACTTTCTTGCTAAGAAACTTGGGGTGGAGCAGTGGCCTCCCAAGGGCAAGGAGTTGGAGTAGTCCACCCCTCCCATGCAGGCAATGAAAGGGAGCATTGTCTGTAGAGAATTTTAAAGCAAGAATAAAACTGAATAAATGCCAGACTTTTTTTTTTTTTAGTAAGGAAGATTGGCCTTGAGCTAACATCTGTGCCAATCTTCCTCTATGCCCCTGCAGCATGGCTGACAAGTGGTGTAGGTCCGCACCTGGGTTCCAAACCTGCAAATCTGGGCTGCCAAAGCAGAGTGTGCCAAACTTAACCACTAGGCCACCGGGCCAGCCCCTAGTCTTTTGTTTTATCATCAAGATACTCCAGCATTTCTAAATAATGCCAGTGAGAAAATAATTTCCTCCTCCAAAAATTTTTTTCCAAAGTTCTTTTGTATTTCTCATAGAAAATATTTTTTAAAAACAGCTTTATTAAGAGATCATATATCTTAATTAGTGGCATATAATAAACTTCATGAAGTGTACAATTTGATTAGTTTTGACCTATGTATTCACCTGTGAAACCACTACCAAAATCCAGAGAGTGACCATAACTGGGCCCTCCAGAGAAGGACACAAATGTGTTTTGTAAGCCTAGGTGCCAATGGGAAAGGAGCAAAGAGTTTCAGGGAAACTCCAGTATATTCTAGAGTCAGATCTAAGCTCCAGGAATGCCTAAAGATGTATTGCCACTCTGATTTCCTGAATTTCTGTCCACACATTGCATGCATGGTGCTATACACATTGAATACTTGTTCACAATAATTGGTCCAGTTCTCAAGAGCATTTAATATAGCTTAAATATGTAAGCTAGCTCAATTTTTTAAACAACATGTAAATATTTGAGCCTTGTATTTCTTGCATCCCTTTTGTGATTACTAGATTTTTTTCTATTTTAGTTGGGTTTTGTTTTGAAATTTTGCTTTTGTATGAACACCCAGCAGAAAAGTACTTAACTTTTTGCCAGCTATCTATTAACAGAAAACTTTGATTTGTAGTTTCAAAGATTAACCCTCAATGTTCTTTCATAACTGCCTTGACGTTTTGGGCTGTTCTGTTCTTTTAATTTTCTTTTGCTTTTTTGTGTTTTTTGTTTGTTTTTACTTTTGCTTTTAAGACCACTAAATTTGATTTTGTTTTGCTCGGGAAAAATAAAACCTCAGAAGTTTCCTCATGCTTCTTGGTAATCCTTCTCTCCCACCTCTCTCTGCAACTCCATCTATAAGCCGCCACTGATCTGCTTTCTGTCCTCATATAATAGTTTTTATTTTATATAATTTTATATAAACGGAATCATACAGTATTCACTATTTTTGTCTGACTTCTTTCACTCAACTTAATTATTTTGAGATTCATCCATGTTGTGTTTATCACAGTTCATTCCTTTTAAGTGCTGAGAAGAATTCCACTATAGGGGTTTATGATGAATTGTTAATGGATATTTGGGTTGATTCCACTTTTTGCCCAAAAAAATTAAAAAGATAAAAATATTAATATTTGGCCATCATAAATAATGACTGCTAGTGGGCATGAGGTTTCTTTTTGTAGTGATGAAAATGTTCTGAAATTAAATAGTGGTGATGGTAGCACAACTATGGGAACATATAAAAACCTACTGAATTGTATATTGTAAAAGGATGAATTTTATGATGTGTGAATTATATGTCAATCAAAAAATGTATACTCTTTAAATATTTCATTTCTAGATGATTTTTTAAAGATATAATTATGCATGTGTGCAAAATTATGTGCATGGATGGTCAATACAGTATTTCTTTAATATTGAAAAATTTGCAGCAAAGAATTGAGACCAGTTAAATCCTGCCATATTTACAATTTGACTGTATATAGAACTAAAAAAGACAATGTAGACACCAAATTTAGTTGCCATTTATTGATCATTTGTTATGTAGCAAGCATTGTGCTATGTGATTTACATATATTATTTCAGTTAAAAATTTAATGAGCCTTGTGAGTAAGGTTATCATCTTCATTTTATAAACCAAGAACCAGAGGATTAAAGGTATTCACTGGATTAAATATATTCACTTGCTCAAACTCATGCAGATAGTTAAGCGACATAAGAAAGTCTTGAGTAAAAGATCATTTACTTTAAATCCTACACTATTAAAAAAAACAGGGGGCCGGTGCTGTGGCCGAGTGGTTAAAGTTGTGCATGCTTCGCTTCAGGGCCTGGTTTCGCGGGTTTGGATTCCAGGTACGAACCTACTCCACTCATCAGTCATGCTGTGGCAGTGTCCCATATACAAAGTAGAGGAAGATTGGCATATATGTTAGCTCAGGCCCAATCTTCCTCAAGCAACAAAATTTTAAAAATAAATAAATAACTATTTAAAAAAAAAAACCAGGGGCCAGCCCCATGGCTTAGCGGTTAAGTGTGCACTCTCCGCTACTGGCGGCCCGGGTTCGGATCCCGGGCGAGCACCAACACACTGCTTGTCCGGCCATGCTGAGGCAGCATCACATATACAGCAACTAGAAGGATGTGCAACTATGACATACAACTATCTACTGGGGCTTTGGGGAGAAAAAGGGAAAAAAGTAAAAAAGGAGGAGGATTGGCAACAGATGTTAGCTCAGGGCCGGTCTTCCTCAGCAAAAAGAGGAGGATTGGCATGGATGTTAGCTCAGGGCTGATCTTCCTCACAAAAAAAAAAAAATTCTTAAAAAAAGAAAGCAACAGCAACTTCATTGAGGTATAATTGACATATGATATGCACTTTTGAAAAACTGTACAACTTGGTAAGTTTTGACATATGTTTAAAACTATATAGTCATCACCACAATCAAGAGAGTGAATATATCCATCACCCCCCAAATTTTTCTTATATCTTTTTGTAATCTCTCCTTCCTGCACCTCCTCCAATTCTCATTCCCAAGCAGCCATGAATCTGTTTTCTGTCACTATGTATTTGTTTGAATTTTCTGGAATTTTATATAATGATGAGATCATAGAGTACATGCACTGCTTTGGCTGGCTTCTGTACTCAGAGTAATTATTTTGAGATTCATCCGTATTGCAGTGAATATCAATAGTTTATTCTTTAATAGTATTCTATTGTATGGATATAGCACTATTCACTCAACTGCTATACATTTGAACTGTTTCCAGTTTGGGGCTATTATAATTAAAACTGCTAAGAACATTCCTGTGCAAGTATTTATGTGGGCATACGCATGCATTTCACTTGGGTGAATACAAATGAGTGAAATGGCTGGACTGTATGGTGGATGTATATTTATATATTTAAAGAACTGCAAAGCTGTTTTTCAAAGATGTACCATTTTGCATTTCCACCAGCAGTGTGTGAGTTTCATTTTTTCCTCATCCTTACCAGCACCTGGTATGGTTACTCTTTCTAATATTAACCATTTCAATAGGTATTTAGTGGTTTCTCATTGTGCTTTTATTTTCCATTTCCCTAGTGATTAATGATATTGAGATTTATTTACATCCAAAAATCTCTAGTAACATGTTTGTTAAAATCTTTTACCAATTTTCATTGTTTTTAAAACTTTCTTTTTATTGAGTTTTGAAAATTTTTTGTATATACTGTGATACAAGTTTATCAGAAATATAATTTGCAAATATTTTCTCCCAGTCTGTGGATTGCTTTTTATTCTCTTGACACTGTCTTTTGAGGGGAATAAGTTTTAAATTTTGATGAAGTCCAATGTACTATTTTGTTCTTTTATGGATCATGATTTTGGTGTCATACCCAAGAAATCTTTACCTAAACCAATGTTTGAAGATTTTACATTTGCCTTTGGTTTTCTGCACTTACAATATGATATGACTGAGTGTGTTTTGTTTTGTTTTGGCTTGGTGTTCTTTGAGCTTCCTGGATCTGTGGTAATACCATTAATTTGGAGACTTGCAGTCGTTATTAACTCAAATATTTCTTCTGCACCATTCTATTTTTCTGTCATTCCAATTATGCATATATTATACCTTTTGGAATTGTCCCATAGTTTTTTGATGTTCTGTTCTCTCTCTTTTTTTTTCTTTTTGTATTTCAGTTTGTAAAGTTTTTGTTGACTTATCTTCAGGCTCACTGATTCTTATCTTAGCTGTGTGGAGGATAATAACGAGACCATCAAAGGCATTCTTCATTTCTGTTACAGTGTTTTTGATTCCTAGTATTTCCCTTTGACTCTTTCTTAGAATTCTTATTTTTCTGCTTACACTACCCATCTTTTCTTGCAAGTTTTCGACTTTTTCCATCAGAGCTTTTAACGTATTATTCATGGTGATTTAAAATTCTTTGTCTGATAATTCCAACACCTGGTTCAGTTTCTTGCTTTGTCTCTTGAGACTGTGTTTTTCTTACCCTTTGGTAGGCCTTGTAATTTTTTGTTGAAAGCCAACATGCTGTATCAGCTAAGTAGAATTGAGTTAAACAGGCCTTTAGTGCCAGGATTTATGACAATCTGGTGAGCAGTTAGGTGTAGCTATAGGTGTTTGAGGTTTCAAGTTCCTGTAGGTTCTTTATTTCCCCCTTCTTGACTTTGTATTTCCCTTAGTACTACTCTTCAAAAGAGTCTGCATGGTGCAGCTCTTTCAGCTGTAATCCACTGATATTATACTGGAGCCTTGTTGGTGTGCTGGCTGTGTTGGGGAGTGGAAGCATTCTATAATATTATTAGTAAACCTCAGTCTTCAATGATCCTGTGTTTCTTGGCTTTGATCTTCTCAAGTGTTCTTCCAGTGGTATAAGGATATCCTCCCCAACCCCTGAAGTGAGGTAGGAATGCTAGAGGGTGTTGTTATGGAGAAAAATCTGGGTATATTTCATGGTCATTACTCTTCCCCTTTCCCAGCCAGAGCCAGGAGAGTACCTTTCTTGGATTTTCACAATGATAACCTGGTAGGATTCCTGCCAGTAAATCCCACAAGTGTGCCCCTTTCCATCTGCCAAAAGTGTGGGCCCCAGGAATTTCTCACTCTAATGCTTGTTCACACTTAGCCTGCAGAAATTCATCAAAATTACCATTTTAGTGTTCCTACCAGTGCACGGTCACAGTAGCTTCCAGTCTAGGTAAGCAGACATTGGCTGTGACTCTCTGGATTTCCCTGTCTTTCCAGATTTCTGAATGTCTGTCACCTCAACTCTCTGATGGGTCCAAGAAAAGTCGTTGAATTTCAATTTGTCCAACTTTTTTCTTGTTGTAATTATAGAAATCATGGCTTCTGTCTTAGTCTATTCGGGCTGCTATAACAAAAATACCATAGACTGGGTGGCTTATAAACAACAGAAATTTATTTCTTATAGTTCTGGAAGCTAGAAGTCCAAGGTCAGGTACCAGTATGGTCAGGTTCTAGTGAAGGCCCTCTTCCAGTTTGCAGACTGCTGACTTACTGCATCTTCACATGGTGGAGAGCAGAGAGGGGAAGCAAGCTCTCCTGTAACTTTTTTAAGGGCACTAATCCCATTCATGAAGGCTCTACCTTCATCTAACACTAATTACCTCCCAAAAGCCTCACCTCCTAATCTCATCACAACAGGGGGTAGGGTTTCAATGTGTGAATTTGGGGGAGATACAAACACTCGGTTTGTAACATTTTGCCCCGACCCCCCAAATTCATGTCCACTGGCATGCAAAATACATTAATTCCATCCCCCAAATCCCAAAAGTCTTAACTCTTTCCAATATCAACTCTAAAGTCTAAAGTTCAAAGTCTCATCTAAAATGTCATCTAAATCAGATATGGGCAAGATTCAAGGTAAGATTCATCATGAGACAAAATTCTTCTCCACCTGTGAATATGTGAAACCAAACAAGTTATACACTTCCAAAATACAATGGTGGGACTGGCAAAAGGTAGTTCCATTCCAAAAGGGAGAAATAGGAAAGTAGAAAGGAGTGATGGGTCCCAAGTGAGTCCACATTCTAGCAAGGCAAACTCCATGAGATCTTAAGCCTTGAGAAGAATTCTCTTTGGCTCCATGCTCTGTCCTTCAGGCCCACCAGGGCAGCAATCCCACCTTCCAGACACACTGGGGCAGTGGTCTTGCCTTCCAGACCCAATGGAACAGCAATCCAGCCTTCCAGACCCACTGAGGTGGAGGTCTCGCCTTCTGAACCCACTGGCTCTGCCTTGTGGCCCCAGCTCACAGCTCTGGACAGTGCCTCCCATAGCTCTGGGAGGCTGTCTGGCCTATTGAAAGCAAAGCAATGGCCTCCCTTTTGAAATTTAGGAGGCAGCCCTAATAATTTCTGAATCACCTTCAGGATCATTCTTCTCCTTTTTCGAAAAATAGTGCATGTTCTCAGCCATATAGCTCTATGGTCCCATCCTGTAAAATCCAAGTTCAACAGTCTTTCTTCATTCCTTCTCATCTTCTTCCCTTTTGGTTCAAAATGGCAGTTTTCCTCTGGGGTAGCTGATAAAGTATGCCATTCATGCAAATACTAATTTCCCTATTAAATGGTCACTTGGCCACACCCTTAGTGTTTTTTGCAATATGGATAGGCTGAGAATTTTCCAAATCTTTAAATTTTGCTTCCTTTTTGCTTAACAATTCCATCTTTAAATTATTTCTCTCTTCTTGAATTTTGCTATAAGCAATCAGGAGGAGCCAAAGCAAATGAGTATATTTCAATAACAATAATCTTCCCTTGGTATTTTCAAGACAAAGCTTTGCAAGTTTGCTTTCACCTATTTAATGTTTTATTTTTTATTGGCAATTAATACAAACTTTATTTTTATGCGAGCAAATGTTATATATTTTGGCTTGCAAACTCTTAAAAATAATAGGAAGCAATTGTAAAAACTATCTATTATAGTTGAGATAATTTATCAAACAACATTATGTTAACAGAAGCATGTATATTTGCTGTAGGGGTAATCTGTACATGGTTTAGTTTGTATGCAATATTCAGCATAGTTTAGGGGAGAATCAACTAATTATAGTTTGCAATGGATTAAAGTCACAAATATTAATATTTCCTCTTTTATTATTGAAATATAATCATTTGCTTTCATTAGCATGATTTCTATTTTCTCCTTCACTGACAGTTGTGCAAATTAAAACATTAATTAAAAGGGAGGTAATAGCATTTTTGAATTTATTAGAGTTTTAAGGGCGTTAGTTGTCTCACTGAAAATCAAACATACTCCTGAAATTCTAGAACAATTTGTTCTGATTTCATGGTTGCATTTACAGAATTCAATGCATTAGAAAGTTTGGCAATTTCCATAATATTTGGATTTGGCTTAATAATACGTTTTTTTAATATACTTTTTTACCATGTGTAACCATAAATATCCTTTCAATGCAAATCCATGAGAAAGTACTCCTGGGGAGAATCCTTTTTAGGAAATAGTGTTCTGTTAATTATACTTCAGGCTTTCTTCTAAATCTGAGAAGACAAACAATGTTCTAATACATTGTTCCCAAACATATGTTTAAATAATTAATTTACTTTTTAAAAATTTATAGTATTGTCTTGACAAGCCAATAACTACACTCTGGCAAATAACTGTATTATAAATTCAGAAGTTGACGTCTGCAGAGGTCAGTTGTTAGTGATGGAATATGTTCTTTCTCTTATGAATACTGAAGCTGGACTTTAAGTGCACCCGTACATGAGAACTTTGAGTGAAGCATGGTGATTAAATGAATTTGCATACCTTTTGTGAACACCATTTAGCTAGGTTGACTTCAGACAGTTATAGTCACCTCTTCTCAGATGACAGAGGCATGGTTTTGGAGAAGTAGGAGTCTAATTGAAATCATTGCAGTCATTTGGCATACAAATAAGTACAATTTAATATGTGCCATACAAATTATTTTGTTATATGAAGTTAATATTTTGAGTAACAAATTTTGAAATTTTGTTGATTTATGCTCCTATCTTTATCATGTACTTCCTTTTGCTTATCTGGGTTTAATTTGTTCTTATTTTTGTAGTTTCTTAAAGTGGAAATTTTGATCAAGTTTTTAGACATTTTTTATGTAGGACTTTAATGCTCTAAACTTGTATTTAATCATTGCCTTGGCCGCATCTCACAAATATTGATATGTTGTGTTTTCATTTTCATTCATTTAAAAATGCTTTATAATTTTCCCTTTGATTTCTTCTTTGACCCATGGGTTATTTTCTCCAGGTATTTTTTGATTTCTTCTTTGATTTCTTCGTTAACCCAGTCGTTGTTCAGTAGCATTTTGTTTAATCTCCATGTATTTGTAGCTTTTCTGATTTTCTTCCTATAGTTGATTTCTAGTTTCATACCGTTGTGGTCAGAAAAGATGCTTGGTATTATTTCAATCTTCTTAAATTTATGGAGACTTGTTTTGTGGCCTAATACGTGATCAATCTTGGAGAATGTTCCATGTGCATTTGAAAAGTACGTGTATTCTTCGGTTTTTGGATGGAATGCTCTGTATATATCTACTAGGTCCATCTGTTCTAAGGTGTCGTTTAAGGCCAATGTTTCCTTATTGATCTTCTGTTTGGATGATCTATCTGTTGGTGTAAGTGGAGTGTTAAAGTCCCCTACTATTATTGTGTTACTGTCTATTTCTGTTTTTATGTCTGTTAATAATTGCTTTATATATTTAGGTGCACCTACATTGGGTGCGTAGATATTTACAAGTGTTATATCCTCTTGTTGGATTGTTCCCTTGATCATTATGTAATGCCCTTCTTTGTCTCTTTTTACAGTTTTTGTTTTAAAGTCTATTTTGTCTGATATGAGTACTGCTACCCCAGCTTTCTTTTCATTGCCATTTGCGTGGAGTATCTTTTTCCATCCCTTCACTTTCAGTTTGTGAGTGTCTTTAGGTCTGAAGTGTGTCTCTTGTATGCAGCATATATATGGGTCTTGTTGGTTTATCCAGTCAACCACCCTATGCCTTTTAATTGGGGCATTTAGTCCATTGACGTTTAAAGTAGCTATTGATAAGTATGTACTTACTGCCATTTTTAACTTTTTTATTTTTTTTTCCTCAGTGTTTAAGTAGTCCTTCTCTGTTCCTTACTTCTTCTATACAGAATTGATGGTCACTTTAGTTTGACCTCTGTCTGAAAGCTGTACTCTTTAACTACCCTCCTCCCTCCTTTTATGTTTTTGATATCATATCTAACCTCTTTTTTGTGCATTTGTATCCATTACGTTCTAATCGTGGAAATAGATAATTTTTCCTATTTGTGGTCTTCTCTTTTCCCCTTAAATCAGTCCCTTTAACATTTCTTGTAACACTGGTTTCTTGGTGACAAACTCCTTTAATTTTTGCTTATCTGGGAAAATTTTGATCTCTCCTTCCATTTTGAACGATAACCTTGCTGGGTAGAGTATTCTTGGCTGTAAGTTTTTTCCTTTTAGCACTTTAAATATATCGTGCCATTCTCTTCCTAGCCTGAAACGTTCCTGCTGAGAAGTCAGCTGATAGCCTTATGGGGTTTCCTTTGTATGTAACTTGACATTCTCTTGCAGCTTTTAGGATTCTCTCTTTATCTTTAATTCTGGACATTTTGATTATGATGTGTCTTGGTGTGGGCCTCTTTGGGTTTATCTTGTTTGGGGCTCTCTGTGCCTCCTGTACCTGGATGTCTGTTTCCTTCCTTAGGTTAGGAAAGTTTTCATCTATTATTTCTTGAAATAGATTCTCTGCCCCCTTGTCTCGCTCTTCTCCTTCCGGGACACCTATAACATGGATGTTAGTGCGCTTGATGTTGTCCCAGAGGTCCCTTAGACTGTCCTCACTCTTTTTAATTCTTTTCTCTTTTACCTGTTCACCTTGGGTAATTTCTTCTAGTCTTTCTTCCAGCTCACTGATCCGTTCTTCTGTATCCTCTACTCTGCTTTTGAGTCCCTCTAATGAGTTTTTCATTTCCAGTATTGTATTCTTCATTTCTGATTGGTTCTTTTTATATCTTCCATTTCTTTGTTGACATTCTCACTGAGTTCATCTATTCTTCTCCCCAGATCAGTGAGCATCCTTAACACTCTTAGTTTGAACTCTCTGTCAGGTAGGTTGCTCATTTCTGTTTCACTTAGTTCCTTTTCTGGGGTTTTGTCCTGTTCCCTTACTTGGAATGTATTCTTTTGCCTCCTCATTTTGCCTCTTTCCCTGTGCTTGTGTCTCACGTATTAGGTAGGTCAGCCACGTCTCCTGCTCTTGGATAGGTGACCTTATGTAAGTGATGGCTTAGGAGGCTTCCAGTGTGCTTCCCTCAGTTCTCAATGTTCCAGGGGTGGCCCTATGTGGGCTACGTGTGTCCTTCTATTGTGGCCTGTTAGCTCTCCCTATAGGCGCCCAGGAGGCTGAGTTATGCTCCTGGCCAGCTGTTGTAATGCTCAGCTGCTTGTAGTTGTTGTGGGCCCTTCAGTCTCTTTATCAGGTGTGGGGAGCCCCAGCACAGTTGGCTGTAAGTTCTAATACCACATTTGTGTTGCAGTATTTCTTTTAAGTGAGTAGGCCCCCAGTGTGGCAGGTTGTTAGGCTCAGGGCCTTAGAATTGCTGTAAACCTCTAGCCTATTAGGTCTCTTGTCAGCTCTCTGAGGATTGCAGCTGGGTGGGGCTGGCCTCAGGCACAGGAGCACCCAATTGTTTCAGGCTTTGGAAGGTGGGGCAAACCTCCTATGTGGGTCTTTGAGAAGAACAAGTCTTCTGCAGCTGACAAGCCCTGCCGCCCAGAGGTCCACACACACAGTCAACACAGTCCTGCCCCGTGTGAGTGCCCCGACCTCCCCAAGCGGACCCAGTCTCTCCACGGCGGGAGCCCCACACACTCCGCCACCACCCCACACTCTCCACCCGCTCCTTGTGCACACCCTGCCCCGCTGAAGTCAGCTCAGTTGCCAGGCTGCAGAAAATCCAGTCACCAATCTATGCAGGCCCACACGTTGCCTGAGGGCTTGTTGTTAGGTGGGGCCAGTCTCTAGGGTGGGCTGCCTGCCATGGCTGAGCTGGATTAAATCGGTGCTCTAGCGGGTGGAGCAGACCCTGGGCTAGCAGGTCTCAGGGAAAACTCCTATGGCGTCTGTGTCAGCACGCTCACACCAGGCCACAACAATGGCCGCCGCCAATGTCCCAGTCCCTGGAGAGGTCTCACCCCTCACCGAGATGCACTCAGGGCCTGTTAGGTGAGTCTCTTGTCACCAAAGCAGTGTGCACCTTTCTTTCTGGTGATTTTAGGATGCTTTCTGGAACGGGTGAGTTTGTGTGCGGGCCCTTTAAGAGCCAGTTTTAGTTTCTTTGTGAACCGGGTTTTCTGGGGGTGCTCCCCAATGCTTTAGTAGCAAGCTAGGTCAGATATTATGCCACTGGTGTCGATTGTGCTGGGTCCACAAAATGCCCACAGCGGGGGCGCTCCCCGGCTCAGGGCCCCGCGCCTCCAGGGAGGCTGCGTACCTGGGAGCTGCTCCCGGCGGCCGGCCGTGACGCTGGCGGCTTGTGAAGGCGGCGTTTTTCCTCTCCGGAAGGGAGTCTCTGCCTCTTCCACCCCAGTTAGGATTGTCCGTTGTTGCAGGAGTTCCTCTCATCCAGTTTTCAGTTCTGTCTCAGGGGTAATTTTTCCACGAGTAGTTGTAAATTGGCTGTGTCCGCGGGAGGAGGTGAGTTCAGAGTCTGCCTACGCCGCCATCTTGACTCCGCCTCGACCCATGGGTTATTTTGAAGTGTGTCATTTGGTTTCCATGTATTTGGCTATTTTCCTGATTTTTGTTCATTTTGGAATTTTAATTTCATTCCTTTGTCGTCAGAAATAATATTTTGCACAATTTTAATTCTTTTAAATTCATTGAGTTTTCCTTATGGCCCAGAATATTGTCTATATTGGTAAATGTCCTATGTACACTTAAATAGATATATATTCTGATGTTGTTGGGTGGAGTATTCTATAAATGTCAATTAGGTTGAGTGTTGTTCAAGTCTTCTATACCTTACTGATATTTTTTCTAATTATTGCAAAGATAACTAGGAGAGGAGTGTTGAAGTCGCCAAATATAATTGTGGATTTTTCTATTTCTTCTTTCAGGTCTACTCTGTGAAGTTCTATTGTTAGCTGCATACACACTTAGAATTGTTATATTCTCTTGGAGAACCGACTCCTTTATAAATAGCTAACGCCCTTCTTTATCTCCGGTAATATCCCTCGTTCCGAAGTCTACTTTGTCTGATATTAATATAGCTACTCCACCTATCCTTAGATTTTTGTTTTTATGCTATATATTTTTACGTCCTTTTACTTTTTAATGTAACTGCTTCTTTTTATTTGAGAAGGATTTCTTATATATAGCCTATATTTGTGTCTTGCCTTTTTAAATTCAACTCATTTTTTACTTAGTGTTTTAGAAACTTTGTATTTAATGAAATTATAATTATGGTTGGATTAAAATCTACCATCTTGCCAGCAATTGTCTATTTATTACATCTCCTCTAAGTATATTTTTTCTTCTCTTTATGGTTTCTTTTAGATTATTTTTATTCCATTTAATCTCCATCATTAAGCAGGGGTCAACAAGCTATGCCCCATGGGCCAGCTGCCTGTTTCTACATAAATAAGGTTTTACTGGAACACAGTTAAGCCCATTCCTTTACATATGTAACACTATAAAAGCAGAGTTGAGTAGTTAAACAGAAATCATATGGCCCGGAAGTTTAAAATATTTACTATCTGGTCCTTTAAAGAAAGTTTGCCAACGCCTGCACTACTGAGTTGTTGCCCTAGGGTTCAAAATGTGCACCCATAATTAATCTTACCTTCAAATTATATTCAAATAATATTTGACTTTGGTAAGGAAAGACCTTCACCTATGCGTGGAGGCACTCTGGAGCATGCTGTGACCCAAGGTCTAGTGGTGCAGGACACCAAATATCGGCATGTGGCAGCTCCATGTCTGCAGGGTGGTAATGTCTCATCGGCTCAGGCCACTAGGGTCCATGACATTACTACTGTGTGATCCTTGGCGAGTGCTGCAGGGGGTTGCAATGGCTGCAAATGTCATTAAGGTCCTCAGCAGTACCTCCAGGTCCAATGGCTAGGGACCAGGGCAGTCAGCAGTGGTGGCCAGAGCTGGTGGCATGCACACACTCAGCTGCGGGAGCCAGCCGCATGCGCCTGTGTAGTGGCAGGGACAGGCTGCACACACATATGTAGTGGTGAGGGCTGGGACCAGCAGTGGGGCTAGGTTCAACTGCAGGTGCACTAGAAGCTGCAGGTGCCCTGTCACTGTGCACTAGCTGAACTGGTATCAACCAGGCACACACATGGTGGTGGAGGCCAATAACTGGAGTCAGGCTGGCAGGGTACAGGTGCACAGCTGCAGCTGCTAGCTTCAAGTGAGCCCAATGGTGCAGGCCAGTGACAGGAGACAGGGCAGGATCCGGGCCTACAAGCAGCTATGTGGCCTTGGCTCTCAGCCTGTACTTCTGTGGCTGCAGGGTCTCACCTCAGGCATGTGCATGGCAGTGGAGGCCAGTGACAAGAGTCATGCTGGCAGCATGCAGGTGCATAACTGCAGGGGCTAGCCATGAGAGCATGCACAGTGGTGGGGCTCAGCCATGGGGGTCTAGGCTGGCATTTTGCGCACACACAGATGCAGAGACTGGGGCTGGCTGCCAGTGTACAACCCAGGCTCCAGTGGGAGGGGAGGGGAGAAAGTTGGGAGGGACTCAGCTGACTAGTATCTGCAAATGTGAAAACAGGTAGAGTGAAAACCTCAGTGACAAATCTACAGGGTTTCTGCGGAGGCTCTGCTGGTCATTGGTTTCTTCAGTGGTGAAAGCTGCTGAGATCTTTTCAGAACAATCTGCTGGGGTCTGTGATGAGGTCCTCAGTGATGAAAGCTGAGGGGATCTGCAGTGTCCACAAAGACTGTTGAGGTTCTTAGCATCACAGGCTGCTGGGGTCCTCTGCAGAGCAGAGCAGGGCACTGGGAACCAGCTCCTGCAGTGTGGCTGATATTGGTTACCCCTGCCCTTCTTCCTTGTTTCTAGCTGTCTCTAAACGTCTCAGCTTTGCTGGTCTCTGGGTGAGGTGAAACTGCAGTGAGTCCTTTGAGCAGTGCCATGAAAGGCTGAGGAAGCTGGTCACTCACCCCACCATCCTTTTCCCAGCAAGGGGAACTCTGTTGATCCCAGGAGTTCCCTTTTCTTGCTGAGCAGTGCTGCCTTGGGAGATAGGAAGACGCAGGAAAAATGAAGCTATTCTTCCTATCCTTTATTGTGTAGTTATTCTCAGGTTTTTTGTTCCACCGTGTTGCTGAAGCTTCTTAAGTTAACTCCTGATCTCCCCCAGATGCATTTTCGTTCATGGATAGCTATCTAATTGTTGACTTTTGTGGGTGGATGGAGGCTGGAGTCTCCTACTCCACCATCTCGGTGATATCACTCCCTAGTTCCCAGAGATCTTGATCACCTTTCTTTTCTAGAAGATACCACAGTGGACCATTACATTGATGACATTGTGCTGATCGCACCTAGTGAGCAAAAAGTAGCAACTACTCTAGAATTATTGTTAAGACATTTGCTTGCCAGAGAGTGGAAAATAAATCTGACTGAAATTCAGGGGCCTTCTACCTCAGTGAAATATCCAGGGGTCCAGTGGTGTGTGGCGTGTGGAGAAATCTCTTCCAAGGTGAAGGATAAGTTGTTGCATCTGGCCCCCACTACAAACAACAAAGACGCACAATGTCTAGTGGGCCTCCTTGGGTTTGGAGGCAATATCTTCTTCATCTAGGTGTGTTGCTCCAGCCTATTACACTGTGACCAGAAGAGCTGTTCATGTTGAATGGGGCCCAGAACAAGAGAAGGCTCTGCCATAGGTCCAGGCTGCTATGAAAGCTGCTCTGCCTCTTGGGCCATATCATCCAGCAGATCTAATGGTTCCTGAAGTGTCAGTGCAGATAGGGATGCTGTTTTGAGCCTTTGACAGGCCCCTATAGGTGAATCACAGTGCAGACCTTCAGGATTTGGGGAGCAAGGCCCTACTCTCATCCGTAGGTAACTACTCTCCTTTTGAGAATCAGCTCTTGGTCCACTACTGGGCATGAGTAGAGGCTGAACACTTGACCATGGGACACTAATTTACCATGCTGCCTTAGCTGCACATCATGAACTGTATGCTATCTGACCCACAGAGCTATAAATTTGGGCATACACTGCAGCACTCCATCATCAAATGGAAGTAGAATTTACATGATTGTGCCTGAGCAGGCCGTGAAGGTACAAGTAAGTTATGTAAAGAAGTGAACCAAATGCCCATGGTCCCTACTCTGAGTATACTACCTTCTCTCTCCCAGCCTGCATCTATGATCTCATGAAAGAAAACTAAACAAAGTCAGTTGATACCAGTTCAGAGAGTCAACAACTTGTATCAGAAACATTGCTATCTAAAAGCTTCTGCTCTGAGCCCCAATAGGATTAGGATATTGACAAGACGCTCCCCAATTCCTCCACAACTAAGTCGTGTTCTTCATTTGGTCCAAAGTTACTTTGACTTTAGAGCTTCTTACGGTTAGAAGAACTCCTAAGTACTGCCTTAAATCAGAATGGAATCTCAAAGATACCTATCTCCAGAGGTGAGAAGAAACCCAAGTGTTGCATCTCCTAACAGCAACTTAGTCTGCCTTTATATTCAGTCACATATAATGTCAGCCATAACTATAAGTTACAGAATGTCAGTGTCAGTTCTGAAAGGGTCCTACAACTTACTTCCTGGAAACATCACTTTCTGTAAAAATGGGTTCCTTCTCTGGGTTCCTTCAATATATCCCCTGGTTCTCTAATAGAACTTTCTGGAGTGGAATACTTACTCTGTTTTCATTGCTGATAAAAGTTGTTTTTCCCATTTGTATATTTATTTAGTTGATTAACGATAATTTAGAAGAAGGGAGTAGTGTGATTATGCTCATGCTCGTACTGCTATCTTAACTCAGAAATAACGCTGGCCTTAGTTACTTGAATCAGCATGCCATTTAGCTTCTGTGTGTGTGTGTGTGTGTGTGTGTGTGCGTGTACGTGCTTTGGTGTGTACATGCATTTACATGTCTGTCCATAGGACTAGGTGAATGTTTTTTCCATGCCGCATGCCAGTGTTCGGTCTATGTCCAACTACATAAGTACCGATAGAGTAGACAAGATCTTATCCACTAGTCTCCAGAGGAAAATCAATGAGGGAGGCCACCAGCAAACAGACACTAACTCTTTTCTTCTTATTTGAAAATTACAGTACCTCCAAGGGCAAAAAAGGTATCTTGTTTTTGTTTTGGAATTTTTAACAACACTATTTGTCCTTAAAGTAAGGAAGATTAATGATCTAATAATGTGGCTAATTTTTACATATATAAATTTCCTCTTGTCCCATTTTCCTTTGTTTGCTGTTTTAAAAGTATATTTGTCCCAATTTAAAATTATAAACTCAAATATTAAAAGACAAAAAAATAGAAAGTTAAAATAGACAAACCCAAGTCTTGGCTATTGTGAATAACGCTGCAATGAACACAGGGGTGCATGTGTCTTTATGCATTGGTGTCTTCAAGTTTTTTGGATAAATACCCAGCAGTGGAATAGCTGGATCATATGGTAGTTCTATCCTTGATTTTTTGAGGAATCTCAATACTGTTTTCCACAGTGGCTGCACCAGTTCGCACTCCCACCAGCAGTGTATGAGAGTTCCCTCCTCTCCACATCCTCTCCAACACATGTTGTTTCCTGTCTTGTTAATTATAGCCATTCTGATGGGCGTGTTCATTGCAGCGTTATTCACAATAGCCAAGACTTGGAAGCAACCTAAGTGCCCATCAAGAGACGAATGGATAAAGAAGCTGTGGTATATATACACAACGGAATACTACTCAGCCATAAGAAACGATGAAATCCAGCCATTTGTGACAACATGGATGGACATTGAGGGTATTATGCAAAGTGAAATAAGTCAGAGGGAGAAGGTCAAATACTGTATGATTTCCTTCATTTAGTAGTAGATAATAACAACAATAAACAAACACATAGAGACAGAGATTGGATTGGTGGTTCCCAGAGGGGAAGGGGGGAGGGAGGAGGGCGAAAGGGATAATTAGGCACATGTGTGTGGTGATGGGTTGTAATTAGTATTTTGGTGGTGAACATGATGTAATCTATGCAGAAATAGAAGTATAATGATGTACACCTGAAATTTATACAATGTTATAAACCAATGTTACTGCAATAAACAAAAAATTAAAAATAAATAAATGAATAAATTAAAAAAAATAGACAAAGCCATAGCCCCACTACGTAAAGACAACCCAATTAATTTGATATATACATTTTTCTTTATGTTGAAATATATTTGTGATCAACCTTACATAAAATTTGGTGTCTTGCCACCATTTTCAGGTACTTCTATTATTCAATCATACTTCCTGCCAATTTTGGAATGTAATTTTGAAGGAGGAACTATACATGTATACTTTACCTTAAATTTTTAAAAAATATAGGAAATAATTTTTTCCATATTTTTGGGTCTTTATATTTCAAGCAGTAGAAACTATGCAAATTCCCTTCAGCCAGGGAGGATGATTATTCCAAGTGTGAGTGTTTAATTGGACTCTCCAGCCCCAGTGCTGAGGTAATTTCAGATGTAGAGGTTTTTAGCCAAGAAAGTTTGTCAATTCCTTTATGAGAGGAGAGATTTAGGTTTTTTTCCTTAGTTCCTCCACAGGGGATGAATAAACACGTAAAGCAGTGATGCCTTTGGTAAAGACCATGTGCTACTACTCTGGAAGCTGCTGAAGATGCTTAAAGTCAATGCTACTAATGTTCCAAGTGAATTTTCTCAAAGATGATAATTTAATGAAAACAGTTTCATCTCAACCAGTGTGATAAATCTGACCACTAATGACACAAAAATTAAGAATTACTAATTATTCTTTAAATTGGTGCAAAGTTACATTGACTTTAGAGCTTCTTAGAGGAAAAGCAATTGATTCTCATCTCATTCCCTCGATGAACTGTGGACCAAACATGAAGTGGCATGCCTTGAGTTAAGGGAATTTCTATCTCATGCTTTATCTGACAGACGAGAAAATTAAATGTCTCTTCAGAACCTACTTAAACAGATCTGGAAACAAATTGTCTAGAGACAAAGCAATGTATGTATATAAGATAATTATCAAGTTTTCAGTAGATTTAGTGGATCTTATTTACAATATTAATACCAAAGCTCTATCTAGTGGTCAAAAAAAGAACTCCAGGGGCCAGCCCAATGGTACAGTGGTTAAGTTCACGTGCTCTGATTCAGTGGCCTGGGGTTTGCAGGTTTGGATCTTGGGCATGGACCTTCACACTGCTCATCAAGCCATGCTGTGGCAGGCATCCCACATGTAAAGTAGAGGACGACAGGCACAGATGTTAGCCCAGGGCCAATCTTCCTCATCAAAAAGTGGAGGATTGGCAACAGATGTTAGCTCAGGGCTAATCTTCCTCACCAAAAAAAAAAAAAAAAAAGAAAAAAAAGAAGTTTCTGTATAAATCACTTATAATAACAAGCAACTAACTCAAAGAACTCTGTTTAAATTTGTGAATATTAATAAGAATGCTGCAATTCACTTATGGAGTTTATTATCTTTATATATAATTCATAACATATTTTATGAAATTTCCTTCATTGGGTTTGCATATATTATTGCAAATATAATACTAAAGTACACGATTAATTGCATTATAATGATCCATTTATTTTCCATTTTGTGGATACACAAAAATACAGATTCATTTTGAGATTACCAGCTTTATTTTGCAAGAAAAACTACCTCATCTTCTACGAATATAGTTAAGCTTATACTTGGCTGTTGCTGTTAAACTATATCCTTACTTGCTGAATAAGACCCTTTTGATCTACAACATCCTTAGTTTTTATCATTCTAGAGAATGAATGATAATGTCTAGTATTTTGTACCTAGAATCAAAATGGGTTCCTGTAAGTGTTTGGGTCTCAGGGCCTTAGGAAAAAATTGGAGGTAATCTTTATGTCCTTCAACAGCCTTTTCTTCATTCTGCATTTTTTTGCTCTCTCATTTAAAAAATTTGACTTTATTGAGGAATAATTTACTTAAAATGTATCCATTATAAGTGTACATTTTGATGAATTATGAGAAATTTATATAACTGTGTCATGTTAAAGAAAAAAATTTTTCCTGACCTTTGTTAAAGAACGATAAAGCAGACTTTCTTCAGGACCATCATGATAGGTGTAGTTACCACTACAGTGGCATCTTCCAGCAAGTGAGAGAGATTGGGCTCAACTCTTAATACAACAAGGAAAAGTGGAAATTTATAGCCATGGAGCAGGGTGGTAGTCAGTGGATGGAAAATTACTAAAAGAAAACATCAGAGGTAAAGGGGGATTCTGGCTAAACCAACCTAATGGGATTCTTGCTGAAGACAAGAAAGGGTGATCAGACATCACCTGGTGCATAGTTGGACAGTGATGAACCCTGTGATATATAGAGGGTGATCAGATATGGAGAATGAGGGATTTTGGTTAAACTGACTTAGCAAGATTCTTGCTAAAATTGAACAATGCAGAGATGAACATAGAAGTCCAAAAGTGGAAGCTGAGAAAGATCTCAATGGAGCCAGATTAGAGTTTTTCAAGGAGAGAATCTTTGTCAGTAACTACCACCATCATAAAAATATAAAAAATTTACATCACCTCAAAATTATCCTTTGTGTCTCTTTATAGTCAATCCCTAGAATCCTTGACCTCAGGCAAACATTGATCTGCTTTCTATCACTATTACCATAGATTTTGTTGTCCTTTCTAGATTTTTATATAAATGGAACCATAACCTAAGTAAACATGTGTGTCTGAATTCTTTTGCTAAGGATTATGCTTTTGAAATTTATCCATATAGTTGCTAATATAGTAGCTAGTTCCTTCATATTGCTGAAAAGTTTTCCTGTTTGAATACATCACACAGTCAGTTAAATAGGCATCTAAAAGTCTAAGAGAGAGGAACCTTCCTCTCTAATCAGAAGAGCTGTGCTCCCAAAAGTGTGCGGCAAACTTCTATTAATATTTCTTCTCACTCTCATTCCAATGCTCAGTCTCAGATGTTGGTAAAATTGTGGGACGAGTGTGGCATATCAGGGTAAATAAAGTCTCAGTTTTCTAGCCAAAGGACTATAAAGAGAATCTAAAAATACTGTTGAGATTGCAGAGAAGGAGGAGCTTAATAAAGCAACCCTATAAAGTTAATGGACTCCTAGGCTCACTCCAAAGCTGTGCATGTATGGATCTTCTCCTAAACAGCATATCAAAGACTTTGAGGCTGGAACTAAAAGATAGAACACTGCCCAGTTCTCAGACTGGCCACTATGTATTACACACATGAGACATATTCAAATAGTGTTGAAATTATATCCCAAAGATGCCTGGTTGAAACTTGATACCTGAACCAAACTGAGTTGATTACCTGCTAAAGCAAAACTATCAACATTCTCCAGAGGATTTAAATAAGAACAAGAATTTCATTAAACAATGATCAAAATATCTAGGATACAGTTCGAAATTGCTCTGCATGCAAAAGAACCAGATGCATTTACACTTGCATGGCCAAAGATAATTAACAGATGCCAATGTTGAGATGACACAGAAGTTGGAATTACTTGACAAAAACTTTAAAGCATCTGTTACAAATTTTCCAACAAAGGTGAACACTATGGAAAGGAATGGAAAGATAGAAAGACTAAGCAAATAAATAGAATTTATAAAGAATAAACAAATGGAAATAATAGAATGAGAAAATACAATAATTGAAATAAAATCACTGAATGAGTACAATAGCAGAATGGAAATGATAGAAGAATCAGTTAACTTTGGAGATAAATAAAAAGAAACTATCCAATCCTCAAAAAAGAGGAAAAAAATGGAAAATAAGTTCACAGAGCCTCAGGGACATTGAGACAATAACAAAAGTTCAAGCATGAGTGTCATCAGATTCACAGAATGAGAGGAGAACACGCAGTACAGAAAAAACATTTGAAAAAATCATTGCTGAAAACTTTCCAAATTTGGTGAAAGAGGTAAACCTTCACACTCAAGAAGTTCACTGAACCTTAAACAGATCTGATAAATCCAAAGAAATCCACACCCAGATCCATCATAATCAAACTGCTAGTACTAAAGGAAGAAAAAACCTTGAAAGCGTTCAGGAAAACAAATGAATTATTTAGGAGAGCAATAATTCAGAGAGTTGTCATCTCATAAGAAACCATGGAGGGAAAAGGAAGTGGCACACGATTTTACAGTGCTGAAAGAAAAGAACTATTGACCCAGAATTTTATGTTCAGTGAACATAGCCTTCAGGAATGAAGGGAAAATCAAGACATTCTCAGATGAAGGAAACTTAGAGAATTCATTACCAGAACTGATTTAATATAATTACTAAAGAGAAAACTTCAGAACAAAGGAAGATGATACCAAAAGGAAACTTGAAATATCAGGAATGGAGAAAGAACACCATAACTGGTAAATATCTGGATAAATATAATAAACTATTTTTTAATCTCAAGTTCTTTCAAACTATTTGATATTTGACAGCACAAATGTTAAAATTGTCTAATGGGTTTTTTCAATGTATGTAGGTATAATATACAAGATAATTATGACATAAAGGGGGAATAGCAAAGGCAGCTATATAGTGGCAAAGATTCTATATTCTGTAAGAAATGATAAAATGTTGATTGTAAGTAGACTGTGAAAAGTTGATTATGTATATGGCTATCCTGAGTAAATCTACTGAAAAAAATTTACCTACAGATATACAGAGAAAAACAATAGATCATTTAAAATGGAATATTAAAATATGTTCAAAAAATAACATAAAGGAAGGCAGGAAATGATATGGATATGAGAAAAATCTATGACCAATTTAATTTTTACAAGAGTGTCATGTCCATTTGATGGAGAAAGAACAATTTTTTTCAACAAGTGGTGCTTCAACAACTGGATTTCCACATGCAAAAGAATGAAGTTAGACAACTATGTCATACCATATACAAAAATTAACTCAAAATGGATCAAAATCTAAATATGAGAGCTAAAACCATGAAACATAGAAGAAAACATAGTGGTAAATATTCATGAGCTTGGATTTGGCAATAGATTCTTAGATATGATACAAAGAGCATGAGCAACAAAAGGAAAAATAGATAAATTTGCCTTCATTAACATCAAAAAATTTGGTACATTCAAGGATACTATCAAGAAAGTGAAATGACGACCTACAGAATGGGAGAATTTTTGCAAATATATTTGCAAATCATATATCTGATAATGGTTTAATATCCAGAATTTGTAAAGAACTAAAACTCAACAATGAAAAACTAAACACCACAATTAAAAAGTGGGCAAAGGACTTGAATAGACATTTCTACAAAGAAGATACACAAATGGCCAGTAAACACATGAAAAGATGCTCAAAATCCTTAGTAATTAGGGAAATGCAAATCAAAATCATAATAGATACTACTTCATACCTATGAGGGTGGCTATAACAAAAAAAAATGAAAATAGCAAGTGTTATCAAGGACATGGAGAAATTGAAAGTCTTGTACATTGCTGGAGGGAATGTAAAATGGTACAGGCACTGCAGAAAACAGTCTGACAGTTCCTCAAAAAGCTAAACGTAGAATTCCCATATGACCCATCAATTCCACACCTGAATATATACCAAAAATAAATGAAAAAAGGGACTCAAACAGATACTTGTATGCCAATGTTCATTGCAGCACTTTTCACAAGAGTTAAAAGGTAGAAACAACACAAATGTCCATGAAAAGAAGAATGGATAAACAAAACATGGTGTATACAAACAATGGAATATTATTCAGACATAAAAAGGAATGAAGTTCTGATACATGCTACAACATAGATGAACCTTGAAAACTTTATGCTAAGTAAAATCAGCCAATCAAAAAAGGACGGATATTGTATGATTCCACTTACATGAAATATCTAAAACAGGGAAATACATAGAGACAGAAAGTAGATTAGAGGTTATCTGGGCATGGAGGGAGGAACGAATGGGAGTTATTGCTTAATAGTTACAGAGTTTCTATTTGGAGTGATGAAAAAGTTTTAGAAACAGACAGTGAGGATGGTTGCACAACAGTGTAAATGTAACTAATGCTACTGAATTGTATACTTAATATAGTTAAAATGGCAAATTTACGGCATATATATATATATATATATATATATATATATATATATATAACCACAATTAAAAAAGAACAAACTGGAAACAAATAATATAGTGGTAGACCTAAATTCAAATGTGTCATTAATTACATTAAATGTAAATAGTGTAAACATACGAATTAAAAGACAGAGATTGTCAGAATGATTTTAAAAAGACCCGGCTACATGCTGTCTAGAAGGAGACCACTTCCGTTATAATGATATAGGTAGATTCGAAGTAAAAGGTTGGAAAAGGCATACTAATCAAAAGAAAGCTAGAGTGCCTATATTAATTTCAGACAAGGTAGACTTCAGAGCAAAGAAAATTACTAGGAATAAAGAGGGATGCTACACAGTAATAAAAGTTTCAATTAACAAAGAAGACAAAACAATCCTAAATGTATATGCAAATAACAAAAGAGATTGAAATTCATGAAGTAAAATCTGAGAGGTAAAGTAGACAAATCCACAGTTATAGTTGGAGACTCCAACACTCCTCTCTCTCTAATTGATAGACATAGTAGACAAAAAACCTAGAAATATACAGAAGAACTGAAAAATACTAGCAACTGATTGGATCTGATTGGCATGTATAGAACATTCTACCCAACAACAGCAGAATACACATTCTTTTCAAGTTCACATATGGCATTTGCCAAGATAGACCATATCCTGGTCTATCTTAAACCTTAACAAAAAAATAATCAGAAAATCTCCAAACACGTGGAAATTTAAAAAAATAAGAAATGCGCCTATCAAATAGGAAGTCTCAAGTGAAGTCAAAATATTATGTATTGAATGAAAATAACATACAACATACCAAGTTTGTGCATTGCAAGTAAAGCAGTGCTTAGAGGGAAATTTATAGAATTAAATGCTAATATTTGAAAAGCAGAACGCTTTCAAAACATTACCCTAAGCTTCTATCTTAAAAACTAGCAAAAGAAGAGCAAAATAAATCCAAAACAATATAAGGAAGAAAATAATAAAGATAAGAATAAATCCATTACGTTTAAAACAAAAAACAGAGAAAATGTGAAACCCAAAGCTTTTTCTTTTAAAATATCAAATAAATTGATAAACATCTAGCAAGACCTAAAAAGAAAAAAATGGGAGAAGACATAAATAATCAATAACACAAATAAAATAAAAGATAACACTATGGATCCTACATAAATTAAAATGATAATAAGAGAATATTATTAGCAGCACCACACATATAAATTTGACACCTTAGATGAAATGGATCAATCCCTTTAAAATCACAAACTACTAGAACTCTCCTAATATGAAAGAAATAATCTTAATAGTCATCAGCAAACCATAAATTGAATGGAACTCTGTCAACCTGATAAAAAGCATCTACAAAACGGAATGAAAAAGAGCACCTACAAAAACCTATTGCTATCTTTGTATTCTATCGTGAAAGAAAGGATGCTTTCCCACCTAATATCAAGAACAAAGCAAGGGTATCCACATTCAACATTCCAATCCAACACCATGTTGGAAGTTCTTCTCAGTGTAATAGGTAAGAAAAGAAATAAAAAGCATATGCATTTATCGGAATAAATAAAACTGTCTCTATTTGTAGATGGCATGAATTCTATACAGAAAATCTCAAGGAATCTACAACAACAAAAAGAATCCCTAGAACTAATAAGTGTGTTTAGAAGTGTCATAAGATACAAAGTCAACACATAAAAATCAAAATTATTTCTATACTCCAGCAATGATTAATGGGAAATCATATAGATACCATTTATAAATCCAAGAGAACATACATAGGATCTGTATGATGAAAATTACAAAACACTGAAGAAAGAAATTAAAGATGACAGATAAATGAAAAGACATACCATGTTTATGGATTAGAAGACTCAATATAGTAAAGATGTCAGTTCTCCCGAAATTGATCTACAGATCTAACATAATTATAATAAAAAATCCAGCATGATTTTTTTGTAGATATCGACAAGTTGGTCCTAAAATTTATATGGAAAGACAAAGGGATTAGAATAGCTAGGACTTTTTTTTAATGAAGAATAAATTTGGATGAATGAAACTACCTGATTTTAAGACTTAATATAAAGCTGCATTCTTCAAGTTTGTGTGGTTTGGTGAAGGTATAGGAACACAGACCAATGAAACAGCATGGTGAGTCACAAAATTGACTCATAGATATGGCCAGTTGAGTGTGAGAAAATTCAAAGTCAATGCATTGGAGAAATACTCTTTTGAATGTGATGTTGGAACATTTGAAATCCATATGCAAAAATAAGAACCTCGATCCATATCTCATATCATGTACAAACATGAACTCAAAATTGACCATAAATCTAAATGTAAAATGAAAACCATAAAACATTTACAAGCAAACATAGAAGAAAATTTTTATCTTCGCTTAAAAGAAAAAAGTAAACTAGACTTCAGCAAAACTAAAAGTTTTGTTCTGCATGAGACACATTGAGAGAATAAAAAGGTAAGCTAGAGAAAAAAATATTTGCAAATCGTGTGTATCTGACAAATTATTTTTTACTTTGGTATTTATCCTGATTAGTGTTCTCTGAGCTTCTTGGATCTGTCGTTTGGTGTCTTGTCATTAATCTTTAAAAATTCTTGGCCAATCATTCTTCTGCCACCTTTGTATGTATCTCTTTCTGTCTCTGTCTCTCTCATTTCTTTCTAGAACTCCAATAATGCCTATATTACACTGTTCAGTATGTCCCATAACTCTTGGATGTTGGTGTCAGTTCCAACACCTGTGTCACATCCTATCTGAATTTGGCTCTGATGATTGTTTTGTCTCTTAGGAGTGTTTTCTTCCCCCTACCTTTTCTTATGCTTTGTAAAATGTTTTTCGAAAGCTGGAAATTATGTGTATGACAGTAGAGACTGAGGTAAATAGTTTTTACATTTGGAAATGGGCATTGTTTTCCTTTTCAAGGGTGATTTGAGCTAATATAGGAATTGGGTTGAACTTGTGGTTTGTTGTTATTGTTACCATTAGTGCACTACAGGCTTCAATTTCCTCTAATAATACCTTGTGTTTAGGGTAGGGGTTCGGCTGCCAAGAGGACGTTGTTGTTTTGTTTTGTTTCGTGAGGAAGATTAGCCCTGAGCTAACATCTGTTGCCAATCCTCCTCTTTTTGCTGAGGAAGATTGGCCCTGGGCTAACAACCATGCCCATCTTCCTCTACTTTATATGCGACGCCGCCACAGCATGGCTTGACAAGCCGTGTGCAGGTCTGTTCCTGGGATCTGAACCTGCGAACCCCGGGCCACCGAAGCGGAGCGCCCGAACTTAACCAGTAAGCCACCTGGCCAGCCCCAAAAGGATGTTGTTTTAATGTCTGCGTACCATCAGCTTTTGTCTCCCCTTTGCACTGTGGCTTGAGAACGTCTGTTTCTTGCAGTTCTCCAGCAGAATGCCATTGTTACTTCTAATTGATGCACATTACCCTGGTGGTAGAGGCAGGTGTGGGAGCATTCTCCAATGTTCATATTAAGGCGCAGTCTTAGGCAGGCATGGTCCCTGCATCTCTGGGGTGTGGCTTTCAGGCTATCACAAGTGCCCTTCCTCCAGCTGAGTTTTGGGTCCAGCAAGTAGGCCTGTTCCTCCCCTATGATGAGTGGTTTTTTGTTTGTTCCCTTCCCCAAACTGCAATAGGTTTTGACAGTGCCCCAATGTCAACAGATTTTGTTCTTCCTCCCACAGATTGAGGATTTTGTCATGTAGAATTAGGGGGAAGAGGCCTGGAGGATTTTGTGCCCCTCCTGCAGCAGCTACTGCTGCTCTCTCCTCCGGCTCTCTCCACAAGGGAGGCTCTTTTAGGTCTCTCCTCGGGCTTCACTAAGAGCACCTGTTAGCACTCAGGGACCATAATGCTTCAAAAGTGTGAGGACTCCTTGGCTCCTATCTGCAGCCCCCAGGAGATTCACACACTCTTGCCTGCCTGAATCTACCTCTTCGTCAACTATTTCAGCTAAATTCCTCTTACTGGTATTCAGTAGCTTCTGCCCCAGGTAAGCCAGCACTCACACTCAGTCTATCGCTGCAGGTGCCTGTCTCTCTCCAGATTTTGGGTTATTTGATTTTCCTGCAACCTCAGCTCTGTGACACATTCAAGAAAAGTCACGAATTAGTGATTTGTCTACCTTTCTTTCTTGTAAGGATGGGAGCTGTGTGCTTTCCAGATGTGTATATCCCCAAGAAGAAACTAGAACTCCTGTAAAGATTTTAAAATACTGCTTCCATTTCCTTAGTAGCTTTAGGCCTATTGAGGTTTTTTATATCTTCCTGAGTCAGTTTGGTAAGCTATATTTCTTTTATTTTTTTTTGGAAGAGTCTGAGAAGGATTGGTGTTAATGCTTCTTTAAATGTTTCGTAGAATTTATCAGTGAAGGCTGTGTTTTTCTTTGTTGGGAGGTTTTTGATTACTGATTCAATATTCTTACTTATTACTGGTCTGGAGACGCCTCCTTTTGGTTTTCCAAGGCCACATGGGACAGAGTCAATGAAAAGACTACCAATTGGTCCAAGATTTGAGAGCCATAAGTAAAATTTAAAACTCAGATTCCCTTTTATCCCCAGCTCCAGTACTATCCTCACTTTGATACACTCTGAAGCCATTGATTTTACTATTATTGACTTAAATTCTCCACTTCCTTCATTATACCCATTCTCCCTAACTCCCACTACCTATTTGCCTTTACACTGGAAAATCAACGCTATCCAAAAAGGTCTGGGTCTGGCCTCCCTGCCTCCCCACAGAGGAAAAAGGCCACCTTGGACTCGTGTCCCCAAATAGAGGTCTGAGCACCCACAGGGGCAGGCCCTGGCTCACAGTGACATCCTGCCTCTGCCACCGTCACCACCTACCCGTTTCCTCTTCCAGGGAACATTCTCCTTCATGGCCACTGCCTCCTACAGCACGGCCAGCAGCAGCTGTTGGCTCCTGGCTGCTTGGTCTTGTGTGCCCCGGGTCCTGCTCAGGCATTTCCGTCAAACAGGGAGAAAGATTGGCAGTCCCGCCCCTGAGCCTGGCCCTCTCCCTCCACCCAGCCCAACCTCAGAGCCCCCTGTTGTTCCTCACTTTAGCATCTTCCGCTTTGACTCTGCTCTCTGGGTGGATGCTCTCGGGAGAAGGGAGCCCGTGCCCGCTCCCATGCCTAGCACCTACCCAGGATCAGCATCGCATCACATCCACGGCCCACTGTAGAGCTAGCGCACCACTTCATTTCCTCTTAGCGTCCAGTGTTCAAGACAAGTCTGATAACATTAGCATTCTTATGTATTTGTGGATGACCTTGTCGCCTTCCCCTCATCCTGAAAATATTGAGATTTCAATTTTTTCTTAGTGTTCTGAATTTTCACAACGATAGCTTAGGTGAGGGTGTCTGTTCATCCATCCTGCTTGACGTTTATTCTGAAAACTTGTGTTTTCCTTTGGGGCTGGGAATTTGTTTCCTGTTATATATTTTTATTTTTAGCCATTTCCTCCCATCTCCTTTCTCTGTTTTCTCTTTCTTTAACTCCTATTAGACATTTAACTGTTACACAAGTTACAATGTTAGACATTGTTTCCCATTGCCTAGCAAAGCCCCTGTGCCTAGTTGGGATTCAATACCTGTTTAGTGAATGCCTGTTAAAAAACATGGCCCTTCTGTATTGATCTGCTATAGCTTTTAACTTTTGATCATATGCTTTATCTGTTTTATGAGAGGTTTTTACATATTTTTCTAATCTTTCCATTAAAATTTTATTTTAAAATTTTCTCTATATACATACTGAACTTTATATACGTAACTTTATATACATATTTAATTTCCAAAAACATTTGATTATTTCCAGTTGCTCCTTTTCCCAGTGAAGCATGATCTTGTGTTTATGTTTGTGTTATCTGCTCAAATCTCTTTGAAGGTACACATTAGGATTCATGTAATGTTGTCTTCAGTTGCCTGGATTATCTCTCTTTCTTCTGAGGTCCAGTTGTTATGTTTATTCATATTTATTCTTCTATTTAGTTTTGCTGATTTTCCTCAAAGATCTGATTATTCTTGGTTATTCATTTCTATTTAGGAGCAAAGGACTACGTTGATAGATGTGGTTCATTATGTGGATTTGCTCTGTTCTAAAAGTTTCTCCCCTAAATTAGAAGCCAGAGTAAAATTCATGTGTATGCAGGGTATGTTGATTAGCAGGCATCTATTTGGAGTGCTGTGATGGTTAATTTTATGTGTCAACTTGCCTGGCTAAGGGATGCACAGACAAAAGGTAAAACATTATTTCTGGCTGTATCTGTGAGGGTGTTTCCAGAAGAGATTAGCAGTTGAATCGGTAGACTGAGTAAAGAAGATCGGCCCTCACCAATGTGGGTGGATAGCATCCAATTCATTGAGGGCCTGAATAGAACAGACAGGAGGCGGACAGGTGAATTCTCCCTCCCTTTCTTCTTGAGCTGGGATGTCCATCATCTTCTACTGGTTCTCAGGCCCTTGGACTACAGGGGTTGCACCAAGCTCCCCTTCAACCCACCCCCAACTCCTCCTCTTAGATGTTCAGCCTCAGTCTGCAAATTATATCATTGATTCCCCTAGTTCTCAGGCCTTTGGTCTCACTGAATTTTACCAGTGGTTTTCCTGGTTCTCCAGCTTGCAGACTGCAGATCTTGTGATTTTTCAGCCTCCATAACTGCATGAGCCAATTCCTATAGTAAATCTCCTCTTATGTGTTTATATATTCTATTGGTTGTGTTTCTCTGGAGAACTCTGACTAACACAAGTGCTGAGATACGGAGCTGACAGGCAGGTTGGGTTGTCTTCACACCAAAATCAAGAGAAGCTGACTTTCTGTTGTTAGCTCTCATTAGGTACCTCTTTCCCTTTCATACAGATTGCTAAATATAGTTAGAGTATGTCTCTTTGGTCACGGAGTGATGTAAATATCACCAATGCATTTGAGGGTATAGAAAAACAACCTATTAGCCTTCAGCAGACAGTTCTTCACTTATTTACATTTGTGTCCCATCTTATGTTTTCCTTACACGTTGAGTGAAATCGAGTTTGGGGGACAATGAGTAGTTCCACTCTCATAATTCTATAACTTCTTCTCCATTAGTGTGTTTTTAAAAATTCTGAGCAACAGGCCACACAACTGTGATCTTTGGACTTTTTAAAACTGTTAATTCTTTCACAAGTATTTTAATAATGTGAGTGTGCTTATGGTTAACATGGAAATACCACAATTATATTGTTAATGAGTCTGTGGTTATTTATTTTGGTGCTCATGTTGTTCTAACAATGTTTTGGGCCTGGGATTTTCCTTTTGGAAGTGTGTTACCTACAAATTCAATTTAATAGGTATGGGGCAATTCAGATGCTCTAATTCCTCTTGAATGAGTCATGATAGTTTGTGTCTTTGAAGGAATTGATCCATTTTATCTAAATTTTAGAATTTATGGACAGAATTATTTTGTTGTTGTCCTTTTACTGTCTGTAGTATTAGTAGTGAAGTCTCTTCTTTAATTCCTCATATTCATTATTTGTTACTCTTTGTTTTTACTTGGTTACCCTGGCTAGAATTTTATCAATTTTGTTTTAGTGATGTTTTCAAAGAACCACCTTTGGCTTTCAATTTCTCTATTATTTTTCTGTTTTCAAATTCATTAAATTTTATTCTAATCTTAATTATTTCCTTCTTTCTACTTGCTTTGGGTTTAATTTGCTCTTTTTTCTCTTGTTTCTTCAGGTGGTAGCTTAGGTTATTCATTTTAGATCTTCCTTCTTTTCTAATACAAGTATTTAATGTTATACATTTTTCTCTTAGCACTACTTTAGCTGCATCTGACAAATTTTGATATACTTTGTTGTTGTTTTAATTTATTTGAATATTCTTTGAGAATATTCCTTGAGACTTTCTCTTTGACTCATAGATTATTTAGAAGTGTGTTGGTGTGTTTTTTAATTTTCATACACTTTCCAGGTATTTTTTCTGTTTTTTAATCTAGTTTAATTCAGTTATGGTTTGAGAACACACTTTGTATGATTTATCTTCATTTAACTTTGTTTAAGTTTGTTTCATAGCTCAGAATATGGTCTATCTTGGTGAATGTTCCACGTGTACTTGAGAAGAATATGTGTTCTGTTGTAGTTAGGTGGAGTCTTCTGTAAATATCAGGGCATGTTCCTTGATGGTATCGTTCAGACCATCTATATCTTTATGATTATCTGCCTTCCTGTTCTATTCTTTACTGAGAAAGGACCGTTGACATCTCCAAATATAATTGTGGATTTGCCATTTCTCCTTTCAGATCTATCAGTTTATGACGTGTTTTGAAGCTCTGATGTTAGGTGCATAAATCTTAATTTTATTATGTTTTTGTGAATAATTGACCCTTTTATCATTATGTGATGTTTCTCTTTTTCTCTAAAAATATTCCTTTATCTGAAGTCTAGTTTCTCTGAAGTTAATGTAGGTTCTTCTGCTGACTTTTGGTTAGAGTTTACATGTTATACCTTTCTCCATCGTATTACTTTTAGCCTATCTGTGTCTTTGTCTTAAAGTCAGTTTCCTGGACATGACGAATAGCTGGCCTTTGCTTTTTTTTTTAAGTTCAATCTGACAGTCTACTGTTATTTGAAGTGGTTAGACCATTCACATTTAAAAAGATTATTTACATGATTGAATTAAAATCTACTATATTGCTTGCTGTTTTCTATTCTGTTTTTTATTTCTTTTTTCAGTTTTAAATTAGTATTTTTATGGTTCCATTTTATCTTCTCTATTGATTCATTATTTATACCTCTTTGTTTAAGAAATTTTAAAATTGTTGACCTAGGGTTTGCAATATATATTATATATATTGAGTCTACATATAAATAATAATATACAGCTTATTGTAGAGTGATATAAACTTATAACATATTTCTAATCCCACCCTTCCATTTCCTGTGACATTGTTGTTTTAGCATTTTACTTTTACTATATTTTAAACACAATACATTGTTACAATATTTGCTTTATAGTCTTTTAGCCCAATTAATAAGAAAAATTATTTAACATTATATTTATGACACTCTGAATTTCTACATGTACATCTAAGTTTTTTATTATGTCATATTTCTTCTACCTCAAGAACGTATTTTAATACTGGTTATTGGGTAGATCTATTAACAACGAATTTCATTAGTTTTTCTTTGGCTGAGAAAATACTGTATTTGGCCTTCATTTTTAAATATTATTTTTTATGGGTATAGAATTCTGTGTTGAGAGTATGTTTTTTTCTTTAAGCATTTTAATGATGTGACTTCATTGATTTCTGCCTAGTATGGTTTCTGATGAGATGACTGCTGTAATTATTATCCTTATTCTTCAGTAGGTAATTTGCCTTTTTTCTCTGGCTGCCTTCAAGACTTTATCTTTGTCTTTAGTATTCCATAGTTTGAATATTATGTGCTTTAATGTGTTTATATTTATCTTGCTTGCTGTTCTCCAAATTTTCAGGGTCTTTAATTTATCTATTAATAATTTTGAAAAAATCTCCATCTTTATTTCTTCAAATATTTCTTCTGTCTTGTTCTGTTTTTCTTCCCCTACTGAAATTCCAGTTATGCATATGTTAGACATTCAATATTGCCCTACAACTCTTGAATCTTTTCTTGGTTGTATTGAGTTTATTGATGAGTCCATCCAAGGAATTCTGCATCTGTGTTACTCGGTTTCTCTTTTTTAGCACTTCCATTTTCTTATGGTTTCCATTTCTTTGCTGAAATTGTCTATCTGATAATTCATGTTTTCTCACTTCTATTGGATCTTTAAATATATTAATGACAGTTACTTAAAATTCACTGATAATTCCAACATCTGTGTCATATTCGAGTTTTATTTTGATGATTAATTTTCTGCTCAGATTGTATTTTTTTTCCTGATTTTTGATGTGCTTTGTAATTTTTTGTTGAAATCTGGGTATGTTCTATGGGACAATATATACCAATGTAATATTTTTCCATTTATATTTGGATATGAGCTTGCCTTTTGTGTGTCACGCCTATAGTGTAGAGTTTTGTATTAATCTGCTCAAAGATTGGGCTAGGTTTCATGTTTGCTTGCTGCCTGGGTTTGACCCTTTTCTTTCTGCCATTGCTCCCCAGAGAGTATCTTGTTCTTGTAGTTCTACCAGCTGTGTTTCAATGTTTTTTTACTTTCTTCTTCTTAGCATTGCATTGGGGTGGGTGAAGGAGGTATACTCTGAGGTTCTGACTAAACCTTAGTCTTGGGCACTGTATAAGTCTGTGTCATATGTGTGACATTCATAATTGTTTCTGTCCCTCCACCAGATGTAATGCTGATTCTAACAGTCATTCATGTCCTTCTCCCAGGAATAGTATGTTTTTTTCCTTTTCCCTTTCCTCAAGCTGCAGTACTATATTGTATTATTCTTGGTGGTGATAATACTTTTCCAGACTGAATCTTTTCCGCCTTTTTCCCCTGTATTATAATTCTAATAGAAGGCAGAAAACTAAGCATGTTGATAGTTATGCAGTATGCTCAGAGAGGTAATTGATGTGAATAAAAAGCCTGAATTTTGGAGTCAGGCAGACCTGCATTCGAACCGCATTCTGCCACTTACTAGTTTTGGGAACCTTGCCAAGTAACTTAAATATTCTAGTGTCTGTGTCACTAACATGGTTAGTCTTTCCCTTCTGTGTCCTTAGTATTAAGGGCAACAGAGAGCTAGACCCATGGATTGTAAATTGGCAGAACTCATTTTATATCAAAACAATAATTTGGTTTCCCATGACTAAAAGGTGTTAAATTCAATTACAAGAGTGCATGTATATTAGTTTCCTATTGCTGCTGTAGCATATTACCACAAATTTAGTGGCTTAAAACAATAAACATTTATTATCCTACAGTTCTGGATGTCAGAAGTCCAAAATGTATCTTACCGGTCTAAAATAAAAGTGTCAGCAAGATGTGTTCCTTCTGGAGGCTCTAGGAGGAAATCCATTTTCTTGCCTTTTCCAGGTTCTAGAGGCTGCCTGCAATCCTTGGTTCATGGCCCCTTCCTCCACCATCAAAGACAGCAGTGTGGCATCTTTAAATATCCCTCCCTCTGACTCTGATTCTCTTGCTTCTACTTATAAAGACTTTATGATTACCTTGGGCCCACTCTGATAATCCAGGATGATCTTCTCGTCTCAAGACCCTTAATTTAATCACACCTGCAAAGTTCCTTTCGCTATGTAAATTAACATATTCAAAGGTTTTGGGGATTGACACAAGCATCTTTGAGCGGGCATAATTGTGCCTATCACAGTATATATAAAATTGGGGAGGAGTGGTGTAAACGTGCCCTAGGCTATGAAGCAATGGTATTTCCATTATGCAATGGTTCTAAAACCCAGCTTTGCTTCACAGACAAAAGGAAAGACCCCCCACACCCCAACCAAGTATAGGATTCTGGACTTTATCCCAGATTTCTAGGTTTAGAACCCAGGAAACTGTATTCCAAGAAAATTTCTTCCCACATCTCCTCCTTAAAATGAATTGCTAATCCAGCAAGTCTCTAAGCCAGCATTGAGAGTTTTATTTACCCTCTTCTATTTTTAATGACTTACGATGTTACACCATTGACTCCCAAAACCTGTTTGCGAAGTAATTTTCCCACATTGACATGCTACAAAGAAAAAGTGTATGGTCAAAACATTTTGAAGCTTTCTTCATACTTGTTTCTGTTCTTGGAGATAAATAATGGATATTAATATATAAAGGCTCTGAAAATCCTGCAGTATGTAAGCCTGGTTAACTTTGTTTAACTTAGATTCTCCAAAATTTATTTGACTACAAAACTATTTTCTATCCTTAACAGTTATCAATATCCCACAGAATACACTTTGATAAATACTTCCCTAGGATCCAGTGAAAGAGAGATCAAGATTTTTTATTTCAAGGAGGAAGAGAATAAACTATGATGTGCTTTGGGAAATGGGATGTGGACATTTCTGAGAAAGCTAGTAATATCAATTTATATATGTCTGTGCTCTATCGAAAATATACTATGTAAATAAAATGTTCAATTCAGAACTTGCAGATAAAAACTCTTGGTTGCTAATTTTTTGCCTTGTTTATTTCAACTCTCAGCTTCTTGACTGTTTAATATTACTTTGAGTTGTAGCAAACAAACAACAGGCTACTTTTCTTATAATAAGACAGTATGTATTTTTCCAGGTGATTTTTAGAGGAAACAGATTGCTTTAATCTTAAAACATGTATTGGCATTGGACACATATTGTTTTATGCTTGTCTCCAGAAGATTCTTGATAAAAATTGGAATTGAGTGACTTGTGTCACTAAAAGTGTCAGCAGTATTTCTGATGAGGCTTTCCAGTATGTAAACCAAAGAAACATGTTCTTAAATGCAAACTAATGAACATTGTGTAGTAAAATATTGGGACCAACTGGAAAGTGGTATTCTCAATTAGACCAATATCATGGTTTAAAATACTTTAAGTAACTTTAATTCCTACTAAACTATGAGAATAAAGGCAATCAATGTACAGTGGATAAGAGTACAGATACTGGTGCTAGCCTGTCTGGATTAAAAGACCCCCATTCTGTTATTACTAGTTGTAGGGCCTTGAGTAAGTGACAACCTTTCTTTGCTTCAATTTTTTCATATGTAAAATGGGGGTGACAATAGTGTCTACTTCATAGGATTGTTTTTAAGATCCAATTGTTTAAAATATGCACAGAGTTAGAGTAGTTGCTGGTTTATATTATACCCTAAGCTCTGCTATTATGACTATTACCACATTGGAAAGCATACACCAGATAACAATGTGTCCTCATGAAGTTATTTTAAAATTTTATCCTGGTCTTTGTCTCAGAGAATTATAAATTCTAAATAAGTAAATCTCAATCTGATGGGGTTTTGTTGAAATTGGTTATTAAGTAGATCTCAAAACAGTCAATGGCATTTTCTTCTTTCAATCAATGCAGTTAATAATTTTACAGACTTTAATTTTCAAAATTGTAGTTTTTTCCAAATTTCCTTTAAAATTGATAGTAAAATATGGAAAATAAGGACATCTTGCAGTTCTCATATAAAGATGTGTACAGAAAGGAAAGTCACCATCCTGAGCCTCTTAACGTGGTAAGAGGCTAGCTGGTACTCTATGCTAGATCATCTCAAGAAGTAAGTTCCACATTGAAAGTTAAATCTTACTCTTCAGGGGCTACCTGCTTGCAAAACTAAACTAGCCTTCAGTTCAGAAACCTGATGAATAGGCTCGTCAAGGTCAAATTCTTAATTTAGGGTCATAGTTGAATATGAGAAATCTATCATTTAATGTAGGATTTATTTAAACGTTTCTCTTTTAATAGCATTATAAAACATTTTATTTATTTCATTTATAATTATTATAAAAATTTCAAATAAAATCAAACTGAATTAGAATAGGCAATCCAGTTTTGATTAAGAAACTCAACCAAGTGTGTCTTCGGGACATCATGATGTTATAATTATTTATTAATAATAATAATCAATACTTATTATGTGTCAAATTATTCCAAACACTTGACTTACATAATCATATTTAATCCTCACAAATATCTCCCTGAAATAAATATTTTGCCCATTGTACAAATGAGGAAATAGGTTTTAAGTGATTAAAGGACTTATCCTTTGTCACACAGCTAGTAATTTGCAGAAACAAAATTTGAATCATATTGTCTGACACAAAGATGTATGCCATTAACCTCTACAGTATCACCTCCATAATACAGCAAAATTAATTTTCTCTCTATTAAAAGTATGACAATTTTCATTTTTTATTAAGAGAAGGAAACATGTAACTAATGAGTCCATTATGATCTTTAAGGAAATTATATGATGTCTCAGTCTGAAGAGGGAAATATGGAAAGAGCAGGGATTTTGGAGTGAGAAACAGTTGAAATTAAATCCTGGCTTCACTGCTTACTAGCTGTCTAATCTGTGAAATAGATAATAACAACAATATAATATAAGAAGTTCGAGCATAATGCCTGGCACATAGGTTACCTGCTCAATAAAATAAACATTTTAAATAAAGGCTCTGAGAAATACTGCAGCAAAGAAACACATTTAACCCCATGTTTCTCGAGTGGAACTCTTTTTGAGTGTCACCTGTTTCGTGGAACCCAGTGTTCCACAGAGGCAAACTTGGGAAATTCTGAGTTGAAATAACTGCCATCTTCTTGAAGAGAGAGGAAATTAATAGGCATTGTAGTAGGAGTAGTACTAGGAAGGGAAAGGCGCGGAGGATGCAAAACATCCATTTAAGATGATTCTACAGGATTGAACTAATGATGGAGCACAAAGAATGATAGAGTGAGAGGAAGAATAAGTGATGCAAAAGTTTGAGCCTAAATTGAACTAAAGCTTCTTCAGCTTTGACTTATTTCCTTAAGATATATTTTAATGTCTATATTGGAGTTTTTTATTCAGGCCTTCAGCATTTTGCAAGGAGGTGTCATCAAAATAATGGGAATGGAATTATTCAATTACTGACTTATGGCTCAAAGAATATTCTTGCTCTCATGGCTGAATGTTTAGGCATATTGCATTTCTACATTGCCAGTACTGTGTGAAGAGTGCTAAAAGAGACAGAAATAATCTCATGAGTACATAGAGTTCCTGACAAATGCTTTGCACATTTAGAGATATTTAGATTCTGGATATGAAAGAATGAATTGTTTAAAAACTTTATAAGTGAGATCTATATTGATCCCATTGGATCTATCATGATTAAAGGAACTCTGGTCTAACAGAGCATATTTGGATGTTTCAGCCAATGTGGTGGATGACAGCATCCTAATGCAAAGACAATTGTTTCCTATATATTTCCTTAAATGAGATATTAATGGAGCAAATTGTGAGATGTGTGAACAAATTTGAATGGACTATAATAAATGTTAAATTTGGGTAACCTACTGATTTCTTAATGAAGAGGAAAATAAGACAAAGTCTTATAGTTGAAGGACAATCAAAATTTGAAATGATTTCATTGCCCACATCAGAAAATCTAATTGTAATAAATCCTCATGTACAACAATATTTCTTTTTTCTTTTTTTTTTTTTTTTTTTGCTGGGGAAGATTTGCCCTGAGCTAACATCTGTGCCAATCTTCCTCTTTTTGCTTGAGGAAGATTTGCCCTTGAGGTAACATCTGTGTTAATCTTCCTCTTTTTGCTTGAGGAAGATTTTCCCAGAGCTAACATCTGTGTCAATCTTCCTCTATTTTGTACGTGGGTTGCCACCACAGTGTGGCTGTGGCTGCCTATGAGTGGTGTAGGTCAGCACCTGGGAACCAAACCCGGCCACTGAAGTGGAACATGCCAAACTTAACCACTAGGCCACAGAGCCAGCCCCACAGCAATATTTCTTAATAGGAAAAAATGAGATCCATTGAAAATGAAAGCATTCAGAATGGATAGAAATGGAGCCAATTTTATAGCTTTTCATTATTATGTATTGAAGTTTTTATTTTGTAAACACGAGCAATTTATTTCATAAAAGCAAACTAATTATGCCCTCTCCCTGCAAAAATGGAAAAAAAAATCCATAATTTCTCTATTCCCACTTAGAGTTAAAGATAAACTCCACAGATATGAAATTAGTCCATTCTCTTGAACGCTGCTGGCTGACATTTACTGTTTAGGTGTTATCTCTCTAGCTTTCACATTAGGAAGCAATACACTATCCTTGGAAGAGGGACAGAAAACAAATCAAAATCAAAACAAAACAAAACAAAGCCTGAAAGCAATTTCAACAATTTTGTAGGCTTTGTTCTTCTCTTCTCTTACAAACATCAAAGAGTCAACTGCTGTTTAAGATGATAAAGTATGGAAAGGAAGCCTGACAGCATCCGCTGGTTTGAGCCAACCCTCGTTTTATTTTATACGCGGGGACAGCAAGTCAGTGGATATGATCTTAAACACAGCACGTTTGCTTGTATTCATCATGCTTTAATGTTAGGAATTAAATGTTGAATTACCTCTTATCAGCCATTATACTCAATAGTCATCCTTCTCCAATGGGTGAGTATTATTTGGTTGAAGAAAAGTATTTAGAGGATTTCTTGTTGGAGCAAAATCCTTTCAAGGATCATATTTTTATAGCTTTTTGAATACTCTAGATTAAAAATAAAGCTAAAGAGGTAGAAGTAAAGAGGGTGTCATAGGTATACAAATCTTCAGGTAAAATACTGGTGAAAAATTTCAGGAGTCCTTGGAATTTAAGCTGAAAAAATATATATAATAGAAAAATAACTTCATTTTGTAAACATTTCTTATAAACCTTAAAAATGTGGACATTCTTTAAGGGCATGAGCCTATTATATTAGGCACTTTTATTATTTAACTCTTAATGTATGCAATTAGTTAAGCCTAGCCATTCATTTGAAAACTGACATTGTCCATTACAACATTTCTGAATGAATGTCAACTGGCAAGGTCATTCTAATTATTGATAATGTAAGTAAAGACAAGGGTATACGGACTCTGAATGCACACACTCATGTACTGCCTCTGCCATTTATTATCTACGTGAGTCTGTAGATGCAAATAATCCATAACCAATCTATAAATCAAAATTGGGGTGAGTTTGTTATGAGCCAGATCTGAGAACTAGCCCAGGGCCTTCCTTCCCCAAGGAAGGGCACAAAAGAAGTGGGGTGTACAGAGTGGTTATGTACTGTCAAAGAGGATGTATGATTGGAATGTCCCTTTTACAATAGTCATGAGATGCTTAGCAGATTGGTAGTGAGCACAGTAGGTCAGTAATTAATCCTTAGTTTAGGGAGAGATGCTTATCCTAAAGGAAATGCCAATATGGGGGAGGTTACATCCCTATCTTTAGGGGCATCATTCTTGTCTTTGGGGCATAGTAAATGTTTAAAGCAGATATACAATGTGTGTTCAACAGGCCACGTCAGGCCCTTTTGGAAAAACAAGACCAGGCCAAATTAGTTTTAAACCAAATGGCTTCCTCATATACTCCAATGTATCCTATTGCTTGTCATTTATTTATCAGCTCATAGTAAAAATTCAAACAATAGCAGAGGGTATACATATAAAAGTCATTTCCCTACTCTCCATTCCCACTGGAGTTTGTGTATCATCCCAGAAGTGTTAATGTATATGTAAGTATAAGTATTTTTCATTTAAAAATATAAATAGGATCATATTATACATATTCCCCTACAGCATGTGTTTTTTAAAAAGTCATATTTCATGGATATCTTTCTGCATTAGCACATCCAGATCTGCTTCATTTTTTTAAGACTGGGTAATTGATTTACTCAACTGCCTATGGATGGACATTCTGATAAATCCTGGTATTTTATTCACAATATCTTTACATACTGGCACATTGTATGACAGTGGTGAGTACTAGGGAACATCTTCTCCAAAGGTTTACATTTTGCATTGACTAGAGGTACAAATGATTAGATTTTTGAAGGTACTATGTCTGGGTTGGCAGCTGAACTTGAGCACTCAGGATCTCAACATTACTAAAAGAATGGTGCCATTCCTATGATGGTTCTAAAACAATAAATTAATGACTGATGTGGTCTCAGATCACTTCAAATGGTAAAAGGTCACTGTCATGTCATGTAGAAAAAATAACAAAGATATCTCAATATAGTCGGCAAAATAAAAATAAATAAATGTTTTTAGTACAAGTTCTAATATTCATTTGGTATCAATAAAATAGTCCTAAATAAACTGGAAGACCATGGCAAGTTATAACTGTATTGATGAAACATGAGATTTACTGTTTAAATTCAGCAGCTGAAAGAAGTCCTTTACAAAGAAGATGGAAAATAAGAAATTTACAATGTGCATTAGGTCCAGACTGCATTACTCTTTGGAAACATATGACTAATCAGAATTTCATTATTATTGTTAGAACTTTTTCCCTCACATCCACATCATGATGGTAAACTAAAGCTCTCATTTTCTGGGCACATTCTTCTCCATAAAACAGGAAGAACAGTGAATCTTTAGTGAAAGTAGATTGAGAAGCTAAATGGCCTTGGATTTGGAGGCAGTTATTTATATTCTGAAATAATGTAAGTACTCAAAGAAGAATCTCCTTTGCTAGACGGCCATAATAAAGGGAAAGGAATGGTGAATCCACTCAGGTACCAAGTAGTTCATCTGCTATGGATGAATTTCCAGGAAAATTCAAAAGGAGTTTCAAAACTTGAACTTTGGTGTTTCCATTTCCCACAAGAAACGCATTGGAAAGGTCTGTAATACCAATGTTAAGCATTTGGTCATTAGTAATGGTCATGTTTATTAACAATCCCTGTCCAACCAGCCGCACAGTGGACTTAAGGGAAACACAGAAAAAATCCTCACAGACTTGATGCATATCTTTAACTTGCTTTGATTTTTAACATTCATACTTAGGTTATTCAATGCATTTAAAGCTTTGCCTTTAATACCGTGGCTAGGATTGTTGATCACGTTCCAACAGTTGAAATACCACCCAATTAACAAATTATGGCTTGGTTAGCTGAATGGCTACATTGTTATTCAGAGTGACTAAACTTTTTTCAATAATTTCAGGATCCTTTTTTTTTAGGTTTTAATACTGCCTCTATTCATAAGCATATACATACACACGTACATAAAGAGAAATGAAATACAGATCTCATCCTTGGTAAATGACTGTTGATTGGTTGCCAATTTGAATAAAAATTTATTTTACCAAGAAGTCTGTTCCTCTGTTTTATTTTTTAAATTTTATTTAGAAATGTAAAGTCTTTATTTATAATTAAAATTTATATACCCAAATGTTTCTTCTTCTTTTTACACCAAGACATAAATATTTTTCGTTTCTAGCTCTATTGATATATATTTTACAAATAACATTGTGGAAGTTTAAGGTGTACAATGTATATATTTGACACATGTATATATGGTGAAATAATTACCACAATAAGGTTAGTTAACACATCCATCACCTCACATAATTACTATTTTATCTTTTGTGGTAAGAACATTGAAGATCTACTCTCTTAGCAAATTTCAAGTATACAATACAGTATTGTTAACTATAGTCACCATGCTGTACATTAGATCCCCAGAACTTATTCAACTTATAACCGAAAGGTCGTACCATTTGACGAACATTTCCCCATTTACCCCACCACCCAGCCCTTGTCAACAACCACTCCACTCTTTCTTTCTATGAGTTCAACTTTTTTAGATTCCACATATGAGATCATACAGTATTTGTCTTTCTCTGTCTGACTTATTTCTCTTATCATAATGCCCTCAAGGTTCATCCATGTTGTCCCAAATGAAAGAATTTCCCTCTTTTTTATGGCCGAATAATATTCCATTGTATATATATGCCACAACCTCTTTATCCATTCGTCTGTCAACAGACACTTAGGTTGTTTTCAAGTCTTGATTTTTGTGAATTATGCTGCAATGAACATGGGGGTACGGATATATCTTCAAGATAGTGATTTCTTTTCCTTCATATATATATACCCAAAAGTAGGATTACTGGATCATATGGTAGTTCTATTTTTAACTTGTCGAGGAATGTCCATACTGTTTTCCATAATGGCTGTACCAATTTACATTCTCACCAATCCCTTTTCTCACAAGGGTTCCCTTTTCTCCACATCCTCACCAACATTTATCTCTTGTCTTTTTGATAATAACCATTCTAAAAAGTGTGAGATGATATCTTGTTGTAGTTTTGATTTGCATTTCCCTGATGATTAGTGATGTTGACTATCTTTTCCTGTACCTGTTGGCCATCTGTATGTCTCCTTTGGAAAAAAGTCTATTCAGGTCCTTTCTCATTTTTGAATTGGATTGTTTGTTTTTTTGCTATTGAGTTGCATGAGTTTCTTATATATTTTGGATATTAACCCCTCATCAGATATATGATTTACAAATATTTTCTCCCATTCTGTAGGTTACCTTTTCATTTTGTTGATTGTTTCTTTTGCTGTGTAGAAGCTGTTTAGTTTGATGTAGTCCCATTTATTTTTGCTTTTGTCGCTTGTGCTTTTGGTGTATCCAGAGAAATCTTTGCCAAGACCAATTTCAAGGAGCTTTTTCCCTATGTTTTCTTCTAGGAGTTTTGCAGTTTCAGATCTCACATTTAAGTCTTTAATCCATATTGGGGTAATTTTTATAAGTAGTGTAAGATAGGGGTCTAGATTCATTCTTTTGCATGTGAATATTCAGCATTACCTGGGCCAGGGCACAGTGCTGGACCGGTGTGGGAGGCTCCCAGGGCCTGATACAGGGGTCTGCAGGAAACACTGGTTATTTTTTGAGGCTTCACTTTTCATATATGTCTAGCAGGGATGATGCTTTATAAATGAGCAACATGTTAATGTTGATTAATCTGATAGTCCAAAGAAATAGTTCATTGAGGAGAGATTATGAAATGTCTGACACCAGGCAGAAGAAATATTTGGAGAAGAGAATTTTAAGGAAGATTTCCTAATATATTTTTGAACACTAAATTGATTGCTCTATGTACCCCAAATCACACATATAGTTATTACTTCATCCTTTGTTGATTGATTTATGCATGTCTTGCCTATTTCCAAATTACGACTTCAGAGGCCTTTTACAATGATGATACAGAGAGAGTACAATAACAAATACTTAACACAAGGAGGGAGACAGCAACCAAGTAGTTAGAGGAGAGGACAAAAACAAGGCCCAAAACTCCTGGATGAGGAAACCATACCAATTGTTCACAGAATTTGGCTCTGTTCTCTCTAGCGGTCAGGGCCAAGATGGTAATGTGATGGGTCCCAGAGCTTTCATTATTGTTAGTAGGAGAAATAATGTTAGTTTTTTTCCCTAAATGAACTTAATTTTAGTTCTCATTTCTTAGAGAAATTTGTCATAGGAGTCTTTGTATAAGGAACATTATGTACTGCAATCCATGATAGATTAACTGGTGTATTAAAACTTTAGAGGGCTTCTGGGTGTGTCCTCTACACCTCTTTCCTTGCTTTGTTTGAGCTAGCCCTATATTTCTTCTCAATACCCCAAAGGCAAGAGTCATTCCAAACTTTCATGATCACTGTGTGCTACCCCTAAACTATGTTAGGTTATTTTCGCACCTATTACATGCATAGGACTGTGAAACATTTGTTTGCACTTGCACCAAATTCCAGTTTTCCAAAAGCAGTTAAGAATGTTTAGTCTGCAATTGCTCAAACATCTAGCTATGTTATAGGAAGCTGATATTACATAATTTTGTTGTTGTCATTTTGCTTTTCCTCTTAGCCAGTTACAGAATTAAGGTTAGGGACCATGAGTCTTTGGAGAAAATGTAGCTTATGAAAACAGGTTAATGGATATGAAGAAAAATATTCAGAAAATTCCAGAATGTCCTGACATATTAGCTTCATAGAAATGTCTTATCTAAGTTGTTTGTTGCAGCAATGGCAACTTCAATGATGTTTAAAACATATTTGTTACCAGACTTTCACATACTTGTACTCATTTCCAAAAATTAGGTTGAATTTTCTTCAGACAGACCATTTGGTTAGCTTTTGTAATTACTTATATTTCTTAATATTTTAGTAATTCCCCCAAAAGTATATAGGATGTATGTGTAGCTATTACAATAAGAAAGTAAAACTCATAGGATGTACTTATAGAGAAACCTTATTGTTTTTCCCACTGTTCCTTTAAATCTTTTCTGTGGCCTCGGTGCTTTCTCTCCCCCACATTCTAACCGTGGCAGGATCTTTCTGGTCATTCCTACGCAATACAGTTTTTTCATCACTTTAACTAAAACCAATCAAAACCAACAGAACCACTCTCAATTTAAGAATTAAAATTCCCTGCGCAGTATAATTGCTGTGATTTGAATCCTCTTTTAAATCAGACTTTTTCTCTTCCCCAAGTTCTGCCATGCTCCAAGAGGAAATCTGCAGTTGGGAAAGCAGGAGTGGCAGCTTTCTTGTGGCTTTTCCCATCTACAGCTTCTATTCTTTCTACCTCGCCAACGATACTTCTGACCCTTCCAGGGTTGGAGTAGAGGGAATGAAAAGTAAAGGAAGCATGAGAGTTTTTCTTTGACTGATGCTGTCCTGGTGATCAGATTATTTGTGCTTTCTTTCTGTGTCTGGCATTAATTTAAAGCTGACTTTTTGCCTCCTGGATACTTCAACAGTTCTTCTGAGTTTTCCGTTCCCCTCCATTAGGCTTCTCATATGTGCAGTCCACAAAGTCAAGTGTCTGCCTGCTCCCTTATTCCCCTCTTAGTACTGTAGGCATCTTGCGTTGCCTTCAACTTTCCCTTTCTTGATCTTTCTCATGGGTAGCCTACAACCAGAAACATTCAAATATCCTTTGCCTGGAGAAAATCTGGAGTTCAGGTCACCAAATTCACTGACTCACTTCTCCTTCACTACGCCTTCAAAGCAGTTAGCCATCCATTTCTTGTACATTCCATTTTCCTTGAAAGTGTAAAATACTAGTTGATTGTGTCCTGCAAACTACTAGGGACACGTGAATTTCTAGGCTTGAGAAGAAGGGCAAGCACTAACAGGTCTCTTGAAACTTGCACCCAGTATCTCATTAAATCACTTCTCACTAGATCTGTCCTTTCATCCTTAGCTCCAATTGTGCACAGATATTTCATATTCTCAAACATCTTCCCCTGTCTCTAGAGAACCCCCAAAGCTACTCATCCTATTTATTTCTTTCATTTGCTATCATTTTATTTGTTATTGGGGGTACACCTTTTGCACAGTACTTGACACCTTGGACATTTCCCGTTAGCTGACTCTCATTTTGACATTTTGTAGGCTTAGGGAATATAGCTTATTTGAAAAATTAGACTTAGCTCCATAGTTCAATGGATAGTGCACTGGACTTTTAAAAATTAGAGTGAGCCAAAATAATTAGGAAATTAAATCATTCAGTGGATGAATATCCCATACTAATGTTTGCATACTCATAAACTGATTTAAAAAAATTATTGTGGGTAAAATACATATAACACAAAATTTATCATCTTAACTATTTTAATTACAGTTCAGTGGTATTAAGTACATTCGTATTGTTGTGCAACCATCACTACCATCCATCTCCAGAACTCTTTGCATCTTGCAAAACTGAAATCTTTACCCATTAAATAATAATTCCCCATTCTCCTGTCCCCTTAGTCTTAGCACTCCCCTGATAATTAGTGATGCTTGAACATCTTTTCATTTGCTTATTGGCCATCTGTATACCCTCTTTGGAGAAATGTATGTTCAAGTCCTTTGCCCATTTTTGAATTGGCTTGTTTGTTTGTTGTTGTTAAGTTTTAAGAGTTCTATATAATCCTTGACCTCAAGAAACTGTAAGTCTAAAGGTAAATACAAGTATAAAAATCCTGAGAGTAAGAGGTGTACTGTGATAAATGCTGGGATGTATCTTATATCAGAGTTTGGAGAGTTTAGGAAATGGACTGACACATTAGACCTTTATAGCAGTGCTGCAATGTGTGTAGTTAATCCTCCAAATGCTCTCAATAGTTTTCTCCAAAAAACATCAGGAGGAAGAGGTAAAAGTAGACCTTGGAACCTATTTTAACCTATGATTGCTCTCTCTAAAATAGTTTCTTACTAGACTGCTCCTTCCTTCCTCAGGAAATTAAAATGGTACGCAAAGCATCTATTTCCTTTTTATTTTTTCTTACATTACTTAAGCACAGGTTTTAACCTTGGCAGGAAGAAGCAGGTTGTTTGCAAAAACAAAAGAGGAATCAGTGTTTTCTCAAATATAACTTCAGTCTAAAAATATATAGTGGCTATTCTATTTGCAGTTCACACCTACCAGTTGTTCTTCTTGTTTGTCAAGCCCCATTCTGCCTTTATGATACAGGAGAGAAAAGTGCTGGGTGAGCGAAGGACAACAACTTCATGCCTGTCAACCCTGCCTGCTATTGCAGAATGTGTATATCCTACCCCGTCTTAGCAATATCAATCAGCCCCACAAGGAATAAGACAGTTTCTCAGCAGGTGGCAGCCACAAGCCCCTCATTGAGTCTCGCTCCTCCCACAAAAGTCTTAGATATGGGATGATGAAGGTGCCTGGGCAGGCTCTATATCCTCTTTTCAATGTTCCTAACAGACCCAGGGGTACTGGGACCTGCCTGCCTCTGAAATAGGAGGCTACAGTTGTTGAATAATGAATAATCCTTTTGGGAAATTCTATATTTTCTTTGCTGCTTCTAAAGAATAGACTGTTCATTATCCTCATGTGAAATACAAATTAACCTGTTAAAAAAATGTCTTCAGGAAGTATGTTCTTTGAGCCTCATAAAAATCCTGGGAGAGAGGCATGGCAAGGTTGTCAACTTCACATTACACATGAGGAAACAGAGGCCCAGGGAATAGGCAGACCCAGCCTACTCTCACCTTTTCAGCAAATGAAGTCGTCAGCCACTTTCAAAGGGGATTGAGTCATGTTAACATGGACTGTCAAATTCCTTCCTTCCCACCTCAAAATGTCCCTTATCCTTTAAGAGTTCATTTTCTGTTCCAAATATGACCCCTACACTGTGCTTCATTTTTCTTTTCCTGGCTATCTCACCTTAGAAGGAAGACTTCTGACCAAGTCTAAATCTTCTGTTTTGTCGACTGTAAAATTCTATTATTTTATTTTGCTCTTTTGATTTATTTCTGAAAAAATGTACTTCTGGTAAATTTACTGGTGAAGGTTCTTCATGGGGTGTTATCAATGCCAAGTTTGGTATAGTTCATACTCACGACTGGACCCATGTGTAAGGCAACGCTTTAGTGTGCTTTCTGCAAAGCCTTATGGGGGAGGGGAGTGTCAAGAAAGGAACATTGTCTTTGCTAGGCTCTTGATTTCAGTTGCTGGATCTTATTCCCTATATAAGTATCTCCTTGAGCAAATGTGTTTGTTTTACCTGATATGTTAATCAAATATTCTAGGCTTTGTGGAAGCACGTGCTTGTGCCTTGCAGGTAGACCAGAGTACAGTAGTTTTCTGTTTGTGACCCTCTATCACGTTTGCCTCAAAATCGAATAGTCTCGGTAAATGTATCTCAGGAAAGAGGGATCATTCCCATACTCTCAGGCTACTTAGTAGTGACCAAGGAAAACACACTGTTTTTCTTCCCTCTTCCTCCTCTAAAATGTGCTTGTAAAAGTAGGCTATCTGATTCAGGGTAAGGAAGTATACTGTTTTTACCATGTTATGGTAGCTAATGCAATAGGCAGAGAAAGTACTTAGAGGATAGAATAATGAAAATAATTCTGTATGGTTATATACTAATGTTCAGGGTAATAACTACCAATTCCACCACTTTTAAAATCCAATGTGTCAAATAAGAAGACAGTAATTAAGTATACACAGTAACTTCTGCTGTCCCTCATTTCCCTTCTGGTTCATGGATCCCTGTTCCACATTCACTGAGTACTTATTGAAACCCCTCTATGTGTCAGGCCCTGTGCTCAGTGCCGGGGCTAAGCAGTTAACAAAATTGGCACAAACCCCTGGCCTCATGGAACTGACCTTGTAGAGAAGGGAGACGGACAATAAATGGAATAAATGAGTGAATTATAGTAATTTAGAGGCTAGTAAGTTCTATGGATAAAAATAAATCAGAGGAAGGGAAAGAGTGTGCTGAGAGGTGGTGGTTGCAAATTTAAATAGAGTAGTAGTGCAGGCCTCGCCAAGAAGGTGTTATTTGACCACAATCATGAAAAAGGTGAGAATGATGCACCACCTCTTATTTAGCTGTATACTTTCAGCAAGTTATTAACTTCTCTGCACCTCAGTTTCTTCATTTGTGATTGGAGGATAATAGCTACCTGGCAGAGTTATTTTTAGGATTAAACGAGAGGACATTAATAAAGTACCTGTCACACAGTAAATGATTAATAAATGGTAGCTTTATTAAAAAAGAATCACTTTCAGTAATAGTCATCTGAGGTCCATGTTTCCTAAAATGAATTAATGTGAGTTATTGCTTCATTTCCTTTTGATATCTAGTTAACTTTTCAGTCAACTTCCTCTCTTGGCTTCTGAATTTTAAAGCTGACAAGTGTTAAGAAGCATTAAGAATGTTATCTCCAATAATCAGTTACACTGTCTGCCTAGGTAATGGATTTAATGAGTAGATTAAATTTGTCAGCCAGCTCCCTTGAGTTCATTGTTTCCTATGGAACAATGATGAAAGGAGCAGTCAATAGAAAGCTTAAAAAAAGTTTCCATGAGATAGAAAGAGCCTGAAACACAAACATGGCTTCAAAGAGATGGAAACATGACCTAGCTATAAATATATGTTTGCAAAATCAATCTAGGATAATAAAATGAACACACAGTTTTTTGTTCTGAATGCCAGAGTTATTTTGCACAGTGCTGACAGGAAAAAGAAATTGAAATGTTACAAGAAACAAAATAGTCAAACATAATTATGACTAGAAAATGAATCAAATAGAAATATTCCCCAGTCTGAAAATTGATATGTTAAACAGTAATAATGCATTCATGTCCAAGGGGGCAAATAATCAATTTAAGGAGCCAGATTTTACTGGGAGAATTTTCACAGTGATTTAGATGTGGGACTTTTCCCTGAAGTCTTTCAAAATTTTAACTGTTACTAAATACCTGGCATTTGTCTTAATAAGGGAAGAAAAATAATTTTCCCTTTACCCTTTTAGGTTCTTGACTGAGATGCCTCCCCCACTCCAGTAATAAAAGACAGATTAATAGGAGAAAACAAACACAAGTTTAATAACATGTATACCTTCTGTATACATGGAAGAGACCCAGGAAAACTGAGTAACTCTCTGAAATGGCCCAAGCCACCACCTTAAATACTATCTCTAGCTAAAGAAAGGAAGATGTTTGGGTGGGGGGGTTCAGTTATGGGAGGTGACCTGGAAAAGCACAGTAAACAAGGGTAAGGTTGTTTTTCAGATTTAAGTCTCTGCCTTCACCATGGATAAGAGTTTCCAGAGATTTAGAGTCACTCTCCTCTTCCTGGTACAGAGGGAGAAACCTTTACATACCGAGATTCCCTTATAAATGTAAATGTCCCTTATGAAAGGATAACTTCTACTCTCTTTTCAGAGTTTCTCCTGTGTCTGCTCTTTCTTACAAATAATCAGCCTAAAATAATCCTTATGCCAAAGAGGCATATTTTGGGGTGGAAAATTCTGCTTCCTTTTATTAACATGACCTGAAAGTGTGACATTTACTCTCATTCAGGAAACTTGAGGGTAGGAATAAAACTTTGTAATGAATGTGGAGGGAAGATGGTCAGAAGACAGTGAAACTTCAGGGCTTAAAGGTAGTGAGTATAGGAGATGGTATAGAACACTGAAAAGATAATGAGTTCTAGAGCCAAGTGTCAGAATAATGGCTCTGCTTTGTATGTACTAGGTATTTGACCTAACCTCTTTGTGCCCAGTTCATTTTTAATCTCTAAAATATTATGTTCACCAATATTAAATTGCCATTTTTGTAGGTAAAAAATGATTACCAGCTGGGGGCCGGCCTGGTGGCGCAAGCAGTTAAGCGCACACGCTCCACTGTGACAGCCTGGGGTTCGCTGGTTCGGATCCTGGGCGCCCACCGACGCACCGCTTGTCAAGCCATGCTGTGGCGGTGTCCCACATATAGTAGAGGAAGATGGGCATGGATGTTAGCCCAGGGCCAGTCTTCCTCAGCAAAAAAAGAAGAAGATTGGCAGATGTTAGCTCAGGGCCAATCTTCCTCACAAAAAAAAAAAATGATTACCAGCAAGTTCCTATGTTTGAGCTGAATAGTACCTACTCTAATGGTAGCTTACTGAGGGATTGAGTAAATTGACCTGAAGTGATTGAAATAGTGCCGGAAACATAATAAGTCCTACCTAAATATTAGCTGTTATTATTATTATTATTTTTATTTTTATTAACTGGGTCACCTGGTGAAGGAAATGTCTTGGTGGCCAGTGAGGCTTTACTGCTCTGGTTGAGAGTTCACCATTGTTACTGAGCAATGGGCTCATTCTGCTTGCCACTAGACGAGCCAATAAGTCCAGAGGCAAGTTGGTGGAATAGAAAGGGTTTATTCATTTCTGCAAGCAAGGACAGAAGATGGTGGACTAGCACCCTCAAAGCCCATCTTCCCAGAACAAAAATCACAGAGCAGTTATATAGAGGAGTGGACATGCAGTCTTGCTCAGAGTTATTCTAGGAATGCAGTTTCTCCAGACATCTGTCTCCACGTGGGTGATCTCAGTTCCCAGGAATGTCTCAACTTTCTTCCTCCTTGATTGATGCTCCTGGTTCCAAAAGACTGAATATGTGTGAGCAACCGATAACTCTAGATTTTACCTAGGGTAGGAAAGAAAAGACAAAAGGTTAATAATTCTTTTAGTCGGGTAAAGGTTTTTGCCTACGTGGGTTATGCCGACCATGAAGCTTACAGGTTAGCCCCATGGTTTTGAGGCAAGGAAGCATCTGTGGAAATATTTATACCAAAGCTGTAAAAAATTATTCCTACTGAATCAGATTGATTCCAATTTTCACTCACTCTCTTTTTGGTCCAAAACATGACTGTAGGCTTAACACACAATAGAAATTATTTACTACATGATAGCTTTGGAGCTATCAATGAAAGAATGCAGTTTTTCAGCAGGGCAAATTGGCATATATTGGGAGAATTATCCTCTAGCCCTGTTTTGCTACTTTTATGCAATTTGCCCAGTCCCACCTTCTTGAAACAATTTTAGCTTCCAGGGCATCAATCTCTCTCATATTTTTTCCTACCACAATGAACATGTTTCTTTGTCTCATCTGTTAACTCTGTGTCCTCTTCCAGACCTCTTAATGATGAGGACATCCAGGCAGTCCTTGGCCCTATGCTCTCCTCTTTCTACATTTAATCCTAGGTGACTCATTCAGCCCCAAGTTGGAAATTACAGCCATAAAATTAGGTTTCTAAAATGTATGTATCTCTCACCCAAGTTGTCTCCTGAATCTAGATGTTCATATACATCTGTCTACTCTATATCTCCATAGATATCTTTTTTTTAAATTATATTCGTCTTTATGCCAAATACAGTTTTTTCTTTTTGTGTTTTTTTTGTGAGGAAGATCAGCCCTGAGCTAACATCCATGCTAATCCTCCTCTTTTTGCTGAGGAAGACCAGCTCTGAGCTAACACCTATTGCCAATCCTCCTCCTTCTTTTCCCTTTTTCTCCCCAAAGCCCCAGTAGATAGTTGTACATCATAGTTGCACATCCTTCTAGTTGCTGTACGTGGGACGCCACCTCAGCATGGCCAGACAAGCGGTGTGTCGGTGCCTGCCTGGGATCCAAACCCGGGCCACCAGTAGTGGAGTGTGCGCACTTAACTGCTAAATCCACGGGGCTGGCCCCCCCATAGATATCTAATTGGCATCTCAAACTTAATATACCCAAAACTCAGCTCCCAATTTCTTCTCTCAACCTTTTCTGTCTCATTAAATGCTAACTCCATGTTTTAAGGTGCTTAGGCAAAAACACATCAGTGTCATTCTTGGCTTCTCTTATTCTTTCACACTCCATAACAAATCTAACAAATTTTACCACCTATACATTCAAAATATATCTAGATTCTGACCACTTCTCACCAACTACAGCACTCCACCCTTGTCTAAATCACCACCTATGAAAGTGTGTGGTAGCCACCTAACTGCTTTTTTCTTCTTCTATTCTCATCCCCAAGGCAGAGAAAGTGATCCTTTGAAAACATAAAACAACTCATACCACATCTTCACTTTCAATTCTCCAATGGCTTCCTCTCCCATTCAGAGCAAAATCCAAAGTCTTTTCTATGTTCTCATGGTATCTCACCCCTGTTGACCTCTCTGACCTTATCTCCTGCCACTGTTGCCCGGGTTCATTTCACTACAACTATAATAGCCTCCTTCCTGTTTCTCAAACTTGTCTAACAATTTCCTTTCTCAAAGATTTTGCATTGCACTTATTTTCATCTGGAATACTCTTTGGGCAGATATTTGCGAAGATTAAACTATCAGTGTATTCAGGTCTCCTATCAAATGTTATCTTATCAGAGAGACATTATCCACCTCAGGAAAAATAGTAACCCCTGTAGACACTCCCTGTCCTTATTATCCTGCTTTATGTTTCTTCAGAGTACTTATCACTCGCTGACATATTATAGAAGGCGTTCACTTATTTTTTAATCACTTACACATCACTTATTTGTATGTGTTAATATATTGTATGTGTATACACACATACATACACACATCCCACCAGAAGCTATGGGAGAGGCGTGGAACGGATTCTTCCCCACAGCCCTCAGAAGGAACCAACTCTGCTGACACCTTGGTCTTGCAATTCTGGCCTCCAGAGCTGTGAAACAATAAATTTCTGTGGTTTAAGCTACTCAGTTTATGGTACCTTTGTAACAGCAGCCTTAGTAAACTAATACAGTGCCTTTTGTCAGCATAAGGAAGTTCCCTTCTATTCCTGTTGCTGAGTCCTTTTTCCTTTGTTCTATTAACATGGTATATTTCTTTGATTGATTTTCTTATGTTGAACCATGCTTGCATTTCTGGGATCAATTCCACTTGATCATGGTATATAATCCTTTTAATATGCTGTTGGATTTGGTGTGCTAGTTAAGGATTTTTCCATTTATATTCATAAGGGATATTTGGTCTGTAATTTCCTTTTCTTGTGATGTCTTTTTATCTGCCTTTCATATTAGAGTAATGCTGGCCTCATAGAATGAGTTAGGAAGTATTCTTTCCTCTTCTATTTTTTGGAAGAGTTTAAGAAAGATTGTTGTTAATTATGCTTTTTTTGGTAGAATTCACCAATGAAGCCATCTGGTCTTACACTTTTCTTTGTTGATTACTAATTCAATCTCTGTAATTGTGATAGGTCTATTGATATTTTTTGTCTTCTTTAATTAGTTTAGAGAATTTGTACATTTTTAGGAATTTATTAGTTTCATCCAGGTTATCGAATTTTATGGCGTATAATTGTTCATAGTTTTCCCCTATAATCCTTTTTATAGCTATAAGATTGGTAGTTGTGTCCCTACTTACATTTCTGACTTGTTTAGTTATTTTCATCTTTTCTTCTTTTTTCTTTGTCAGTTTGACTAAAGGTTTGTCGATTTTGTCGATCTTTTCAAAACATCAGCTTTTGGTTTTGTTCAGTCTATATTTTTTCTGTTCTCTATTTTATTAATCTCTACCCTGATGTTTATTATTTTCTCCCTTCTGCTAATTTTGGGTTTAGTTTGTTCTTCTCTTTCTAGTTCCTCAAAATGTAAAATTAGCTTATGGATCTGCTTTTACAGCTATAAATTTTTTTTTTGAGCACTCTTTGTGCTGCATTCCATAAATTTTGGTATGTTATATTTTTATTTTCATTCATCTCCAAGTATTTTCTAATTTTCCTTGTGATTTCTACTTTGACTCATTGGTTCTTTAAGAGTGTATTGTTTAGGGGCCAGCCCCGTGGCTTGGTGGTTAAGTGCACGCGCTCCGATGCTGGCGGCCCGGGTTCGGATCCCGGGTGCGCACCGAGGCGCCACTTCTCCGTCCATCCTGAGGCCGAGTCCCACGTACAGCAACTGGAAGGATGTACAGCTATGACATACAACTATCTACTGGGGCTTTGGGGGGAAAAATAAATAAATAAAATCTTTAAAAAAAAAAAAAAGAGTGTATTGTTTAAATTCCACATACTGTTGATTTTCCAGCTTTCCTTTTGCTATGGATTTCTAGTATCATTTCATTGAGGTTAGAGAAGATACTTGGTATGATTTCAGTCTTTTTAAATTTACTGAGAGTTTTTTTTATGGCCTAACATATGGTCTATCCTGGAGAATATTTCATGTGCACATCCAAGGAATGTGTATTCTGCTGTTGTTAGGTAATTTTGCTTTATTTTTCTAGAGTTCCATTATAGGTCTTCAAATGGTTTATTCATAAAAAATAACAAGTTCAAAATTCTTGAGTTCTTATAAGTGTGAATTTTTCTTTTGTTTGCCTTCTCACATGAACAACCATATATAGTATCTAGAATATATTTGTCTTTAGAGTTCTTCAGATATTGCTCCATTGTCATTTAGTTTGGGAATTTGTAGAGAATTTTGATTTAATTATTTCATCACATTTTTCTAGTCATACTTGATGGCAGGTTTTACTGTTTCACTGCTGGTGGCTAAGAACACAGCCCCATCAGGGATAGTAACGGTTGCTTTGGTGCTCATTTCACAGTTACGTCATGGATGTTCAAGAGGCACACCATTTGCCATGGCTGTGTTTTCCCCTATTTCTTAAAGAAATTTGTTTGTTTAGAGCAGTTTTATGTTCATGGAGAAATTAAGCAGAAGGTACAGTGATTTCCTATATGCCCCCTGCCCCCACACATGTATAGCCTCTCCCATTATCAACATCCCCACCAGAGTGGGACATTTGTTAAACTTGGTGAACCTCCATTGGCACAACATTATCACTCAAAGTCCATAGTTTACATTAGGGTTCACTCATGGGATTGCACATTCTATAGGTTTGGAAAAATTTACAATGACATGACATGACTTTCACCATTAGAGTATCATACAGAGTAGTTTCAATCCTCTGTTCTCTGCCTATTCCTCCCTTCCTCCCCCCTAACTCGCAACCACTTATCTTTTTACTGTTTCCGTAGGTTTGTCTTTTCCAGGATGTCACATAGTTAGAATCATACAGTGTGCAGCCTTTTCATATGGGCTTCTTTCACTTTCTAATATGCATTTAAGATTCCTCTTTGTTTTTTCATAGCTTGATAGATTATTTCTTTTTAGTGCTAAATAATATGGCATTGTCTGGATGTACCACAGTTTATTTATCCATCCACCTATGAGGACATCTTGGTTGCTTCCAAGTTTGGGCAATTATGAATAAAGCTTCTATAAACATCCATGTGCAGGTTTTAGTGTGGACATAAGTGTTCAACTCCTTTGGGTAAATACCAAGGAGAATGATTGCTGGATCATATGGTAAGAGTATGTTCACTTTTGTGAGAAACTGCCAAACTGTCTTCCAAAATGGCTGTACCATTTTGCATTCCCACCAGCAATGATAGAGAATTATTGTTGTTCCACATCCTCACCAGTATTTTATGTCGTCAGTGTTCCAGATTTTAGCCATTTTAATAGGTGTGTAGTGGTATCTCATTGTTGTTTTAGTTTGCATTTCTCTGATGATATATGACGTGAAGCAGCTTTTCATTTGCTTATTCGGCATCTGTATATCTCCTTCAGTGAGGCGTCCATTAAGGTCTTTGGCCCCTTTTTTAATTGGGTTGTTTGCTTTCTTTTTTTTTTAAAGATTTGCCCTGAGCTAACATCTGTTGCCAGTTTTCCTCTTTTTATTCCTCTCCAAAGCCCCAGTATATAGTTGTATATTCTAGTTGTAAGTCCTTCTAGTTCTTCTATGTGAGTAGCTGCCACAGCATGGCTACTGACAGATGAGTGGTGTGGTTCTGCACCTGGGAACTGAACCTGGGCTGCCGAAGAGGAGCATGCTGAACTTTAACCAAGAACAATCTTTATGAGATACATCTTTTGAAAATATTTTCTTCCAGTCTGTGACTTTTTTAAATCTGTTGACAGTGTCTTCCACAGAGGAGAAAATTTTAATTTTAATAAAGTCTAGCTTATCAATTCTTTCTTTCATGGATTGTACCTTTGATGTAACATACCAAAATTTATGGAATGCAGCACAAACAGTGCTCAAAAAAAATTTATAGCTGTTATACGGCTGTTTCAGAATCTACAGTTGATCATTTTGGTGGCCTTAACTCCAGGGGCTCACAGACTACGCCTGAGAGGGGCTAGAGCTAGGTCATGGGACACTTTAATGTCCACAGCCAGGACCAAGGTCTGTGGGTCTTTTACCTGAGACACAAGTGGGTGTGTCTGCTCATGGGTCCCTTGGTGTATGGTGCTGGTAGCAAGACCAAGGACAAATGGGGCTGTAGCTGAGTCCACAGGGGCTATGGAGCTGTTTCCAGGTCTGTAGCCAGGAGCATGGTTGGCAAGTCAGCCACCTGAGTGTGGGCCTGCCCTCTCAAAATGGCTCTCCTTGGCCTTGGACTTCACCAAGGCTTTACAACCTTCTACCTGGATCCCAAAGCTCCCACAAAAAGGCACTTTTGTCCATGGATGGCTGCCAAATTATTGTTGCTGAGGGGGGATATGAGTGGAGAACCTCCTATTTCATTGTCTTGCTGATGTCACTCTCTGTTGTTATTTTTTCAATAACAGACTTATTGAGATATATTTCACATGCCATAAAATTCATCTTTTTAAAGCATATGATTCAGCAGTTTTTAATGTATTTTACAGAGTTCTGCAACCATTGCCACAGTTTAATTGCAGAACATTTTCATCATCCCAAAAAGAAACTCTATACCTATTAGCAATTATCTCCAGTCTCCTCATTCACCCAGTCCTAGGCAACTGCTGCTGTATAAACGGAATCACAGAAAACCTGATCCCTTTTGACTGGCTTACTTCACGTAGTAAATGTTTTCAAGATTGATCCATGTTGTAGTATGTATCAGTAATTCATTCCATTTTTACTGGAGAATATTATTACATTGTATGGATATACCACATTTTATTCATCCATTCATCTGTTGATGGATATTTGGGTTGCTTTCACTTTGGGGTTATTATGACTAATGCTGCTATGAATATTCGTATATGTTTCTGTGTGAACATATATTTTCAATTTTCTAGGCATATACTTAGGAGTGGAATTGCTGAATCATATGGTAGGTATATGTTACTATTTTAAGGAAATGGACAATTGTTTTTGGAGCCATAAATATTAGAGATTAATTAGTTTTGAGAAGTCACTTGTCTTTAACTGTAAATTCATATTGACTTGTAAAGTTGATACTGAATCTGGCAGGTAATTGTATAGTGCTAGGTTTGCATTGGCTAGCTACTTTAAAATACATATTCTAGTCATTTGTACATACTTTTTCCTTCTGTATCATTATATTCCATTTTTGGCTCAGTCTTGTTAGCAATAGTGGAAGATGAAAGTATTGTATAATCCCTATGACTTTTTGTTAATGTGATGCCCATGCTTTCTATTACCTAATACGCCCTACTGAAACAAATTTTATTTTAATCTAGAGGACTTGGAATTTTCTATTACTGTCTACAATTTAGGTCTATCCATGTCTATATGGCACCATTGCCAATTGATTCACTCAAAATCATTTTAATTGACTAGAAGAATAAAAAGTGAATTTTATTTTTTGTTGTATATTCTTACACATTAAACAAAAATGATTTGACCACATGTTTCTCTTCAACCTCCTGTCCTGGTATCTGGTTCTCTACTTAATTTTGTAAAGTGAGAACATGATGTATGTAAATTTATGGCATTTTGATCAACAATGAATAACAATGATATATAACAAGATATTCAATATTCATAAAGATTCTAGGTATTTAAATATAGCATTTTGATAATTATTATTAGAAATATTCATATTTATATACAATAACAAGTAGGAGTAGAATATACTGATTAAACTTTGAAAAAGGAAAAATATCTACTTGTTATCTCTTGATGAATTCAGTCGATTAAAGGCCTTTGTAAATTAATGTTTATTGTTTCACACTTTGTTTCCTATTTGTCTGACCCTCTTCACTGAAAACAAATTTACATTACAGTTTCCTCTTATTAAAACTTTTCACCAATGGTAAAAGTAGAAATGAATTTATGGCAGTGATAAGTGGGCCAAATATTTGAGAAAATAGTAATGGCATTAAATAGCATAATTCTTCCAATGTATATTATAGGATATACTCCTACATAGAGCTAAATATCTCTTTCAAAAAGCCCCCTCTAAGTAATATCACTTCTCTCTCAGAATTCACTCTTTTAAATAACTTCTTTAATGTATTCTAGAACCTGAAGCATTGTATGTTTAATTTTTTGTTTTGTCCTTATTTTATTTTCTGGCCATTTTTCATTGTGTTTTTCTATTACCTAATCAATCTCAAATAACAACTGGATAACTGCTCAGTATGTCTTGAAATGTAAGCTCATCTACAAGTAAACTTTTTTATTACCATCTTCTGGAATTATATATGCGTGTTTGTATATGTAAAAGGCAGCACTGAGTAAAAGAGTTGACTATCAAGACATTTCAAAAAAAGACCCAAATTTTTGAAAATATTGCTAATAATTTTCAGAAAGTATACATCTAGGATAAGAAAAGTTATAACATCCATTATTAGAAAATTTTATATATGAAATAAATCTTCTGAAATGTTACATTTAAGTATTGAGATGGTCCAGTGATTTGCTGTTTTGTGGAAATAATCCTGCCCGAGACACAAATGTAAAGAAAGTTTCAGAAGCATAAGGTCTTTTGGAAAGGATGGCTATCACATTGAAAACTACTTCCTTGATCTATGATGCATACCTCAGATGGGACACAAGTCCAGATGAGTCCCATATCCCAGGAAAAAGAGTGCTAACTTTATATTAATATTGGATTTAGAATCATTGGGCCCATTGCCTTTGATGAGCTGCATTAAGTTAATTATTACCAGGGCTCTAAATCTTTCCTCTTGCTTCCTCTTAATTTCAAAATTATTAGTGCCTCCATGTGTCTATGCATCTGTTCACACAATCTTCCCACAGATATTTATTGCATTTTAACAAGTTCCAGGCACTGTTGTAGGTGAGGAGCATAAAATGGAGAACAAAAAGGTTGTGTACACTGGCCTCAGAGATATTACATTCTCTTGAGAGAGGTGAGCAGAAAAAAGGTTAATCAGTAAGTAAATGTGCTGAAAATTATTTTATATGGTAATGAATAATAATAAGAGAATAATAATAAGAGAAGAAACAAGATGTCACAAACCTACTTTTACTCAAACATTTCTTAATATACACAGTAAAATGATGACCTAGCAGCTGTTTTCTTTTTTTTAATAATTTTATTTATTTATTTATTCCCCCAAAGCCCCAGTAGGTAGTTGTATGTCATAGCTGCACATCCTTCTAGTTGCTGTATGTGGGACGCCGCCTCAGCATGGCCGGTGAAGCAGTGTGTCGGTGGGCGCCCGGATCCGAAACTGGGCCGCCAGCAGCGGAGCGCGCGCACTTAACCACTAAACCATGGGGCCGGCCAGCAGCTGTTTTCTATCTAGACAGTTTTATGCTTTTCCCACACTTCAATAAAATTAACATTAGACAAAATTCATCTTTCCTATATAAAGCTTATGCATCAATGTTTATTGTATATAATTACCATTAGGGTAACAGAAATATAATGATTCAGTGAACTAAATGAAGTAAACAGAATAACTTCTATATAACTCTTAAAGTATGTTATTTAATATTGTCAGAAACATTTTTAACTGATCACAAAAGATAAATGTAAATACAGCCTCCATCAAATTCTCACTAATTGTAAATTATAGAGATGAAATGTAACATGGTTTTGCTGTATATTCATTTAAAATTTTCAAAAATTTCCTTATTGTATAAAGAAATCCATCCCTATACATAATTTATGTTTGGAAATTTTACTGGTATTTCATTGCTCATCTCATAATAATATTTAACAGGTATATAACAATTGCTATGTGTCAGGCACTCTTCTAATCACTTTACATATATTAACTTATGTAATACTTAGAATGACCCTACAAAGTTGGTCTTACTTTGTTTTGTATTTTATAGATGAGGAAACAGAAGCATTAAGAGATTAAATAACTTGCTCAAAGTCACTATTAAGAAGTGTTGACGCTGGGATGCCACACTCTCCTTGAGGGGTTCCCTAATGCTGTCAATCATAATTAACCTCTCTTTTGTCTGTTGTCTTACAAGCTACTTGTGTGTGTAGCACTGTTTTGACAAGGGTAGAAACAGGAAGACATTTTAAAAGAGGTTATTATAGCAATACAGGCTATAGAAGAAATCCAGGTAAGAGATGATGGTGTATTGGACCAGGGTGACATCAGTGTGGGTAGTTAGAAATGATGGGATATGAATCGAAGAAGGAGGTAACAAGATACTCTGAAATAGGGGACGTAGACAATGAGAGAAAGAAGCAAGTGATGGGTGATATCAAAATGATTGTCCTTGAGTACTGGATGTACAGAGTTGCCATTAATTAAGATGAGAATGACTGTTGAAGGAGCAGGTTGTTGGGAGAAGAAAAGATCAGATTTGCATGTTAGTAGAAAGTATATATTTCAGTACCGCATCCAAGTGGGGATGTTGAATAGGCCATTGGATATATGAGTCAAGAGTCAATAGAGGGATCTGTACTGGGGATAGCTGGTATTGAAAGCTGTCATACTGGCTGTGATTACTAATGGAATGAATATAGCTAGAAAAGAAAAAAGATACAAGGACTGAGTCCTGGAGTACTCCGAAGTTTAGAGATCAGGGAGATGAGGAAGAAGCAGTACAAAATAATGAGAAGGATTTTATAGTAAACCAAAAGAGAGAGTTTTTTGGAAGCCTACTGAAGAAAACATTTCAAGGATAAGGGAGTGATCAATTGTGTTAAATGCTGTTGATATTTAAAGTAAGATAGGAATCACATCGGGTTTAGCGATTTAGGGGGCTTTGGTGAAATTTATAGAAGCAGTTTTTGTCGAAGGATAGAGATTAGAGTGGATTCAAGCAGAATGGGAGGAGGAGAATGGAGACAATGAATATACACCACAGTTTTGAGTTGTTTTCCTGTAAAAAGATACACAGATTAACAGCTGTACAGAGAACTGTGTGTCAAGAATTTTTCTATGCGTTTGGAAAAGAGGCAGAATAGAGGTGGAAAGTGGTGAAGCAGGGTAGTGAGGTAAGAATTGCTAAGAATAGGCAAGAAGTGATGAGCCCAGTGCCTAGTTGGAGTGACTGGTCTTAGCTAGGCACACCGTTATTTCATGTATTGTAACAGGAGAGAGAATGGAGAGTATATGGGTTCAAATGTAGGTAGGAAGTTGTGATGCTGGGAGCTTGTAGAAATTCTCTTCTAATTTCTTTTTCTCAGTTAATAGGATGCAAGAGAAGGAAGGAAGCATTGTAAGCAGATAATGAGGATGAGAGATAGTGTTGGGGATTTTAAGAGACAGAGGATCTGAAATCGTTTTCTATGACCAATGATTGTGAATGTGTTAGTATCACTGCTAAGCAGCATTATGTGCCCACGTGAGATAGTGATCCTCAGCTTAAACTGAGACTAGTCAGCACACTCGTGTATTTTTCTCAACCAGAGTAAGTTTCTTGGGGAAATATGAGGGTAGGCAGAGAGAGTTCAATTTAATCAGGGTATAAGTTTTGCCCAATGAGTAAGATGCAGAAAGAACATGAAGCAGAGAAGTCCAGAAGAATTGAGAGCGTATGTAGCCAAATGATTATATTGATGGATCATGACTTTTAAATGGATTAAGGATTAAAACAGTGACATGAGGATGATGAAAGAGTGAAAACGTAGTAGTTTCAGTGGAATTTATATCCAGATGGAGTCAAAAGATTGTTGGACTTTTGGTACAAACTAGACTGAGCTGCAACTGTATAGGTGGTAGTTGGAGAATGGAATACTTTAAAATGAGGTTATGGAGGGAGTACAGATATTGGTAATTCTAAGTCTAGGGTATGACCATGGAAATAGGTGGCAGCAGTAAGGAGGAATAAAGGACATTGAAGAGAGGTTAAAATATTGGAAATGTTGGGGCCTGCCCCATGGTGTAGCGGTTGAGTGCACGTGCTCCACTGCTAGCGGCCCAGGTTCGGATCCCGGGCGCGCACCGATGAACCACTTGTCAGGCCATGCTGAGGCCGCGTCCCATGTAAAGTGGAGGAAGATGGGCACGATGTTAGCCCAGGGCCAGCCTTCCTAAGAAAAAAGAGGAAGATTGGCGTGGATGTTAGCTCAGGGCTAATCTTCCTCACACACACAAAAAAAATATTGGAAATGTTTTAAAGATCATCTGCGTAGATGATGAAATAACCACTATTCATGACAAGAATAGTGTTAGAGTGCATGTCAGTGAGACTGCAATTAAATCTTCAAGAAATGAGGAGGAGTGCCTAGGGATATGTAGATTCCTGCAACAAGGAGGAAGAGAGGGTGGCATATTCTAAAAATATGTGATTCAAAACTGAGTGTTTTAGGGAAGTGGGAGGAAGAATAATCTGGAAGTAGTACAGCATCTTCTCCTAGGGAGAAATCCAAGATTCCATAATGCAAAAGGTGAGGTATCAGAAAACCTGAGCAAATTTAAAATCTTTAAAGAAATTGAATTGGTAGTTAAAATCTACCGTTAACCACCTCGCCACCCCACTCCACCATACAAATACACACAAATAGATTCTGGTGACTTTATAGGTGATTTCAATCAAATATTCAAGACCCAGGTAATGTCAATCTTATACAAACTGTTCCAGAGTTTGTACTATATATTTTACTTTTGTACAAAGCGAAGAAATTTCTTTGGTAATAACAAAACACCTAAATTATGATAGAGGTTAGCCTTATATGGTGGGAGGTGGAGGGCCATATTTCAACTGTCTTGATATTTTATTTCTTAGTTTAGTTGGTGTGTATATGGGCATTTATTTTACTATTTTTTATAGTTTTTATACATACAAAATATTTCATAATAAAATTTTTTTTAAAACCAAATTGTTGCTGCAGAATTTGATGTGTCATTTGTAGAATATTCTTTTCAGGACATTGGCTATGAACAAAGATGAGAGAGGATAGCAGTAATTTAAAGGGGCTGTGTAGTCCAAGAAGACTTGTTTTGTGTTTCATTTTTTTACAGTAGGAGTTTCTTGAGCATGTTTACTTTTTCTAGGGAAAAGCTAAATAAAGGGAGAACTTTGAAAATACATGAGAGAAGTTACACAGCATCCTGGAAGAGACGGAACAATACCGAACAAGGAAGGATTTTCTCAAAACAAGGGACGGGAACCTCACACTCTGAAGTTGGGGAAATTCATAAGTAATTGGATAAGAAGTTAAAGAAAGTTATGTCTAATATGCTCAAATTTCTCTGTGAAGTGGAAGGCCTCTAGACTATAAGACATTACTTAACCTGTGCTCAAAAAGGTGCAGTGATTAAATGATAAGAAACTCACTAGTTCCTGAGCAGCCTAATCTATCCTTGGATGGCTTTATCTGTTCTGTACTTCTGCTTCCTGAACTTGCTTGTTTGTACTTTTGTTTGAGGCTGTAGCTTCTAACAGTGGTTGTATATCTGTTCTTGGGGACATCATGCAACACTAGGCCATCACTTTCTGCAAACTGACCTCTTACTTGTCACGTCTTAAAATAGTCATATTTTCTTCAAACAATAACTCTTTGCAGTGAACAAAGAAGTGAACGTTTCCTCTCATTAATTTTAATCATCTCAAGCTTGAAAGCTACTTTGGCCATTTCTACATCCCGAGAAGTTATATTAAATGTTGTACGTTGATATGAATTACATATTCTAAGTATTTTATTTTAGTTGCATCTGTAAAAAACTATCATTTACTTTTGAAATTCCTTGTACTATAATAGTTAATTATATTTTGAATGCTTTTATGGCTTTCAATGAAAAGAATTAAAAATTTCTTATTGACATAATTTTTAAGTGAGTTCAAAGCTATTACACACAACAGAAAAGACTTCAAATGGAAAATAGATAGCTGGAGAATTTTTAACATATTCAAGTACCAAGTGCTAGTACTACATTATATATACTGATTGTCACCACATTTCTGCATATTTTTGTTACTCCTTTAAAAAAGTTAGAAGCAACTACACTTCCAGTCTGTAGTTTATGTTCATTTTATTACTTTCTGCTTTTTGAGGGGAGTGACTGGGGAATGATATTCTGAAATCTCTAAGAGTACTCTTTTTCAATATTGTATTAATCTTTTCCTTAGAAAACTAGTTCAGAGCTATGAAAAATCTTTTGGCTCCTATGGAATCCAGATGAAATTTATAGCCATTTTGACTCAAAGAGCATTGTGTTCATTTGAACATACGAATTTTTTCCCCTAAAATTAACCTTTAAACATCATTTTAAACATCATTATCTCCCTCTGACTTACTCCATATCCCTATCTGTTCTTTTTCTGTACAACTGCATCTATTGCTTCATTTCCATTTTCACTGTCACTGCCCTATTTCAGAATGTTAGTACTTGAGGCCTGGATTATTGGTAAAATCTCCTAAATGAGCTCCCTCTTTTTAGTCACCTCCTCCCTCATTAATAATCTATCTTTCTTACAACACCGGGACACTTTCTTTAAAAACAGGTAGGTGATAACATTCCACTGTTTGAAAATCTTTAAGAAAAACTCCTCAATCTTGCAATCAAGGTTCTTTACGATTTTTCCCAAGCCTGTCTTCTTGGCTTTAGCTCTTGTTACACCTTCCCATGCGGTACACTTTCTATCGAACCTGGTGTATTAGTTTTTCTCCCAAATTCACTGTGACACTCTGGCTTCTGTGACTTTGCTCAAGCTTTACTCCTCTTGTTTCTCAAATATTCCTGTCAAGTCATACTATTCTTTTTAAGGCACAGCTTTGATTCTATTCCCCCAGAAAGATCATAAAGTATAAATAATACGAGTATAGCCACTGGTGTCAGACTGATTGGATTTACACTGGGCTCTACCGTTGACTACCCATATAATTTTAGATAAATCACTTACATATTGCATATCATGGTTTGTGAGAAGCATCCAAAATTTTCAAGGACAACTTTGGAAAAACAAAACAAAATTTAAGATCATTTTATCATATATATATTGAATTTTCCTTATAAAGTAGTAATTTGGGAAAAAAAAACTTATTTAATCTAATGCAAAAATGTTATCTGGGAATCTGATAGGAAACGGCAATGTACGAATGCACAGTAATATTCATGGTAAAAATCACATTATTGGGCATCCAGTCAAAAATTACAACCCAGAATGAGGGGAAAAAACAATTAAAACCCAATCAGAAATGAAAGGCTTGTTTTGGGGAGTTTGTTTTGTGTGTGTTTTGGGTTAGAAATTGACAAGCTTGTACTAAAGTTCATATGGAAATTGAAAGAAACTAGAATAACCAAAACAACTTTGCTAAAGTAAAATGAAGTTGGAACACTTATACCACCTGATTTCAAGACTCATTATAAAGATACAGTATGGTAGTGGTATAAAGATAGATACATAGATCAGTGGAACAGAATAGAAAACCCCACACATATGGTGGACTGATTTTCTACAAATGTTCCAAGGCAATATAATGAATAAAATTATTCTTTTTAACAAATTGTGCCATAACAATTGTCTATCCACATGCAAAAAATGAACCACAGCCTTATATAAAAATTAACTCAAAACGGGTCACAGACACGCATGTAAAATCTAAAAATTTAAAACTTTTAGGAGAAAGTTTGTGTGACACTGATTAAGGTAAAGATTATTTCTACACCAAAAACATACAATAAAAAAATCCATAAAAGTTAAACTTAATAAATTGGGCTTCATTAGAATTAATTTCTGCTCTTCTAAAGACACTGCTAGAGAATGAGAAGAGAAGCCATACACAAGACGAAAATTTTTGAGATAAAATATCTCCAAACACACACACACACACACACACACATATTCGTAGCAGCTTTACTTGTAATAGCCCCAAATGGGAAACAACCCAAATTTCTATCAACGGGTGAATAAACAGTCACAAAAATGAAAGAACGAAACTTTGATACATGCAAAAATATTGATGAATCGCAAATTAACTACAGAGAATGAAAGAGGTGAGGCACAAAAAAGTACATACTGTGTCATTCCATTAAGAAAAGTCTTAGGCGTGCAAATTAATCTGTAGCGTCATAAAGCAGATCAGTGTTTGGTATGTGGAGTTAGGCTAGGTTGGGCACGAAGGAGGAATTACAAAGGAGCATAAGGAAACTTTTGACGATAATGGTTATGCCCGTTATCTTTATGGTGGTGGTGGTTTTGTGAGTGTATACATATTTCAAAACTTATTAAATTGTACACTTTAATTATGTGCATTTTATTGTATATCAATTATACCTCAATAAAGTGTTAAAATGAAAATAATTAAAATATTTAAATACAAGTATCTGATCCTAAAGTACCCTTAACCACTATGATATACACTGTTAAAGGCAGTGAGCGTGTTCTTTTTCCCCTTAAATCCCTATTCTCTGGTACAGTGTCTTACATATAATAAATATGGAAGAATTTTTCTTCAAATTGAATTAAGCCAATTACAATCTTTCATATCACAAACTGACAAAAAAGAATGATAAAGTAATTAAGTATTTGATACTTAGAAATTATGGTGAGTTCCATTGCTTATATTCTAGCTCAGCGTATTGTATTGTTGGCATTATGAGACCAAAAATGTATGGTTCATGCCACTTTGCAAGTGGCAAGAGAGTCTTTCATGGCCACAGGTTAAACCCAAACATCTAAACAATTTCTTTGTGAAAGAGTGTTACCAACTGCAAGGCTAATGGGACGTAAAGACTTGAATGGTGCAAACAACCAACTCACACAAACTATTGGGAACACATCACAGAATCTATCCTCCTAACAATAAACCCGTGGCCTTATTTTTAATGTATAGTGAAGAGCATATTTTTGTTTGGTTTTATTTTCCCTGTCTGTTTTGTTTTATTTTGCTTTGCTTTGACCCTAAGAGCAATTGGAACATAGCCATTTACCATTTTAACTGAACGATTTAATAAATGCAAACACTACCCTAAGATCAAAATGTAGAGGAGATTTTCTAATTAGCTAATAAATCTGAACAGTATAAACACCCTAAGTTAAGACATTTGGGGGAAAAAAAATACATCTTTATGGTGCCAATGGGCTCTAAGTCTAAAATAACTGATAGGATTCTCAAAGACTCCAACACATCTCTGAGCTTTACACTGAGCCAATTCCCACACTGTATAATCTACTTGGGGAAGAAAATATTACCTGTTTAATATTAACTTATACCTTTTGGTTATTTACAAACCAGAAGCTGTAGAAGGGTGATTGACAGCATGAACTGAGCTAATAACACAGTTCTAATTCCTTGGTATTGCGACTAACAATAAACCGTTAGTTCAATCATTTTCCTGAGTTTAACATATTAGCCACTGAGTTGGGGGTTCTTGGTGCAACAAAGATGAATCAGAAATATTTTCTCTCTTTTTTTGAGTTTGCAGTAAAATGTCTCATTTGTAATAAAAGAGACAAATACATAAACAACCAAGAAAAATACAAAGCAGAGTCAAATAATACACTAGGAGTGATGCAAGCAATTTTCTGGGGTAGTATAGAAGGAATAATTCTCATAAGATTATAGTAGTTCATGAAGCCCAAGAAAATATATTTCTCATCAAATGTGGCTATTATTTCATTTACCTAGTCATGAAATAAACACAGCTGTCAGGTGAATAAAATGGCATGATTCTTTACCTGCGCCAGTATTGCCACCGGGATAACATTCATCAACTCTGTCTCTGTCTAACTTCTTCATCTTTCATAGGGAAAAGTAATATCAGTGCATTTCAAAGAGCTTTTATGATGTGAATCATTGCCACAGAAATGACCACTGAATACCAGAGCACAAAGGACAATTGTTCGGGAAAGTTAAATATCTGTAACCATGGGAAAATAACTTTCAAGATATCCTCTGCCCTCATAAGTAAAACTAGTCATGTAAATCAGATCACCTCAATCTTATTAATTCCATCTTGTATTCTTATTACTACTGTTTGATAAGATCTTGTCATTAGAATAAAATAAAATCACAATTTGATGGATATATCACAAATTATGTTATCTGTTTATAAACAAAATATGACTCATCCTCATTATATTAAATTTATATATGGAATTTTACTTCATTTGATTAAAGAAGTAACTAAATATCAAGAGTAGAACATCGAAAAATTTGACCTGTGGAGTGATAGATAAAACATAACTTGGAATTTCAAAATGTGATATGCAACATAGTACTGGAAGTTCTAGCCAGTGCAATAAGGCAAAATAAAAAAAAAAGTAAAGAAAAAGAAAAGACATACAGATTGGAAAGGAAGGAATAATGTTGTCCCTATTTGCAAAGGACATAATTGTCTGCATAGAAAATCCCAAGGAATCTACAAGCCTCCTAGAAGTAATAAGTATGTTTAGTACTGTCATAATGTACAAGGCCAAAATGCAAAAATCAATCGTATTTCTATATATTAGCAATGAACATTTGGAAACCAAAATTAAAAATATAATACCATTTACAATCATTCCAAAGAAAATGAAATACACTTAATCAAAATTCTAAAACTTGGTGTTTTATTTGCACATTCCAAAGAAAATGAAATACACTTAATCAAAATTCTAAAACAGTGCTGGGAAAAGCACTGTTAAGAGAATGAAAAGAGAAGATGCAGATTGGTAGAAAATACTTGTAAATTGCATATTTGACAAAGAACTTGTATTCAGAATATATAAAGAGCTCTCCAAGCTCAACAGTGAGAAAACAACTAACCTGATTAAAAAATGGGCAAAACATTTGAAAAGACTTGTCACCAAAGAAGATATACAGATGGCAAATAAGCACATGAAAAGATATTCAATATCACTTGCCATTAGGGAAATGCAAATTAAGAGCCCAAGGAAATATCACTATAAACATATCAGCATGGTTGAAATAAAAAATAGTGGTAACACTACAACGAGATATCACCCCACACATATTAGAATGGCTATAATGAAAAAGACAAAAGATAACAAGTGAGGCCTGGTGAAGATGTGGAGAAAAAGGAACAATTGTGCACTGTTGGTGGGAATGTAAACTGGTACAGCCACTGTGGAAAACAGTATGGAGGTTCCTCAAAAAATTAAAAATAGAACTGCCATATGATCCAGCAATCCCTCTTCTGGGTATATATGCAAAGGAAATGAAAATAGGATCTTGAAGAGGTATCTGCACTCCCATGTTCGTTGCAGCATTATTCACAATAACCAAGATATGGAAACAACCTAAATGTCAATCAATGGATGAATAGATAAAGATGTGATATACACAAACATAGACACACACACACACACAATGGGATATCATTCAGCCATAAAAATGAAGGAAATCCTGCCATTTGCAACAACATGGATGGACCTTGTAGGGATCGTGCTAAGTGAAGGAAGTCAGACAGAGAAAGACAAATACTGTATGACATCACTTATATGTGGAATCTAAAATAGGCAAAGTCATGGAAACATATGGGGGATGGGAGACATGGGGAGATGTTGGTCAAAGGGTACAAAACTTCCAGTTATAAGATGAATGAGTTCTGGGGATCTAATGTACAGCATGGTGATTATAGTTAGTAATACTATATTATACACTTGAAAATTTCTGAGAATAGATCTTAAATGTTCTCACAACAAAAAAGAAATGGCAATTATGTGACGTGATGGTAGTGTTAGCTCTCACTATGGTGGTAATCATTTTGCAATAGGTAAATGTATCAAATTAACACATTGTATGCCTTAAACTTATACTATGTTATACGTTAACTATATCTCAATAAAGTTGGAAAAACTACTGATAACAGCAAATGATGGCAATGATGCAGAGAAACTGGCTCATCATCATGGCTGTTTGGAATGTAAAATGGTGCAGCCACTTTGGAAAGGAATATGGCAGTTTCTACAAAATTAAAAATGCACTAATCATAAAGCCCAGCTATTGCAACTCTTTGACATTTATCCCAGAGAAATGAAAACTTATCAGGAAAACCTGTACATAAATGTTCATGGTAGCTCTAATTTAAAGCCAAAAACTCAAAACAATCAAAATATCCCTTAAAATGTGAGTGGCTAAACAAACTGTGTTATATCCATACCATGGAATACTACTCAGCGATAAAGAGCAACTAACTATTGATACACACAACAACATGGATGGATATTATGGGCATTATGCTAAGTGAAAAAAGACAATATCAGAAGGTCACATACTGTATGACTCCATTTATGTAACATTCTTGAAACAACAAAATTATACAGATGGAGAACATTTTAGTGATTCCCAGAGACAGGGGTGAGGAGGGAGGTGGCCGAGGCTATAAAAGTGTAGCAGGAAGGATTCTTGTTATGAACTGTGGTGGTGATCACACGAATCTAGCATTTGTTAAAATTGCATAGAACAAAACACACACATGTACAATTGAGCAAATGAATGCATGTAAAACTGGCAAAATCTGAATAAGGTTGATGGATTTTATCAATGATTTCCTGGTTGTGATATTGTAGTATCATTATGCAAGATGTTACTCTTGGGTGAAACTGGGTTAAAGCTATACGGGGTCTATCTGAATTATTTCTTAAAACTGCATGTGAATCTACAATTATTTCAAAACAAAAGGTTTAAAAAGCTGTGATTCAGTGCAATGTTTTTCTTCACAAAGTCTCCACATAGGAAATTAAACAGGCTTTTAATGAAGACTATGATGATCAGTTTATATTTTGTGGCTTCAGGGTTATGAATTAGGACCCATGGCTACAAGTTGCAAGGAGAAAGACTTAGGTTTAAATAAATAAGAATTTTAAAGTATGTAATTTAGAAAAGTAAAATCAGAAGCTATGTTATGATGTGTTGTAGTTGATATAAAGGAGATTCAAACACTGCGTTAGCAGATGAAAACCAGAATTATCATCTCTTTTAACTTTCAAATGTTACAAGAAAAACTGGAGATCTGAGAAAGCATCCACCCTGCATAGTGGGGTCCCTGAAAATGGACCAAGAAGAAATAGGATAACAACACCCTTCATGCAATCAGTGTGCCCGGAGCTGAAGCATTTTTAACGGAAAAGCATTTATAATGGAAAAATCTTCCAACATACTTAACTCTCTTAGAAATTGCATGGAATCACAGCTGCAGCTCATTTTGAATTGGAGAAAAGACAAATAAAAGATGTCTATGCTCCTGGTATACTATGATTTCTAAACTAGAGAAGTGAAATGCAATCTCATCCAGAGTAGCTGTCCTTTTATAAAATGATTGCAGTATAGTAGAGGATACCCAGAGAGAGGGCCCGAGGCTGTTTGGTGTTGAAATTCATTTCTTCAATTGTCACTCAAAGACTGGTTCTGGGAAATTAGATGCACTCAGAAGAAAAACAAAAGAAAAAAAATGTTAAAAAACAAAAACAAATTATCTACTTGTTCTTTGATGGAAAGCATAGTATTTTACCATTTATTCATTTCTATTTGAAAATCTCAAAGGACTAATGTCAAGGGAGTTTTTAAGAACAGATAAGTAGAGTTAAGCCAAGAAGCAACAGATGGGAAAGATAAAATGAGTGAAAGTAAAATCAAGTTGTATTTTTGGAATTCTCAGAACAAGTCACCTCTGTGACACTCAGTCATTTAGCTACAGATTCAACGAAGAGAAAACCACACGTTGAAGTACAATGGTCTTAATTAAAATGAGAATCTCTCTCCAAAGAAAATTCCAGTTAATAATATACTGCAAAGTGGCATCTATGTATGTTTGACCAGAATTATAATAATTGTCTTTGTATTCACGTTGCAACTTGAAGTTTTCTTCTTCGTGACCATTTTTATTTTGCTTTACAAGTTGGTGCATACTATTATTTTTGTGCTTGCAATTAGTATAGAAAACAAAATCATATTGTGCATGCTTATTGAAAGCTAGTGATTTCAATTATAGCTTTTCCCTAAATTGGCAGAGAAAAACTTCTATGATAAACCTTTAAGTCAACATCTTATCCAGGCCAAATAAGAGAAAGCCTCAGTTCCATTCAAACTGTTGAAACTGCCGGGGTTAAATATGAGATAGGTAAAGGTAATAGTAACCTTTCAAATATAAAACCTGGTAATTTTAACATAATTATCATTGTAATGTGACATGTTGAAATGCTAAAGTGAAGAGTAAATTAATGATATGCATATGTTAGAACTAAAGAGAGAAAATCTGTAGACTTAAATGTTTAAAGGTCACATAGAATTTCCTAAGGGAGCAAATACAAAATGCATTTTAGAATAACCAGAAAAGTATATTTTGTATAATAAAAAATTTCTTTAAAAAATTAGCTATTTATGCCAAACTAGTTCAATGTTCCTCAGCCCTTTTTAGTCTCTTTGATTTCCATTTCCTCTAAAATAATTGTGAAATATATATGAAAAAGAGTGTATATATTATGTATACACTATTTAAAGAACAATAATTAAATGAACAGCTGTGTACCCCCCAGCTAAAAAAATAGAACATTAGCAGTACACAGGTTTTGATAAAAGGTAAAATCATTGACATTTATTTCCTACTAATTCTGAAAGTTCTGAAGTATCTGAAATGTAAAAGTTTTTCTTTAATATAAAATAATTTTTGACTAAACTTTATTCTGTATTTATTGAGACAATGTTGCCCATATGACATATCTCTTGGAATATATGGCTCAATATGTGGTGAACTTTTCAAACTTAAATGTTTGAAAAATTATATATATATGTGTGTGTGTGTGTGTGTGTGTGTGTATATATATATATATATATATATATATATATATATATATATATACCCTGTGTTGTATATACATAATTCTATTTCATCAAAAGTGTTGTGTTTTTCATATTAATTTTGTTTCCCAGTTTCATGGTGGGTCTTTTTGAATTCTGAGAGAGGTGTGTTCAAGTCTCCTAACAGGATTGTAGATATGTCACTTTTCTAGTTTCCTTGTAGTTCAGCTAGTTAACGAATTTTCTATTTTAAAACTATGTTATTAGTTGTCTAGATGGCAGCCATCCTAATAAATGTTGGCAAGGATGTAAAATTGGAACTCTTGTACAATGTTGGTGGGAATGCAAAAGAATGTAAGCTGCTATGGAAAACAGTATGGAGCTTCCTCAAAAAATTAAAACTAGAACTACTATATGATCCAGCAATCCCATTTCTGGGTGTTTATCCAAAAGAATTGAAATTAGGATCTCAAAGAGATATTAGCACTCCCATTTTCACTGCAGCACTATTCACAATAGCCAAGATGTGGAAACTTAATGTCCATTGATAGGTAATGGATAATGAAAATGTGGTATATACATACAATGGAATATTATTCAGACTTACAATAAGCAGAAAACCCTGTATTATGTGATAACATGGATGAATCTTGAGGACATTATGCTTAGTAAAGTGAACCAGTCTCAGAAGGACACGTTCTGCATGAGTCCATTTATATGAGATATCTAAAATGGTCAAACTCATAGAAGCAAAGAATAGAATGGTGGTTGCCAGGGGCTGGTGGGAGGGGGAAATGAGGAGTTGCAAATCAACTTGTATAAAATTTCATGTATGCAAGATGAATAAGTTCTAGAGATCTGATATACATCATTGTACCTATAGATAATACTGTATTTTACACTTAAAAATCTAAGAGGATATATTTCATGTTGTGTTTTTATCACAATTAAAAAGATTAATTAATTTAAAACAATGTGTAATTAGGTGCATAGAAGTTGATGACTATGATTGCATCCTGATGTATTATACTGTTTATCAAAAAAGATATCCTTTCAGTGTTTTTTACTCTCACAACAGAATTTCAGCCCCCTCATTATTTCTGGAACATTAAAATCATTTAAAAAATCTTGTTTGTATTATAAATGAATTTTACAAAACACTATGATCATGTATATACATAAATCACACGTTTGGATGCACACATTTAGAATACATATCTGTATTCGTAAATATCCAATAATCATGTATTCATGAGTGCTTATGAATGAATGTATGAGTGCTCACACACACACACACATAGTGATCTAAGAAATGTATTCCAGTGTGTCCATGACGATCATTGAACCACTAGTGTTTTACAATAGTCATTTAAACTCTACTTCCATAAAGTCTTTTCTTTGAGCATCTTTTCGTATATTTACTAATCATTTGTATTTCATTTTCAGTGAATGTCCTGTGTATCTTCCTTGCCTGCTTTTCTGTTGGCTTATTTGTTTTTCTTTTCAACGTACAGATTTACCTTACATATTAGGAATAACTCTTTGTCATGTTTCCTCAAAATATTATCTCCCAGTCCATTGTGTCTTTTTTTAACATTTTATTTTAAAATATTTTTAGACTTATAAAAGAGTTTCAAAGATAGTACAAGAGGGTTATCATACATTACCAATCTCCCCTTATTGTTATCTTACATAAGCATGATACAATGATCAAAAGTAAGAAATTAACGTTGGTACAATACTGTTTACTAAACTGTAAACTTCATTCAGATTTCATCAGTTTTTCTACTACTGTCCTTTTTGGGTTCTGGGATTCAATCCAGGATACCACATTTCATTTAGTTGTTATGTCTCCTTAGTCTCCTCCAATCTGTCACTGTTCCTCATTCTTTCCTTTTCTTTCATAACCTTGAAACTCTGGTCAGGTGTTTCTTGAACGTCCCTCAATTTGTTTTTTCTAAAAATTTTGTTTTCTTGGTTAGACTGACGCTATAGATATAGAGGAGGAACACCACAGAGGTAATATGCCCTTTTTATTGCATCATATAAGGACATCCATGACATCAATAAGTCACTACTGGTGATGTAAACCTTGATCACTTGGTGATGTTGGTGTCTGCCATGGTTCTCCACCCTAAAGTTATTTTTCCTTTCCATATTCTATACCTACGAAGCTTGTCATTAAGGCCAGCCCACACTCAAGAGTATGAAAATTAAGCTATACCACCTGAGTGTGTCAAAAAATTTGTGTGCATATATTAAAATCACCAAAGTAATTAATTTTAGGGGGAGATACTTTTACTCTATGCGAATATCCTGTTTCTCTTAAACTTTTGCCAACTGATCTTATTTTCATAGTGGATCTTGCCTGCCACAATTACTACTGTGATGTTCTAATGACAATTATCTACGTCTCTCACTCCCTCTACATTTATAGATTGGAATTGTTTTGTAAGCAAGAGTTGCCCTTTCACCAGCATTCATTTATGAATCTGATCATTTATTTACATCAGTGTGGGCTCATGGATATTAAATTTATTCCTTGGATTTTAATCCAAAACTACCATTATTTCTTTTATTTTTCATGTTGTTCCAACTTTGGCCATTTGATCTCTTTCAAACCGGCACTTATATCCTTTTGATATTACCCCTTATCCACCGCCCCTCCTTTTTGCACTTCTGTGCTTTCTGGCATCACAAGATGTTCTAAGTATATCATGAAGCCCTGGAATTAGCTATACTCAAGGATCCCTGGATCCTTTTATTAGTGAATGGTGTTTAAAGACCAAAATCTGGGAGCTAGGTGTGTGTTGCCACTGGGGTGTCATTGCTTCTAGGCCCTCTAGGCAGACAGAGCTATGAATTAAATGTATGCAGACTAATCCAAGTATACAGAATATATCTTTATTTATATAAATATACAATTAATTATGTATTTATCTATATAACTGTACACATATTCAAATAAACACGAATTCTTAATGATATTTCCCATTCTCTAATCCACCACCACAGCATTTCCCTTTGCTTAAACGTAACTTCTTTCTTTGACAATGAGAAACATGGCTCTCATTACTACAATGTATTTTTCTTATTTTTTACAACCTAGTGTTCATGTACAGCAATTTCAGATTTGTTTAGCCTTACTCCCGTGAAGAATGAATATAACAATGAGAGTACTAGGCTTGTGTACAAGTCTTTTTGTTTTTAACCTTACAGTAGTCAAAACATTATTTTCCAAAGTTGCTTAAGTCAGCTTCTTTCTTCCCCACCTCCTTCAGTATGGTTATGACCTACATTTTAACACAGTTTGATTCATTTGTCACAGTCTGCTTTCCGTCTTGAGTTCCTGTGACATCTTGTTTGATTTTTAATTTTTTTCACTAAAATGTAATCTTTGTAGTGTACAATTCTAAAGGTTTTGACAAATGCATAGGGTCATGTATCCACCCTCGTAGTACCATACAGAACAGGTCCAACACCACAAAAATTAGCTTGTGCTGACCCATTGTAGTCTACCTCCTTTCCTCAATCTTTGAAAGCCACTGGTTTGTTTTCCATCCCTATACTTTTGCCTATTCCAGAATACCATATAAATGGGATAATACAATATGCAGCTTTTCTGTATAAATATCCAAAACAATTCTTGGCTGGCTTCTTTCAATTCGAAAAATACATCTCAAAACCATCCATGTTGTTGCATAGATCAATAGTTCCTTCCTTTTTGTTTCTGAGTAGTATTGTATGTTATGAATGTACCATCATTTTGTTATACATTAACTTGTTGAGAGACACCTGGTTTGTTTTCAGACTTTGGCAATTATGAATAAAGCTGCTATAAACATTCGTGTACGGGTTTTTGTGTGAACATAAGTTGTCGATTCACTTGGGTAAATGCCTAGGAGTGGGATTGCTGGGTCACATGGCAACTGTTTGTTTCACTTTGTAAGAAAGAGCCAAATTTTGCATTCCCACCAACTGTGTGTTGAGTTACAGATACTCCACATCCTCACCAGTACATCTTTTTTATCTTTTAATAAGTGTGTAGTGATATCTTATTGTGGTTTTAATTTTCATTTTTCTAATGAATAATGATGTTGAATAACTTTTCCAATGCTTATTTGCAATCCACATATCTTCTTTGCTGAAGTGGCTGTTTAGATCTTTGACCCATTTATTAATTATTTTTCTTGTTGTTGAGTTTTAACTCAATTCTCTGTTACATAGAGGATATATAATCACATAATCAAATATATTATTTGCAAAATTATTTTCCTAGTCTGCAGCTTATCTTTTCATTCTATTAGTAGTATCTTTCTTTTTTTTTTTTTTTGTGAGGAAGATCAGCCCTGAGCTAACATCCATGCTAATCCTCCTCTTTTTGCTGAGGAAGACCGGCTCTGAGCTAACATCTATTGCCAATCCTCCTCCTTTTTTTTTTTCTTCCCCAAAGCCCCAGTAGATAGTTGTATGTCATAGTTGCACATCCTTCTAGCTGTTGTATGTGGGGTGCGGCCTCAGCATGGCCGGAGAAGCGATGTGTCGGTGCGCGCCCGGGATCCGAACTCGGGCCGCCAGTAGTGGAGCACGTGCACCCAACCGCTAAGCCATGGGGCCAGCCCAGTAGTATCTTTCACAGAGCAAAAGTTTTTAATTTTCATAAAGTCCAATTTATCAATGTATTACTTGATGGGTTGTGCTTTTAGTGTTTTATCTACAAGCTCATTGCCAAATCTAAGGTCAGATAGAGTCTCAGTTAATTTTAGTGTAAGTTGTGAGGTATGTGCCAAGGTTCATTTTTATGCCTATGAATGTTCTATTGTTCCACCACAATTTGTTGAAAAGATTATCCATTGAATTGCTTTTGCACTGTTGTCAAAAATCACTTGACTGTATTTGTGTGGGTCTCTTTCTGGGTCTGTTATTTGTTACATTGATAAAAGTGTGGATTCTAGTGTACCACAGTGCCTACTGTAGCTTTATAATAAGTCTTGAGATCGAATAGTTTGAATATTTTAACATTGTTACATTTCAGAATTGTTTTGGATATTCTAGTTCCTGTGCCTTTACATATAAGTTTTAGAATCAAGCTGTCAATATCTACAAAGAAAGCTTGCTATAATTTTGATTGGGATTATGTTGAACCTACGGATCAAATAAGAGAGAACTGACATCTTAAGAATATTGAGTCTTCTAATCTATGATTATGGAATATCTCTTCATTTGCTTAAGTCTTCTCTGATTACAACACTCTATGTTTTGTAGCATCCAGCACAATGATCTGGCACATATTTTGTTAGATTCACACCTAAATATTTATTTTTATCTTTGTGTTAGTGTAAATGATATTGTACTATTTATATCAAACTTCAATTGTTCACTGCTCTTATAAGAACACACTTAATTTTGAATTTGATCTTATATCCTATATAGGCAATAATGTTACCTGCTACTAGAGATGGTTTGAATTCTTTGTTTCAAATCACTTTTCTTGACTTATAAAACAGTTTAAAACTTAAAGTATGATGTTCCAAAGCAGTAGTGAGAGAAGACATCTTTGCCTTATTCTTAAACTTAGGGGGAAAGTATACTCCCAACATTAGGTATGTTGTTAGCTGCAGGTTTTTAAATATAGGAACTTGATTAGGTTAAGTTCTCTTCTATTCTAAGTTTCTTGAGACATTTTATTAGGATTTGCTTTTGAAATTTTTTGCATTTTTTTTCTGAATCTATTGATATGATCATATGATTTTCCTTCTATTATAGTCTGTTCATATGTTAAAATATATTGATTAGTTTTCAAATGTTGAACCAGCCTTTCATTCTTGAGATGAAACTCACTTGTTTTCGATGTATTATCCTTATTATGTATAGGTAGATTGGATTTGTGAATATTTTGTTGAGGGTTTTTGCATTTATGTTCATAAAGGATATTGGTCTGTACAGGCATTAGTGTGTAATGTCATTATTTTTGATATTAGAGTAATGCTGGAATCATAATATGGGAAAAGAGGTGTTTATTACTCCTCTACTTTCTGGATGATATTCTGTAGAATTGGTATTTCTTGTTCCTTAAATGTTTGGTAGAATTTGCCAGTGAAATCATCTAGGCCTAGAGTTTTTTTCGTTTGGAAAGTTTTTCAACTACAAATACAATTTCTTTAGTAGATGTAGGATTGTTAAGATTATCTATCTCGTTTAAGGTGGGGTTTAATGATTGATTAGTGTCTTTGAAAGAATTAATCATGCACTTCTAAATAGTTAAATTTTTGGATATAGAGTTATTTGTAACTTTCCCTTAGTATTTATTTAATGTCTCTGTAGGCAGTAGTGATTCTTCCTCTCCCATTTCTGATACTGGTAGTCTGTGTGTTCTCTCTTTTTTTCTTGGTCAAAATGGCTAGAAGCTTATCAATTTTGTCAATCATCTCAAAGAACCAACTTTTGATTTGACTGTTTTTTTTTCTATTGCGTTCTTTTTTTTTTTTTTTTTTGTGAGGAAGATCAGCCCTGAGCTAACATCCATGCTAATCCTCCTCTTTTTGCTGAGGAAGACCGGCTCTGAGCTAACATCTATTGCCAATCCTCCTCCTTTTTTTTTTCCCCCAAAGCCCCAGTAGATGGTTGTGTGTCATAGCTGCACATCCTTCTAGTTGCTGTATGTGGGACACGGCCTCAGCATGGCCGGAGAAGCGGTGCGTCGGTGCAACCCCGGGATCCGAACCCGGGCTGCCGGTAGCGGAGCGCACGCACTTAACCGCTAAGCCACGGGGCCGGCCCAGCGTTCTTTTTTTAATTTAACTTATTTCTGCTCAAATCTTTATTAATTCCTCCCTCCTGTTTGTTTTGTGTTTAATTTCTTTTTTTCCCATAATTTCTTAAAGTTGAAGATTAGGTTACTATTTTAAAACTTTCTTCTTTTAATGCTTCATTAAATATAATAAATGTCATTAAACAAGAATTTAATGTTATGAAATTCTCTGTAAGTTTTGCTTAACTGCATCTCATAAATTTTGATATTTTACACTATAATTTTAATTCATTTCAATAATTTCTATTTTCCTTTAAGATTTAGATCTATGCTATTTAATTTTAAAATATTTGAGGATTTTTCTAGATATCTTTCTGTTACTCATTTCTAGTTTAATTGCTTTGTGGGCCAAGAACATAATTCATATGTTTCTATTTTTAAATGTATTAAGGTTTATTTTATAACTCAGAATACAGTCTAATTTGGTAAACAGCCCATGTATACTTGAGAATAATGTGTGCTCTGCTCTTATTGGGTGGACTGTTCCATAAAAGTCAATTTGATCTAGTGAGTTGACAGTATTGTTCAGGTCACCTATATCCTTACTGATACTATGCATACTTGTTCTATCAATTACTGAGAGACGTGTTGAAATTTCCAACTATAATTGTGGATTTGTCCATTTTTCCTTTCAGTTCTCTTTTTTGACTCATGCATTTTGAAGCTCTGTTGTTAGGGGCACACACATCTAGGGTCATAAAATAAATCTAAACACATTGCAAAAACAGAAATCATATATATTGTTTATAACTTAAAGTTAATATGAAACAATATTTGCAAGAAACATCAAGGAACTTTCCACGAAGAATAGCCAGAAGGCTAGACTGGAAGTCCTAGCCAGAACAAGTAGGTAAGAAAAAAAAAGAAAAAGCATCCAAATAGGAAAGGAAGAAGTAAAACTGTATCTATTTGCAGATGACGTGATATTATATATAGAAAACCCTAAAGATTCCACCAAAAAACTGTTGGAACAAATAAACGAATTCAGTAAAGTTGCAGGACATAAAATCAACATACAAAAATCAGTTGCATTTCTATACACTAATAACGAACTATCAGAAAGAGAAATTAAGAAAACAATCCCATTTACAATTATATCAAAAAGAATAAAATACCTAGGAATAAATTTAACCAAGGAGGTGAAAGGTCTGTACACTGAAAACTATAAGGCATTGATGAAAGCAATTGAAGAAAACACAAATAAATGTGTAAATGTTATCGCTAAAAAAACAAAAAAAGATATGTGAGGTGATGGATGTGTTAATTAACTAGACAGAGGGCATCCTTTCACAGTGTATAGGTATATCAAATCACCACGATGTACACTTTAAATATCTTACAACTTTATATGTCAATTATACTTCCAGAAAACTGAAGAGAAATAAACAAAAAGAATACATACACTACTAACTTTGTAATTAAATTTAAATACTCCTCACAATAGAATTACTAGCTATGTATTATGTTACTAGTTAATGTAAATGCTAGCTGATGCAGCAGACGAAACCTAAAACTGAGTGGCTTGACACAGTGAAAATTCCTTTTGTTCACATAAATTCTGATGGCAGTTGGCATGGTCTCTCTGCTCTCAAGTGACCCAGGGATCCAGGCTGCTTCCGTCTTGTTGCTTCACCATAGAAACACAGAGTAGCCATGGTTGCTGCTAAATGGAAGAGAAAGCATGGGTATGGCCCACTGGATCCTGCCTAACGACACATGGACTGGCAATGTAGTTTTCCCCATTGTCCAGAAAGAAGAAAAAGATAAGATGTGGATAAATACTTGTAGTCTCTCCCATAAGCTGTCAATAGTAGGTTTTCAATAAAACCAACTATTATAATATGTTATAATAACAACTGTCTTCATTTCTTGCAGGAGTTTCTGAGAAAGCCAGATTTGCTTTGAAATTCTCCAAATTTTCAAGTGCCTACCATGTGACAGCTTCTTTCAAACACAAGATCACATGTAGTTTGAGAAGGATCATGTAAATGTCAGCAGGGAGCATTTGCCTTTCTTCACTCAATAGCACTTTTCTGCACTGCCCTTTGCAATAACCTCTATTATCTCAGTAAGCGGAGAATTTTCTCCTTCCTTTTGATGCATGGTCAAAATTTTAACTTGTGAGTCTCTGCTACCTTCTACATTACTGAACATGACTGAGCATCTGTACAGGTGCCATTAGGCAAACTGAAGACCAGGATTTTCCTGTGGGGAAGGTACACAGGCCAGAGGCAGTGGAAGGATATATTTTTTCTATTTAAATCAGAGTTAGCATTTCCACCAACGAACCAATTTTCACCCCCTAGGAGGATTCCAGGGTTTTAGGAATTCAACTTCAGTAGGTGTAGACCACAGTGATTTCCATGGTCTCCTCATCTACCATTTATGAGAGATCTTTTGGTTTTTAACTTCCTAGGTAATCTCATTCACCTATGTATGTGTTCACTGGCCAGTTTCAAAGAAGACACCCCATTAAAGTCCTACTGCAAATATCAAAGTGGTTAAAAAAACAATTTCAGTAGATTATGTGCCAAGTCAGACTCTCCTCACTAGCCCTTTTGGAAAATACTTGGAGAGTGTGTTGAAGAGACCAAGGTGGGTATGACCAAGCATCTAAACGTCGATGTCGAAAGTGGACCTTAAGTCGAAGGGGCTGTTGCTATCAGAGAAGTTCCAGGGTGAGGGATGGGACAGTAAGGGATCTTCTGCAAGGAGAAGGAATGCTTTATGTCAGGAGCAGGGCAGGTGATTCTAGGCTGTTCCACTGGGAGTAGGGCACAGCCTTCAGAGGGAGAGAGAGTGAAGAGCTGGTAAGTCAGCCAGGTTTCAGAGTTGGACAGGAGGGCACATACGGGAAGCCCAAGGAGAGGGTGCTGTCCTGTGGGAAAGTGCTGGGACCAGATGGAAACACAGTCAGCTCTCAAGGAACCCTGGGATTTGAGCAGGAGGACCCTACAATAATAAAGCCCACAGACAGTACCCAAATTTTGTTTGATTTGCATTGTCACCTTCCTTTGGTCCTGCTTTTAGTATCCTTGTACAGAGACCTTCTTTTTGTGGCCTGAGAGGTATTCTGAGAACTGAGAAGAGAAATGAATTAAGAGATGGAAGGATTGCCTCAAGCTAGGAGGTGTGGGAACAGCACAGGCTCTAGATGAATTTAGATTAGAGGTCTAGTCTCAGCCCTGTCACTTACTAAGCATGTGACCATGGGGACATTATCAAGTGATATGGCCCTTAGGTTCTTCATTTGTGAAGTGAATTTGGTAAGCCCTGTCTTGTAGGACTGCTGGAATGTATGTAATGCATGTAAAGCACCTGGCTCAGTACCTGGCACATATTGGATCTTTAATGAATAGTGAGGAGTCCGGCTCCTGGTTAAAAATCCTAATGCATGAGTTTTCAGGCCTGACAATAGGCAATTACAAAGGCTTTACCTGGCAGACCTCATGGGGTAAATAAAGCTGCCCTCCCCACATCAGACTTGGTGCACAACCGATGGATTGCAGTCTCTGAAGAGGGTTGCATTCAAAGACTCAGGGCCCTCTGGCAGGTCATTCTCTTCTCATATTTGTATTCCTAGGCCCCGTGCTTTCATCCTCAAGTGTCTTTATCCGAGGCCTTGGGCAGTGGTCTTCTGGGCTGCTGCTGAGGCCTCCTCTGTGGGGAGAGGAGGGGGAACATTAAAGACACTTTCCCCACCTATTCCCATGTATTTTTTCCACTCCTAGCCTTTCCCTCTTACTTTTCCCTGATTCCAGGATCCATAAACCTGCCAGAGCCTTTAGTTCTGGCTCTCTCAACAGTGAGGTGACCCATAGGTGTGTGCTGATCCACCTTGACTGTGTGCTGTTCCACGGAGGAAAATAAAACAGGAGGAATCAGCACTTTCTCCTCTTTTACACTCTTGCTTACACTATCACAATAAGTGATTAAAGCTTTAACACTATTGTATTTGGCTTGTTGCTTTAATCAGCTACTCTGACACCTGGTAGCTTAGCTATCCAGCTCAGCCAAGCTCCTAACAAATGGAGGTTGTTTCTAATATTATTGACCCCAGAACCTTCCACCTTCTCCTCTGGGAATTTGTTTTGTTATCCAAGACCTCTCAGAGAAGATACAATTCTCTAACACACTGGACACCAAATCAGCCAAAATGGTGCTTCATAAATAAAACTTAGTAAACTGTCACTTAGGGAATATATTATTTAATTTGGGTGTGGGTTAGTCTTCCCCAGCTGGATTCAATTCAAAGCTTCTAGAATTCATGTCAAAGACCAACTTGTTCCTTCCCTCCTAGCTGCGCCTCCGTCCAAAACACTATTTTCATTCATTTCACCCCCACCAAGAATCTAGTCCTTGCTTGGAGTTGGCCAAAGTGCTCTCAAGATGACCTAATTATAATGTCATTTTAATGGAGGGGGCTCTGGTTCTCCTAGGCCAGGGAACAGAGTGCCAGCCTAGTGGCTTCTGGGCATCACTTCAAGGGAGTATTGCCCTATTTCTCAGGAAATCCTTGCAGATGATGGGTATAGAACATCTAGTTCACGTGCTGTGTCAATGGCACTGGCTCTTTACAAGAGTTCAGGACACTTTCCATACCTGCTACGGGTGGAGCTTTCTCTCTGGTTTATCCATGATCCAAAAGTAACTGCTAAAAGCAGTTTTTCATTCCAGACTATTCTCTCAACTGTAAGACACATCTTTTGAGAGTCTCGCCCCTGCCACCACCGAGCATAACTTAAAATTAACTCCTACAGAAAGAACTGCAGATTCCCAAAGCCCCAAACAGCCTTGGCTTAGGGCATTTCCACTTGACTGCTCTCATCCGGAGACCCACCAACTTGCCCCTTCTTTCTACCTTCTTTGTTAGCTCTTAGAGGGGATCTCACCATCTTCCTGATATGACTGCTGCTCCTAGCCTCTACCATTCTACGGATAGGGGTGCGTCCTGTTGATCCTAGGATCCCTACTACTAACACAGGGCCTTCTAAAGAGTAAGCACTCAGTTCATATTTGGGGAATAAATGAGCCAGTGAGAAAGAGATTTCATTTAAGATTTAATTTCTCCTACATTCTTGAAGAAGCCAAGCAAATCCAGGTATATATAATTTAATTTTACAGAATGACAGACTAAAAGGGATAAGTGAATCCATGAATTAACCATCCTTTACATTTTTTCCTCTATTCTTTGAACCCCTCGATTTTACTGCTGGGCTCTTGCACATTTCCAAAGAAATTCCTATTCTAATGCCATGTTATCTTGTTCCAGATCACAAAAAAAAAAGACGGGAGGTTTCCCAATTTGTTTTGCAAAATTGCAAAACTCATTCTTAAACCTGATTAACAGCTATAAGTGTGTGACTACTGTCATTCGTAAACTTAGATTCTGAAGCTAATTAAACTTTCTCTTACAAGGAAAGATATTTGGAAAAAAAAGGGACAAATCTCCAAATCACCCATATAGAACAGGAACACAAGGATGTTATACACTGTGTTCCCTCCAGATCCACCCTGGCCCTCCACTACTTAGAACCCTGATTGCTCTCTTCAAACAGAGTGGAGAATCTTCTGCAGACTTCACTCAGGGCAGGATAAGCCACTGGATGTGACACTGGGACTCTCACTGACTATGGCAGTAGTATCATCTGTGGCAGCAATTCTGGCCTGGGCTCTCTCTTTCTCATCTCGCAAAGCTTCCTTATACCAGGATGGGAAGGAAGTGGGGTCAGCCCCACTGATCTTCACAAAAAACTCCAGGACTTTCCTCTTGCTGGTTTCAGCATGGGCCCTGGGACCCCACAGGAACTCGTAGTGTGGAGGATCGCTGTTGGGCACCTGCCGGTACTCCAGGTACTTTTCCTGCACTAAATCTTCAGTGATGAGCTTCCTGGGCTCCCCATAGATGAAATCCTTCCTCCCAGCAAACACTCCCATCATATTCAGCACTTCCCAGATTTTCTCCTCAGGGGCACAGTTGCCCTTCACAACGATCACACCCAGGATAAATATCAGGAGGCCGGTCTTGGGCATGCCCTGGTCATCACTCAGCATCCCATCGTAGGTGAGGTCTAGTGTTTTGACGAGCACATAGGACTGGCTGGTGGGGTCCACTTCTTTCACTTCGATGCCAAAGACAACCTCCATGCACTCACAGACTTTCCTGAAGATCACAGGGAAGTGGTCCTGGTACTCTTTGAGGATACTCTTCAGCATTTCTGCCTTTGTGATGGGCTCCTTTGTGCGATACTTGACACTCAGGAACTGCAGCAATTCAGCCACCTTCCTGTTTAGCTCATCACTGAGCAGGGACTCAGGATCTGATGGAGACTGCGAGGTGCTGGGTCCTTCCTCTTCTTGGCTTCTGGAACTGTCATCAGATGAACTCGATGGAATGGCTGTGATGGCAGGGGGGGAGGAGCAGGCTCTCTGAGGACTCTGGAGAGGACTCAGTGTTCCAGTGGCAGGTGCCTCCTCTGGGGGGCCCAGGATCAAAGAAGACAGAGAGGAAGAGGTGGAAGCGGCTTCTTCCTCCTCAGCCATGGCAGCCTGCACACGTACCGGGCCCTGGGCCTCTCTGGAGGCCTGAAGGTCTTCCTCAAGCTTGTAGAACTCACTCTTCTGCCTGAGAGGCATCGTGACTTCTGATGGGGGTAGCTGGCAGGAGGGTGGGCAATGGGGACCACAGACCTGGGGGAGAGAGGGAGAGCATCAGGGGCCTCAGCTGAGAAACTCATTCATTTCTGACAAAGGCAACTTACAGGTCTCCTCTTTAGGGGTGCTCTTGGGCCTCACAGAGCTCCTGTCTTCCTGGCTGGCCTGTCTCCTAAGAACTGAAAGAGGAAGTGAGACAGCTCCTCAGGGTACAGCCAGCCAACATAGCCCAAGGATTCCAGGGCTGAGAGTAAACAAGGCAGGGTCAGGCATTGTGGGGTCCTCTCTGTTATGGAGTGGGTGGGGTCCCTGGTTGACCTTCAGGGGGTGCACTTCACCCTGATTTCTGGTACTGCCTGGGCATTCTCTGATATGCTGTCCTGGGGACATGTGCCTCAGACCAAGGCTCTCACTTCCTGGTTCCTAGAGCTCCTATGAGAGGAACTGAGGGGGCACCTCAGGATGCAGACTATAGGCACAGTTCTGGGCCCCCCAGTGTTGACAGGAGGGGGTGCGGCCAGACTCTATGATGTCCCCACTGTTCTGGGATGGATGGTTCCCTCAGTGTTCACTCAGATTCCTAATCTTTCCCCTGCCAGCGTTTGGGCCCTACCACTATGCTGACCTCCTCTGACTTTTTCCTGAGGAGGATGCGGGGGGGACACCACATTTGGCCACACTTGCCCAGGGCCTCCCAGGGCTGATAGCAGGGGCCGGGTTGGTTTCAGTGGAGCTTCCTTTGTCTAGGGTAGGAGGGCCCATTATGTTATTAATCTTGACTCCTGCAAGGGCCTGCTCCATCCCCCACCTCAGCTGACCTGACTGCATCCTCAGAGTGAAGCCTCACCTCTCCGAGAGGAACCACCTCCCGCACTCCCATAGCGGAAGCGATAGGCTATCATAACTGGCCACCTCCACTTAGCTTCTCCCAAGTATGACAGCAGGGCCTGGGCCCATCGGTTCTGGGGTGGGGGTACCCTCAGTACTCCTTTAGGGTATTCAACTTTATATCCGGCAGGAACTCAGCCCACCCTTCCTTCTCCCTCACCTGACGTCGTCTCCTCAGACTTCCCTGAGCCACTGAGACAAAAGTGAAGACAAGACGCTGTATCCAGCTACTCCTGCCTGAGGTCTCCCATGGCTGGCAGCAAGAGCTGGGCAGGTTTCTGTGGGATGCCGTCTCGCGGGGGGGGGGGGGCTGTACCCTGGGTTCTCCTCAGTGTAGGCACAACTACTCCTGACAGGGCTTAGGCCACCTACATTCTGCTGACCTGAGAATCCCTCCCTCAGGCCATGGCCACAACCTCCCTGAAACCACCATCAAGGAAGTACAGAAGGTGAGGGGAGGTGCCTCTGCCCAACAGCTTTGCCCAACGCTGACAACAGGAGCTGGATTTCGGTGGAGGCCCTCTCGGTCTACACAGAAAAGTTTCCTTAGTCCTTCCTGCGAGTCCTCACCTTGATGCTTGGCAGTGCCTGAGGCTGCTCCCTCTGCGGACCTGAGGCCACACCCGTATTACTAAGCCTCACCTCCTTCAGATTCCTAATGCGGAAGTCAGAAATCACATCCGGGTACCCTTCATGGGGCTTCCCAGGGCTGACAGCAAGGGCACGGCTGGGGCCTCCCCTATCTGTGGTGGGCCCCTCAGCCCTTCCTCAGAGTCCTCACTGATGCCTGGCAGGGTGTGGGACTTCTCTACCTGCCAATTTGATGCTAGCTCCTCCAAGGTTGTCATCTGCCTGAGATCCCCGATCCAGAAATGGGGGGAGGAGGGGTTGTAGTATCCTTCCCGCACTGCTGGGGGTTTCCAGAGCTGACAACAGGGATCAGGACGAATTTCTGTGGGGAACGCTCCGGTTCTGAGGTGGTGGGTATCTCAGTCCTCCTCAAGGTACGAGTATTTACTTCTGAGAGGCCCTGGGACCCCTTCCTTCTGCTGGCCTAAGGATGTGTCCTGCAGGTAAACGCCATCATCTCCCTGAGACCCCGACGAGTAGGTGTGGCGGGGGGGCTTTGTCTCTCAACCATGCCTGGGACTTCAGAGGGCAGATAGCGGAGGCAAGTGTCTGTGGGAACCCTCTCTGTCTGCGGTGGGAGGTTTCTTCAGGATCCTCACCCTGACCACTGGTAGAGTCTGGGACTCCTCCCTTTCTGACTTAAGTCTGGTCACCGTAGTTGAAGCCTTATCTTCTTCACATTCCAAAGGTCGAAGTCAGGAAACACTACATCAAAGGGCCTCCCAGGGCTGAAAGCAGACTCAGAATGGCCTGGGGCCCATTCTGTTCTGTAGTGGAAGGTTAGTTCAGTCGTCCTGCAGGATCATCACTTTGATTCCTGGAACTGCCTGAGCCCTCTCCCTCAGCGAACCTAAGTTGGCCTCCCTCCAATCACTGCCGTTACCTCCGAGTTCCCCAGGTTGGTAATGAGAGGAGTGTTGCTTATCCTGATGGACCTGCCAGGAGTCTCCCAGGGCTGACATCAGGGGTGGAGTGGGATTCTGTGGGGTCCACACTGTTCTGGGGTGGGTGGACCCCTTAGTCCTCACTCATGAGGTGTTTTGGTTTCTGGCTCCTTGATTAAATGCTCTCTGGGAGAGTCCTTCCTCTCTGCCAGCTGTGAGCATTTGCCCAGCTGCAACTCCTTCAGAGAAAGGTTTTGGTTCCCAGGCTAGATGCTAGATGGGAAATCATTAGCACCCGTGACAAGCGGTGGAAATTAGGAAAAGAAGCACACCTTCCTATGTGGTCTCTTCACCCACCAGCCAGACTTTGGACATGTTTTGTTCTAAAAGTTTATTTTCTACATTGAAGCGGCTGAGCAGCATGATTTGGGGAGTTCCTGGTCTTTTGAGATAATCTAACATTGCCTTTCCAGTACAGTAATTTCCATTTTTCTTAAGCCTCATTGATGTTAAGAATTGTATTGTACATCTCTGCCTAGCATGTGTGTTTCACCCTGATGCTTGCTATTCCATTCTTATCCCATTCTTTTTATTCTATTAAATGTTTTTTAAAAGGCCAGTCTGTGGCGCAGGCCTGGTGGTGTAGCGGTTAAGTGCTCTGCTTTGGCAGCCCAGGGTTTGCAGGTTCGGATCCCTGGCACGCACCTACGCACCACTCATGAAGCCACACTGTGGCAGGGCCAATCTTCCTCACCAAAAAAAAAAAAAAAAAAGGCCTGCCTGCCCTCATTAAAGTGGTTTCAGGTGGTTGTTAGCACAGACTGGAGTCATACTGGATCAATCAACCTAATATTTCCTGATATCTGATGTTATCCCAGGGCTACTGGCATCTGTGGTCTGAGGTGATGCCTCAGATTTCTTCAATGAAGCAGAGGCAGAAGTTTAGAAAGGTTCCCCCTATCTTATCATCTGCCATCTATTGCAGGCTCCTCCACTCCCCCACCGGAAACACAAGTACCAGTTCAATACAGTCTTCATTCTCCCGCAGGGGCTTCTCATGTTTTGCTGTTTGGATTTTGTCGTTGATATTTTTGGTAGGCTGAAAACTGGTCCCTTCAAAGATATCATATCCCAGTCCCTAGAACCTGTAAATTCTGCCCTCTTTGGAAAAAGAGTCTTTGCAGATGTGATTAATTTAAGAATCTTTTGATGGAGGGATTATCCTGGATTATCCAGGTGGGCCCTAAATGTAGTCTCGTGTCCTTATGAGAGGGAGGCAGAAGAAGAATCGACAAACAGAGAAGGCCATGTGATTGGAGCAGAGCGATATTCGGAGATGCTGACCTTGAAGATTGCAGTCATGTCACCACAAGCCAGGGAATGCGGGCAGCTACCAGAAGCTGGAAGAGGCAAGGAATGGATTTTACCCTAGAGTTTCCAGAGGGAGTGCAGCCCTGCCGGCACCTTGATTTCAGCACTGTGAAACTGATTTGGGGCATCTGGCTTCCAGAACTGTAAGAGAATAAATTTCTGTTGTTTAAGTCCCTCAGTTCATGGTAGTTTGATAGGGCAGTCCTAGGAAAGTAATACATCATTGTTTGTTTTTATTCTCCTTTCTATAGTTTTCTAGGGTTGATCTTGGGAATGGAAGGCAGCAACACAAAGTTGTCATTTCGGCAACTACAGGTAAGGCACTAAATCTGTGAATAATTTAAGGAAAATTGACATCTTTACCATATTTTGTTTCACATGAGTGTATATGGTATACTTCTCTATTTGGGACTTTTTTTTATCCGAACCTATCAGTAAACTTTTATATTTGTCTCTATAAAGATCTCATACATTTTGTGATTTGTAATTCCTCTTAGGTAACATTTGAATTTTGTTGCTGCTGTGAATGGGATATTGTCTATTACATGTTCTAATAAGTTATTGCTTTTGTGTAGCAAGGCTCTTGATTTTGCTATATTGACCTCCCATACACTATCTTTCTGAAGTCTCTTATTTATTTGAATATTCCACAGACCTATTCCTTTTAATTTTCTGGGCAGATGATCATATTGTTACCAAATAGTATCTCTTTCTTTTCAATATTTATATGTCTTATTTATTTTGATATCCACAACATCTTTGTGTTCCAGTGCAGTTTTGAGCAGTAGAGGTGAGAATATGTATCTGTCTTATTCCTGACTTTAATGAGAATGCTTCTAACATTTCATATCTAACTACGTTTGCTGTAGAATTTAGGATAAGGAAATTCTCTTCTATTCTTAGTTTTCCAGAAATTTGTACTGTGAACTTATTTTGAATTTCTTTCAAAGGCTTTCTCTATACCCATTGGTGCAATCAAATAATTTTTCTCTTCTAATTTGTTCGTGTAGGGAATTATAATTGAAAATATCCTCTAATGTTAAATATTTTCATTCCTCAGGCACAGTCCATTTAACTCACTGCTGTGTTGACCATGCTATTAATTTATTTAAGATATTTGCTGCTATGTGAATGATCTTGGCTCAAGTGTTCTTTTCATGGGGAGGCGAGAGAGGTCTTCATTTGGTTTTTGAATCAAGGAGAGCTGGCTAGGGAAAATGAGTTGAATAATTTTCCATTTTTTGTTCTGCTTTGGAAACCATTACAAAAGCTGGCAATTAATTTTCCCTGACCCTTTGGTAGAAATGGTCTCCAAAATAGTCCTGTCCTGGGCATTTGAGAGCAGTTTGAATTTTGAATACAGTTTCCATTTGCATTTTTGCATTAAGGTTTTATATTTCTTGTGATCCATTTCACTTAGGCTTTCAAATTTAATGGCGTGATATTTACAATAAAAGTATTGCGGAAACCCGCAAACTTATACAGCAGTGGAGAGAATAGTATAATGAACCCAGTATACCTGACATTCAGCAACAACAATCAGCAATACATGGCCAAAGTGTTTCCAACTATACCCCCACTATCCACCCATCTCTGCAACTGGAATAATGTGAAGAAAATCCAAGACATCACACCTAAGTATTTCAGCAAGCATTTATGAAAGATAAGGAATCTTTTCTAAAATGTAAACTTAATATAATTGTTATTTCTAAAAAATAAGTCGTTAGTATCAAACATCCAGTTGTTTTTCAAACTCATCTGATGGGCTAACACTGAAAAAAAAAATTATTTCTTTGAATTGATGTCCAAATACAATCTATACATCCTGATTGTTTATGTCCCTTAGGTTTTTTTTAATCTATAAATTTCTCCCTATAACTGCTATAACTGGTTTTTCTTTGCATTAAAAAAAAAGTCTTGTGTTTTGTCCTATTTTTCATAGTCTGGATTTTAAGACTGTAACACTTTGGTATCCTTTAACATGTTCTTAAGCCCCCTGTATTTTTTTTAAATTGGTAGAGGTAGAAGAAATTATCAGACACCACTCCATAGGTGATGCTGTGTACTTCCATTAGGAGGTATCTAATGCCTGGTTGTTTCCTTTTGTGTTGATGTTAGCAGTCATTGATAATTATCACCATTAGCTATTAATCCATTGGGGGTCACAGAAGGATCATTCTCTCATTCTTTCTTACTTTATTAGCTGAAATACCTCTATATGAGGAAACATTTCGCTGTTCACAGTTTGGTTATCCTGAGGGAACTTGTTGTGTTTCCTTATATTAAAATCTCTTCTGCATCTAAATTATGTTCAAATTTATTTAACTTTTTTGTTCCTGCTTTTTTTCTTTAGTAATTGATAATATTTTCAAAAAATGTCATTCCAAAGGAATGGCTTGTGTTAGTTGGCTCTGCTGTTTTCTATTTCATTATTTCTGCATTTATCTTCATTATTTCCTGGCTTCTGTTTCTTTAGGTTGAATATGTTATTCATTCTGTACCTTCTTAAGTGCTTGGCTGTCTTAAATGTTTCTTATTTTCTAATACATCTTTTTAAGACTATACATTTCTCACTGAGTACCACTTGAGCTGCATCATACAGTTAGTATTATATAGCTTCATATGTATTGCTTGAATATTTTACAAGTTGAGTATATCACTCTATTACTTATGCTATTAAAATTTATGTGTGTGAGTGTATACACACATACTCCATTTTTGAGTAGGCTTTAAATAGTACAAAAGAGAGAATATTTAGAGGAAGTTTCATGATCCAAGGGTATTTGTTTTTGCTTTTATGTTATTAATTGTAACAGACACTTAAACATATTTAACTGCCCATGACACAGTTGGGTTTATCTCATGAATTTGAAGTTGAACACTAGAAAATCAATCCATATGATTGGCCACATGTAAAAATCAGGGATTTTCCAGGAAAATAGAAACCACGGTAAATATTTAACACAGGGAATGTAATGCTGTGGATTGGTTTCACAAGTGATAGAAAAGCCAAACACGGGAGAGTTGGAGAACCTAACAATTAGCAACGTGAGGAAATCACTCCCACTGCTAGCCTGGAAGGACAAGGAAAGATGATAGTGTTATTGGAGTCTAGTTATTACATTCAAGAGTATATGCAGCCATGGTGTGCCAGTATTGCGGGAGATGGAGCCTTGGAGAACATGGAGCCATGCAGAACATGGAACCATGGAAGGAGAAGCCACCTGATGCAGCAGAAGAAGGAGAAAACTTCTGGCTGCTTCATCCTCCTGGGTTGTAATCTCCTGCTGGTGCCACCAGTTGGCTGAACTGAGATGGCAACAAAATGTTAGTGAGCCTAGGAATTGCATCCTGCTGATGTCAGGCCCTATATAGTAGAGAGCAGAGCAGGGGATGAGTGGGGATAGATCTGAGGGCAAATAGGTCCAGGAGAGGGATACCACACTGAAATACACCATATTAATAGAATAAAGGACAGAATTCACATGATCATCAAAATAAACTCATCCTCAACAAACTAGGAATGGAAGAGAACTTCTTAAACCTGGTAAAGGGTATCTACAAAAAACCCATAGCTAACATCATATTTAGTTGTTGAAAGACTTAAAGCTTTTCCCCTAAGGCCGGAAAGAAGATAGGATATCTGCTCTTACCACTCACAGCCAGCATTGCACTGGAGGCTCTAGCCAAGGCAATTAGGCAAGAATATGAAACAAAAGCCATCCAGATTGGAAAAGAGGAAATAAAACTATTTTTATTTCACAGATGACATGAGATTATATATAAAAAATTCCTGTGGAATTCACACAAAAAGACTATTGGAGCTAATAAGAGTTCAGCAAGTTTGCAAGATACAAGATCAAATACATATATCAATGTGTTTCTATAAACTAGCAATGAATAATAACAAAACTAAGAAATCATTTCCACTTACAATAGCATCAAAAATAATATCTAGGACTGTTTTTAAGAATAAATACAAGAATTTTACACTTAAATTTATGAAACATTATCGAAAGAAGTTAAAGAACACCTAAATAAAGACATCCTGTGTTCATTGATTGGAAAACTTAATATTGTTAAGATGGTAATATTCCTCTAATTGATCTATAGATTCGATCTGATTGATTGTTATCAAAATCCTAATTGTAATTTTTGCAGAAAATGTCAAGCTGGTCCTAAAGTGCATGTGGAAATTCCAGGGGTCAAGATAGCCAAAAAATCTTGAAAAAGAAGAACAAAGTGAAGAGCTCACACTTCCCAATTTCAAATACAATGTTACAGTAATCAAGACAGTGTAGTATTGCCATAAGGATAGAAATATAGATAAATGGGAAAGGCTTTAGAGTACAGATATAAATGCATATACCTATGATCAATTGACTTTTCAAGAAGGTTACCAAGACAATTCAGTTTGGAAAGAATAATCTTTTCAGCAAATGGCACTGAAATAATTGAAAAGTCACATGCAAAAGAATGAGTTTGGACCGCTACCTCACAATATATGCAAAAATTAACTCAAAATGGACTACAGACCTAAATATAAGAGCTAAAACTATTAAATCCTTAAAAGAAAACGTAGCTATAAACCTTCATGACCTTGGATATGGCCATCCTTCTTAGATATGACACCAAAATTACAAGCAACCAAAAAAAAAAGAGAAAAATTCAATTTCATTAAAATTGAGAACTTTTACGCATCAAAGGACATTATCAAAAGTAAGATAACCCGTATAATGGGAGAAAATATTTGCAAGTTATATGTATCGATAAGAGTCTAGTAAGCAGAATATATAAAGAACTTTTACAACGAACAATAAAAAGACAACCCAAATAAAAATGGGCAAAAGACTTGAATAGATACTTATCCAATGAAGACATACAAATGGCCAATAAGCACATGAAAGATGCTCAACATCATTAGTCATTAGGGCAATGCAAGTCAAAACCACATTGAGATACCACTTCACACCCACTACATGGATATAATTTTTAAAAATGAAAAATAAGTGTTAGCATGGATGTGGAAAAATTAGAAACCTCTTGCATTGCTGGTGGGAATGTAAAATGGTGTACCCATTTTGGGAAACAGTTCAGCAGTTCACCAGAAGTTTGAAAATAAAGATTCTACAAGATCTAGCAATTCCACTCCCAGGTATATTCCTAGGAGAATTGAAAACATATGTTCACAAAATAACTTGTACATGAATATTCATAGGAACATTATCATTATAGACAAATTGTAGGAACAATCCAAATGCCCAGCAACTAATGCATCAATAAACAAAATGTAGCCTATCCATAAAACGAAATATTATCCAGCCATAGAAATGAATTGATTATGGATACTTGCTACAACATAGATGAGCCTTGAAAACATTATGCTAAGCTAAAAAATCCAGACACAGAAGGCCACATATAGTATGATTTCATTTATATGAAATGTCTGGAATAGGCAGATACATATAAATAGAAAGTAGAGTAGTGGTTGTCAATAGCTGGGGGAGAGGGGATGGGAAGTGATTCTTAATGGGTATAAGGTTTCTTTTAGGGAAGAAAAAAGGGGTGATAAAAATGTTCTAGAATAGTGGTGATCTCGCAAAATCTTGTGAATACATTAAACACTACTGAATGGTGTGCTTTTAAATGTTGAATTTTATGGTACATGAATATCTCAGTGATAAAAAGAAACTGCCAAACTGTTTTCCAGAGTGTCTGTAACATTTTGCATTCCTATCAGCAGTGCATTAAGAATTCCAGTTACTCCCTATCCTTGCCAGTACTTGATAGTCAGTAGTTTTTTTTAATTTTAGCAATTCTAATGAGTGCGTAATGGTATCTCATTGTGATTTTAATTTGCATTTCCCTAAAGGTTAATGTTGTTAAACTTCTTTTTATGTGATTATTTATCATTGCTATATCTTCCTTGGTAAAGTCTTTTGCCCGTATTTTAATTGAGTTTTTTGTCTTCTTACTGTTGGGTTTTGAGTTTTTGAGAATTTTGTATTCTGGATATAATTCCTTTGACAGATATTTGATTAAGTCTGTAATTTGTATTTTTGTTCTCTTAACAATGTGTTTCACAGAGCAAAAGATTTTAATTTTTATGATACCCAATTTATCAATTTTTCCTTTTATGAATTTTGCTTTTGGTTTCAAGTCTAAGAACTCTTTGCTTAACCTGAGTTGCAATGATATCTTCCATTCTTTTTCTAAACTTTTTAGTTTTACATTTTATATTTACATCTATGATTCATTTTGAATTAATTTTTGTAGGAAATATGAGGTGTCAAGTTTCATTTTTACCTATGGATTTCCAGCACGATTCAAGGAAAAGACTATCCTTCACCTATTGAATTGCTTTTGCACCTTTGTCAAAATGTCATGGACATTTTTGTGTGGCTCTACTTCTGTGTTCTTTGTTCTGTTACATTCATCTATGTGTCTCTCCTTTTGCTAATACCACATTGTTTTCATTGCTGTAGCTTTAATGATATCTCTTAAAACTGGGTGATGCAGTTCCTCTCACTTTCTTCTTCATTTTCCAAAATTATTTTATCCACTCTAGATTCCTTACCTTTCCACGTAAATTTTAGAATCAGCTTATCTAAATCTGTAAAAATCCTGTTGGAATTTTGATTTGAAACACGTCCAATCTATAGATCAATTTTGAGAGAGTGGACATATTCACTATTTTGAGCCTTCCAATCCATTAAAACAATCTCTCTTCATTTATGCAGGTTTTCTTTTATTTCTTTCATTAATGTTTTTGAGTATTCAGCATACAGATCTAATACATGTTTTCTTATTTTCTCTGTTGAGTTTATGTCTTGCAACCTTGTTATGCTTACTTGTTAGTTCTAGGGATCATGCTGAGATTTGAACATACATATTGGTCTGGTGGGGACATCTAAAGAGGGCATGTATCACTGTAGTCCTCTGCATAGTATAAAGGTCTCCTGCATAGGAAGAAGGCAAATAGGGGAGCTCTTCTTTCAAGCAGCAGGAGCCATTTCTATAGGCTCAGAGGATTTAAGAAAATCTGGGGGTTCAAGATTCTCAAATGCATTTATGCAGATATCACTAGCCCATATTCAGCTTCCAACTTCTTCCCTTTTAGGGCCCTGACTTTGGCACAGGACACTTGCCAAGGGTAAAAATCCATTCAATATTTTCTGAAATTCTGCTACTATAACAATTAAGTCCCACGTCTGATCTTCAGCTCAGTCAGCCCTGTGGTAGCAGGAGGTGAGAGTCTCTAAACACTGCTAAGGAGCCCTCTAACTTACACTTTAGTTTGGAATTGGTGATTAATTGACCTGAACCTGTTATTTTTTTTCTCTTTAATGCATCACTGGCACTCAACAATGGCCACCCAATTTCACAATACTATTTTTCCCCTTTTTTCTTAAATGCCAGAGATACTGTTTAAGTCGATACATTCCCTTTCACTTGTATCTCATCTCAGTTCACCACAGGTGAATAACTTAACTGTACTGCCACAACATTCCAGGGAATATACTCAACCTAGAACTAGTGATTTGCCAGCCAATTGTGAGTGACCAAACTCCATATCCCCATTCTTAGAACCTGCTTCCAAGGAACACTCATGACACCACTTGTCTTAGCATGTGTTTCTTAGAAGGAAAGCATGAGAAGGCTATTCTTGTGCAAATGATTTAAGGATAGAGTGCTCTCAGGAGGTACTTGTAAGTAAGTGAGGAAAGTATGTTAGGGTAAGGAATGAAGCGTAGCAAAGATGTGGATTCAGCTGAGCACTAGCTTCAACTGTATCCCAGTGGGAGCTCTGATGAGTGAATGAGCTGTATTGCCTTGTGGCAAAGGAGCAACCTCTATATCATTGTATCAGTAGTCCACTGTATGGATATACCACATTTTATTTATCCATTCATCAATTAATGCACATTTGGATTGCTTTCACTTTTTGGCTATTGTGAATAAAACTCCTATTACAAACAAGCTGCTGTCAACGTTCGCATACTGGTCTTTGTATGTACCTTAGCTTTCATTCTCCTGAGTGAATACTTAGGAGGTGGCTGGGCCATATTATGTTTAAATATATGTATGTTTGAGGTTTTAAAAAACTGGAAAAGTATTTTCCAAAGTAGCCATACCATTTTTCACTTTCTACAGCAATATTTGAGAGATCCGGTTGCTCTGCATATTTGCCATCTCTTGGTTTTATCAATATAAAATCGATAAAATTTTAATTTCAGCCATTTTAATTGGTTTGACTCAACTGCCAACTATCATGCCTTTAGTAAACTTAGATTTCAGTTTAGTTCTTTAAACCATAACTACAAATTTCTTTTAGTTTGTATGATGTACATGTGGTTCAGGATTCATCCAGAGACTTGGGTTGAGTTTTAAAACATAATTAGGGTTTCACATTCTCTAGTACCCTCCTCCTAGACTTCTATTCTCAGGTATCCAGCAAGGTGGTTGTCTCAACTCCTTCCCCTGCTTCTTCCATATAGAAAGGTTTTATTTCAGAGTTTTATTCACTACGCCCACTCTCAGGGCAAAGTGTGTGTGCACACACATACATACACATGCACACACACACCAGGGAATTCACTCCATGCCAAGCACTTGCTCCAGGTTTTGACTCCCCTCCAAAATCTGCATGCCCCTTTTCAATCTCCAGAGCACTCTGTAGTTACTTCTAAAGAATTTATCTGGGGTTTATAAATGTTTTCTTCTGGGAGGATCTTTTTGTTAGAAAGATCACGCCTTCATAATGGACATGGAACTGGCCTGGTCTACTTATTTACTCAATTGCATTTCTTTCTAAATTACACAAACTTCAATAACACTAGTTGAAAACTGTTAAGAGTGTTTCTTTGGTCACCAATTGCTGACCAGTTAAAGGATCAGATCCTGCATTTAATCTCTTAGCAAAATATATTTCTTGCATAAACAAACTGTATGTTCATTCTCCTTTCCTGAGATTATAAAGTTACAATCACATCACATACACACATACAAAATTTTAAGAAATTCTTTCTGTATAATATATATAACTGTATTGCCAGAGTAAAATGAGACCCAAAGCATGAAAGCCATTTTCCAAGGTAATGCTATGAATCCATCACAGATGAGAGTCAAGGTTTCTTAAATGCCTAATGAATTTCATTACCAGCAGGCTTCAATCAAGGAAGATAACTGATGAGCCATTTCTTTTAGTGCCCTCCCACTTTGATTCTGAGATTGGACCTGTGACTTGTTTTGGCCAATTAGATATTTGCAAATATGACACAGGCAGAAACTTGAAAAGTGCTATTGGGCTTGCTTGCTCTGGATTTTCTGCCATGAGAACATGCCCAGGATAATTAAATGGAACACAGCTGGGTCGTCCCAGTCATCTCTGCTGAAAAAATTCCAGGTCAGCTACAGCCATCTGACTCCCAGTCATGAGTGAGCCTAGCTAAGATTAGCTAAGCCCAGCCTCGTTCAGCTGAACCCTGCAAACCAGTGAGTTAAATAGATGATCATCATCATATGCCACAGGGTTTTGCAGCATTATTGTGGCTAAAGGTAGTTGACACATATATATCATGTTATTTTATCCTCACAGCTCTCTGATGTTACTTCCCTGCATCTTCTGGAACCCCTGTTGAAATTTTTAGATTCTCAACCTGTTCACAGAACAATTCTTGATTTTCCCTCAAGACAATGTAGTTTTTTCTTTCTTCTTTTTGTTCTTTCTCTTTCTCTGATGGTCTCTTGTGTGTAAATGGGAGATGAAGTTGGCATTTTACACTGCTTCTTTCAAATCATTTCTCTTCTATATTTGTGCAATATAAGCTCTTCCTAAAATATAGCCTGGTTTCTAGCCTCCTAAAATCTTCAGAGGCTAGTGAATATCTTACACAGATTTGGATCCCCAATGTGTACCCTTGTCATAGGGATCAATAAAAGCTGTTTAACTGAATAAATGTAAAACTACTTCTTTGATAATAACACCATCTGGCAATATAATTCTATATTTCTCTTTGCTGTGCTCATCTACTGACATTCTAGTCATTGTTCCATATCTATTGAAGATTAGTAATTTATTCCCTGTATTCCTTTCCACCTTAAGCTTTGCAACTATCCAAGGAATTCAGTGTCCACTTTGAAAGCTTATGTAACACCCTAGCTTTACACATATTTGAACTCCTCACGCCATTGATCATCTGTTTCTTTAAATTGTATCCATCAGAATACATGTTCACAACCGAATGCTTTTAGTCTCTTGGAACAGATTATCCTCTAAAATCTTAAATTCCTGTCCATTACATCATATGTCATTAACTGCTTGTCTTTCCAGTTCTTTTGTACTTTATCCCCAGTATGTCTGTACTAAATGTCTCCATTTTTTCCTAACAATGTCTCCTCCTGTCCTACTGCCCTCACTTCCTCACCTATCTACTCTAGACATACAATCTATCATCTCACCCACTGTCTTAATATTATCTTCTGCTCTTTGGCCCTTTGTCTTTCTGTTTCATGAATTCAGCAAAATATTTTCGTTTACTCTATCCAAATGCTTTCCTTCTCCACTCTTAGGCCTAAGCTGGTCATCTAGAACTGCTACAAGAAAAATACGTAGTGGTTGAACTGCGCTTGTGTCTCCTTCCCCCTTTCATAGACGTCGTCTCTTTTTTCTCTGAATCCCATCCTTTCATAGCCATGTGGGGGTCTGACTAACTCAGTTGTCCCCTTCTTTATCTATTACTATCGCTTTACCATTATATTAAAAGCATTTAAGGTTTTTTCCTAAAATAAAAATTTCTTACCTTCCCATCTACGTCCTACATGATTTTTGCTCCTGTGCAAAGCCAAGGTTTATAAGAGTCATCTTCATTTGTTATATATACTTCTTCAATTCCCAGTACCGTCACAGCTACTACATTCAGACCTATTCTACACCACTCCACTGAGTTTACCCTGTGTTAAGTCATATACTGCTAATTGCAATAGGCTTTCCTTAGCTAAATTCATTTTTAAATACTACTGTTGTTTAATTTTTTATTTCTTTCCATTTTCTCCTATTATAAGTAAAGCTGCAAAGAATAAAGAGCATTGTTTCATTTGAAAAACTTTTTTTGAGTATTAACATTGTTTCAGGTTAGTGTGACAAATTGTTTGCAAATTCAGCAATGACTTTTTTGAAATTTTGGCAAGAATCACATGCTTCCTGTTGCTAAATGAGAAATGTTACAAGTCTCTGAAATTTAAAGGAATCTTTGTCACAGAGGCAAGTCAAGACTTTCCCACTTGTCCTTCTAGAAAATACTCTTAAAATCTCTTAATTTTTTTTCAGAAGATACTAATTTCTGAACATTTTTTTTTTTTTTTTTATTGCAGTAACATTGGTTTATAACATTGCAAAAATTTCAGGTGTACATCATTGTACTTCTATTTCTGCATGGACTACATCATGTTCACCACCAAAATACTAATTACAACCCATCACCGCACACATGTACCGAATTATCCCTTTCACCTTCCACCCTCCCCCCTTCCCCTCTGGTAACCACCAATCCAATCTCTGTCCCTATGTGTTTGTTTATTGTTGATATTTGCAAACCATACATCTGATAAGGGCTTAATCTCCAAAATATATAAAGAACTCATGCATCTCAACAACAAAAAAACTACCAACCCAATTAAAAAATGGGCAAAAGACCTGAACAGACATTTCTCCAAAGAAGATATACAGATGGCCAACAGACACATGAAAAGATGTTCAAAATCTGAACATTTTCTATTCTGTAATTTGGGGATAGAGATATTATTCAAGGAAAGTCTCTTTTCTTGGCTTTTCTAATTAATTTTTCAATAACAAAAACAAATAAATGTTTGACAGGCAGAACGTATGAGGAAAAGAGGTGTTCTTTTGTGTGAGGAACATCAGCCCTGAGCTAACATCCATGCCAATCCTCCTCTTTTTGCTGAGGAAGACTGGCCCTGGGCTAACATCTGTGCCCATCTTCCTCTACTTTATGTGGGATGCCGCCACAGAATGGCTTGACAAGCGGTGCGTCAGTGTGCGCCCCAGATCCAAGCCCGCGAACCCCGGGCTGCCTCAGCGGAGCGCACACACTTAACCACTTGTGCCACCAGGCCAGCCCTGGAAAAGAGGTTTTTTTTTTTTCTTTTTTTTTAATTTTTATTTATTGCAGTAACATTGGTTTATAACATTGTATACAGTTCAGGTGTACATCATTATACTTCTATTTCTGCATAGATTACATCATGTTCACCACCCAAATACCAATCACAACCCATCACCACACACATGTGCCCAATTATCCCTTTCGCCCTCCCCCCTCCCCCCTTCCCCTCTGGTAACCACCAATCCAATCTCTGTCTCTATGTGTTTGTTTATTGTTGTTATTATCTACTACTTAATGAAGGAAATTATACGGTATTTGACCTTCTCCCTGTGACTTATTTCGCTTTGCATAATACCCGAAATGTCCATCCATGTTGTCACAAATGGCTGGATTTCATCGTTTCTTATGGCTGAGTAGTATTCCATTGTGTATATATACCACATCTTCTTCATCTATTCGTCCCTTGATGGGCACTTAGGTTGCTTCCAAGACTTGGAAGTGCCCATCAAGGGACGAACGGATGGAAAAGAGGTTTTAATAAGAGGTTTTAAAATATACTATTCCTTTCTGTTTTTTCCATGTTTTTCTGTGATGGGATATCCTTATTTATTCACTTTGAACAAATAACTATGTTGCAGTGTATTGCGAATATGGTGCCAGGGCTGGCTATTCTCTAACCACATCCCTTCTTTGCCCTTCTTTTCCCTGCTCTGTTCCTCAGAACTGTATCATTTTAACTCTCTAGCCCCTCTGGCTTATTATTGGGCTTAACTAATGGGTGGCATTGGCAGGAGATAGGAGAGCAAGAGGTGATAAAGGTCATTCCCTCCCTGCCTCAGTGCAGAGGTTCTGGCAATGACTGGATCTCTTTAAGTTTACAGCTCGATTCAGCCATCCATATTCCATGGCTCTAACTGACACTGGACTCCACTCACACCACTTTTTCCTCTTTTCTGGTTTAGGAATAGGAACGGAAAAAGCTTCCGTCTTATTTCGTGTGTGCCTGTCTTATTTGTCTATTGCTGTGTAACAAATCAAAAACATAGCAGGTTAAAACCACTAGCATTTAATATCTCAGTTTCTGTGGTCAGGAATCTGGGCAAAGCTTACTTGGGTGGCTCTGGCTCGAGGTCTCTCATGAGGCTTCTTGATGGGGGAATAAGGTATCTGTTTCCAAAGTTATTTGCGTGATTGTTCACAGGCCTCAGTTCCTTACCACAGGAGGCTTTTCACAGGGCCATCTCATGACAGGGTGCCTGGAATCTCCCAGAATAAGAAATCTAACACAGAATGAAAATGCCCAAGATGGAAGCCATAGACATTTTTATTTTGTTTTTTCACAAACACCTTTTTCCCACCTTTATTGAGATATAATTGACATTATAACATTAAGAAAGTTTAAGGTGTACAACATGTTGATTTGATACACTTCTACATTGCAGTATGACTCCCACCATAGCATTATAGCTAACACCTCCAACATAGCACATAATTACCATTTCTTTCCTATGATGAGACCATTTAAGGTCTGCACTCTTAGCAACTTTCAAGTATACAATACATTATTGTTAACTACAGTCATTGTGCTGTACATTAGATCCTCAGAACGTATTCATCTTCTAAGTGAAAGCTTCTACTCTTTGACCAACATCTCCCTATTTCTCCCATTCCTCAGGCCCAGGTAACCACCATTCTACTTACTGTCTCTACAAGGTTGGCTTTTTTAGATTCCACATATAAGTGAGATCATACAGTATTTGTCTTTGTCTGTCTAACTTGTTTCACTTAGCATGATGCCCTCAAGTCCATCCATGTTGTCATAAATGGCAGGATTTCCTTCTTTCTCATGGGTGAATAGTATTCCATTCTATAAATATACCACATCTTCTTTATCGATTCATCTGCTGATGGATGCATAGGTCATTTCCATATCTTGACTGCTGGCAATAATGCTGCAATGAACATGGAAGTGCAGATATCTCTTTAAGATCCTGGTTTCACTTCCTTTAGAGATATACCCAGAAGCAGGATTGCAAGATCATATGGTAGATCTATTTTTAACATTTTGAGGAACCTCCGTACCATTTTCCATAGTGGTTACACCAATTTACATTCCCACCAACAGTGCACAAGGATTCCCTTTTATCTACATCCTTGCCAACACTTGTTATTTCTTATCTCTTTGATAATAGCCATTCTAACAGGTGATATCTCTTGGTTTTTATTTGCATTTTCCTGATGATTAGTGATATTAAGCACCTTTTCATGTAACTGTTGGCCATTTATATGTCTTTGGAAAAGTGTCTATTCAGTTCCTCTGCCCATTCTTTAGTTGGATTGTTTTGTTTTGTTGCTGTTGAGTTATATGAGCTCTTTATGTATTTTAGATATTAGCCCTTTATCAGATATATGATATGCAAATATTTTTCCCATTCTGTAGTTTGACTTTTAATTTTGTTGATGGTGTTCTTTGCTGTGCAGAAGCTTTCTAACTTGATGTAGTCCCATTTTTTTTTGTTTTTTAGTTTTGTTTGCTTTTGCTTTTGTTGTCAAATCAAAAAAAAATTATTACCAAGACCAATGTCAAGGATATTACCCCCTGTTTCCTTATAGGAATCTTATGGTTTCAGTTCTTATATTCAAGTATTTAATCCATTTGAGTTGATTTTTGTGTATGGTATAAGTCAGGGGTCCAGTTATATTGCATGAGGCTATCCAGTTTTCCCATCACCAATTATTGAAGAGACTTTCCTTTCTTCATTGTATACTATTGGTTCCTTTGTCATAAATTAATTAACCATATATGTATGGGTTTATTTCCGGGGTTGCTATTTTGTTCCATTGATCTATGCGTCAGTTTTTCTTTTTTTTTTCTTTGCTGAGGAAGATATGCCCTGAGCTAACATCTGCTGCAAATCTTCCTCTTTTTGCTTGAGGAAGATTTGCCCTGAGCTAACATCTGTGCCAATCTTCCTCTATTTTGCACATCAGTTGCTGCCACAGCATGGCTGCTGACAAGTGGTGTAGGTCTATGCCCAGGAGCCAAACCTGGGCCACCAAAGCAGAGTGTGCTGAATTTAACAACAGTTGTTAAGTGTTGAGGTATATTTCCTTTATACCAAGTTTGTTGAGAGTTTTTATCATGAAAGGATTTTGAATTTTATCAAGTGCTTTTCTGTATCATTCAGATGATCATATGATTTTTTACCTTCATTTTGTTAATGTGATTGGTTGATTTGCAGATATTGAACCATCCTTGTATCCCTGGAATAAATCCCATTTGACCATGGTGTATGACTCTTTAATGTATTGTTCAATTCAGTTTGCTAATCCTTTGTTGATGATTTTTGCGTCTATATTCATCACAGATATTGGCCAATAAATTTTTTTATTGTAGTTTCTTATCTATTTTTGGTATCAGGGTAATACTTGACTCATAAAATGACGTTGTAAGTATTCCTTTCTCTTCTATTTTTTGGAAGAGTTTGATACAGATTGATATTAATTCTTCTTTAAGTGTTTGGAAGAATTTACCAGTGAAGCTGAACTTTTCTTTGTTGGTGCTGAACTTTTCTTTGTTGGGAGGTTTTTGATTACTGATTTAATCTCCTTACTAGTAATGGGTCTGTTCAGATGTTCTATTTCTTCATGAGTCAGTCTTGGTAGGTTGTATGTTTCTAGGAATTTATCCATTTTTTTCTGAATTATCCAATTTGTTGGCATGTAACTGTTCATAGTAGTCTCTTATGACCCTTTGTATTTCTGTGATATCAGGTATAATTTCTCCCCCTTGATTTCTAATTTTATTTATTTCAGTCCTCTCTCTTTTCTTGGTGAGTCTAGCTAAAGTTTTATCTATTTAGTTTATCTTTTCAAAAAACCAGCTCTTACTTTCATTGTTCTTCTCTATTGTGTTATTAGTCTCTATTTCATTTATTTCCATTCTTATCTTTGTTATATACTTACTTTTACTAACTTTGGGCTTGGTTTGTTCTTCTTTTTCTAGTTCTTTGAGATGTAAAGTTAGGTTATTTGAGATCTTTCTTTTTTTCTTAAGGTAGGCATTCATCCCTATAAACTTCTCTCTTAGAACTGCTTTTGCTGCATCTCATAAGTTTTGATATGTTGTTTCCATTTTCATTTTGTCTCAAGATATTTTTTGATTTCTCTTTTGATTTCTTCCTGGAAGAGGGAACATCAAGTGCAAAAGCCCCGGAGCTGGTAATCGTCTGATGTATTTTTGATATCGCAATAAGGCCGCTGTATTTGGCGGTCACCATAGCTGGAACTTAGTAAGCAAGGAGGAAAGTAGTAGATGATATCCAAGACATAAGAGATGAGGAGACAGATTTTCTAAGGTTCTGCACATTATAATATGTATTTTGACTTTTATTCATGAGGAACCATTAGAGGATATTGAGAAGAGGAGGGATGATCTGTTTTACCAGGTTCACTCTGTCTGCAGTGTTAATAATAGAATATAGTGATGAGGGCAACCAATTAGATAAGTAATAGGAGGTACTGTGGTAATCTAGGCAAGAAATTATAATACCTTGAAGCAAGGTGGTAATAAAGTTTAAAAAATATTTTTTTCATTCTTTGTGTTTGGAGTGAGTGGGTAAGTGAGTGTGTATTGGGTAGGGAGGGGGTTTCCTTGGCAACTCAGTCAGCAATGTTGACCAAAAGTCTTAACATCAGAATATTTTAAGTAAATAAGAATACCTTAAGTTGGGTTCCCAAAGGAAACAGAAGGCACATTCAAATAAGGGTAATGTGAAGAGAGTGCTAATTTACAAAGGGACTATTTCCAAAAGTATTGGCAGAAACCAGCTTCAATCCAGAGGAAAGAGAGCTCTTTGATGTAGCCCACAGAAGTCAGACATTTAGTGGAGAGAACTGAGTGGAGAAGGGTTGAGAGTGTATATGGATGGGAAAATAGAAGGTATTTAGCTCACAAAAAACATATACATAATACACACACATACACACACTCACACATCACTAAATCATTGAGTACTAGCCATGAAAGGAGCCTCAGAAAACAATGTATTACCACTTGCTTAACTATTGCTTGAGTGATTATTTAAGATTTTTCACCCATTTTCCATACTATAAGTTCTACTATAATATCAAAATACCAGTCCATGATGTAGTATTTGGTATTATAAGATTAATAAATGTATTAAATGAGTTAACCTCTGCTTATATATATATGAGGAAATAGGTTCATAAATTTCATATAAACTACCCTTTGTCACACGTAAATTTGCAATGATGCTAGTATATGACATATCACATTTTTATTAGGGTTCAAATTCTACACTTTTATAATGTTAGTACCACGTTTGGGTTCCCTCAAAATAAGAGCCTCTGACAAGGACTTGAGTGCAAGGAGTTTTTGAGGAGTAATTATAGAAATCAGATATGAGGAAATGGGGAGCAAGAGACAGCTAAATGGAGAAGCCAATGTAAATATGCATTGCTGAGTTTGCTACTTGGGTATGATTCAATTGTGGCCATTGAGAAGGGTAAAGAATGCCACCCAGAAGTGACCACCTGGAAGATAGAGGGCTATAGAATTTATCCCATGAGTTCCATCCTCCATCAGTTGGAGGTTGCCCCCATGGTCATTCACACACCCCCACATCTGCTTTCTCCCATGTGCTTATGAAATACGGTCCCTGGAAGAGAAGGCCCTCAGTCAGAATGAGATGGTTGCTCTTGTCATTCACTTGGTACTACAGCTGCAAGGAGATACTGCTTGCAGGATACTACAGCTGCAAGGGGAGTTGAACTGTACCACCAGGGCTGTGACTGAAATAAGAGATAGCCTAGGGGATGTGGCATGGGCACCACAGATATCTGATCAAGTAAACTAGAGGCTAAACAATTTGAGCTATATTTTATGAATAAAATGTGTCATCTACATTCTGTGGGATCCCTGTATTTCCAGCACTTTGACAAATTTTTCTCTTACATTAAAAGAGTGTACATTATTGGGTCCAGCCCGGTGGCGCAAGCGGTTGGGTGCACACACTCTGCTGTGGCTGCCCAGGGTTTGCCAGTTGGGATCACAGGTGCACACTGACGCACCGCTTGTCAGGCCATGCTGTGGCAGGCATCCCATATAAAGTGGAGGAAGATGGGCATGGATGTTAGCCCAGGGCCAGTCTTCCTCAGCAAAAAGAGGAGGATTGGCAGATGTTAGCTCAGGGCTGATCTTCCTCACACACACAAAAACATGCACATTATTGAATGTCTAAAGAAATTACAATTTTAATAAAGATATCCTCATCTTAGAAAAATCATGAAATGTTGGAAACTAATTAAAAAGACCATAACATGTACATTCACATTACTTTTCACATGGTAAGGCAAGATGAGCACAAGCCTATTCATTTCTTTTAAAAGAATAAGCTATTTTTAATTTAAAAGGAAATTATTATGGACTTTGATAAATCAGCCTCATAAGTTTCAAATTAAACTAAAGTAAAATGAGGCCCTCTGATGGTATATTATTAGGAAAATACTGATATTCAATGTGGATTTTAATAGCAAATTTAAGATTTCCTAGGAAGGTGGTCAAAAGATACAAACTTCCAGTTATAAGTACTAGAGATATAATGTATAACATGATGTCTATAGCTAATGCTGCTGTATGACATGCAGGAAAGTTGTTACGAGAGTAAATCCTAAGAGTTCTCATCACAGGGAGAATTTTTTTTCTTTTTATTTTCTTTTTATTGTATCTGTTTGAGAAGATGGATGTTAGCTGAACCTATTGTAATCATTTCACAATATATGTAAATCAAACCATCATGCTGTATGCCTTAAACTTATACAGTGATGTATGTCAATTATTTCTCAATAAAACTGAAAAAAAAGTTAAAAAAAGATTTATTGAAGCATAAGTCCAAATGATCATCTGCCTTCCTTATTCTCCAGTGGAGGCGCTGGAGCATGGAAAGTTAATGCCATTTTATAACAAAGCATGCAAAATCCCCTGCCTTTTAAGGTCAAAAGTACGTCCCCTGAGCTCCTTTGATTAAAAAATCTCGGAGGTCCTGAGTGGTTTCAGCTATCTGACTTTTTAAAGGAAGTCTTGCAAAGGCATAATTCTGATTTAGTATGGTTAATACAGGGGTCATGTACCTTTGATATGATGGACACTTTACTTCTGTGGTCTTTCTTCCAAAAGTCCAAAATACCAGTCCAATCATCACAAAAATATCAGTCAAATCCCAGTAGAGAGACATTCTACAAAATACCTAATCAGTACTCCTCAAAATTGTCAAGGTCTTCAAAAATAAGGAAAGTCTAGGAAACTTATAGTAAAGAGAAGCCTCAGGAGACGTGATAACTAAAGGTAATGTAAAAACTAAAAAAATATGAATAATTTTTAAATTAATAATAATATATCAATATTGATTCATTAATTGTAACAAATGAACCACACTAACGTAAAATGTTAATTATAGTGAAAAATGGATGTTGAGCATATGGGAACACTCTGTACTCTCATCACAATTTTCTATATGTCTAAAAGTGTTCTAAAAAATTAAAACATTAATATCTTTATGTCTATCTGGAAAACTTAGAAAAATAACAGCAAATTAATTCCTAAGAAGGAATAAAAATGAAATAATAAAAATATGCAAAAATTCTAAACAAAAATATCATTATATTGAATTCAGTAATAGATGACAAATCATTCTAATCAAGATAGTTTTGTTCCAAGAATGTAAGTGTAGTTTATTGTTTGAGAAATCAATCAATGAAATTCACCTTATTAACAGAATAAAGGATAAGATACATACAATCATTTTAATAGATACAAAAACATTGACAAAGTGCAACACTCAATCATGAAAACAAGCTTTAGTAAACTGGAAGAAAAGGAACCTTTCCTTTTTTGCTGAATTGTATGTATTGAGGAATCCAGCTCCAGGCCAAAATCCTATGTGTGATCTTTCAGGCTCAACCATAGGCAATTATAGAGCTTTGCCTAGCAGGCCTCATGGGGGAAAACTGCACTTCCCACATTAGAGTTTGTGTACAGTCAGTGCATTGCAGTTTTCTCAAGGGAGTTGCAGCCAAGGACTCAGGCCTTTCTGAGCCAGCCATGATTATATGCATATCTGCATTCCTAGTCCAGGTACCTCTGTTAAGACCTAATTATCATGGGGCCGTGGCCGAGGCACTTTTCTCTACCTTGACTCAGTACTTTTCCATTCTTAACCCTTCTCTCTTCTCCCAGGCCCTGGGTCCATTAAGAGGTAGGACTCCTTAGTTTGGGGCCCCTCAGCAGTGAGACAGTTTCCCTGTGTGTGCTTCATGTCATCTGACCTTGCCCGGGGGCATTCTGTGAGGCAAAATGGAACACTAGGATGCTGGCACCTCTTCTTACCTTTTGCTTGTACTGTCATAGTAAGTGAATAGAGGTTTGATTGTTACTTTCAGTTTGGCTCATTGTCCTAATTGAACACCTTGACACCTGGCAACTCAACAATGTGTGTGTGTGTATATAAAACTGTTGTAGTCATCATTCATAATGGTAAAATCTTGAAAGCTTTCCCTTTAAGATAGATAATAAGACAAACATCTGTGCTACCAATACTTCTATAAAACTAGTTACTAGTGCAATTATGCAAGAAATTAAAACATATAAAAGTAGAAATAGAAGATATGATTGTATATTTAGAAAATACAAAAAATTTACATATAAACTATTAGAATTAATAAGTAAATTTATCATGTTTACTGTATATAAAGTCCATAAGTGAAAATTTATCTTGGTTCTATATACTTGCAACAAGTGATTTAAAAATAAAATTTAAAACAAATACCATTTACAATAGCATCAAAAATATCAAATACCTAGAGATAAGTTTAGTGGAAGATGCACAAAAGTTCTAGATAGAATGCTGCAAGTCATTACTGAAATAAATTGAAGACCTAAATAAATGGAGGGATAAACCTTATTCATGGCTTAAAATGCTCAATATTGTAAAGATATTAATTCTTTCCATATTGATCTATAGATTTGATGTAATTCAAAGTATAATTTGAACATGTTTCTTTGTAGATATTGGCACAATTATTCTATAACATACATGACAATGCAGGGGGTAAGAATAGACAAGACAATCATGAAAATCAAAGTTAGTGAACTTCCACTACCAGATATCAAGACTTATTATACAATTAAAGTAATCAAAATTCTGATTTTGGTGTAAAGATAGACTTACAGGCCAATGAAACATAATGGATATTCCAAAAGGAGATCCATACACAACAATCAACTGATTAATGACAAAAGTGCCACTGCAATGCATTGAGGAATGGATGATCTTTTCAGTAAGTGGTACCAGAACAATTGAACTTACCTATGGAAAACAATGAACCTTGAGCCCTTTGTGATGTCACAGCATACACAAAATCAAATCTATATGATTCATAGGCCTAAATGTAAAGGGGGAAACAATAATCTTTCTTCAAGGTAACATAAGAATATATATTTTCGACCTTTGAGTAGGCAACTATTTTTCAAAGACGTTGCAGAAAGAACTAACTACAAAATAAAAGTTATTAAATTGAACTACAGCAAAATTAAGAATTGTTTATCAAAAGACATCAAGAGCAAGACGAGGCAAGTGCCCAAGTGAGAGAAGATGTTTGTAATACATATACTTGACAAGGGCCTTGTATCCAGAGTATATAAAACATTTGTACACAGCAGTAAGGAAAGAGAGGTACAACACCATGCGCAAAATATTTGAGTAAGCACTTGAATCAAAAGAATTTACAAATGGACAATAAATATATGAAAGAGTACTCAAACACATTTGTTACAAAAGAAATGCAAATTAAACCCTTGCTATAACACTACTTTAGAGACACCAGACAGTTTAAACAAAATGACAATATTGAATGTTGATGAAGATATACAGCAATAAGAAATTTTATTAATTAATTATGACTATCATAATAAATATGTAAAATTATTTTGAAGTATCTATTCGTGCTGAACATATGCATTCCTTATGACCCAGTAATTCCAACGCTACACATATATCCAAAAGAAATGTGTACATATGCATGGAAAGACATGTTCAAGAATGTAGAAGCATTCTTGTGTATATTATATATATATTATAATAGTAAAAAGTTAGAAACAAGTCATGATTTGCAACAATAATAGAATGAATACATTAATTGTAAGATAGTCATATAATGAAATACAACATAACAAAGAAAAAAGAACTGCTACATGCAGCAACATGGATGAATATCACAATTGTGTAATATAGAGTAAACGAAGCTAGACACAAAAGAGTGCATACATATAACATTTATATGAATTTTAAAAAAGTAAAATCTACTCTATGGTAATAGAAATAAGAATATCAATTTACTTTTGTGAAGGAGAGAGGTGATCATTAATGGCTGGGATAAGGCATGAGGTAAACAGTTTAGTGTTTGTAATATGTTAAATATTGATCTGGGTGGTGGTTCTATGGGTGTATTCACTTTTAAAAGTTTTCTTTGACCATAAGTTCTTATTTGTGCATTTTTCCATATGTATGTTATATCATAATTAATTTTTTTGCATAATAATTTGACAATGGAAGGATGGACCAGTCACAATGAAAAATATTGTGACTGATGAATATCAATATGGAAAAAATAAAATTATATCGATACTTCACATATAGCTCACAAGTGAATTCTGGGTGTATGAAAGATATAAATTTAAACATTTTAAAATATAGAATAATTCAATACACCAAAAATATACAATAATATATTCAGTTAAATAAATATGAATTTCTTAACATTTATTCAACATTTGTCCAGTAAATGCATATTCTGTGCTACTGTTTGCTAAAGAATATTCCAGGTGTTACGGATGCAGCAGTGAGCAAAATAGACAAAAGATATGCACTGCTTTAATAGAGCTTACATTCTAGTGGAAAAAAAGAGGCAATGAAAAAAATACATGAAACATACAATACACTTAATGAAGACATACAAAGAAGGGGAGGATGATAGGAAATGATGTGACTGGGGAAGAAGTTGTTATTTTTAAATATAGTTGTTAGCAAAGGCCTCACTGATAAGGTGACATCAAAGCAAATATTTGAAAGAATGAAATATGTGGAAGAGAGTTTCTGGAAGAGGAAGGAACAATGGCGAAGGTCACGAAACTGGAATATGTTTACTGTGTTCCAGAAACAGAAATTAGGACTATATGGTGGCAACAAAGTAAACAGGGGAAGAGTAGTTGGAGATGAGATCAGAGAGGTAAAGGGGGCAAGGTAGATCAGAGAGAGGAAAGAGAAGGGAATTGTGTAGGGACTTATAGAATATTGTAAAAACTTGGGCTTTTACTCTGAGTGAAATGGGACCTGTTAGAGGATTTTTAGCAGAACAGTGATATGACCTGTCATGTATGTTTACAGAATCACTCTAGCTCCTGTAGAGAGAAAGGAATGAAAGGGGCAAGAGGCAAAAAGCAGAGGACTAGATAAGAGATTATCTCAGTGATACATGCTAGAGGTGATGGTGATCTAGACCAGTGTGATAATGGATAACCTGTGGAGAGATATTTGGGTGGAATCTGGATAATTTTTGAAGCTAAATCCATTAGGATTTTTTGACTGATTGCAGATGAGGTGTTTGTTAGAGAATGAGATGAATGAAGAGTGAAGGAGAAACTGCACTGATGGATTGATCGTTTACTGCAATGCAAGACGTAGTAGATGCATATGTTGCACAGCCACAAACCATAAAGGAGACATTGTATAAATACGAGTACATAAACATTAAAATTTCTGTCCGAGAAAGGAAGCTATAACCAACATTAAAAGACAAGCCACAGGCAGGAAGACATTTCAATTAGTATAAACAACAGAGGTAGTATCTACTACAAATCAAGAATTAAAGGAAGAAAAAAGCAAGTGAGATATATGAACAATAAATTTACAGTAAAGGGAGACCAAATGGCCAATATATACACGAAAAGATGCTCAACGTTACGAGTAATCCCGGAAAACATTAATAGAAACAAAAATGAAGTGTCATTTCAAACATATCAGAGTTCCATACATTTTAAAATCTGATAACACCAAATGTTGGCAAAAACGTAGATCAAAGGGAACTCAGAAGCTCCTGATGAGAGTAGAAATGATCACAGCACTTCCAGGGAGAATTTTGCAAATGTTTTGTGAAATAGGCCTGTATATATAAAACTTATGATCCTGCAGTTTCACTTAAATGCCCACACATTTCTTTATATTCTTCAACACAAGGATAAAGGCATTGAATTTATTCAAAATGGGGAATACAGTATAACAGTTAAAATGAACTAACAAGAGCTACATGTAACAACGTGGATAGAAACATTTACAAACATTATATTTTCTAACACTTACAATATTCTTACCAATTAGATATGTTCCCCAATGTACAGATGAGGAAACTAAAACTTAAAAACTTTAAGTTGCCTAGAGTTATAACCTGAAGCCAGGATTTGAATCCTGATCCAGAGCTATGTGAATTCCAAGTTCATATTCTTTACACTGCTGTATAGGTCTTTCAGGATTTGTCCTCAGTCAAGATGGACCAAGAGAAGTGATGAAATATTTTGCCTTCTTACTAGTACCAAATTCCATTTGTCATTGAAAGGCTATTCAGTTCTGAAGATCTAGCGTGACTAAAATGGAAGATATATTTCCAGCTTGTAATATATAATGTAGACATCAATATTTTTTATGCGGACTTCAATCTATTTTTAATTATACTGATACACCTAAGGATGCATAATTTACTCTTTTATGTAGAACAGTACTAATAATGATATTGATTCTTTCCATAATCTCATCCACAAACTTATTGATACAGCAGTTCCATATAGTATTGATGAATGTCTGCTCCAAGCTGCAATTAGAGCAATATCATCAGTACATTCTATGATTTGCTGATTGAACTTTTTTCCAAAGTATTAAATGTAGTCATTTAATACATAATAGTGATCTTTCCTTTTTATAGATGCTCCATAATTAAATATTTAAAAAAAATTAGCCTTGGGTATATAAAATGCATAGATTCAGCTGCATAACAATACCAATACTGACAGACTTTTGATTGGTTGTCCTACCAAGAAACCCTCTCTGTTCTATAAGTCAATAGTCAACTCTTCTGCATTTACATTGTTAAAATTATTTTTCAGAGATAGGGTCCTACTGAAAGAGCAAAACAGAAGATTTTACATGGATACATGCACAATTGTTATTTACACACAGAGATACTTATAAATTTATATACTGTCATATTTATGGAAAACCAAATATACATAGAAAAACAAAAATATCACATATTTCTGGAATACAGCCATAACAAAACCAGTATTCCTCAAATTTGGACTAAATTCATTTTATCTGAATGCCTAAATATAAAGTAATTTTACATGTGCAAGATCCGAAATAAATATAATTGTATGGAAACTAAGGAGGAAGGGTAAAAACTTAGGAAGAACTCTATAAACTCGACAGTAAAAACAAACGGACACTTCAATTAAAAAATGATCAAGAGCATTGAAAGGCTTGAACAAAAATTTGGCCAAAGAAGTTACAGGAATGGCAAATAAGCAAATGAAAATATGTTCAACATCATTAGCCATTAGGGAAATGCAAATTAAAACTACAAGTAGATATATTTCCACACCTATCAGAATGAATAAAATGAAAAAATTGTGACAATACAAAAAGCTGGCAAGGATGCAGAGAAACTAGATCATTAATACATTGCTGGTGAGAATATAAAATGGTACAGCTATCCTGGAAGACAGTTTGGCACTTTTTTCTTTTTTTTTTTTTAAATATGATTTAAAATTTCTATGTCTGTTTTACATCAATGGCATTTTTTTTCTTTTTACCTTTTGACTCCCTTCATCCATTTCTCCCACCCCCAACCCCTGCCTCTGGCAACCACCAATCTGTTCTCTGTATCTACGAACTTGTTTTAGTTTTTTTGTTCATTCTGCATATAAGAGAGATCATAAGGTATTCCTCTTTCTCTGACACATTTTGCTCAGCATAATGGCTTCAAGGCCCATCCATGTTGTCACAAATGGCAAGATTTCAATCTTTTTTATGGCTGAATGATATTCCATTATAAATATATTATATATGTATTATGTATATATATATACCACAATTTCTTTATCCATTCATCCATCAATGGACACTTAGGTTGTTTCCAGATCTTGGCTATTGTAAATAGTGCTGCACAGAACATGGGGGTACATGTATCTTTTTGAGTTAGTGTTTTTGTTTTCTTCAGATGGATACCCAAAACTGGAATTCCTGGATCATATGGTAGATCTATTTTTAATTTTTTGAGGAACCTCCATACTGTTTCCAATAGTGGCTGCACCAATTTACATTCCCACCAACAGTGCACAAGTGTTTCATTTTTTCCATATCCTCACCAACACTTGTTATTTCTTATCTTTTTTTTTTTGCTTGAGGAAGTTTAGCCCTGAGCTAACATCTGTGCCAGTCTTCCTTTACTTTATATGTGGGACGTGGCCACAGCATGGCTGACAAGAGGTGTAGGTCCATACCCGGGATCCAAACCTGTGAACCTGGGACACCAAAGCGGAACTCACTGAACTTAACCACAATGCCACAGGGCCAGCCCCTCTTATCTTTTTGATAATAGTCATACTATCAGGTGTGAGGTGGTATTTCATTGTGTTTTTGATTTGCATTTCCCTAATGATTAGTGATATTGAGCACCTTTTCATGTACCTGTTGGCCATTTGTATGTTTTCTTTGGAAAAATATCTATTTAGATCCTTTGCCCATTTTTTAATCAAGTTGTTTGCTGTAACTTGTATACGTTCCTTATGTATTTTGGATATTAACACCTTGTCAGATATGGTTTGCAAATATTTTCTCCTAATCTGTAGGTTGCTTTTTTCATTTTGTTGATTTTTTTTCTTTTACTATGCAGAAGTTTTTTATTTCGGCATAGTCTCACTTATTTATTTTTGCTTTTGTTGCTTTTGCTTTTGGTGTCAGATTCAAAAAATCATCCCCAAGAACTATGTCAAGGAGCTTACTGCCTATATTTTCTTTTAGGAGTTTTATGGTTTTAGGTCTTACATTCAAGTCTTTAGTCCATTTTGAGTTAATTTTTGTGTATGGTGTAAGATGGTGGTTGACTTTCATTCCTTTGCATGTGGTTTTCCAGTTTTCTCAACATTTATTGAAGAGACTGTCCTTTCCCCATTGTATATTCTTGGCTCCTTTGCAGTAAATTAATTGATGATATATGTGTGGGTTTATTTCCAGGCTTGTATCTGTTTTTATTGAGCTATGTATCTGTTTTTTTGCCAATACAGTACTGTTTTAATTATTATAGCTTTGTAATATAGTTTAAAATCAGGGAACATGATGCCTCTAGCTTTGTTCTTCTTTCTCAAGATTGCTTTCACCATTTTTTTTGTGGTTCCATACAAATTTTAGGATTATTTGTTCTATCTCTTTGAAAAATATTATTGGAATCTTGATAGAGATTGCATTGAATCTGCAGATTGCTTTGGGTAGTGCAGACGTTTTAACAATGTTGATTTTTCCAATCCATGAGCATGGAATATCTTTCGATTTATTTGTGTCTTCTTCAATTTCTTTCATTAATGTCTTGTAATTTTCAATATACAGATTTTTCACCTCCTTGTTTTATTTATTCCTATGTATTTTATTCTTTTCAATGCAGTTGTAAATCTGATTGTTTTCTTTATTTCTCTTTCTGATAGTTTGTTATTAGTGTTTCGAAATGCAGCAGATTTTTGTGTTTTGATTTTGTACCCTGCAACTTTAATGAATTCCTTTATTAGTTCTAACAGATTTTTGATGTAGTCTTTAGGGTTTTCTATGTATAGTATCATGTCATCTGCAAATAGTGACAGTTTTACTTCTTCCTTTCCAATTTGTATGCCTTTTATTTCTTTTTCTTGCCTAATTGCTCTGTCTAGGACTTCCAATGCTATGCTGAATAGATAAGAGTGGGCATCCTTGTCTCGTTCCTGATCTTAGAGAAAAGGCTTTCAGCTTTTCACCATTGAATATGATAATGGCTGTGGGCTTGCCATATATGGTCTTTAACATGTTGAAGTATATTCCCTCTATATCTATTTTGTCGAGAGTTTTTATCATAAATATATGTTGAATTTCGTCAAATGCTATTTCTGCATCTATTGAGATGATCATATGATTTTTATCCTTCATTTTGTTAATGTGGTGTATCACATTGACTGATTTATGGATGTTGAACCATCCTTGCATTTGTGAAATAAATCCCACTTGACCATGGTGTATGATCCTTGTAATGTATTGCTGAATTTGGTTTGCTAGTATTTTTTTGAGGATTTTTGCATCTATGTTCATCAGGGATATTGCCAGTACTTTTCTTTTCTTGCGGCATCCTTGTCTGGTTTTGGTATCATGGTAATGCTGGCCTCATAAAATGAGTTTGGAAGAGTTCTCTCTGCTATTTTTTGGAAGAGTTTGAGAAGGATTGATATTAATTCTTCTTTTAATGTTTGATAGAATTCACCAGTGAAGCCAGCTGGTCCTGGACTTTTGTTTGTTGGGAAGTTTTTGATTACTGATTCAATCTCCTTACCAGTAATTGGTCTTTTCAGATTTTCTATTTTCTCATGGTTCAGTCTTGGTAAGTTGTACATTTCTCGGAATTTATCCATTTCTTCTAGGTTGTCCAATTTGTTGGCATATAATTGTTCATAGTAGTCCCTTATGGTCTTTTGTATTTCTATGGTATCAATTGTAGAATCTTCTCTTTAATTTCTGGTTTTCAGTCCTCACTTTTTTTCTTGGTGAGTCTAGCTAAAGGCTTGTCAATTTTGTTTATCTTTTCATAGAACCAGCTATGAATTTCACTGATCTTCTCTATTGTCTTTTTAGTCTCTATTTCATTTATTTCTGCTCTAATCTTTATTATTACCTTCCTTTTACTAACTTTAGGCTTCATTTGTTCTTCTTTTTATAGTTCCTTGAGACACTTTCTTGTACAACATGCTTTAGATTTGCAGCTACCATTTGACTCAGAAGTTGCACTCTTGGGCATTTATTTTAGAGAAATGAAAATATATGTTCATGCAAAAACTTTTACATGAATGTTCATAGAAGCTTTAGTTGTAATAACCAAAAATGTAAACAAGCCAGATGTCCTTCAGCAAACGAGTGGTTAAACTGTGGTATATCTATACCATTAAGACTACTCATCAATAAAGTGGAAGGAAATATTTATACATACAACAACTTGGATGAATTTCAAGGGTATTATGCAAAAGTGAAAAAAAAAAGCCAGTCTCAAAAAGACAGATACTTTATGATTCCATGTGTATATCATTTTCAAAATGACAAAATTATAGACCTGGAAAACAAATGAGTAATTTCAAGGGGTTAGGCAAAGGGATGCAACTCGAGGGTGTGGTATAAGGGAGTTCCTTTATGGTTATGGATTAGTTCTATATTTTGATTATAGTGGTGGTTATGCAAATACATATATATATGTGTGTGTGTGTATATATATATATATGCTAGTATATATGACATATATTTTTTCATAAAAGTATAACATGTATATTTGCATATATATCTTGTGCAGTTTTATAGCTGTTTATGGTGGGAGGAATAGGTCAGTGCCAATTACTCCATCATGGAGTAGAAATCCTCTCCATAAGTTTTTCTTTAATAAATTTTTTTCAACCACTATTAATATTTTCACATATGTCTTTTCAAGATTTTTTAAAGGCATTTGTTTTTTTACATAGGTGATAGTCCATAAATATATTTCCTGATTTTTATTTTCTTTATAATGTTTTTAAAGATTTTATTTCAAAATATTTTAGACTAATAAGAAGTTGAAAAAATAGCACAGAAGGTTCCATCTACCTATCTCCCACTGCCTTCAATGGTAACCATAATACATTACAAAAATCCAGAATTAGACATTGATACAATACAGTTAACTAAACTTCAAGCCTAACTTCTTAGATTTCATCAGTTTTTGCATGCACTCTTTTGTATGTGTGTGTATAGTTCTATAACATCTTTATCATAGACATATATATACTATATATATATACACTATATATGTGATAAAGATGATATAGATGATATATATATATATACCATATATTCATTCTTATTTTGTATAGAAAGGATAAATTTCAACAAATAATTCTTGGAAAACCAAATATGCACCTGTAAAATTAAATCTATCAATCCATACCTCACATCATGAGCAAAACTTAATTAAAAATGGATCATAAACCTAAATGTAAAACTGTGAAATTTGAAAATTCTAGAAAAATATTAGGAAACTTTTTTCATGAACTTGAATAAGGCAAATTTTTTTATATATGACACCAAAAACATAATCCATATATGCAAAAAATATAAATTTGAATTTATCAAAGTTAAAAACTTCTGCTCTTTAAAAGACAATATTCAGACAATTAAAGGTAACCAACAAACCAGGTAAACTTATATATGTATACATGGTGTGTATATATATTTATATATCATATATATATGATAAAAGATTATATCCAGAATATATATAAGAACTCTCAAAAGTCAATAATAAGAAAACAAATAAACCAATAACAACTGTGCAAAATACTTGAATATCAATTGATTGACATAAGATATACAGCTGGTGAGTAAAAACATAAAGAGTTGGTCAATATCATTAGTCATTAGAAATATGCAAATTAAGTACACAATTTTATCTTCAAGTATTTTAGAATGACCAAAAGGAGCAAAATAGCTGACAATGTCGACTGCTGTCAAGGGAAGAGAGAAACTTTAACTCTCATAAATTCCTTATGAGAATGCAAAGTGGAAAAGCCACTTTTGGAAATATTTTTTACATTACTTATAAAGATAAACATATACGTACCATAAAATTGTGTAATCTCATTCCTAAGTAATTCCCAAGTGAAATGTAGGTTTCTGTTCACACCAAACCATGCAGACTAATGTTTATAGTGACTCTCTTGGTAATAGCCAAAAACTGGAAACAACCCAAATGTCATTCAACTGGTAAATGGATATACAAACTGTGGTACAACTATACAGTGGAATACTACTCAGAAATCAAAAGGGACAAACTACTGATACATACAAGAACATGGATGTTTCTCAAATTAAGTAAAAGAACCAGACCAGAAAGGTTATTTACAGTAAGAGTCTATTTATATGACATTCTAAAAAAGGCAAAATTATAAGCACAGAAAAGAGCCTAGTGGTTGTGAGTGATTAGGCAGGAATAGGGATGGTTCACCACAAAGGAAGAAGGAAAATTTGGAGGGTAATAGAACTATTTTTTATCTTGACTATGGTAGTGGTTATGTAATGATATGTATTAGTTAAAACCCACAGTGCTCTACTTTTAAAAGGGTGAATTTTACTGTATGTAAATTATATCTTAGTAAAAAATTCAAAAAGATAATTAACTTCCTAAAGCAAAAATTAATAACAATGTTTTGAAGGCTTTTTAACATATGTTGTAGTAAAAGCTATGAAAATAATAGCACAATGAATGGAGAAAATAAAAGTATACTTTGTAAGCTTCTTAAATATAGGAAAACATATATAATATTAGTTACATCTATAATTAATTATTTTTAAATGTACATTGTAAAATCTTATAGCAATTTCTGAAAAAAATAAAACAGAGTGAGAAATTATAAACCAATTGTGGAGATGAAATGCAATACTAAAAAATGCATATGTAATCCTAAAACCAGCAGAAAAATGAGAAAGAAGAGATGAGACTAATTGGAAAACAAATAGAAAAAGATGCTGCACTTAAAAACTATCATACCAATAATTACGTTAAATGTAAATAGACTAAATATTTTAATTAAAAGATCAAAAATTTTATAATGAATATAAAAAGCAAAACCCAATTATATATTGCATTAAAAGATTCATGCTAAATATAAAGATAAATGTAGATTAATTTTAACAGATAGAAAATTATATACCATGCAAAGACTAATCATAAGCAAGCTGAAGTGCCTATTGTGATGTCAGAAAGAAGTACACTTCAGGACAAGTCATATTAATGAAGATGAAGAATATACATATATATATATGTGTGTGTGTATATATATAAGAATAAAAAAGGAAACACATAAACAAGACATAGTGATTCTATTTATGTCTGCAAAAATAATTCATGAAGCAAAACAGACAAAGCTAAAAGGAAAAATAGACAAATCTATGATCATAATTTTAGTTGGAGAATTGAACATATTTTTCGCAATGATTGATAGAATAAGTGGTCAGAAAATTACTAAGTACTTAAACAGCAACTAAACTGGCCTAGTTGATATTTATAGATCGTTTCAGACAAAAACAGCAGAATAATATATTTTCCCATGTTCATAGATGTGAAAATCTTCAACATAATATTAGAAAATCAAATCTGACAATGTATAGAAAGAATTATACACCATGACCAAGAAGGATTTATTCCAGTTATATAAGGCTGGTTAAACATTCAAAGATCAATGAATGTAATCCAACACAACTGGCTAAATAAGAAAAACCATATAATTCTATCAATTAGTGGATAAAAAGTATTTAACAAAATCCAATACCTATTCATGAAAAGAGCTAACAACAATCTAGGAAAAGAGGGAAACTTCCTCAAATCAATCAAAGAAACAACTATAAAAAATCTGCAGCTTGCATCATGCTTCGTGTCAAAAAACTAACCTTTCTCCTGAATATTGAGGGAAAAAAGGATATCCTGTCTCACCATTTCTATCTTAACATAATATTGGACAGCCTAGCTACTGGAAAAGGACCAAAAAAGGAAATAAATTTTGTAAATATTGGAAAGGAAAAAAAATACGATTATCTTTATTTGAAGATTACATGGTTGTCTACGTAGAAAATCTCAAAGAAACAACACAAAAACCTCCTGAAACTGAAAAATGAGTACATCAAGATAGCAGGATATAAGGTGAACATATAAAATAAATTTCTTTCCTATATATCATCAGTGAACAAATAACAAAAACGGAGAAATACTTAGGTATAAATGCAATATAACATATACAGGATATATATGGAGAAAACTACAAATCTCTTGATGAAAGAAATCAAAGTAGCTCTAAATAAATGGAGACAACATTCTGTGTGGATAGATTGGAAGTTTCAATATTATGAAGATACCAATTATTCCCAACTAGATTTATAGATTAACTGCACTCCCCATCAAAATACCAGCAAGATATTTCGTAGATATTGATGAGCTGCTCCTAAAGTTTACATGGAGAGGCAAGAGTCCCAGAATAGTCAACACAATACTGAAGAAGAAGAAAAAAGTTGGAAGACTCACACAATGCAATATAAGACTTACTATAAAACTACAATAATTAAGAGAGTTTGGTATTAGCAAAATAATAGACACATAAATCAATGGGACAGAATAGAGAGCCCAGGAATATACCTGCACAAATATAGGAAACTGATCTTTGCCGACAGCTGAAGGCAATTCAGTGGAGAAAGGATAATCTTTTCAACAAATGGCACTGGGAAAATTAGACTTCTATAAGCAAATAAATGAACCTAGATACAAAATTTAGACCTTTCATAAAAATTAACTCAAAATTTATGATAGATCTAGATGAAAAATGCAAAACTATAAAACTTCTATAAGAAAGTATTGGGGAAAATCTATTTGACCTGGGTTTGGTGATAAGTTTGTAGATAAAGTACCAAAAATATGACCCATAAAACAAAAACAACTTAGACAAGTTGAACTTTATTAAAACTATAAACTTCTGCTCTATGAAATATCCAGTTAAGAAAATAAAAATACAAACCAGAGACTGGGAGGAAATATTTGCAACATATATATCTAGTAATGGACTTTTATTGAAAATATACAAAGGACTCTTAAAATGCAGCAATAAGAAAACAAATAAGCCAATTTTAAAAAATGCGCAAAAGATCTGAACCCACACTCACCAAAGAAGTTATAGTGATGGCAAATAAGCATATGAAAAGAAGCACAACATTGTTTCTCATTAGTGAATTGCAAATTAAATCAACAATGAGATACCAGTACACGCTTATAAAAATAGCTAAAATACAAACAAAAACAAAAAAGCCTGATAATACTAATGGCTTGCCAGGATGTGGAACAATAGGAACTCTCCTTAATTGCTGCTGGGAATGCAAAATGCCACTTTGCAAGATAGTTTGGCAGTTTTTACAAAGTTGAAAGGACAAAAACAAAATGATCATCTTCAATACATGCATAAAATGCATCTGACAATATCCAATACCCATTATTGATTAAAAGCTTTTGTGAAACTCGGAATAGAAGGAAATTTCCCTTACTTTAAAAACGATTTCTATGAAAATCCTACAGCTATCTTCATACTTGATGCTAAATGACTGAATGATTTCCCCCTAAGATCAGGAACAAGCCCTATTCAACATTGGGCTATATGTTCTAGCAAGTGCAGTCCAAAAAAAAAAAAAAAAAAGGACATCCAGATTTAAAAGGAAGAAATAAAACTGTCTTTATTCACAGATGGCAATATAGTATACCTAGAAAATCCTAAGAGATTCTCTACAAAACTTCCACAATTAATAAACTAGTTTAGCTATATCACAGATACAAGGTCAATAAACAAAAGTCAAATGTTTTTCTATATATTAGCATCGAATAGCTAAAAAATGAAATTAAAAAACAATTCCACTCACAATAACATCCAAAGAATAATATAATTAGGAATAAATTTAACAAAAGTAGTGCAATATTTTTATACTGAAAACTATAAAACATTCTGAGATAAAGTAAAGAGATTTAAATAAAAGGAGAGACCTTTCATGTTCATGTGTTAGAGGATTCAATATTGTCACGATGGCAGTTTTCCCCCATATTGATCTCTAGATTAATTGCAATCACTATCAAAATCCCACAGGAGACTTTTATAGAAATTGACAGGCTACTCCTAAAACTTACTTGGCAATGCAAATGACCTAAAATAGGCAAAGCAATTTTGAAAAAGAAAAACAAAGTTGAAGAACTTATTCTACCCAATTTCAAAACACACTACAAAGCTACAGTAATCAATACAATCAAGTATTGATTGAAATATTGGTACAAAGAGCAATGGGATAGAATTGAGAGTGCAGAAATAAACACTTAAATTTATGGTCAATTGATTTTGAAAAAAGGACCAAGGCCATTCAGTGGAAGAAAGGATCATTTTTGTTAACAAATGGTGCTAGGACAATTGAGTATCTATTTGCAAAAAAAAAAATTATAAATTGGACTTCATCAAAATTTAAAACTTCTCACTTCAAAAGACACCATTAAGAAAATGAAAAAATTTACAGACTAAGAGAAAATACTTGCAAGTCATGTATATGCTAAAGGACTCATATCCAGAATATATAAAGAACTCTTACAACTCAAGAAGACAACCCAATAATAAATGGGTGAAAGATTTAAATAAACATTTCACCAAAGAAGATATATGAATAGATACATGAAAATATGCCTAACAAAGATGCTAAAGTCATTGGGGAAATTCAAATTAAAACCACATTGAGATACGACTTTATGCCCATCAGAATGGCTAAAATAAAAGACGGACAATAACTGTTTTTGACATTTTAGAGAAATTGGAACTTTCATATATTGCTGTTAGGAATTTAAATTATATAGCCACTTTGTAAAACAGTTAATTTTCTTAAAAATTAAAACATCCACTTACTAGAACCCTCAGTAAAACAACTTATGTCCACACAAACACTTGTAAATGAACATTTGTAGCAGCATTATTCATAATAGCCAAAAAATGGAAGCAACCCAAATGTCCTTCAGTTGCTGAATGGATTAAAAAAACAATAAATCCATCTAATAGAATTGTGTTCTTTAATTCAAAGGGATAAACTACTAATGCATTCTAGAGCATGATTGAGCCCCAGAAACATAATGCTAAGTGAAAGAAGCCAGACCCAAAGACCACATATTGTATGATTCAGTTTTCATGAAATTCCAGAAAAGGCAAATCTGTAGAGACAGAAAACATGTTTTCCTACAGCTGGAGTGTGAATGGATATTGACTGAAAGTTAGTTCAAGGGAATTTTGGTCTGAATGTGTCCCCCAAAATCCATATGTTGGAATCCTAACCCACAAAGATGGTGGTATTAGGAGGTGGGGCATTTGGGAGGTGTTTAGGTCATGAGGGCGGAGCCCTCATGAATAGGATTGATGCCCTATGAAAGATGATCTAGAGAGATCTGTAGCCCCTTCCACCATGTGAAGACACAGTGAGAAGACTGTGAACCAGAAAGAGGGCTTTTACTGAAACACAACCATGCTGGTGCCATGATCTTGGACTTCCCAGCCTCCAGGACTGTGAGAAATAAATTTCTGTTTTTTATAAGCTGTCTGGTCTGTGTTATTTTGTTATAGCATTCCAAACTAAGACAGGGGATGATATAAATGTCCTAAAACTAGATTTTGCTGATTCTTGCACAGCTCTATAAATTTACTGAAATCATTGAATTTATGCTTATAATGGATAAATTTTATGATGTGTAAATTATATGTTATTAAAGTTATAAAACTATGAATCTGCTAATAGTTGTAACAATGAGTCTGATTAATTCTTAGCCACCACTAGCCTCGATAAGCAAAAGTGGCATTGTACACATTAGTGCCATTAAGCATCGGCCAGATTTGTAGCAATTTTTAAAAAATGTTTTGCTAGTTCTTACACTCATGTCAATGACCAATAAATATTATCACTCCCCATGCCTTGATGGCTCTGTAAGAGCTTTTATGAAATGCACTGTGTCCTATTAGGGCACCAGAGGTGAATCATTGTCTGATTCTGCCCTTGAACAACTGAGGAATAATTACAAAACTACTTAACCCTTTAAGTCTCAAACACTTAATTTAATGGAGACCCATGAAAATAGTAAGTTTATCAGATAAAAGATGATATTTACAATTGAGAGCATAAAACCATCAATTTTGTTGAGTTAGGAAGCCATATCTGATTTGTAAATTTTTGTTTTTCAGATAATACTTAGCATAAACCAGCCAGTAGTCTTTATTTTACTCCTCTTAAGAGGTATTTGCTGGGAGTTTGATGTCAATGGAGTTTAGTAGCTTTCATTTGAGACCTTTCAGAAACATGACACCATGATACCCTGAACTTGTTGGCTCATTGTCTTAGTCCATTCTGGCTGCTATAACCAAGTACCATAGACTGAGTGGCTTATAAACAACAGAAATTTATTTCTCACAGTTCTGGAGGATGAAAGTTCAAGATCAGAGTGCCAGCATAATTGGCTTCAGGTGAGAGCCTTCTTCTGGGTTGCAAACGGCTGTCTTCTCATTGTGTCCTCACATGGTAGAAAGAGAGCTACAGAGCTCTCTTGGGGTCTCTTTTATAAGGACACTAATCTCATTCATGAAGGATCAACCCTCATGACCTAAGTACCTCCCAAAAGCCCCACCTCCTAATACCATCACATTGGGGGTTAGGATTTCAACATATGAATTTGGGGAGGATAGAAACATTCAGTCAGTAACATTCACTGTAGCCACAAGACAATGTCCATACTCCTTATCAAAACTCATGAAACCTGTGACAAACTTATCTCAACCTCGTCCTACAGTGTCATCTCCTGTCACCCCATTCATGTGCTATACTCCAGCTGCACTCCCCCTGTCACTGTTCCTTAAGAAATCTAAACTCTGTCACAACTATATTTATTGCATATGTTATTTCCTTCGCTAGCATTACTCACTTGATTGTTCCGGCAACAGTAAAATAGCACATCTTTTATGAAGCCTTCCTCAAACATTCCCATCCCATTTTTCCCTCCTCCAGCTCACACAGCTATTTACACTTTATTCTTTTGTTGCACTTATTACAGTGAATTATGCCTTTTATACCTGGTAAATTGTTCATCTCTCAAGGAAGAGAACATACCTATCTATGCTTCGATCCTTAAGTCCCAGTATAGTATATGGCACATGGCAACCATTGAGTTACTCGATGAATGAATCAAGAATGAATGAGGTTCAGTCACTATTACTATCTTTAAAAAAAATACACAGCCCAAAACCTCCAAGTCACATGCTCTTTTGGAGGGAGATAAATAAGACAGGTTGACCTACATACAGCCTATGTTAGAGAAGATAGTGGTGAGGGAAAGAGAAGAGTGTCTAAAATATTGCCGTCAGGTATTCATATATATGTGGCAACTGAAGTCAGAAAAATCACAAGATCAGAAATTTACAGGTAAAAAAAAGAAAAAGATAACCATGTGAAGTGATGAATATGTTAGTTAACTTGATTGTGGGATTCTTTTTACAATTTATACATACATCATATCATTGCGTTGTATACTTTACACATGTTATCATTTTATTTGTCAATTATACCTCAGTAAAGCTGGGAAAAAAACAAATTTACAGGTGAAGAGCTAATACTAGTTTTAGAAATTTTCTTTAGGTATTGTTCAAAAATATGCTTTATCTCAACTCTGAAAAAGCAGCTTTTGAAATTTTCTCTGCTCATGAAATATAGAACTGGTTATATTGTCCATTGCCAAAATCACCACTCCTGTCATAAATGGCATTCCCTTTGATGTAATCATAACAGTAACAATAGCTATTACCTGTCGAACACCAGCTATACACCAGTAATTGTGCTATTTGCATGTATTATTCTAAATCTTAATACCAAATATATGTAATTTTATGAATGAGTAAATTGAGGCCCAAAAAGCTATATCAAATTGTTCAAGATTAGTTAAGTGGAAGAGGCAGGATATGACTACAGATTCATCTTATCCAGAGTTCATGACCTGCCCTCTATGTCATGAAAACAGTTTTTCTCCATAGGTGTTAAAGGGAACTGGAGTTACACAAGAAAACAATATATATAGATATATAATCAATAAAGGTCAATTATGAATACAAATTGTTTCAGAAATAATTACAAATTTGGTGACCAAGTAATTACGGTAGATTCCTTTAAGAAATAGTACAATAGTTATTCTAGCAATAAATAGTAATTATAGTTAATAAATAGTGCATGTATCTATTGTGTATTAATAGACTGTTCCACATATAAGAATACCTGAGAAAATATAAGTCAGCTCTGTTAGGTATTAACAATTTTTAAAATGATCTGGAACCTGGAAAATATGCATTATAAAGCATATCTTTATTAACCAGAATAACCTAAACATTGAGGAATAAAGTCAAATCGAGAAGTAATCATTTAACTTTTGTCTGTGCCTCAATGCAGTTCAATTGCTATTTTAATAGTATCAGAAAAATGTGTCTGTATATGTAAATTCCAAAAACACATATTTTGCATTAAATTTACATAAGTACTTAGGGCACTGCTTAGGACAAATTATCAAAAGGATCTTTCACCTCTAAATATAAGAAATGTACTTTCAAATAGACAAGTAAAATGTTAGAGCCAATGCTTGTTAGAGAAACACTATAATAAGATGTATTAAAACCATCACAAATTAATAAGGTCATAAATAAACAACATAATAATTTTTTATATTTTTAAAGAAAAAATATTTATCTATATAAAATGTAGTAATAGATGATTTTGCATCTCTGCTTGAGGATGTGGAAAGCTGGGAAGAGTATCATTCCCACTTTACAATTAAAAAAAGCTAAAACAATCTTCAAATTCGTATTTTTTCATGAACCCGTGATAGATTTGAGATTGCAGGGCAACCAAGTGTCCCAAAACTTAAGGAAAAGACATGAACACTGGCTTACTGGAGAAAACACAACTAGATGACAGTACAGTCATGTGCCACATAATGTCACTTCAGTCAAAAACAGACCACATATACCACGGTGGTCCCATAAGATTAGTACCATATAGCCTAGGTGTGTAGTAGGCTATACCATCTAGGTTTGTGTAAGTAAACTCTCTGATGTTCGCACAATGATGAAATCGCCTAAAGACGCATGTCTCAGAATGTATCCCCATCATTAAGCGGCCCACGACTGTAAACAGTATTCACCTAGGGTGGTCAGTGAATTGGTGGAGAATGAATGTACACTGGCAAGACTATGAAGACCACAAAAATTTGGGAAATCTGCACCATCTTAAAGGCTTTTTCTGCATGTACCTTACTGGGTGCTAACAGAGAAGATTAGAGAGAGTCCTTAGAAAATTCCCTTTATGGTTCAGACCAGAAGAAGGGGAAAGGCAGCCACTGTGAGAGAGCATGGAATTCCACTCAGACCCTTCTCCTCTATTTTCCCTATTGAACAAAATCCTTGATCTGCTGCAGAGGAGTGTAGAATGTCCTTGCACTTAGGGCACTGGTAAAAATCTATTATAGTTGGGGGAAAGGAACAGCTTTAAAAAATAATCCGTTCTCAGGGAGAGGCAGAAATGGGTGCTGAGGTCAGAACTACAACTGGAGGAAAAATAAGGAGACTGAGAAATCCAGACCCCTGAGACCTAATGTTACCAAACCAAAGTGGATTCACTTCTTGGTTACTTTAAATCAAAGCCTTCACCAGAAGTAATTGTCACACAAAGTACAATTTATTTGCAGCAAATAAGGAGACCATGGAGAATCATTTCCAAAGCTGTGGCCCCTTTGCAAGGGAAAACAAGTACCTTTTATTTCGGATGTGGAATGAATATTCAAAAAGGAAGTTTCATCATCACATGTAGAGGTGGGCATAAGCTTGTACAGGCACAGTTTGAAACCATGGTTTCACATACATCTCATGCTATGCTAATAAGACTTAAGCTTCTCCTGGCGCAGAGATCTTAACATTAAAATGAAGCAAGGGTAACTCTTGGACACTTCTCTGCCCATCTGCACAGGCATCTCTCTCGTGGTGGGGTTTGGACCGGTTCAGGGCGGTTGGTAATTGCATCTTTTAACATAACTGAAGAAACTGCTAAGTGCTTCCAAAACCTCCTTTGAGTTACTCAGGGCAGTTAGTCAATGATGTTAAGGATCCTGCCTGCCTGTGATGCACAGAGAAGGATAAGACATTATCAATATCACATCTGTGATATTTTTGCAAAAAAAGGCATAACTCCAATCTATTCATGAGAAAGCATCAGATAAAATTAAATTGGGGAACATTCTATAATAAATCTGACTAATATTCTTCAAAATTGTCAATGTCCTGAAAGATAAGGAAAGACTGAGGAACTGTCATGGATTAGAAGAAACTAAGGAGACATGACAACTAAATATATTGTGCTATCATGGACTGGATCTTGACACAGAAAAAGGACCTTAGTGGAAAAACTGGTAGAATCTGAATACAGACTATAGTTTACCATTTTGTAAAAATTTTGATCTCAGTTTTCTTAATCATGCTATGGTCATGTGAGATGTTAATGTTTGGGAGAGCTGGATGAAGGGTGTACAGAAACTTTCTGTACTATATTTACAACTCTTCTGTAATTTTAAAATTATTAAAATAATACCTTGTGATCTTAGTTATGTATTTGTTTGTTTTATTTGGCCTTGCATTTCTATATGTCTTGTCGTAGTTCGTTCTTCAGATTACTTGTTTTTCCGTATTGCTGGAAATAGAAATACTTGTCTACACTTAGGTGTCCACTAAAATTATTCCGACAGTATGCCCAGGTTACCAGTGATTTACTTGATGTTGAATTCACTAACAACTGTTAAATCTCTTCTTAGTATTACTTAATATCACTTGATACACTACCATCCTTCTTGAAACACTCTTTTCCTTTAGGTTCTGTGACACCATACTCTCCTGATTTTCTTCACACTTACCTCTAGCCGTGCATTCTCGGGAATCTCTGCAGATATCTGTTTATTCGCTGTGCCTGTCCCAGAAACTTAGAAGTTTCCTTTTTGTTCATCTTCTACATCCAATAAATCACCAAGTCTTGTTGATTTTATTTCTTAAATGCTTTTTCTATCTGTTCATTTATCTCCATCACCACTGACCCTGTCTTTGTCCAAGAAAACTTCATCACAGTTACTGCAACAGTCTCTTAAGTGGTGTCTAGGTCTCTGGCCCATTCTTCTAGAGCAATTGTTCAAAAACAAACCTGATCATGATAAGCACCTGCTTAAAATCGTTCAATAGTTTCCCCATTACCCTCAGCATTGTTTTCAAGTCTCTTCATAATCTAACCCCTTCATAGAGAAGAGCACTTCTCTAGTCCCATTCCTTTCACCTTAAGTTTTCTTTTCTGGTCGTATCCAGAACAGCATTATCTCTGCTGCGTCTGGATCTTTGCAGGTACTAATCACCTTTGTCCTTGAAACAAAGATGTTTCTTGCTCTCCTCACTTTGTCACCTGGTTAATTCTTATTCCTCTTTTGCATCTCTTCTTTGATATCATGTTCTCTTCAGGCTATCTCTGACTCCCAGAACTGGATTAAGTGCCCCATTATACAAACTTCCATAGGAACCTCTAACTACCTCTATTAAAGTACTTATTGCACCACTTCTAATTACTTGTTTGTACCCCTCACTAAACTGTAACTTCTTGAAGAGCAGCAAAATTGTCTTGTTCACTGTGTTATCCCAGAACAGCACTCAGTACTTTTTTGTCGAGTGAATAAATGAGATCAGGAGAGAGAGATGCAGCATCATCCATAAGTGGCACGGCAAATGAGGCTCTGGACTTTGGTTAGGCATGTTCATCGGTCATCCCTTCAAGATTTGTGGATTAATTTCTCATTATAATATTCTGAATGTGTGTTTCTTCCCTGCATTCTCTCTGCCATGTAGCCATTTTACCATTTTCACCATATCTGGAGAGTCAGTAAATGGAAACCAGGTCAGTGACGTTTATGGGGCCTGTCCAAAAAGCATTCACGTCATGTACAATGTCTGTTACACATTCCACGCCTTTCCATATTGCCTACCCTCAGCTGGTGTAATTTAGTTAATTGAAATATAGTTGTTTTGCTTTTGTTTGTTTCAAGCATGTTGGCAAATGGTATGATAGTGTGGAGACATAGTAGAGAAACTATTGTGAGAGCATATCTTCTTATTGTTTGTCCTTTAGAGAACATCATTTATGGCTGTTTGCCCTCGGCACTCATTTTCCCCCTGTTAAATGGAGATGTTGCACTGCAGTCAGTAAATTAGTAATTGTTTCAATCTCTCAATTTGGGGGCAGTCTTCATGATGTGGTCACACACAGACTCATGCCAAGAGGATGATGTCATGTGCTTGAACATATTCATTTTTACTCAAGCCTTTTCCTTCTTCAGCCAGGGAATCCAAGTCATTTAGTTCTTGGCCTGTACTACTGTTTTTGGTTGTTGATTTTTTAATGCTGTGTATCATCTTACCAGTTAGGCTGTAAAGTTTGCAAGGGCAATGAGCAAGTCTTATGCTTTTCATATAATGATCACTTGATAAATTTTTGAAAATGAAGATCATGCATTATATATCATATTATTCTATTCAATAACAACAAATACAAATGTTACCCTCTATTAAATACTTGCCATATTCTAGGTACATGGGTATATGATTTCATTTCAGCCTCAAAATATGTCTGTGAGGTAAGTATTATCCACATTTTACAGACCAGGAAACGGCAGGTTAGAGAGTTAAGATACTTGCTCAAGGTCACATGGTTGTAGCCACTATTGAAATCTAATCTGACTGATTTCAAAACCTCTGCTCATTGTACTGCCCAGTGGTTTAAAAAAATTTTTTCCCTGACTCTTTTTAAAACAAAGTATTATCTAAACATAGTTTATAAAGACAAAATCAGAGCTACTGCATTGAAGCAAGGAGTCAAACGTACACTTGCTTGCCCACAGTGGCCCATGTGATATAGGCATGGATTTACCAGAGCTCCAGAGTGTAAAGCTGGAAAACCCCTCACTATTCCTGGTTACCTCTTCACCCTGACCGTTTCTTCTTTGGATGAGGAAGAGATTGTACTGAAATGATGAAATCACATCTTATTTTTGTCACCCTTTCCTTATGAATAGAGAATGTTTTATGAAATAATTTCTATGCAACTGCTTTAGCCAAGTGCTGTAGGTAGCCCATAATAATTCGAACAGCAATGCAGATTTCATTTCCCAGTCAGCGGGGATTTCGAGCAAAAACCATATCTGCATTTCTCAGTAATGAGGAATACGTGGAGAAACAAGTGAAAAATGGTAATTTCCTTCAAATGAAGTTTAGGTAATTGCAAAGATATAGTACAGCATGAGGAAAGGCCTATATATGAAGACAAGCTGATTTACAAATGAAAACCATCAAAATGACTTCTCCCATTTTCAGCCTACAAGAATGGAATGCAATTTATGATGTGTATCTGACACTGGATCTTGTGGGGTATATTTTAGTCACTTTCAGGTTAGTCTGAAACACAGATAGAAGCCAGGGGCCAGATGTCAAAGCTGTGGGTAGGGATCCTGATATCACAACAGAACAGAAAACAATAATCAAGGTATGGGGACAGAGTTAGAGTTGACCCTTGACAGATGTTAAAGAAGATACACTATGGTTTTAAAGGGCCAAAGTTAAGTTCAGTTTCTAATATTATTTATATTATAGTTTTCTTAAATGACATTTTAAGTTAAATGGTATTATTTATGCAAAAATGTACATAAAAAGGATCACTTATTGTGACCTACCAGTGTATCTTCAGGAGATTCTCTTCACTCCTGTTGATTTTCTTCGTGATGAACAAATGATTGCAGAAAAACACTCATTGTGACTTGTTTAGAAAAATTCTGAGAAAATAATAACTAAAATGAACAGAAGTCATGAAAGTTATATAAAAGAAGTATGCTGCTTCCAACACTTATGGATTTGAAGACTCATGAGCTATATAGTCTTTAACCACTCTGAGCCATATTCTTCTCTTTCAAAATCAGAGTATTTTGAGAATGAACACAAAAGGGTGACAAAAACAAATAATGACTCATAAAGCCTCACTTGGGGCTATTATACTGTAACTTCCATTCTTATTCCACAGGTTACAAGTCTCGTGGTCAAGCCCCAAATCAATGGGACAGAGGAGTATATTCTGCTTGCAGGGAAGGCATGACAAGGGCTTGAAGGGAATAATTGGGAACCATGTCTACCACACCACCCTTATATGATAATCATTATTAAAATGTTTGTATATAGCTTTTATACTATGCATATTTGACCTGAATTTTGATGGACAAATAGACATTAGCAGTGCTATAAATGTTTTGACTTTTCATTCATAAATATATCACCTTTCTACAAAAGGCTCTATAGTCCTTAACCAAAATATTCATACATCCCAACTTTCTTTTCTAAATCCTGTATATTCACATCTGGTTCTATAATTTTAGCAGTGATATTGTTTTTCTCTTCCAAGTTTACTTACAAACCTGATTTAAACGAACTTTGGAACGTCCTAAATGGGAGACAAGTTCAAGTTAATACCTATTTTCACCATTCTGTTTCTTTAATTGTAATTCATTTGACTATTTAAAAAAAATCACTTATCTACCTAATTATTCCTATATCAGCCCACCCATGTATTGTAGAATTTACAGCAAGACAAGTGGCAGTGAAATTCATTCTGATTAATAATGCCATATTTGAATATATTTCTGGCGTTCTAATACTAGTGAGTCCACATAAGAGACTACTTTGAAATATTCTCTCAGTGTTTAATGTAAAACAATGCACTCTGGAAGAATACACTCTTAATATAAATATTAAATGAGGAATGGTGAGCCTCCTGAAGGAAATTCATGACTTATTTGCCAATCTCTTCTTGAAAACACTTTAAAAATGTCAGTTGCTGTCATCATTTTTCTTATCCATAAAGGCCATACTGGATGCCAAGCGAGACTCATATGCTATGACGATAGGCCCTGAAAGCACTTCGAGGCAACTGCCAGTACATCTTCTAAAAAGTCCTGTGTAGTAGGTTTTTTTTATAGATACTAACAGACATCCCATGGACTAGAAGGTGGAGGAAATAGATACGTTGATCATTCCATCCTTGCTGAGGTATGGACTTATTGTCCAGAATATGCCTTTACAAAATATAATCTCAAATTGAGTTGCTCCTACTAACTAGTTATATGACCTTGGGCCAGTCTCTATCATCTCCCTGAAACTCACTTTTATCATCCTGGCTTTGACATCAGAACACCTCTGACATTTGACCAACTATATAAAACGTTTTTTCTGAACCTCAGTTTTCTTTCTGTATAATTAAAATAATGTTAGTATCTCCATTATGAAGCTGTTGTGAGAGTTATAATAAAAGATACAATGTATGCAAAAACACTTTGTAAGCTATAAAGTACTACATAACTACTCACAGAAAATCTATCCAGCTTATCTTAAGAGGTCATGAAAAAAGTATGACTTAATTTATGTCGATGAATGAATGAATGAGTGGGTAATAATAAAGCTAACTTTTCCTACCCTTCTCATCCTTATTTGTGGCTTTATTATGATACTTACTATAGTCTGCCATATAATGCAGGTACTTATGTTTCTGTCTTGCCCACTAGATTCTGGGTACTTAAAGGGCTTAAACCATTTTTTGTTTATCACTTTGTTTCCTATAATGCCTACAGGCGCATGGTGGATGCTCAGTAGGTTGAATCATGCTGTGTCAGACACTGTCCTAAGCACTTTACATACATTAATTCATTTAATCCTCAAATGCTCAAGCAGAAAGATGAAAGCTTGGATGACTTAGGTGACAGGATGGAATATAACGATGAATTTAAGAGAATGAGTAAAGAGGCCCTCGTAACAGTTTTTGAAAACTGCTATCAAATTCAAGGCAATAGTTTAGGTAATACTTTATCCAGGAGATCTTTGAGAATTTCTTGTCTTTGAGAATTTTACCTTGTGTCCTCCATGATATGCTTCCACCTTGTCATACAAAACACAGGACATAAGTTCCCAAGTCCTCTGATTTTTAATTCAATGCTTCTCAGCCTCCAGAGAAATTCTGTGTCGGGACAAAATACATTCCAGTTCCATGTGTTAGTTATCTTTGGACAAATCACTTCCTCATGCTTTTCTCTATGTATTCTCAATTGTAGGAAATTAGAGTGGCTATTTCCTTCTCAGGATAAAACACAAATAATTCAGAACCATGTGAGCAACTTCCTTGGAACAAAGCTACTATATCAAGTGTGACCATTTTATGGTATTCTTATCAGCAGGAATCCTGGTTTCTATATGACCCTAGTAGAAAGAAATGCAGTTTTTAGATTGCAAGTGCAAATCTGAATATGAAAGGATAATCAGACAGAAAGAAATAACAAGCAATTCAGCATGCTATTAAGAGTTTCATTAATTACTTAATATCCATTTACAAAATTACCAGTAGGACAACAGACCCCATAGATTCTGTGAGGGGAAAGTGCTCTTTCTATCCCAAAGCTTTGAGATCAAGGATAAGCTTTCACTATAAACACAAAGGGGAAGTTGCTTATACTATAATCCCTGAATTGGCAACAAGGTAATGGATGACTCTGTTTACTTCACTTACTATCCCCATGGGATTCCTGGATACCTTGGAGAAGGAGTCATGGCAACAATAACTGTCTTAAAAATACATAAAGTTTAGCCTCAGGATGTCCTAGTATTTGAAACTCCTAGAAGAGTTATCTTTTCATTATACTATGCTCCTGGGATTGGCAGAATTCCAGAGCTCCAATGCAGTCCTTGTCTATTTGTTCTGTTTTGTTTTGTCCTGACTGAATGTATATTGCACCCAAATAATTGATTGAAAATTGAAAAAATTCCAACAAACTTGTCACCTGACTTTAGAAAGACTGCCAAAAATTTCGGGCCATTTTACTAAAGTCAATCCATTGGTTGATGAATTTTACTGATTTTTCCTAGATTATCTACATAGAAAAATCTGCCTGAGGACCTCATGGTAGCATTGCTACAATGGCAGTCTGCTAATAGAGTAACTGTCATGAAGAGAGAGCAAAGAATATGAAGGATTGCTCATGTTTTTCAGTTGTATTTGAACAGAACTGATGTTAAATATTTTTCACTCATAATAGACCAACTTCATGTTATTGTATCTATTCCTATTCCCTATGCATTATTTATAGAGCAGTGGATAACTTCTGATTTGCCTTACAAAATATAAACTACATTTGAATAAATTCAAATTCTGAAAAATCTTGGAATAGAAGTTAAACTCTGGATATACGAAGTGTGACTTAAAAATAAGGTGATTGATTTTATAATGTGAAGATTTGAACTCATCCATCCAAATAAGTGTCATCTCCTTCTAAGTAGTCCACATGGGAGAACATAAACTTATTTCAGTGATGAAGCTACTGCTCAAATAATTCATGAAGCTTCATTCTTGCAGTTATCTCTAGAGCCTGTGTCTCACATTCATTTACCCAAGAAACACTAATTTAGCATCTTCCATGCACCAGTCACCATTTTTTTTTATTACTCCCCATCATTTGCAGGTGGATAAGATTTTTTTAAAACTAAAAACTAAAAAATAATGTAAAGTACTCTAATAAGTGTGAGATTGACAAATATTTTGGTAAAAAGCAAAGTGCAATAATTACTTAGATAAGTTTCTCAAGTTGCTTTCAGCTGGCTTCCAAGAAAATTCCAAATGATGAATTCCAAACCCATTCTTAGCACTAGCAATAGGGTTGGAATAAGTTTGATTTTGAAGCAACACTTTCATTTGATGTATCAAACTTACTATATATTAAAATTAGTATCCTTAATTTGCATAGAAAGAATGTGTAAATTCTTCTATGCGTACATATAAGGGTTAAATTATATCCTCTGATTATATTTTACGGTGTGCTTTGTTTCATAAAATTAAATCCATGTCTATCATTTATGTCATCTATTCTATTCATAATGTTATGTAAAGCAAATTCTAGAGATGTTCATCCCAGTTGTAGTGTGGGGTGCAATCATTTGTTGAGGATTCTTAACCTATAAAATCCTCACAAAAGCTCTCCCTGTCAAACTAAACTATCACCTTTGCAAACCAAACCAATGAGATAAGTAAAGCTTCAGAATTATGCCTTTAATTCCACAAATTTAAGATTAATGCTTCATTCTAGGATGATATAATATTCTTAACTGGAACATCTTGTTTTACTGCCAGTATCTACTGCTAACTTATGACTGGATTGTTTTTGTTGGTTACATTCTCACCAGCATGGTTGTTAATCCTCTTTGAAACTTTAAATTATGTTAACATTATTTTCTCCCATGAGCAGCTGGAAGATATAATTTGGTTGTCTTTGATTATATTTTTCTTTTCCACATATCAAATCATTTGTCAATATGTCAACACTAAAACGATTAATGCTGTTTGTTGAAACATCAGGAGTATTAATAGTCCTATTAAAATGAGATGGGTTATAAATATTCTCAGAGATGATCAATGCAGCATATCATTATGGAAAGAAATCCAGCTGACTGAAGAAATGATGCATATTCTTTTCAAACATTGAATGTAACAGAATGACCGAGGCTGATTTCACTCACACCTGAAGCTGTGCATTTCCAATGGTAAGAATAAATATATTCTTCAAAAAACAAAAATTCCAACAAAGTGTAAAACATAGATATTCTGTGAGTAAATGACAGGCGTCCTATATTTTTTGTTCCTGTCAATTAGAATAATCTGGCTACAAAGTCCTGTGGCCTTCCTAGTACTATCCAAAACATGAATCAAAACTAGAGAGAAGATGAAAATCTATGTAGAAAGGTCAAACTCCATCACTGAACAAATGTTCTGATGATTTATTACCAGATTAAAGAAGAAAGAGCCCTGGGGTCTGTAGTCAGAATGCCTGAATTTGAAACCTAGCTCTGCCATTAACTAGTTGTGTGACCTTAAGCAGATTTATTTCACCTCTCTGCACCTCAGTTTCATCATCTATAAAATGGGAATAATAATAATATCTTCATCCAGGATTACATGAGTTCATACATGTAAGCACTTATATGAGTACTTGGCATTTGGTGAGTGCTCTTATTACTAAGTGTTGTTGAGATAGTTATTTTGTTTTTACGTAAATTAAAAAAGTGGCTTTTCCCTCCCATGACTACTATTGGAAAATGTCCTTAATTTTGTGTTTTGCTGGTGGTGGTCTAGGTCATATATGTATGTTTTGAATAGAGATTATTTTAAAAGTTAAGTTTGGTTAGTTGACCCAAAAGTTTTTTTAAAACTCTAAGATGTGATGATGATTTAATTTTTTGAAATGAGCACATATCCAAATATCATGTGTGCCCTAGGAGTAATTAACTTGTTATTAAAGATAATTACAATAATCAATAAAAATGCCAACTCTTAAGATAGGTTCATAAACTACCTACAATTACCAGATACTTCAGCAATTATGTTAAGACAGAGCTTCATTTTTATAACGCAAATCCGCATTAAGTGTGAAAGGACAGACATGTTCATTGTGCACAAAAAAGCTAACTGTTGAAGAATTAGAACAATTGGAAACATAAATATTTAGGATTCCTTGAAAGAATTGCACGTCCCATAACTAAAAGAAAAAGAGAAGAACAGAAAAGAGAAACAAAAATTGCGTTCATTTTTGTATAAAAATTATAAAACTATTTAATTCCAAGAAACAAAATTAAGACAATATTTATTAGAAGTGTAATGTATTCTAATTACTTGGTATTCTAAAGCAGTCCAATGTAGACTTGGAAATGATCACATTTAATACTGCAATTCTATTTCTCAAATCTGCCCCGTCTTCTTTATCAACCCCCTAAACCACAAATAAAAGGATCATTTAACCACTTGGAGTAAGTAGACAGAAATAATTAATATTTGGGTTCAAATTCACACCAATGGCACTTAGTAATTATATGACATTGGCAATTTACTTCATCTCTCTGTGCTTTGGTTAGCACATTTTTTCACGTGGAGAAAATAATATCCATCTTGTAGGAGTTTTTAAGTTTTAATTAAGATAACATAAAACACTTGTGCCAGGCACAATGTAAATACTCAATAGAGGGTATTGCTTTGGTACATGAGCAGAAAAGGAATGTGATAGCATTCATGTTGATAGTTTTTTCATAGGAATATTAGGGAGATAGCAAACCAAAATGTGGAGAGAATTCAGCATGGTCAGAGAAAAATGATTGTCTGAGAGAAGTCTTATGTGTGAAGTGATCAATGCCCTTGCTTGTAACCTCTAGGAGCTGAGAGATGATACCTATTGCATCTTTTTTCCTCCATATTACCTGCTATATGTAAAATGTTAAATTCCTATTAAAAGAGTGATTTAAATAGCAGATTTGATGGATATGGATATATTGAGGGGAAGTGAGATTGTATTTGGAGAGTGAGGTATTGAGTTGATTATATCTAAATTGGAAAAATGATTTGTAAGAATGAGAGGTAGGATGGGAATATACTGGTGAGTACATGGCATGTGGTAGAAATGGGCAAAAACTAAGAGAGCATAATGGTTAATTCCCTGAAGGATTAGCAACAGGGAAATTGCTTTAGTTCATGTCTTCTATCAATAACCATTTCCTAACCATTTTCTCTTAAATATATTTTTAATCTATCCCCTGCTCTCAATTCCTACCCTCAATGTTTTAGTGTAGGTTCTCATCTCTCACCTAGGTTACAACAAACCCTTAGCTGCTCCTCCTGCCCTTAACCTTCCATTCTCCACAGTGTAGGCATCATGTGTTTTTTTTTCTATAATGCTAATCTTATCATGTCACTTTCCTTTTGAAAACATTTTATTGGCTCCGCATGACTAAGCTCAAATTATAGCAGTATCAAGGTAAGATCATTTTGGGCTTTGCTCATATCTAGGCAAGAGACAATGATATCATTAAATAGATCATGGCATTAATAGGGATGGAGAAGAGGAGGTAGATTTGAGACACATTTAGAAGACAGAATGTTCAGAAATTGGTGGCTAAATGGATGGTGGGTGAGAAGGAAGCATAAAAGTTAGGAGGCTTAGTTGTTGTCAATGGATATGGGACTAAAAGTATAATAAAAGCTTGATATAGGTAGAAATATCCAGCAGGCCAACAGAAGCCTGGAAGATATTAGCATATAGTTGGAGTTGAAGCCAAAGAGTTTGATGAGATTTCTTATAAGACAGCAGAATAAAAAGAACATTGGGCAGGGGCCAGTCCCATGGCATAGTGATTAAGTTTGGCATGTTCTGCTTCGGCAACCCGGGTTCACACATTCAGGTCCCAGGTGTGGACCTACACCTGGGACCTGAATGTGTGCATCTGCAGCCATGCTGTGGCAGCGACCCACATATAAAGTAGAGGAAGATTGGCACGGATGTTATCCCATGGCTAATCTTCAGCAAGCAAAAAATGAGGAAGATTAGCAACAGATGTTAGCTCAGGGCTGGTCTTCCTCAGCAAAAAAAAAAAAAATGAACATTGGGCAAAGACTGAACCCTGTTAAGCACCTACATTTAAGGGATGGAAGAAGGAAGAAGAGCCCACCAAAAAGAACTAGAAGGAAAAACTGGGTAGTATGAAGTCAATGTGTGATGTTATGAAAGCCAAGAGAGTAGAACATTTCAAGAAGTAAAGGAGAATCATCAGTGTCAAATGCAGAAATGAGGTTTAATAAGAGAAGGCATGAAAAATGTCTTTGGATTTGAGATAAGGAACCTACTGATAACCTGAATCAAAACACTGTGAAGCATAGAATCCAGATGCAATACAATAAGGTGTAAAATAAAGTGACGAAGTGATAAAAGGAGGTATAAATTAAACTCTCAAAAGTTTCATGAGAGACTGAATGATAGCTAGAAAGAGACATGATATAAAATTACATTTTTATTATTTTGGGGGGAGGGAAGAGAAAAGTTTTAGAAATTTCATACGTTTTCCTGACGTTTTTAATGTCAGGAGAGAGAGAGAATGAGGTGGTTGAAGATACAGAAAAAGAGGGGTAAGTAAGTGATGGGGCTAGGACTAAGGGGCAACAGGAATTAAGAAGAGATGAAGCTAAGGGCACAGGTAAAGGTGTTAGCCTCAATTTTCATGATTAAATAAGAGGAAAACACAACTGCAGAGGGTGACAAGGGCAGGAAGTGAGTAGTAACATGAGAGGGAGATGAAAGAGTATGGTGAATAAAGACAAGTAAAATAATTGACTGTCAATACTCAGCCCCCAGCTAGTATAGGAAAAAAATGTATTTGACATGGTGCTGGCCTGCCGAGTTGTATGGTTCTCTTCTACACTGTTCAGCCTGCCAGGTCTCATGGCAAGAAATATGTTTGGTAACATTGATCAGGTCTGAAGTTTTGCTGGTTATATGATGTGAAAGCATCTGAGGATAAGGGACTGAAGGTGCTGGTCAGAGAGCAATGGTTTATCAGGAGGTCTAGAATTGATATAGAAGTAAAGGAGGGACAGAGAAGAAGCTCATAAACTGAAAGAAAATAGAGAATAAGGAGACTGGAGATGTCTGTGTGGTTAAATAAGTGAAGAAGGAATAGGGTAATGAGATAAATAAAAGGATAAGTGATTGAGGTCAGGAAGCAGATACTAAAGATTAAGACTTCTGAGATGGTTCAGGTCAAATGGATGATGAAATGATATGGAAAATCACTGGAGTTAAGAAGGCTCAAGACTGCTAGAAGGTATGATAGAAGGGTCATTGATATGGATACTGAAATATTCTAAGATTATGGCAAGAACAGAATCACACAATCACATGGTATTGTAATGAAATCTTTTGTTTTGAATTGAGATATGATTGACATATAACATTGTGTAAGTTTAACGTGTACAACGAGTTGATTTGATACATTTATATATTGCAATATTATTACCACCATAGGTTTAGCTAAAACCTCTGTAACATCATATAATTATCATTCTTTCTTATGATAACAATTAAAATCTACTCTCTTAGCAACTTTGAAGTTTATAATACAGTATTATTGTTGACTATAATCGTTATGCTGTGCATTAGAGCTCCAGAATTTATCTACTAGTTGAAAGTTTCTACCCTTAAACAACGTCTCCCCAACTCCCTGCCCCACCGTTCTACTCTCTGTTTCTATGAGTTTGGCCTTTTTAGATTCCACATATAAGTGATATCGTTCAGTATTTGTCTTTTTCTGTCTAGCTTATCTCACTTAGCATAATACCCTCAAGTTCCATCCATGTTTTCACAAATAGCAGGATTTCTTTCTGTCTAATGGCTGAATAATATTCCATTGTGCGTGTGTGTGTGTGTGTGTGTGTGTGTGTGTACACCACATCTTCTTTGTCTATTCATCCATTGACAGACACTTAGGTTTTTTCCATATCTTGCCTATTGTAAATAAGGCTGCAATAAACGTGGGTGTGCTGATATCTTTTTGATATCCTGTTTTTCATTTCCTTTGGATATATTCCCAGAAGTGGCATTTCTGGATTATGTGTTAGTTCTATTTTTAATTTTTTGAGGAACCTCCATACTGTTTTCTTTAGGTGCTGAACCAATTTACATTCCCATCAACAGTGCAAAAGAATTCCCTTTTCTCCACATCCTTGCCAATACTTGTTATCTCCTCTTGATGATAGCCATTCAAACAAGTATGAGGTGATATCTTATTGTGTTTTGATTTGCACTTCCATGATGATAAGTGATGTTGAGCATCTTTTCATGTACCTATTGGCTATTTGTATGTCTTCTTTGGAAAATGTGTATTCAGTTCCTCTACAGATTTTTTTAATTGGATTTTTTCTTTTTTTTTTTTATTTAGCTGTTCTTAATATATTTTGGATATTAATCCCTTATCTCATATAGGGTTTGCAAATATTTTCTCCCATTCTGTAGGTTGTCTTTTCCTTTCGTTGACTGTTTCTTTTCCTATGCAGAAGCTTTTTAGTTTTATGTAGTCTTACTTATTGATTTATCCATTATTTGCTTCTGATTTTTGGTGTCATATCCAAAAAATTATTGCCAAGGTCAATGTCAAGGAGCTTCTTATCTATGTTTTCTTCTAGGAGTTTTGTGCTATCAGGTCTTAAGTTTAAATCTTTAATCCATTTCAAGTTAATTTTTGTGAGTGGTGTAAGATAGAGGTCCAATTTCATTTTTCTACACGTGGTTATCTAGTTTTCCCAGGACCATTTGTTGAAGAGACTATCCTTTCCCCATTGAGTATTCTTGGCTCCTTTGTCAAATATTAGTTGACCATATATGTGAGGGTTTATTTCTGGGCTCTCTATTCTTTCTATTGTTCTATGTGTCTATTTTTATGCCGGTATTATATTGTTTTAATACTATGGTTTTGTAGTATAGTTTAGAATCAGGAAATGTGATACCTCCAGCTATTTTCTTCTTTCTCAGGATTGCTTTGGCTGTTCAGAGTCTTTTGGGATTCTTTACAAATTTTAGGCTAGGTTTTTCTATTTCTGTGAAAAATGACATTAGAATTTTGATAAGGATTGCATTGAATCTACAGATTGCTTTGAGTAGTATGGATATTTTAATAATATTAATTCTTCTGATCCATGAACATGGGATATCTTTCCATTTATTTGTGTCTTCTTCAGCTTCTTTCATAAAAGTCTTATAGTTTTCAATGTACAGATCATTCACCTCCTTGGTTAAATTTATTTCTAAGTATTTTATTGTTTATGATGCTATTGTTAATGGGATAGTTTACTTCTTTTTCAGATATTTTGTTGTTAGTTTATAGAAACACAATTGATTTCCATATGCTGATTTTATATTCTGCAAGTTTACTGAATTGGTTTATTAGTTCTAACAGTGTTTTGGTTGAGTCTTTAGTATTTTCTACATGTAAGATTGTATCATCTTCAAGTATTGACTATTTTATTTCTTCCTTTCCTATTTGAATGCCTTTTATTTCTTTATCTTGCCTGATTGCTCTAGCTAGGATTACCAGTACTATATTGAATAACAGTGATGAGAGTGGGCATCCTTATCTTGTTCCTGATCTTAGAGGAAAAGCTTGAAACATTTCACCACTGGATATGTTAACTATGGGTTTGTCATATATGGCCTCTTTTTACATTATATACATAAACCAGTTCAATTTTCACAACAATCATATGAGATTGGTACTTTAGATAACACTAATTTACAAGTGATGAAACCAAAGTGTTATAAAGATTAAATAATTTGCCCATGGAATACATAGCCACTAAGTGCTTTATTACTTTTTGTCTTTGTTGTATCTGTATCTATGTCCCGCCTTTCATGGCCTTTATTATGTTACGGTATGTTCCTTCTGTACCTCTGTACCCAATTTGTTGAGGGTTTTTATCATGAAAGGATGTGGTATTTTGTCAAATGCTTTTTCTGCATCTATTGAGATGATCATATGATTTTTATTTTTCATTTTATTAATGTGGTGTATCACATTTATTGATTTACATTTGCTGAACCATCCTTGCATCCCAGGTATAAACCCCACTTTATCATGGTTTATGATCCTTTTAATGTGATGTTGAATTCAGTTTGCTAATATTTTGTTGAGGATTTTTGCATCAGTATTCATCAGGGATATTGGTCTATAGTTTCTTTTCTTTTAGCGTCCTTATCTGGCTTTGGTACCTGGCTTTGGCTCTGGCCTCAAAAAATCAGTTTGAAAGTGTTCCTGCCTCTTCAGTTTTTTGCAATCCATTTATTCTAGGTTATCCAATTTGTTGGTGTATAACTGTCCATAGTTTTCTCTTAGGATCCTTTGTAGTTCTGTGGTACCAGTTGTAATGTGTCCTCTATAATGTTTTATTGTATTTATTTGAGTCTTCTCTTTTTTTTCTCAGTCTAGCTAAAGGTTCATCAATTTTGTTTATCTTTTCAAAAAAACAGCTCTTAGTTTTGTTGATCTTTTCTGTTGTTTTTCTATTTTATTTCTGTTTTATTTATTTCCAATCTGATCTTTGTGATTTCCTTCCTTCTGCAAACTTTGGGCTTACTTTGTTCTTCTTTTTCTAGTTTCTTGAGGTGTAAAGTTAGGTTGTTTATTTGATATCTTTCTGTTTTCTTAATATAGGCATTTATCACTATAAACATCCTTCTAAGAACTGCTTTTGCAGCATACCATAGGATTTTTTGTGTTGTGTTTTCATTTTCATTTGTTTTGAGATATTTTCTGATTTTGCTTTTGATTTTTTCTTTGACATATTGGTTGTTCAAGAGTGTGTTTTTTAGTATCCACATGATTGTAAATTTTCCAGCTTCCCTCTTGTTGATTTCTAGTTTCTTACCATTGTGATAGGAAAAGATACTTGGTATGACTTTAGCCTTCTTGAATTTACTAAGACTTGTTTTGTAGCCTATCGTATAATCTATCCTGGAGAATGTTCCATGTGCACTTGAGAAGAATGTGTATTCTGTTCCTGATGGATGGAATGTTCTATATGTATCTAAGTCCACTTGGTCTAATGTATAGTTCAAGTCCAATGTTTCCTTGTTGATTTTCTGTCTGGATGATCTATCCACTGCTGAAAGTGGAGTATTGAAGTCCCCTATTATTACTGTATTGTTGTCTATTTCTCCCTTCAGATCTCTTTGTATTTGCTTAATATATTTAGATGCTCCAATGTTGGATGCCCATATATTTATTATAATATTTTCTTGATCAATTTATCCCTTTATCATTATATAATAACCTCCTTTGTCTCTTGTTACCATTTTTGGTTTAAAGTCTGTATTGTCTGATATAAGTATATCTATTCCCACATTCTTTTGGTTTTCACTTGCATGGAATATCTTTTTCCATCCCTTCACTTTGAGCCTATGCATGTCCTTAATCTGAAGAGAGTTTCTTGTAGGGAGCATATAGTTTGGTCTTGTTTTTTTTTAATCCATCTAGCCACTCTGTGCCTTTTGATTGGTGAATTCAATCCATTTATATATGGAGTTATTATTGATGTGTAAGGACTTACCAATGCCATCTTATTAATTTCCTTATGGCTGTTTTGTAGTCCCATTGTTTTTTTCCCCCTCTCTTTCTGCCTAGCTTTATGAATTGGTCGTTTTCTATGGTCGTGTGCTCTGAAACCCTCTCTCTTTATGTTTTGCAAATTTACTATAGGTAGTTCCTTTGTGGTAACCATGAGGCTTACATAAAACATCTCATAGATAAAACAGTCCATTTTAAGCTGATAGCAACTTAACTTCAATTGCATACAAAAGCCCTACACTTTTACTCCCCTTGTTATGTTTTTGATATCACAATTGCTTCTTTTTATATTGTGTACTCTTTCTTTTTTTTTTTTATTTTGGTGACGAAGATTGGCCCTGAGTTAACATCTGTGTCCATCTTCCCCTACTTTGTATGTGGTATGCCACCACAGCATGGCTTGATGAGTGGCTCGTAGGTCTGCACCCTGGATCCAAACCCGTGAACCCTGGGCTGCCAAAGTGGAGTGCATGAACCTAACCACCATGCCACCAGGCTGGCCCCTATATTGTGTATTCTTTAACAAATTATAATAGCTATAGTTATTTTTAATATTATTTTCTTTTAACCTTTATACTATACTTAAATGGTTAATACACTTTCATATTGCAGAGTTAGAGTTTTCTAAATCTGACTGTATATTTACCTTTACCAGAGTGTTGTATGTTTTCATATGTTTTCATGTTACTGATTAGCCTCTTTTCACTTCAGCTTGAAGAACTCCTTTCAGCATTTCTTGTAAAGCAGGTATAGTGGTGATGAACTCCCTCAGCTTTTGTTTGTCTGAGAAAGTCTTTATTTTCCCCTTCATATGTTAAGAGTAATTTTGCCAGAGCGTTGCTGTTTTTACATTTAAAGTATCAGACACCTCCTCAAATCTTTACTTCTTGTCTTCAGGTGGGAGGTATTGTTCATCGGTCATTTCTTATATCTGGGACTTTCTCCAACCTTGTAGGGATCCACCTGCTCCACACTTCTTGCTCCCTCTTATGGCAGAATTCTTAAGCTTTTATGTCTTCTCTGGTTCTTGTGACTCACCAGGCTGGCTGCTGGAAACCTTTCTTTTGTTTTCCAGAAGGTGGCACTGCAACTCAAGTTTGTGGTTTCTCCCATGCCCACAGACCCTGGTCTGATTTTCTCAGTGCACTCCATTTACAGGAGCTCATTCTCATCACCATGCTTGGGAGTGTGCACAAGGAACTGACCACAAAGTGGGAAGAGATGTGGGTTTAGAACTTGGGGCACTGGAGGTGCACATGGGCCAGGTGGGGTGATCCTCAGGTGAGGTTCTCCCAGTGGCCAATGGGCAGGTTTCCTGCTGGAGCCCTGAATGCTGTCAGCAGGAACTGCATCCCTTTAACACCCTTTGATATTCTTATCTGCCTCTTTCCTGATCTCTTCCCTTCCTCCAGTCATGGAGGTCCCACCTCAATACTCTGGGTGCTGCTGGAGAGAAACAGGCTTCTCAAGAATCATCCCATATAACTGGAATAGCCAGGCACTCACCCATTTCTCTCCCTTTCTCTCATAGGAGAGGTCACTGCCATCTAGTTTAGCCCCACACTGTACCACCTTGGAGAAGGGAGGGCACTGGCAAAGTTCCTCTTACCCTTTCCACTTAATCCAAACTCATATATATACATTTTTTTCTTTCTTTTTTTTTTTTTCGCTACCACAGAGTGCTGGGATCTCCTTAGAAAGACTTGAGTTTTACAAAGACTCTCTCATCTGTGGGTGTCTGCCCAAGTCAGCACTCTCCTGGTTTTCCCTTACTGTGGCTGAGAGAGGCTTTGGCCTGTTCTCAAACTCCTGCTGGTTCTGCAGTCCATACTGTTATCTGTCTGCATAATATCCAATGCAGAGGTAGGTGAGACTCCTCCCAGGACCATTGGCATACAATCCTGGGTCCGACAACTCCCACAGAGGTACTTTTGTTTCTGGATGAATGCTGAATTTAGTTGTTAAAAAAAGAGACAAAAAGGAGAGACGTCTTATTCTACCATGGTGCTGATGTCACTCTCCCTGTAATGCAATCTTTAAATAATTATCTACTCTCCAAACAAGAGAGATGCCAAGAGCTCGAGAAAGCTGATATGGGGAGAGAATGTGGAATAAGACTCCAACCACCCCAACTTTTGAGAGGATCAATAATAGCACAACTGTAACCCATTCTTTACTTTTTGATGGTGTTTTAGTCAGCTCGGGCTGCCATAACAAAATACCATATACTGAGTGGTTTAAAAGATGTAAATTTATTTTTTCACAGTTCTAGAGGCTAGAGTACTAGATCACAGTGCTAGCATGGTTGGGTTCTGGTGAGAGCTCTCTTCCTGGCCTGTAGATGGCCGCCTCCTTGCTGTGTGCTCACATGGCCTTTCCTCAGTGTGTGCGCATGGGGTGGCAGAGAGAGAGAGAGAGAGACATCTCTTCCTCTTCTTATAGGGCCGCCGATCTTTATAACCTCGTCTAACCCTAATTATCACCCAAAGGCCCCATATCCAAATACCATCACATTGGAGGGTAGGGCTTCAACATGAAATTGGGAGGGGACACAATTCAGTCCAGAGCAGACAGTATTAATCATGTATTGGCTAAGGGCCTATATTTTATTGCTAGATACTTGGATTCATGATCTGATTTTGTCATTTACTGGCAATGACATTTACTGGCAATTTTGTGATGATCATAGTTTCTACCATAGGGGCTTGTTTTGAGGTTAAAGCTAGATAAAGTATCTCAGATTGAGCTAAGCACCTGGTTAACTATTAATAAATGTTAGCTGTAATTATTATTATTATTGCTAGGAATTTTTGAGGAAAACTATATACTATAGTGTTACTCTTGAATGTGGAGATTGTTGGGGACTTCTGAATATGTTCCTTGAAAATGTCAACAGACTCATTTGTCTGGATGTCATTTTGACTGGTTGATCAAGCTCCTCCATTCTGTGTTGAAGAATATAAAACCATGTTAGCATGCATTGCTCCTATGCACACATACACAGTCACACAAATGCTGGGCAAAGTGTGGTTGATGAATCTGTGTTTTTGTAAAACTTAGTCATTTGTATTTATAATAATAATCAGAAAAAAAGAAAAAATAGTAAATATTTTGAATTCAGTACCTTGAATTTTATTTTTTTAACTCACAGAAATTACTGCATACGTTCATTAAGTGTTGACAAAACAAATGTTGTGTTTCAACTTCTAAAATCGAAAATATTCCATGCTTTTGAACAAATTATGCAGAAGCAGACAAGATGAATATATTTCAAATTATTCTGAATATTTCAGAAACAAGCCTATTCTAGTTTCTTATTCATACACTGGTGATTTTTCTAATCATGTTGTTTATATTTAAGGATATACATGAATGATATGGATAATGCTGGATGAGAAATTTCTTCTTTGCTACTCATGAAATGACAATAGATAATTTCACTAAAAGTAAATCTTGCATACTTGAGTTTTGCTGTTCCTCCAGAGAAAGCTTTACAGAGCAGCCAGGAATGCTTGTTTTGTACATGCTTTCTGTCAAATTATTTGGGTAGAAAAATTATACCCACTTTAAAAAATTCCCTAAAATAATTTATTTGCTTCAAGTTTTTTTGTAAGTGCTAAAAGTGATGACAGGTTAATCTGATATATAAGTTATGGACTATTTAGAAAAGAATATTTTGGGAAAATATTTTAGGTTCAAATAACTAAAAATACAAGTCTTCTCCAAAAATTGAACCATAGCATATAAATTAAACAATCAAAATAAAGCATCATGCAGTTTCAGCTAGACCATAAATCTAAGCTATGATTTTAAACATGTAGGAACTATGTAGCTATAAGGATAATATTTTAGAAGAACATCTAATATCATAGAAAATGGTGACAGTGTATGGTTAAGTGAAAAAATCTTACAAAGTAGGAGCCTATAGAGTAGGATCCCAATTTGTGGGTAAAATGTAGGCATGTAATACATTCAAGTAGAGAAAATAGTGGGAAAACTTGCAATAATGTCAGTTTTCATCTTTGAGTCATTAAACTATAGATATTTTCTTTGTTTTAATATTTTTCTCAGTATTACTTTTATAATCAGAGGTAAAGTTATATCTTTAAAAGTTTTTTAGGGACCAACCCAGTGGCATAGTGATTAACTTCACATGCTCCGCTTTGGTGGCCCAGGGTTCACCGGTTTGGATCCCGGGCGTGGACCTACACCACTTGTCAAGCCATGCAGTGGCAGTGTCCCACATAGAAAATAGAGGAAGATTGGCACAAATGTTAGCTCAGGGCCAATCTTCCTCACACACAAAAATTTTTTGAAGTATAAATTATATTTAGAAAAACGTGGTGTCTATTATCTGGTATCTGTTATAAGGATATGTGGACCTTGTCCCCCAACATTCAATGCTAGCTTTGTAAGGGGGTTCACTGCCAGTAGAATACTTTAATGCTGCAGTAATAGAAATTGCTTTCATAGGGATTTGTAAGTTATTCTATAATGTCTTGGGGGAAACTTGGCAAGGTCCTAAAATGGAGTTACAGATTTAGGATTTTTACATTTCCATTCTCTACAGTATGAAAATAATGAGTTGCTTACAAGCCTTAGAGACATTCATGAATGTTTCAAATCCTTTCTCAAGTAGAATTGCAACACAGACTACAATGGAAACAATTTGAATATAGAAAGAATAATGATATCTCCCCATTTCCACATGTTAATTAACAACCAGGGCTTGATTTACAATGCTATGGCAGTTTGAAAAGCAATTATAGATTGCATAGATGCAGGGTTTTGCTGATAAAACCTATCACAGTTTCATGAGTCAATAAATCCATAAATCACCTTGAAAATGTTTTTTTAAAAAAATTTGTTAAATTAATGCTGACCAATATTATCTTACCTAGAGCAAAGGAACAGTAAAAAATTTGCTCTAGCTAATGAATCCCTTTGAGATTGCTGTTGACAGGTCTCATTTGGGATATAATTTTAATATTGTGTTTCTTTCCTGATTTGTTATAAATATTGAAATTATGGGAATTCTTGTTTAACACTGGACATTAAATTTGGCAGCAGTACGTGAAATGGATTGAGTAGAGCATTAGGGGCATTGATGACAAGAGTTAGACTATTCTTGGCAGCAATCTCCTAGTCTACCAGTGCAGTAATCTTTCTAACAAAGGAAATAAGCTTTTCTGCCATGGTTTGTTGTGAGTTTTCACTAGTGCTCCTACATATCTTTGCAAATGCTCTCAAGACCATGCAGTTGATGGCAGCCTCCACCTGGGTGGAATAATAGCAATGAATCTGGGAGCTCATGGTTGGCAATAAAGAGCTAACCACAAAAAACAGTGTTGGCTGGTCCCAGAAGCAGAGGATGGGCCAAAAGATGGTCCCTGAAGTAGCAACTAGAGAGGAGGTTGGAGAGTGGTTGGAAGCTAGAAGAAGGGGAGTCCCTGAGTCTGTTCTGTCCAAACAATATTGAAGCAAGAGATAGATCTACATGACTGCCAGGCATGCTGCCCGTTTTATTTTTATATAATTTCAAATTTGTAGAAAAGTTACAAGAATAGTACAAGAAATCCTGAATATGCTTTACCCAGTTTCTCCAATTGTTTACCTTTGATCCTATCATTTGTGCTCTCTCTCTTTCTCTCTTTCTCACTCTTTCTTCTTGCCTCCTCCCATCATGTGAGAATAAGTTGCACATGTGCTCATTTACCTCTAAGTATTTAGGTGTCTTTTTCCTAAGACATCTCTTACATAACCACCATAACCACAATGAGTTATAAAAATAAGAACATTTAACATTGATACAATATTATTATCTAATTCGCAATAAAAATTTAAATGTTGTCAAATGTCTCAATAATGTCATTTATAGGTTTTTATCTCATAGTGTATGACAGCCAAGAATCAGGCCTTGTACATCAGCAACATGAATGAATAAGATGTCCCTCATCCTATGTCTCCCCAATGACAACAATTTGGTGTCCACCCACAAATAAAAGTGCTTTTGTGGGAACTGTAGGATCTAGGACCATATGCGAAGGAACCCTGGAGGAGTCTCGCCTGCCTGTGCTTTGGGTAGTAGGTGTACAGACCTTGGACCCAGCTGTGGACCCTGCAGTGGCCCATGAACCAGCTCCAGCCCCTCTTGGCTACTGTCTGAGAGCCCCTAGAGAATACTGTCTTAGACAATCACCCATAGACAAGAGAATCTTTGTGGAAGTCTAGGTTTCCAGTGGAGAAGTTCCAGCATACCAGTGAAGGGGAAAAAAAAAAAAGAGTTTGAATGCATTAGAAAGTTGTACTGAGTCATGAGTTGCATGACTAGGGGATGGGAGGAGGCTGCGTGAGTGGCAGATAGGACTCTCAGAGGGCATGAAAGGGATGGGGATCCTACTAACTATATCACGGACTCCATCAAGAAGCCTGCCCGTGGCAACTGGGGACACATCATCTGCATATCCTGCCAGCTGGCCCATGAGTACACCCAGGGCTCAGCATGCCTCATACGTGCACCCTGACACACACCCTGTGGCCAGCTCCTTGTGCATGCTCCCAGTGGAGGCAAAAGTGAACTTTGGTAGATGGCTAGTGAGCGTACACAAACAGCCAGACCAAACATGCATGCCAAGGAGAGACCACAAACTTGAGCTTTAGATCTGCCCTTTAGAAAGCAAAGGGATGCTGTCAGCACTTGGCCTGGTACATTGCAGGATCAAAAGAAGGCATAAATCTTAAGAATTCTGCCACCAGAGGGGGCAAGAAGAGTGCATCAGACATATCCATAGAAGGTCTGAGAAAGCTTCAGAATCACGGGCAGGACTTATGGAAGGTATGTCTCTCCTGAAGGCAGCTAGTAAAGCCTGGAGCAGATGGCTGCTACTTCAAGTATGAAATATTTCAAAGAACATGAAAAATCAGGGAAACATGGCTTCACTAAAGGATCACAATAATATTCCGGTAACCAAAAGGAAAGGCATGGAGATCTGTGATTTCTCTGAAAAATAATTCAAAATACCTGTTTTAAGAAAAGTCAAAGAACTATAAGAAAACACAGAAAGAAAATTCAATGAAATAGGGAAAACAACACAAGACAAAATGAGAAGTTTAACAAAGAGATAGAAATCATAAAAAAGAACCAAACAGAAGTTCTGGAGCTGAATAATTCAATGAATAAAATGAAAAATGCAATAGAGAGCATCAATATCAGAATAAATTGGCAGAAAAAAGACCATGTAAATAAGCATATATGACCTTTGAGATTATCCAACAGAGGACAAGAAAGAAGAAAATGTAAAAGAGTGAAGAAAACCTGTGTGATCTATGGGATACCATCAAAAGATGCAATGTGCAAATTATTGAAGTCCTAGAAGGAGAAGTGGGGAAGAACGGAGTAGAAAGCTTATTTAAAGAAATAGTGTCTGGGGGCTGGCCCAATGGTGTAGTGGTTAAGTTCACACGCTCCACTTTGGCAGCCCAGGGTTTGCAGGTTCAGATCCCAGGTGCTGACCTATGCACCGCTCACCAAGCCATGCTGTGACAGCGTCCCACGTACAAAATAGAGGAACATGGGCACAGGTGTTAGGTCAGGGACAGTCTTCCTCACCAAAAATAAAAAAGAAAAGAAAAGAAAAAAAAAGAAATATATGTCTGACAACATCCCAAATCTTGGGAGAGATTTGGATATCCAAGTTCATGAATCTCATAGGTCACTAAACTCAAATAAAAGAAATCTTCTTCAAGATACATTGTAAGAAGACTGTCAAAAAAATCAAAGGCAAAGAGAGAATCTAAAAAGCGGCAAAAGAAATGAATCTTGTAACTTAAAAGGGAACACCAATAAAGCTATAAGCAGATTGCTCAGTAGAAATCTTTTAGTCCAGCAGAGAGAAGGATGATATGTACAACAAGATGAAGGAAAAAAACTACCGCCCAAGAATACCCTATCTAACAAAGGCATCCTCCAGAAATGAAGGAGAGATAAAGACTTCCCAGACAAACAAAAGCTGAAGGAGTTCATTAGCACTATACCTGCCTTACAAGAAATGTTGAAAGGAGTTTTTAAGGCTGAAATTAAAGAATGCTAATTAGGGCCGGCCCCGTGGTTTAGCGGTTAAGTGCGTGTGCTCTGCTACTGGTGGCCCGGGTTCGGATCCCAGGCGTGCACCAATGCACTGCTTGTCAGACCATGCTGAGGCGGTGTCCCACATACAGCAACTAGCAGGATGTGCAACTATGACATACAACTATCTACTGGGACTTTGGGGAGAAAAAGGGGAAAAAAAGGAGGAAGACTGGCAATAGATGTTAGCTCAGGGCCGGTCTTCCTCAGCAAAAAGAAGAGGATTGGCATGGATGTTAGCTCAGGGCTGATCTTCCTCACAAAAATAAAAAAAAAAGAACGCTAATTAGTAGCATGTAAATATAGAAAAATGTGCAACACACTGGTAAAGGTAAGTATATAGTCAAATTCAGAATACTCTAATACTGTAATATGGTGGGGTATTTACCACTTAACTCTAATATAAAAGTTAAAGGACAAAAATATTAAAAATAACTATAGCTACAATAATTTGTTAATAAATACACAATATAAAAAGATGTAAATTGTGACATCAAAAACACAAAAGTAGGGAGGAGTAAAAAGGGTAGAATTTTTATATGACAACAAAGTTCAGTTGCTATCAACTTAAAATAGACTATTGTATCTAGAAGACATTTCATGCACAAAAGAGAGAAGGGATTCAAAGCATATGCCGCTACAGAAAATCATCAATACACAAAGGAAGGCAACAAGAGAGGGAGAAAGGAACAAGGGAACTACAATTCAGCCAGAAAACAATAAAATGGCATTAGCAAGTCCATACCTATCAATAATTGCTCTAAATTTAAATGGATTAAATTCTCCAATCAAAAGGCATAGAGTGGCTGGATCGATAAAAAAATAAGACTGAACTATATGCTGCCTACAGGAAACTCACTTCAGCTTTAAGGACACACATAACTCAAAGCAAAGGGATGAAAAAAATATTCCATGCGAATGGAAACCAAAATAGAGCAAGAGTAGCTATACTTACATCAGACAAATAGATTTTAAGGCAAAAGTTGTAACAAGACACAAAGAGGGTCATTAGATCATGATAAAGGGATTAATTCATCAAGAGGATATGACAATCATAAATACATATGCACTCAAAATCAAAGATCCTAAATATATTAAGCAAATACTAACTGATTTGAAGGGAAAAATAGACAAGAATGCAATAATAGTAGGAGACTTCAATATCTCACTCACACAATGGATAGATTATCCAGACAGAAAATCAACAAGGAAACTTTGGACTTGAACCATACTTTAGGCCAAAGGGACATAATAGACACATACAGAACATTCCATTCAACACCAGCAGAATACACATTCTTCTCAAGCACACACAGATCATTCTCCAGAAGAGAACGTTAGGTCACAAAACAAAGATCACAAAGGTCAGAGTAGAAAGGAATGAAATAGAAATTAGAAAATCAATAGAAATGATCAACAAAACTAAGAGCAGGTTTTTTAAAAATATAAACAAAATTGACAAAACTTTAGCTAGACTAGCTAAGAAAAGAGAGAAAAGACTCAAATAAATAAAATAAGAAATGAAAGAGGAGGCATTACAACTGATACCACAGAAATACAAAGGATCATAAGAAACTACTATGAACAGTTATACACCAACAAGTTGGATAACCTAGAAGAAATAGATAAATTCCTAGGAACGCACGACCTACCAAGACTGAAGCATAAGAAAATAGAAAATCTGAACAGACCAATGAGTAAGACATTGAATCAGTAATCAAAAATCTGCCAACAAAGAAAACCCAGGACCAGATGGTTTCCCTGGTGAATTCTACCAAACATTTAAAAAGAATTAACACTAACCCTTCTCAAACTCTTCCAAAAAATGAAAGAAGAGGGAACATTTCCAAACTCATTTTACAAGGCCAGAATTACCCTGATACCAAAGCCACCTAAGGACACTATAATAAAAGAAAACTACAGGCCAATATTGCTGATGAAGATAGCTCCAAAAATTTTCAACAAAGTCGTGGCAAACCAATTTCAACAGGACATTAAAAGGATCATACACCAATATTTAGTGGGATTTATCCCTGGCAATCAAGGATGTTTCAACATATTCGAATCAATAAATGTGAAACAGCACGTTAACAAAATGAAAGATAAAAATCATTTGATCATCTCAATAGATACAGAAAAAGCATTTCACAAAAATACAGCATCCTTTCATGATAGAAACTTCAACAAACTGGGTATAGAAGAAATGAACCTCAATATAATAAAAGCCATATATGAGAAGGCAACAGCTAACATCATACTCAATGGTGAAAGATTAAAAATGTTTCCTCTAAGATCAGGAACAAGATAAGAGTGCCCACTCTCACCACTCCTATTCAACATAGAGCTGGAAGTCCTAGCCAGAGCAATCAGTCAAGAAAAAGAAATAAAAGCCATCCAAATTGGAAAGGAAGAAATAAAATTGTCTTTGTTTGCAGATGGTATGGTCTTATATACAGAAAATATTAAAGACTTAACCAAAAAACTATTAGTACTAATCAACAAATTCAGTAAAGATGCAAGATTTAAAATCAATATACAGAAATCGGTTACATTTCTCTGCACTAACAATGAAATATCGGAAAAGAAATAAAGAAAGGAATCCCATTCACAATAGCATTGAAAACAATAAAATAATTAGGAATAAATTTAACCAAGGAGGTGAATGATCTGTACTCTGAAAACCATAATCCTGATAAAGAAGAACAAAGCTGGAGACATCACACTTCCTGATTTCAAACTATATTACAAAGATATAGTAATCAAAACAGTATGGTACTGGCATAAATATGGATACATAGGCCAATGGAACAGAATAGAGAGCCCAAAAATAAATCCACACATAAGTGGTCAACTAATATTTGACAAGAGAGCCAAGAATACTCAATCGGGAAAGGACAGTCTCTTCAATAAATGTTGTTGGGAATACCAGTTAATTACATGCATAAGGATGAAATTGGTTCCATATCTTACACCACTCACTTATTTAACTTATAATGAATTAGAGACTTAAACATAAGACTTGAGACCATAAATCTCCTAGAAAAAACATGGGAAAGACCTGCTTGACATTGCTTTTGGCAATAATTTTTTGGTTGTGACAACAAAAACACAAGCAACAAAAGCAAAAAAAAAATCTGTGGGCTTACATCGAATGAAAAGTTTCCACACAGAAAAAGAAACAATCAGCAAAATGAAAAGGCAACCTACTGAATGGTGGAAAATATGTGCATACCATATATCCAATAGGAGGTTAATATCCAAAATATATAAGGAACTCATTCAACTTAATAGCCAAAAAAAAAAAAAATCTTATTAAAAAGTGGGCAGAGGAACTGAGTAGACATTTTTCCAAAGACAACATACAAATGGCGAACAGATACATGAAAAGGTACTTGATACCACTAATCATCAAGGAAATGCAAATCAAAACTACCATGAAATATCACCTCATACCTGTTAGGATAGCTGTATAAAAAAGACAAGAAACAACTTCACTAATCATCAGGGAAATGCAAATCAAAGCACAATGAAATATGCCCTCACACCTGTTAGAATGGCTGTCATCAGAAAGGCAAGAAATAATGAGTGTTGGCAAGGATGTGGAGAAAAGGGAACCCTTATGCACTGTTGATGGGAATGTAAATTTAAAGATATTATGGAAAACAGTATAGAGGTTCCTAAAAAAATTAAAAATAGAACTACTGTATGATCTAGACATCCCACTTCTGGGTATATATCCAAAGGAAATGAAATCAGAATCTCAAAGAGATAGCTGCACTCCCATGTTCATTGCAACATTAATCATAATAGCCAAGACATGGAAACAACCTAAGTTTCCATGTACAGATGAATAGATAAAGAAGTTGTGATTATACACACGCGCACACACACACACACACACACACACACATACATAATGGAATATTATTCAGCCATGAGAAAGAAGGAAATTCTGGCTTTTGCAACAACATGCGTGGACCTTGAGGGCATTATGCTAAGTGAAATAAGTCAGACAGAGAAAGACGAATACTGTATGATCTCACTTATATGTGCAATCTAAAAATGTCTAACTCATAGAAAGGGAGAGTAGAATGGTGGTTGTAGGGGCTGGGGGGAGGGGGAAATAGGGAGATGTTGGTCAAAAGGTACAAACCTCTAGTTATAAGATGAATAAGTTCTGGGGATCTAGTATACAGCATGGTGACTATAGTTAACAATACTGTATTGTATACTTGAAAATTACTAAGAGAGTAGGACTTAAATGTTCTCACCTCAAAAGATAAAATGATAACTATGTGAGGTGATGGAGGTGTTAACTAACCTTCTTGTGGTAATCATTTTGCAACGTATAAATGTGTCAAGTCATTACATTATATACCTTAAACTTACACAATGTTATATGTCAATTATATCTCAATAAAGCTGGAAAGCAATAAAATAATGATATTTTAAAAAAAGAATCAGACTTTGCATTAAGCTGACATATCTCTTCAGTCTCCTTTAGTTAATTATTAGGAGTCATGGTCATTAGAATTACTCCTGATTCCACCTCTAATTTCCAAGACCCATGTCTTCTTACTGTTGTAGATTGTATTAGTGCCCTATTGCCGCAGTTACAAATTGCCACTAACTCCATAGCTTAAAAAAAACACATTAATTCCCTTAAATAGTACTGAGAGTCATAAGTCTGAAACTGATTTCACTGGGCTAAAGTCAAGGTGTTGACAGGACTGGTTCCTTATGGAGACTCCGTTTCCTTTCCTTTTTCAGCTTCTAGTGGCCTCCAATATTCATTGGCTTGTGGCCTCTTCCTCCATTGTCAAAGTACATCCATCCAGTTTCTCCTTCTGCCATCATGTCATATCAGCTTCTCCTCTTCCTCTCTCCCTCTTTTGAAGACACTTGTGATTACATTTAGGGTCCACCTGGATAATCCAGCATGATGTCCCCATCTCAAGATCCTTAATCACATCTGCAATTCCCCTTTAGCCACATAACGTAACATTACAGGTTCTGGGGATTAAGACACACACACATGTGAGAGGTATTATTCAGCCTACCACAGAGACAGAGTGTCAGATAAAGGTTTCTGATTCATTGTATACACTTTGACCTGAGGGATGGTGTCCCAGCCTTAAAGAATATTGCCTGTGGGCAGGTGCTTCAGTTATGTCTTCAGCTCTTTCCTTTTCCAATTGTTCTACCAATTATTTAGTGAAGAATCAAACTCTCCAACTATTTTTGTGAGTTTGTCTATTTCTCTTTTTAATTTTGTTGCTTTTTTTCTTCCGTGTACTTCAAAGCTCTGTTATTAGGTATATTCACATCTATAATTGTTACTTTTTCCTGATCAATCATTACTTTTATCTTTATGGAATATTATAGGTTCTCAATAAATATTTGTTGAATTAATTTAAATAACAAATTACAGCATATTATTAAGTTCAACATAAATACAAAGTAAAGTAATATACCTTAATGTTTTTTTGAAGACACTGACCAGAGCTCCAACCTTTGGAGAAACTTTTCAGAATACTTCCTCAGCTCTTTAAGGCCCCTATTTCCTTATCACAAATATACCTATGCTTGCTATTTAGAACTAGGAACTGTGAAGAAGATCACTATTATATTTATAGCACAAAGAATGGACTTTAGAAAAGCAAAAATCCAGCAAAATTCTGTGTACTTAAGATGAACACAAAGAGAGTCCTTGGTGTTAACAGTATGTAGTTGATTTTACCAGGTTCTTCCTCAGATCCTCCTGGAGACCTTGGTAATTGTGGTCTGCAGTTTGAGTAGCCCCCACTAGAGGGCAATCATATCCTCCAAAGTATAGTTTTATTTTAATATGATATTCTTTGGAATTTTTTAAAAAAGGTATGGATGTACAGATATCAAATTAATCTGAAGAAATAACTGGGTAGACCAAAACTTTTGAGTTCAATATAGAACAAAAGGGATCTTAGGCACCTTGAGGATATCCTGCCTCCCATACACATGCTAGAAACCTGGGCTTTTATTTATTGAACTTCCTACCTCAGAACAAGTGACAAATCCAAGATATCTTTCATTCATTACTGGCCAGAGATCTCAAAACTAATCTTAACTTTATAAACCTTGTCAAAATTCAGCTGAAAGACAAAGATTAACCTGTTGGCTTATATCCATGTTATCTAAGTGTCACTGACAGAGCATCTCGTGCTGTTCTAGGTTAAATGATAGTAGAACCATAGCCATTTGGAGTTGAACTATTCCACCAAAGAATCCATGTCTCCTTCTTAAATTCGAACTGAACTTCTCATGCTGGTCAACTTGGAGTAGACCCATTATAGCCTCTCTCTCCCGCTGATCACTACTAAAAAGTATGGACCTAATATAAAAAGCAACGACCTGAGCACTTTGAAAAATAGGAGTAACAGGCTGGCTGGAGAGGGAACTCAAAATGTGAAGGCCAAGCACCAGGGTGTGTTTCCTGTTTTTTCATTTGTTTGTTCTTTTTCTCCTTTATCTCCTGGCTTTGATCAAGTTACAGAAATCCAGAGAGAAAACTCCTAGAGAAATCTTCTTATGACCAGAGGACCAAGAAAAACGTTCATCTGCGAACTGAGGAGTGGGATAGAATCTTTCTTTCTCCTTCCCCTCCCCTCCCCTCCTCTCCCCTCCTCTTCCTTCCTTCCTTCCTTTCTCTTTCTTTCTCTTTCTTTCTTTCTTTTTCTCTCTCTTTCTCTCTCTGTCTCTTTCCCATTCTCTCTTTCTTTCTTTCCCTTTCTCCCCTTCTCTTTCTCTCTCTCTCCCTCCCTCCCACCCTCCTTTCCTTCCTTCCTGCCATAATTAGGATGTGAGAAAGATTTCTCTTCAAAGGGGCACCATGAAGGGATTTGGGGGGAGTTATGGAACTGTTCCCTATATTGTTTGCGATGGTGGTTACATGACCCTAGGCATTTGTCAAAACTCATACACCAAAAAGAGTGAATTTTACTGTATTTAAATTAGAAAATAAATTACTAAAAATTCGAACTGGCCCTAAATGATGTGCTATTTTGAATAGAACATGAAGTTTTAAATTGGGGAGTCTTAGTTTCAAATACTAGTTCTGCTTCTCACCAGCTTTGTGATTTTTTTCTGTACCTGATTACATGAGAATATATATATATATATATATAAATAGATTATTGAAATGGAAGTAAATTAAAAATATATATATATATATATTTAGAGAGAGAGAGATCTCAATAAATAATAATTGTTACTATTAGTAGCCCTGGCAGCTCCTCCCTTAGTACTGCATACAAGATTGCTAAGTCACTATTTTTTCCTTAACCCTGACTTTCCAATCAGCCCTGGCCAATCCTGCTGGCTTCCATCTCTGCCAATTATACAGTACTGACAGGAAAAATATGGGTCCTCAGACACTTCTCAGCCTACTACAGATATGGCTAAAGGATTAAGAACCCAATAGACCCTTGTTCCTTCTTGATCCCACAGTGGCTTTTTAAAGCTGAATTTGCAAAAGAAAAGTTTCCTTTAGAAAGCTAAGTATTCTTAATATTAATATGTGGCTTAGATGTGTAAAGAAAGACAAAATAAAGCTACGCTAACAATATAAAACAACAGAGCTCTTAGGCACCCTAATCATTATAATAATAATTACTGTGATATCATACAATATAAATAATATAGTGTATTAGAGCAAACCAAACTTTTAAACGGTAGCTTCCCCACACACAGAGATGGTTAGAGTTAGAAGGGATTTTAGTTACTGCTCTCTCAGTGCTCAAATAATCGTGAAGAGGGTTTAGTTATGCTTATTTTTGTCCGTTTAATTTTATTTGTTTTCCAGTGAGAAGTCTAATCTTTCAGGAAGCAAAAGCCTGGAAAACTTTGGGGGGAAAATTACAGAGTTTAACAGCCAGGTTTTGCTGTATCAATGTAATTAATTGAGAAATACTTAGGGTTTTGGTACATTGATTTATTCAAACATTTTTGACAGTTCTGTACTGAAGAAAAAGAAATTATATAAAGATTGTGAAATTCCAAGACATATAGAAACTGTTTTGCGTTCAGACACAGGACAACCTTTGGTCATAACTTCTTAAACCGCTCCCTAGATTTGAACACAAATGAGAATAGTTTGTGCAATCTCATCTTTTCCTTGAATTCAGACTACCTCCTCTTCGTGAATAATTTTTATACTGAGAATTTCCGGGGCAAAAGAGAAAGAGAGAAACGCTGTATTGTTTCGACCCAAAATAATATCCATTAGCTTTCTCTGAATTAGTGATTATAGAATGATGTATTTTCTACGAAATGATATGTTCTCTGAGGAATGTACTTGTGGGCAAAGACAGAGGCCAGAGGGGAATGACAGCCCAATTTACATACTCTGTAGCATTTTGTAATGCTGAATTTGAGTTCCCACTGTAAGATAATTATCTTGCTTTTTCTTCTTTCTGCCCAGGAAAATATTCTGTTGCTAGCAATTGATGTAATTTCATAATTCTGAAACTGTCTTACAAAAGTTAAAGAGCAAATTGAAGGGAATCCCTTCTGAGTTGAATACCTTAATGATGAGAATATTTCTCCTGCAAGGCTGGGTCTATGTAAATATAATGATAAGATGGTACAGAAATAGTTCAGCCATGATGACTAGTGGAAAGAGCTGAACCATCTAAGCTGACTGTGCTATGATCCATGTGGACGGTCATCCTTAAGTTGTATAGTAAAATCATAAACTCTTCAAGATGAAAGGGATCTTAGAGGCCATTTCTAATTCAATTTCCTTTCTAATTCAGAAGTCCCTTTTTCAAAATGGTTGGCATATTGGTATCCAGCCTTTGCTTCACCCCTCTCAGTGATAAGGGAGCTCACTGACTTAATTCTTTGTGAGGTACCAGGCATCCTATAAGAATATTGGAATAACATACTCTCTAATCAATCTTACAAAGACAAAATTCAATCCTCAAACCTAAATCCAGCAAAAACAGTAGTATCATTTATACAAGTAGTACATTGAAAGATTAAAGTTTACACGACTTAAGGAACAATGGAAGACATTTTTATAAATTAATATGGTCATAATTAAAGATAAAAATGATATATGTTGGATTTTTTATGTATTAATTACATTTTACAGACATTTTGATTACCAGATGATTCTGAAAAAGCTATGCCTTGATTTTTAAAATTCTTCAGTTTCTGTTTCCAAGATTACGTCATTGATTGTTTATAACCAGTATTTATTAAATTCTGCTATGTGCTCCAGACTGTGGGAGATGGAGAATACTGGTTGAACATTTATCATCAGTCATTGAGGAACCATATTTTAAAGGATTAATCTAATTCCAAATATAACTCCACTCAAAACTAGATCACATTCAAATTTATACACATATTTTTTTTTTTTTAATTTTTTGTTTATTGCAGTAACATTGGTTTATAACATTGTAAAAATTTCAGGTGTACATCATTGTACTTCTATTTATGCATAGATTACATCATGTTCACCACCAAAATACTAATTATTTTTTAACAAACATAACTTGAACCAGGTGCAGGTAAAATGACCTGTCATATAATATGACATAAGCAAAATAATTCTGCAATATTTTAAAACAATAATGGCTGTGTGATATTTTTGTGTCCAGTATATTGTTGCACACATTACAAACTACAAAGAGTTATCTGAAAAATATAAGTGACTATCTCAGAAGGACCAGAGGAGATATAGATGTATTCGATACCCCAAGGTAAAAGTGTTGTGTAAGTGACCAAGTCACCCCCTGATGATATGTCTTTTAAAAGAGCATGATTTAAAGAGGCAAGAAAAGTTTTAAGTGGTAGCTTAGAACTTTCATGAGTAGGGACTCTGTATTAGTTCCTATTGCTGCCAATTTACTGGCTTAAGATAATACACATTTATTATCTTACGGTTAAGGAGGTCAGAAATTTAAAATGGGTCAACAGGGCTGTGTTCCTTCTAGAAGTTCTAAGGGAGAATCCATTTATTTGCCCTTTTTAGCTGCTAGAGGCTGCCTGCATTCCTTGGACTCATGGCCCCTTCCTCTATATTCAAAGCCAGCAGCATAGCATCTTCAAATCTCTCTCCCTCTCCTTCTCCCTCTCTCTCTTTCTTTCCCCCTCCTTTGTTCCTTCTATCTCGCTTTCCCTCTCCCACTCTCATACACATACATCCTCTGCTTCTCTCATCCCATCTCCTACTCTGGACTCTAAGCCTCCAGTCTCCCTATTAAAAGGACCTTTGTAATTATGTTGGGCCCACCTGGATAATTCAGGCTAATCTCTCCATCTCAAGATCCTTAACCTTAATCATACCTGTAAATTCTCCTTTACCACATAAATTAACATATTCACAAGTTTTAAGGATTAGGACCTAGACATATTTTGGGGGCCATTATTGTATCTACCATGGTCTCCATCTGTCTGAACATGAGTGTATGACCTAGATGACCTAAATGTGGTAACGTGTTTAAAAAAAAAAAAAACAGTTCCCCAAAGTAAAGAAAGTTATAAGATGTTCTATATGTTTATTTTAGGTCAAACTTTTTTGAAGTAAAATGTCATAACCATAATTAAATAAACTAGTGATGATTATGTCCTTAAGTGTTGGTAAGATTGGTCCTACTAGAAAAGTTTAAATTAGAAATTCCAATAGAATGTTAGAAGGCCATTCTATCATTGATTTACCTATGAAAAACACAATTTTCACAAGCTTATATAAACAGTGGTCTGAATTCTGTCCCTCAAATCAGTCATTTTCTATGCTCTTTGCTCCAAGTTAGTACAACACTGACAAATATTTCAAGAGTAATCATTTGCTTAAGTACCTATAGTTTTAAAATATAAAGATGATACCTTCTATTAGATAGCATACTCTGAATAATAAATATATTCCCTGTCAGTATTCCTTTCTAACTATGCAAATGATACACTTTTGATGTTTAACTGGTCTTGTATGCTTTATTTGTGCACCGTATGGTTTTCATAGATAACTGTAGTCTAATTGGTTTGAAACAAGCAACTGACACAAATATGCAAATATAGTCAGAAAAGAAAATATTTCTACCATAGTTCCCTTCTGCACTATTGATTGAAATATGAATGTTTAAAAATAATTCTGTAGAGCTAGTCTACTTGAATAGTTTGTAATTACATCCATTCTCAATTGTCTACATTCAAGAGTATGATACTAACAAGGAAAAATGACCAAGTGCATTTTTGTAACACAGTACCAACTCTAGAAGAACATTATGCTTGTGATTATTTGTATTTGGTTAGCACAAAATCAGCATGTTTCTCAATAAAACTGCTGTTAAGGATATACTGTTGTATGATAAAATTCTATGCTATTAGGCTAATGTTAGATTACATTCTTGGTAAAGTTGTTATTTTTTAAAGGAACCCTTGTTATAAAAACATTTTTTCTTTCCTTTTAGGCAGCTTCTTACCTTTCTTTCTTTCTTTCTTTCTTTTTTATTTTACAGAAAGCCAGGTGGAGTTGCTTTAATTAAGGTCTCTAGCTAGTTCTATCCCTGTGTTATTTGCCATCATCTTTTTTTTTCCTCTGACCTTCCACAGTCTGTTCATATTAGATATGAGGTGGACCATGTCATCAGTGAGCATATTTTCATTTGAAGGACTGCCAGGATAGCTTTCTGCTGTTCCTTTCCATTAGCTCAGAAGTATCGATGGGACTATACTATGCTCCATTTAGAGTTTAGTTCCTATACAAAAAACTTTTAATAAAAGCTGAGTCACTCTTGATCATTCCTTAGCTTTATGTCTCACCATTTTCCTTATGGCAGACCATTTCTATCATGCTTATTAATATTTTACTTGATGCTAATTCCAAAGTCTATTTTTCCCATAAATATATGTTCTTAGGAAATTCATGAGACTGAAAGTGTCAAGAAAAGGAAGTACATTTTCTAATTCATGTATCTTCCCATAGTAACTAGCACAAGGCTCTACTTACAATAGGAACTCAACAAATGCTGATGACTGTCAGCCTGTGTATAGTCACAGTATATTGTGAAATAATGCTTTCTATCAGCCAATTGTTCCCAGTATATACTTAGTCTGAATGAGACTGCTACAGTTTGTGGGGGTGGGGTTTGCTTAAGTCACTGAGACTCTGTCAAAAGATGACTTTCTGTAGTCAATTGATACCTTAATAATAGAATACACTTATTAGACTGTCTCCAGAATTTCCAAATGACTAGTAAAACATACACAATCTTGTTGGGCTGATTGTCTGCTTCAGGTTGATCTGCATATAAAGCTAACTTTAAAGTAGATACTTATGTCTTTGGAAGAAACCCATGTCCAAAGAGACTCGCAGTGAATTTGTGCCTTATTTTAAATTGATCAAACATTGAAGCACAAAGATAAGCAGAGACTGAAAACAATTCAATAAAGTATATTACTTTGAATTAATCACCTTCCATTTTTCAATGATCTAGGAGTAATAATGGTTATATGACCTTGATATTATTACTTGGTTAGAATGGCTGCACATCAACTGTCAAACAATCTAGAGAACAGAAAGTATGGTCACTGTTAAGATCTGGGTGTTTTTCTCTTTGAGGAAAGTAAACTATTCTTCCTTTAAATAGTGATTCATCAACCAGAATTGCAATAAACACTGAATCACCTTAATTTCTCTTTCTTATCCAGGCATTTCTCACTAAAGCTGGTAATTCTTTCAATGACAAGAGTTCAATGTTTAAGATAAAATAACAAGGATATTGGACAAGGCTTCTAAAGAAGGAGATTTCTTTTTACGCATGTACTTGGAAAATTGTTACTATAGTAATTTCACATTTTCTATAACATATTAATTCTTTCCATTGATGTGAGCATTACCCATTACCCACTATCAAACAATTACATACAAATGGAACCATATACATGCACATTTCAGTATGTGTCTGGGATATTTGCTGTGTTTGAATTGGTTGAGAATCAGACCACTAAAAACTGAATTAATGCTATTTGACATAGAAACCAGATGGAGGAACGGGCAAGGGTTGTGTGTAATGACCCCACAATATAGGGGACAAATTCATCTTTTGCCAGGATGCACTTTCAATTCTCACTAGGGAATCTTACTCACTTCTGTATCCTCATATGCCATCTGAGCCCTGTCCATCTGTGACTCACCTTCAGGCCAAGAATCACTTGTGTTTTCAATCCTAATGAAAATAAAAGTGATATCATATAGATTCTTGCTTCCTCTAGCACATATTTTCATGCTAAGTCTGTCTCTTGGCAATAGCCTCCTCTGTACTACCTTGAATAGGAAAGAATAAAGAATCCAGCTATCTCCTGACTAAGAAGAAACCATTGCCATAACAGCAGATCATATTTAGCATTAAATGTCTTGCAGTGACACAGGAGGTATATCATGCATGATCCCTACTTGCTCAGAAACATGGCACATCAAGACATCCACATGGACCATGGCTAATTGGCATGAATCCTAAATTGTTATGCATAGCTAACTGAAAAGGAAAATAATAGATGGTGAAAATGATTTTAAAAGTTAAAAACTGCATTATAAATATAAACTATTAGTATTAATTTGTAAATGAAATATAACTATATGTAAGACATAGGGTTTGACTTAACATCCAGTAAATCTTCAGTATTTATAGAAAGTTTCTATCCTTTCATATAACCAAATTGATGTATGTGGGACATTATTGTTATTATAATTTAGTGCCATATATTGGTTCATTAGAAAGTTCTGGTAAAATTCTGGGCAGGGAGATGTCTTCCTCATGTGTCACACTGGTGAGCGCTTTCTATGTTCATCCCGTCTGAAGCCACGTTATCAAAGAGGACACCTTTCCCACGTGATGAAGGAATATTCCTTATTCAATAGTATACAAATAGTTGTAATCCCTGACTAGAATCACAGCAGGTAAATACTATTAGAGTTCTTTAAATCAAACTTACTAGGTATGTTCAATTCATTGCTTTAAGAGTTGATCACTGGGGCGGGCCCTGTGACGTAGTGGTTAAGTGAGTGCACTCCGCTGCTGGCGGCCCGCGTTCGGATCCCGGGCTGCGCCGATGCACCGCTTGTCAGGCCATGCTGTGGCGGTGTCCCATATAAAGTGGAGGAAGATAGGCACAGATGTTAGCCCAGGGCCAGTCTTCCTCAGCAAAAAGAGGAGGATTGGCATAGATGTTAGCTCAGGGCTGATCTTCCTCACAAAAATAAAAAAAGAGTTGATCACATCTCAAGTGTAGTGTGGTCAACGGATTGTGTCTATATAATGCCAAAATCACTCACTTCGGTAATTAACAAGCAAACAAACAGAACAGTCAAGCCAGTAACTGGATGTCATAGTTGCTGAAAAAACTTATTTAATTAATTCTTTACTTATAGGTAGGCATTGCACTTTCTGCTAGATATTTTGTTGACTATATCATTATTTGCTTATATTTTTCCACTTACGCTTACAGATATAAAAAAACTTGGATTGGGCCGGCCCAGTGGCTTAGCGGTTAAGTGGGAGTGCTCCGCTCCACTTCTGGCAGCCTGGGTTCAGATCCCGGGCGCGCACTGATGCACCGCTTGTCAGGCCATGCTTTGGCGGTGTCCCATATAAAGTGGAGGAAGATGGGCACAGATGTTAGCCCAGGGCAAGTCTTCCTCAGGAAAAAAAGAGGAGGACTGTTGTATGTACTTAAAGAGAACTTTAAACAAAAGCCTGGCAGTGAAGAGGGAAGCATGATTAATTTTGACTGCAGGGATTGGGAAGGACTTGACAGAAGCAGACATATTTGAATTGAACCTTGAATCATGAGTTGATTCATTCATTGTAAAGAAAGAGTGGCTGAGGAAATTTTATTAACTACATTTCCTTATTTTCTGTGTTCCTGATGCTCTGGTATCCGGGGCCTTGCTGACTGCTGGGGAGGGACTACCCCTCCTAGGGTTAGCTAATTCATACAGATAGCAAACAGCTTGCCCAGGAGCACGTCTTTCATATGCACTCCAACCAATCTTAAGTCCATACTCACCTACTACCTCCTTTATCTAGTTCTTACACTCTAGGTCACTATCCCTCTGTCCTAATCACTCCAGGGCCAGGTGCTAGACAACTAGGGACAGCCCTATACTCCAGAGCCCACTGAAATTATTCTAACTAGCCAATCCTAAACTTCCTTACCCTGCCTTGTCCTGCTATCCCCATGGAAACAACAATCAAGGTTCTTGCCTATGTTTTCCCCACTCCCTCTGCTTCCTGATTGACCCTGATGCTTCCCCATATGGCCCTACATGGTGTACCATGTCTCTCATTTGTAGGGAACTATGAGTAAAACCTTCTTCTGTAATGACAATCATTTTCATGTATGTGTGTCTTACTATACCTGATTAAAAAAAATTCCAGGTACATTTTAAAACAGCAATAGCATAAGCAAACGCAAAGAGGCATGGTATTGCATGGTGTTCATTGAATGGCTGAAACGTGAATTCGTGGCAGACAGTGTAAGGAACAAGTGATGAATTTGGTTGAGAGGCAATTAAGAAACACCTTGAATAACAAAATAGGGCATAAGTCTTAGTGATTTTACTAAAATATAGTTTTGCCATCTGGTACAGGGAAGAGAAAGAGAGCAAATGGGTTGAGGATGTATTGTGAAGATTAAATGAGTATAAAGAAGTATTGTCATATATGTTAAATATTCATTGAATCTGAATGTGGACCCTTGGAATTTATTCTCATCCCTATCTTATACTTTGCAGTGATGCCAGAAAAATCATCCCAAAACAGCAAACTTGATTTTGTGGTTCCTTGAAGAAGATTTTTGATAGCGATGAATTATGGTATGGACTCCTGAACATGACCATACCCTTCCCTATACCTTTCTTATACTGCAGCTGTACCAGCCAACTTGGAGCTTGCGTTTTCTTGTAAGGGCCTCTTATTTCCTTTTTGATTGCATCTCTTACTGCTCTCCCTCTTGTTCACTTTGCTCCAGCAACACAGGCTCCTGGGCTTTCCTGCTAAGACACCAGGCACCCTATGGCACACTAGCAGTCACACTCCTGCCTCAGGTCTTCACAGTTTCTGCTCCTTTTGTCTGGAGCATACTTCAAATAATTAACTAGAACATTACCAAACTGGGATTTGAATCCAGTTTTGTCTTATCACTCTGAAGACCATTATTTGTTACTACCCTTACAGTCATGCACCGCATAAGATGCCTCGGTCATTGACGGACGGCATATATGACAGTGGTCCCATAATATTTGTACCATATAGCCTAGGTATGTGGTAGACTAGACCATCTAGGTTTGTGTAAGTGCACTATGACATTTGCACAATGACAAAATCACCTAATGACACAGTTCTTAGAACGTATCTCCTTCTTTAAGCAACACATGTACTACCACTAATACTTTTAATTCCCTGTACAGTCTTTATACTTTCTCACAGTCATACCTCTGCTTATTATGTTTACACTTGTATTGACCCTTCCCCACAATCCTCTGCCTAAATCTTCTCTATCTGCTTTGCTGGTAACTCCATCATTCTAGTTGACTCCTTTGTTTCTCTCGTACTCTTCATCCAATCTATCAGCAAATCCTGAGGTTTCTACTTCAAAAATACATCCAGAATCCAACCACTCTCACCACTTTCACTGCTACCATGCTCATTGGAACCACCATCTTCTCTCACCTGGATTATTTTAATAAGCCTATTCTCTAGAATTCCTGCTTCTACTTTTGCCTCTCTTTAGTCTATTTTCTACACAGCAACCACAGTTATCCTCATGTTAAAATATGAGCTGGATTATGTCACTTCTGTGATCAATATCCTCCAGGCTTCTTATCTAACCAAAGTCTATATTCACTGTTTCAAATCCCCATTCCCCATTCTCTTTTAGAACCACTTCACCAAAATGTCTCTCATAACCAACCCTAATGACCTTAACATTTCTAAAATCACTGATCATTTCTCAGTTTTCACGTTACTTGGCCCTTCATCAGCATTTGACTCAGATTATCACTCCCTCCTTTTTTGATACACTGTCTTCACTTGGGTTCCAGTATGCCACACACTTGGTTTTCCTCTTATATAACTGGATGCTAGATAATGATAAATGATGCTCTTTCATAGTCTCCTTTGTTGGCTCTTCCAGTTGTCTTCAGACTTTTTTTTTTTTCATGAGGAAGATCAGCCCTGAGCTAACATCCGTGCTAATCCTCCTCTTTTTGCTGAGGAAGGCCGGCTCTGAGCTAGCATCTACTGCCAATCCTCCTCCTTTTTTTTTCCCCCAAAGCCCCAGTAGATAGTTGTATGTCATAGTTGCACATCCTTCTAGTTGCTGTATGTGGGACGCAGCCTCAGCATGGCCGGAGAAGTGGTACGTCGGTGCACGCCCGGGATCCGATCCCGGGCCGCCAGTAGCGGAGTGTGCGCACTTAACCGCTAAGCCACCGGGCGGGCCCTTGTCTTCAGACTTTTATTGTAAGAGTGCCTCAGGGCCCAGTCCTCAGTCTTCAATACTCACTCCCTAGTTTCCTGATCTATTCCAGTGTCATTGATCTAAATACCATCTTTATGTTTATGATTATAAAACTCATATTTCCAATCCAGACCCTTCTCAAGAACTCCAGACTCATATACTCAACTACCTACTCAACATCTTTACTCAGATATCTCATAGGCAGCTTGAACTTAATATGTCTCAGTACCAAAATCTTGATTTCCATCCCTCAAAACTGCTATTCCCATAGTCTTTCATATCTCAACAAATAGCAGCTCCATTCTTCCAGTAGCTCAGGATACATATGTAGGGGTCATTCTTGACTCCTCTCTTCCTCTCATACCCCATGTCATCATTAAATCCTGTCAAAATATATCCAGAATCCTGCTGCTTCTCACTACCCCCACTCCTACAGCTTGTTTCCAAGCAACCATCATCTTTCACCTGGATCATTGCCATGGTCTCCTAATCAGTTTCATAAATTTCTTCCCTAGCCTCCTTTGGTCTATTATCACTATAGAACTACAGAATATAGCAATACAGAATCACAGAGTGATTCTGTAAAAATGTAAGTCAGATCATGTAATTATCCTGTTCAAAGGTTTATGATGGCTTCTGATCTCATTCAGAATATAATACAAATCCATACACTGTCCCTCAAGGCCCAACCTGCCTGCATTCCCATTTTCTCACTGACTTTACCTCCTACTCTACGCCTCATTCACTTTGCTACAGAGACACTGCCCTACTGGTTGTTCCTGGAACATGCCATAATCCTGCCTCAATCTTTGCACTTAGTGTTTTGCTGCCTGAGATGCCCTTCCCTTAGATATGTGCATGGCTCAATCCCTTTCTTCTTTCAAGTCTTGACTCACATTTCACCTTTTCAGTGAAGATATTCCTGGCCGACATAACTAAAATGTGTCTACTCATTCATATCCTTTTTTCCATTTTTTTTCTTCTGATCATTTATCATTATCTAGTATACTATATATTTTATTTACAGCCTTCATTTTCTATATTTTCTCCTACAGTGTCAGCTTCAAAATTACAGAGATTCTTATGTATTTTATTTACAACTCTAGCACCTAGAACATTGTCTCCCTAGCACCTAGAACATTGACTGGTGCATAGGAGAATAGAAACATACTAGTCCAAACAACTTTGGGCATTTTTTGTACATAAAAATAAAACGGGAAAATTTTAAGATGGAAAGTTGAAGTGATTCTTTATTTTATTTTATCATATAGGTTGCCTTAAACAAACAACAAAGAAATCTAACCAGATACCCTGCCTGATACCACTGCTATCCTTAATTCTTACATATAGCACTATTCATTTATACATCTAGTCATATATTCCTCAAAGTGACACAAAAGGGAAAGAAGTATATGGCCCTAACTTATCAATTACAAACAGTCACATAAGTAAGCAAACACAGCTTTTTCGACATGTAAGCAACGTGGCTGGGTGTTGGGGGGGCTGTTGTAGGATCGGAGTGTAGTGGAAGCCCAGAGGGATCTTTTACTAGGCTATACTTACTGACAAAACGATGATAAATGGCAAACCATGGGGAATCAGTGATTTAATTCAACATTTTATTGTGCTTTAGCCAAGGGAAATAGTAGTCAGAAAAACTTAGATTCTCATCATAAAGACAACTTTAATGACTTTATAGTTTTGGAAAAATCAAATTACTTAGTAGAAAGACTATTAAGAATAATTCACATATTTCTTTATTTGTAGACTTATTGGATTAATATCTACATAATTCAATTGATCCTCCTAAGGTAGAAGTTGTTAAAATGAAGAGCTCTGTATTAAAGGTATTAGCAACATAAAATAATGGCCCGTTTGAATTGCCTTGTTAGTGGTAAAATGAACTTTCCCCACAAACAAGAGATGTCTGATATTGTCAGAATCAAACTAATCTCTTAGTAGTAGGGGTTCAATGTGGAAGAAAAGTTTATTCTGTCTATTGACACGTTGATATAGGGTATTTTATTGTCAGGTGCCAAGCAATTTGTCAAGTTCCAGAACTTTGCTCCCTTTTCCTATACCATGCAGAGAGAAAAAATAGAACTGGTGGTCACCAAACCCTCATCCATTCTCTTAAATTGCTCTACATGGCCACCCTTTCAGGAATAGGAAATGGGAAAAACAATGCAGTATAACTTGGAAGTCTTCAAACTTAATGGATATTTTCTGTGTTTTTATATTGAGTCTGGTTTAATATTAGGCACATGGGGAAATAGATTCCAGATTGTGAGCCCTTCAAAAACAACTCATAAAGCCAACACATATACATGTCAAGAAAGGTCAGAATAAAAAATCCTTCTTGATTCTGAGGTAGTATATAATGCTTCCAAATGCAGTGAACTTCTTGGAGTGGAAACACTTCCTTTTCTTTCACACAGAAAAACATCAGAGACAAAATTAGCTTGAAATCGAAGTGAGGATTTCCCAAAGGAAAATGATCAGGCACTGGGTGAATTTAATGCCTCTGTGGTTCCAGAGTTCACCAGTGATTTATAGAACTATGTGGTATGCATTCAGGTTTTTTAAATAGCTCTAAAATGTTGGTTTTGTCTCATTATTTTAATCTACCCACTTCCAAAGAGTATCAGAGGGGAGATATTCAATTTGAAAAAGACACATAGAGAACAGATGACTTAGGATAAACATCAGATCAGAGTTTGGTGATTATAGAGAGAAAGGAGAGAGAGAATTGCCTGAGATAAATGAGATAAAGTGATCTAGAGATGTAATTATTACCAGAGTTGAAAATTTAATCTTTCTTCCTGACAGGAAAAGTAACAACTTGGACAACAAAGGTTAAAAACAAAACAGAAGAAAAGACCACATCGTAGTGTACATTGAATTCTCATTGTCTGATAAAAAAAAAAAAATCCTTTTTTTCCCCAAAAGGCAAGCATTTTCTTTATTCCAAAATCCAGGAAAATTTTATAGGGTAGCCTGTTCTAAAAAAAAATAAAGGTATGTAAAGTGTAAGACTGTGGATAATTAGTCTTACTGTGGAATATGCAGATGCAATATTTAAAAAGCCATTTCTTTTATTTACCCGTTATCAAAGCACAGGCCGTAGAAGAGAGTCGTGACTTTTCGGGGAGCAGGCCAGGGGTGTACTCCAGGAACTCCAGACTCAGCCTGGCCTGGGCAGGGGATCATTCTCCTCTGTTGCTAATGCCACTGCCTTCTTATCGAGCCCAACGATTTGCTGTGACCACCGCTGCCACTTCTCTGAACAGGTTACCCTGAAAGCAAATAATCATTATGCTTAGAAAGCATAAAGGATTAGAAAATGTAGGAATCTTTTCAACCACTCTTTTTTTTTTTCAACCTTGTGATCCATGTAGCATATAGATTGCAAAGATACACATGATGTCACTTCTTTGAATCAGTTTACTTGAACATTTCAGGAGGGAGACGTTTTAAAGCAATTTCATGGGTTATTTAAAATACATTTATATTTAAAAAGGTGTAGGTTTTCGTGGAATAAAAAAGGTACATGAATGTTAAAGATAAAATAGAAGACGTAAAACAAACCTCTTACTTACTGTGGCCTACTTTAGACTATTCCTCCCAGACCCATCTGGAGCTCAAGTTTCCTCTCTTCTGTCATAGAGACATTAATTGGATACAAACAACCCTTTTCTACACTGTTTATAAAACATCAAATATTTCATCTCTGCAGAGAAGTCAATCAAAGCTAGATTCCCTGATAAATACTTGGAAATGTGTGTGAGATTACAACAATGTATAAAATGTAAGCATTGTAACAGGTTTATTAGTTGTTGTTGTTGTAGTTTTTCTAAAAATATGTGTTCTTCAGAAAGAAAATATAATGTAGAGTTTGGGAACATGGATTTTAAAGTCAGATCAGCTCCATCTCTGGCACATAATGTTTGTGTGACCATTGGAAAATTAATTAACCTCTCTGTGCCTCAGTTTCACTGGTGTATAAAATAGCAAAAATGTTACCTACCTTATGAGTTTAAAGGAAGATTAAATAAGGTTATGCACATGAAACACTGCACAGTATATGGCACATAGAAACCTTTTACATGTTAGCTATTATTATTGTATATGAATATTTAGAACATACAGAAGAGTAAAATAATGTGAAAATCACCCATACTCTTGATATCCAAGGTTGACTACTGTGTGTGTGTTTGTATGTGCACGTGTATATGTGTATAATGTGTCTATCTCAGGTGTGTATTTCTAAAATTTCATCATCTTGGGGAAAATTTCACTTCATTACTCTAACCAGTGAGCACTCAGGTATCTAGTGATCATGGGAAAACCACTTCTATTAATCTACAAATAAAGACACATTGGGATGGCAAGGTAGTGATTTTATAAGAATAAGATACATGTATGAGTGTTTAGTTACTTTTTAAAAAATTATTTACAAAGTCAATAAAATAATTGTTGAACGCCTACTAATTTCCAGGCACTGAACTAGACTCTAGTGATATGGTAAGGAATGAAATATACAAAGTCTCTTCTTTCATACTATTTACATTCTAATAGGGAAAGAGACAGTAAACAAATAAATAGAAACATACAAGTACAGATTGTGCTCTGAAGGCAATAACAATGCACCTGATATGATGAATAACAGAGGTGGTCCTCTTTTAGGCAGAGTAGTCAGGAAAGACCTAAATGAATAGAGGATATGTGAAATAAGACAAAACAAAATTGTGGAAAAACATCTTAGGCAAAAGGGGAAAAATTGTGCAAAGACTCTAATGTGGGAAAGTGCTTAGTATGCTTTGCAAAGAAACTGAAAGAACACCAGCATAGCTGGAACTTAGTAAACATGGGGGAGAGTGGTATCAAATGAGACTGAAGAAGTAGGCCAAGGACAGCACATCAAAGGCCTCATAGGGCAGAGAAAGGAGTTGGCATTTATTCTAATTATAATTGGAAGCCATTGTGAACTTTAAGCAGGGGGCTGATGTGATCCAATTATAGTGAGGAAAATGTTTAATGGGAGGTAATATAAGTAGTTAGGAGATTGCTGCAGTAATCCAGTCAACAGATGATGGCAACTTAGAATAAAGTGATGGCAGTGATGATGGATAGAAGAAAAAGGATTTGAGATATATTTTGGAGGTTGAATCAACTATTGTTGATTCTTAGGATGGGGAGTAGGAGGTGAAGAGGGAAGGAGAGAGAAGAAACAGGAGGACTCAAAGATAACTCAGTTTCTGGCTTGAGAATTTGATCAATTTGGATCCCATTTATTTGACATAGGGAATACTATGGAAAACAGATTTAGGAGAGAAAAGTGTTCTATAACAGGCAAGTTAAGTTTGTGATGTTTGTGAAATCTCCAAATGGAAACCACAAGTAGGTAGTTGAAGAAAAGAAGTCAAACTCGAAAGAAAGGGTAGAGATATTAATTTGTGATCCTCACCATAACCATTTTACTTAAATATATGGGCCTAGATGAGACCACCCAGGAATAGGGTGTACAGAAAAAAGGAAGGCCTAGAACCAAGCCTTGAGAAACCCCAAACATTTCCACTGGAAATGGAGGATCCTTGAAGGAAAATGAGAAAAAAAAATGGCTAATGGGGAAGAAGAAAAACCAGTAGAGAAGGGTAGCATGTGCAAATCGAAAGAGGAGACTATTTCAAGAAGGCATGCAATCAGGTTGAGAAAGTTAGATGTTAACAGAGAAAGTTAGATGTTAACAGAGGTGTTCATTAGATTTGGCTACGTGAGGGTTGCTGCTTGACCTTAGCAACCATAGTTTCAGTGCAGTAATAGGGGTAGAAAATAGATTCAAGGGTACTGGTCTTCAAGTATGGTCCTCAGACTAGCAACATCAGCAGCACCTGGGAACTTGTTAAAAGTGCAAATTCTCTGCTCCACACACAGACCCACTGAGTCATTAACTCTGGGGGTACTGCCCAGAAATCTGTGCTTTAACAAGTCCTCCAGATGATTCTGATGTATGTAAAAGTGTGAGAACCATTTTCTGTATGGGTTGAGTTTTAAATGGGAGGCAAGGGATTATAGCCAGAATGTGTCGACAACATGTGAGAAACGTAATTTAAAAAATGCTTTAGCTACTTTTAATGGAATCTGGTACATAAACACGTTCATAAGAATTATATGAATTCCTGGATTTTTCCTTTAATCAAATAACTTAATCTTTTTGATTACATGCTCAACTTTTTGAGCATTTGTTTAGTTAAGAAATTTAAAATTCCTATTTTAAGAGGGCTACTGTTGTGTAATGCTTTGAGATATTGTTGAAGAGATGGTGATAGTACATTAGAAGACATCAAATATACCAGAAGGCCAAAATAAAGTTCTAAGATGACATCAAAAATGAACAAAGCACAATGAAGAGAGATAGATATTGGAAAGGAGATATGTGAAATGTCTCAGGACTAGTCAAATAGAGGCAATGGATACACATAATCAAAAAGCTCTATCACTACAGATGTTCATAGACAGGAAATGTGTGTTACAACTGTGAGCGCTACAATGAGTTCACCTACTGGTGTCACTCAGTGCGTGCCTCACATACCATGTGATACAAATTTGCCTTTCCTTTTCAGAAGAATTTCCTATTTCCTTTTCAGTGACACTCAGTTAATTTCAGTGATAGATTCTTGACATCTATATGCTGTTTATTCACAGGGACAAGAGCATATTAATTGCCCCTAAATTCAAACACTGGACTCACTAAGTGTTAGCTCTTAAGATAATATTGCTGACTATATTTAAAATACAATTTATCAACAAATACCTAAAATACCTTAACTTTTTATTAATTATTAAGATCTGCTAGAATGTCATAACTTATGTTGGGTCTATTTTCAGTGTAGTTTTGTTCTAGTTCTCTTTTGGTTTAATTGCTTATATAATTGTGGTAATACTGTGTGTGTAGTATTATTTCCTATCCCTTTCATGTAACAGACATTCTTCAGGACTATGTACAGTCCATATGTATACATTTAACAGCTAAAAGATATTTTGAATTTTTCCATTACCATTTTCCAGTTGTTGAAAATGTTCGGTTTTTTCCTTATATTTTTTAATATTATAATACCATAATGAGGATATTTGTGTACAGAGCGTCATTCTATATTTGGGAATTCTTCCTTAGTATAAATTCCCCGAAGTAAAATCAATGGTTGTGTCAGTTTAGATCTTGTGGGAAGCAGATGCCAAGAGGGAGTTAGAAGTGTAAGAGATTTATTGAGGGAAGTACCTGTGAAACATACACACTAGAGGGCACAGGAGTAGGCAGGGAGAGACTTAGATTACGATGTAGGTCAGAGACTTGTGAAAAGATAGAGGGAAAGAAAGAGACTTGTTTGGGAATATCCTCAGACTGTGGTGCAGCTCTGACAAAGTCTCTCCTAGGCCAAAAGAGGAATTGTGCTGATTGTTCATAGAAGAGTCCTATCTTGGGCAGAAATGACCAAGTCTGGTACCCTCACCATGCTCAGTGAACTGCCAGGCAGGAGCATGGCCTTGGATCAAATGTTGCAGTAGATCATGAAGGTGCTGCAGCTAGAGGCTGTCAGCTAATTGCATTCCTCCAGCTGAATTGCAAGTTCTTTCTGGACACTCCATGAATTTCCCAAAGGAAGTGGACATTTCAAGCTATAATGTAGTATCCAATTATTTTCCAAAAGGGCTGTAAAAGTTCACACTCTAATACCCATGTTCTCTCCCCAGCTTTCACTATCATCATTAACAGTAATCATATATACTTGGAAAGATAAAATTGTTACTTTCATTTATATTTTTTGATTAGTAATGATGTGAGTTTTCCCCATTGGTTTGTTGACCAGTTATTTTTCCTTTCTATTGATTTTTATCCTGATGAAGATTGAATGTTATTATGAATTCATATTAATTACTTTTATATTTATATATTATACATAGTTTTCTGTTTATTGTTTGCCATTACTTTTAAATTATTTTAATTAGTTAAATGTATAGATTTTATATTTTTAGTGATTTTTGTCTCTCAACTTAAGATTTGGAAAGTATTCAGTCCATAGATTTGAAAAACATTTGTTTCCATTTTCTTTTATTTTGTTGTTATTTTATATTAGACTCCATCTAAGAATTTATATTGATATGATATGAATATCATTTTATTGTATCCCAAGTTGACAATTAATGTTTTCAATGTCATTTATTTAATAAACTTTCCTTACTCCACTGATTTTTGATGACAGCATCATTAAATTCAGATTCCCATGAGAAGTGTATCACAGCACATATTATCCACATCTTGTTACACTGGGTTTCATTGATTTTTCAACTGTGTATTATGGTTGAGGATAATTGTATTTCATTTTTGTTTAATTTGCATGTCCTGACTGCTAGTGATACTGAGCGTCTTTTCATTCATTTGTTCATTCATGCAAGAAATATTTGAGTGATATGGCAAAAAAAAATTGACAGAGATCCCTTTTCATTGAGTAGAATACTTACATTTATTAACTAGCTTTTTCTTTTCCTTTGTGAATTAATCATTCATATAATTTTAAGTTTTTTCTTCTTTTTTGTCTTTTTCTCACTATTTATTGAATCTTTGTATTCTAGAAATATTGCCATTTTCCTATTTTATGCGATTTTAATATATCTCCCAGCTTTTGACATAGAGAAGTTTTCAATTTTTAGGTAGCCAAATCTGTCAAATGTTTTAATATCTCATCCTGACATATAACTACATATTATATCATAATATAGCACAACATGATACAAGGTGATATGATATAGCATGAGAATATACTAGACACTTGTGCTTCCTCCCCTCAACTCAAAAGCTAGAACAGTACAAATAACTTGCAACTCGCTATGTGCTCAACCCCTAGGACATCCAAATGTTTTCCTATTTCCACAGCACCATCTTGCATTTTTGTTTATCATTCCCTTGTTCTTTTTTAAAGATACATTTGTTCTGTTATTCATGGATTCTGTATTTGCAAATTTGCCTCCTCACTAAAATTTATTTGTAATCCCAAAACCAATACTCAAGACACTTTTGTAGTCATGCACAGACAAGTGCACACCAGCAAAAAATGAGTCACCTGATGCACATATTCTCAGCTGAAATGTAACAAGGGGATGCTCTGCCTTTTTATTTCAGTACTCATACTATAAACAGTGTTCTTTTCACAGTCTTATTTACTGTCACCTTTTTTTGAATATTTGTGCTTTTTGGTGATGATTTTTCTGTTTAACGTGGCCCCCAAGCACAGTCCTGAAATGCTGTCTTGTGTTCCTAAGTGCAAGAAGACTATGATGTGTCTTAAAGAGAACATATGTGTGTTAGGTAAGCTTTGTTCAGGCATGAGTTATAGTGCTGTTGCTGTGAGTTCAATGTTAATGAATCAACAGTTCACCAACAATGAATACAACAATCAACAGCAAATCAATAAATGTGCTGATCTGTACATGAGGCTGCTCTGGAAAGTGTAAAGTAACATCTTTTATGGATGATGAAGTTATGGGAAAGATGGAAAAATAGCTAAATCTGTGCATAATGGTTCCCTTTTCTCCACATCCTTGCCAGCACTTATCTTTTGTCTTTTTGATGATACTTATTCTAAGAGGTGATATCTCATTATGGTTTTGATTTGCATTTCCCAGATGATTAGCGACATTAAGCAGCTTATCATGTACCTATTGGCCATTTGTCTCCTTTGGAAAAATGTCTATTTAGTTCCTCTACCCATTTTTTAATCAGATTGTTTCTTTTATGTTGTTGTCATTGAGTTGAATTAGTCTATATATTTTGGATATTAATACCTTATCAAATATATGATTTGCAAATATTTTCTCCCATTCTGTAGGTTGCCTTTTCATTTTGTTGATTGTTTCCTTTGCTGTGTGGAAGCTTTTTAGTCTGATGTAATCCCGGTTGTTGATTTTTGCTTTTGTTGCTTGTGCTTTTGGTGTCATATCCAAAAATCCCTTGCCAAGACCAATATCAAGGAACGTTTGCTCTATGTTTTCTTCTAAGAGTTTTACAGTTTCAGGTCTTATGTTTAAGTGTTTAATCCATTTTGAGTTAATTTTTGTGAGTGGTATAATATGAGGGTCCAATTTCATTTTTCTGCACATGGTTACCCAGTTTTCTCAGCACCTCTTGTTGAAGAGACTGTCTTTTCCCCATTGTGTATTCTTGGTTCCCTTGTCAAATATTAGTTGATCTTATATGCATGGGTTTAATTCTAGGCTCTTTATTCTGTTCAATTTGTCTGTATGTCTACTCTTATGCTAGGACCATACTGTTTTGATTACTTTAGTTTTGTAGTAAAACTACAAAACTAAACTTCTTTGAAATGAAGAAGTGTGAGGCCTCCAGCTTTGTTCTGCTTTCTCAGGATTGCTTTGGTTGTCAGGTCTTTTTGGAGTTTCATACAAATCTTAGGATAGTTTTTTTCTATTTCTGTGAAAAATACTATTGGAATTCTGATAAGGATTGCCTTGAATCTATAGATGACTTTGGGTAGTATGGACAATTTAACAAATTAATTCTTCCAATCTAAACATTGGCCTTAAATGACACACTAGAACAGATGGACCTAGTAGATATATACAGAGAATTCCACCCAAAAACTGAAGAATACATATTCTTTTCAAATGCACATGGAACATTCTCCAGGATTGATCACATATTAGGCCACAAAACAAGTCTCCCTAAATTTAAGAAGAATGAAATAATACCAAGCATCTTTTCTGACCACAACGGTATGAAACAAGAAATCAACTATAGGAAGAAAATGAGAAAAGCCACAAACATGTGGAGATTAAACAAAATGCTACTGAACAACGACTGTGTCAATGAAGAAATCAAAGAAGAAATCAAAAAATACCTGGAGACAAATGAAAATGAAAATAAGACATGCCAGAATTTATGGGATACAGCAAAAGCTGTTCTAAGAGGGAAGTTTATAGCAATACAGGCCTATCTCAACAAACAAGAAAAATCTCAAATAAACAATCTAACAATGCACCTAAAGGAACTGGAAAAAGAAGAACAAACAAAACCCAAAATCAGTAGAAGAAGGGAAATAATAAAAATCAGAGCAGAAATAAATGAAATAGAGACCAAAAAAAAACAATAGAAAAATTAATAAAACCAAGAGCTGGTTCTTTGAAAAGATCAACAAAATTGACAAACCTTTAGCTAGACTCACCAAGAAAAAAAGAGAGAAGGCACAAATAAGTAAAATCAGAAATGAAAGAGGAGAAATTACAACACACACCTCAGAAACTGGATCAAGAAGAACTAGAGAATTTGAATAGACCAATCACCAGTAAGGAGATCTAAACAGTAATCAAAAACCTCCCCAAAAATAAAAGTCCAGGACCAGACAGCTTCCCTGGTGAATTCTACCAAACATTCAAAGAAGACTTAATACCTATCCTTCTCAAACTCTTCCAAAAAATTGAGGAGGGGGGGAAGCTCCCTAACTCATTCTACGAAGCTGACATTACCCTGATACCAAAACCAGACAAGGACAACACAAAAAAAGAAAATCACAGGCCAATATCACTGATGAACATCGATGCAAAAATCCTCAACAAAATGCTAGCAAATCACATACAACAATACATTAAAAAGATTATACACCATGATCAAGTGGGATTTATTCCAGGTATGCAGGGATGGTTCAACATTCGCAAATCAATCAATATAATACACCACATTAATAAAATGAAGAATAAAAATCACATGATCATCTCAATAGATGCAGAGAAAGCATTTGACAAGATACAGCATCCATTTATGATAAAAACTCTGAATAAAATGGGTATAGAAGGAAAGTACCTCAACATAATAAAGGCCATATATGACAAACCCACAGCTAATATCATCCTCAATGGTGAAAAACTGAAACCTATTCCTCTAAGAACAGGAACCAGACAAGGATGCCCACTGTCACCACTCCTATTTAACATAGTACTGGAAGTCCTAGCCAGAGCAATCAGGCAAGAGAAAGAAATAAAAGGGATCCAAATTGGAAAGGAAGAAGTGAAACTGTCACTATTTGCAGATCACATGATTTTATATATAGAAAACCCTAAAGAATCCACCAAAAAACTTTTAGAAGTAATAAACGAATTTGGTAAAGTTGCAGGATACAAAATCATCATACAAAAATCAGTTGCATTTCTATACACTAACAACGAAGTAGCAGAAAGAGAAATTAAGAATAGCATCCCATTTACAATTGCAAGAAAAAGAATAAAATACCTAGGAATAAACTTAACCAAAGAGGTGAAAGATCTGTACACCGAAAACTATAAAACATTTCTGAAAGAAATTGAAGAAGACACAAAGAAATGGAAAGATATTCCGTGCTCTTGGACTGGAAGAATTAACATAGTTAAGATGTCCATACTTTCTAAAGCAATCTATAGATTGAATGCAATCCCTATCAAAGTTCCAACAACATTTTTCACAGAAATAGAACAAAGAATCCTAAAATTTATATGAAACAACAAAAGACCCCGAATAGCTAAAGGAATCCTGAGAAAAAAGAACAAAGCTGGAGGTATCACACTCTCTGATTTCAAAATATACTACAAAGCTACAGTAAACAAAACAGCATGGTATTCGCACAAAAACAGACACACAGATCAATGGAATAGAATCAAAAGCCCAGAAATAAACCCACACATCTATGGACAGCTAATCTTTGACAAAGGAGCCAAGAACATACAATGGAGAAAAGAAAGTCTCTTCAACAAATGGTATTGGGAAAACTGGATAGCCACATGCAAAAAAATGAAAGTAGACCTTTACCTTGCACCACACACAAAAATTAACTCAAAATGGATTAAAGACTTGAATATAAGACCTGAAAATATGAAAGTTCTAGAAGAAAACATAGGCAGTACGCTCTTCGACATCGGTCTTAGCAACATCTTTTCAAACACCATGTCTGACCGGGCAAGAGAAACAATAGAAAAAATAAACAAATGGGACTACATCAAACTAAAAAGCTTCTGTACAGCAAAGGAAACCATCAACAAAACGAAAAGACAATCTAACCATTGGGATAAGATATTTGCAAACCATACATCTGATAAGGGGTTAATCTCCAAAATATATGAAAAACTCATGCATCTCAACAACAAAAAAACTACGAACCCAATTAAAAAGTATGCAAAAGACCTGAACAGACATTTCTCCAAAGAAGATATACAGATGGCCAACGGACACATGAAAAGATGTTCAAAATCATTAACTATCAGGGAAATGCAAATCAAAACTACAATGAGATATCACCTCACGCCCGTCAGAATGTCTATAATTAACAAGACAGGAAACAACATATGTTGGAGAGGATGCGGAGAGAAGGGAACTCTCATACACTGCTGTTGGGAGTGCAAACTGGTGCAGCCGCTATGGAAAACAGTATGGAGATTCCTCAAAAAATCAAGGATTGAACTACCATATGATCCAGCTGTTCCACTGCTGGGTATTTATCCAAAGAACTTGAAAACACCAATGCGTAAAGATACATGCACCCTTGTGTTCATTGCAGCGTTATTCACAATAGCCAAGACTTGGAAGTAACTTAGGTGCCTATCAAGGGATGAATGGATAAAGAAGCTGTGGTATATATACATAATGGAATACTACTCAGCCATAAGAAACAATGAAATCCAGCCATTTGTGACAACATGGATGGACATTGAGGGTATTATGCAAAGTGAAATAAGTCAGAGGGAGAAGGTCAAATACCGTATGATTTCCTTCATTAAGTAGTAGATAATAACAACAACAAACAAACACATAGAGACAGAGATTGGGTTGGTGGTTACCAGAGGGGAAGGGGGGAGGAGGAGGGCGAAAGGGATAATTCGGCACATGTGTGTGGTGATGGGTTGTAATTAGTATTTGGGTGGTGAACATAATGTAATATATGCAGAAATAGAAGTATAATGTTTTACACCTGAAATTTATACAATGTTATAAACCAATGTTACTGCAATAAACAAAAAAATAAAAAAAAAATTCTTCCAATCTATGAACATGGGATATCTCTCCATTTGTTTGTGTCTTCTTTCATCAAAGTCTTTAGTTTTCTGTGTACAGATCTTTCACTTCTGTGGTTAAATTTATTGCTAAGTGTTTTATTGCTTTTAATGCTATTGTGAATAGGGTTGTTTTCTTTCTTTCCACTTCAGATATTTTGTTGTTAGTGTATAAAAACACAATTTAATTCTGTAGGTCGATTTTGTATCCTGCAATTTTACTAAATTCATTGATTAGTGCTAATGGTTTTTTGGTGGATTCATTAGGATTTCCTCTATATAAGATCATATCCTCTACAAACAGAGAAAATTTACTTCTTCCTCTCCAATTTGGATGCCTTTTATTCCTTTTTCTTGCCTGATGGCTCTTGCTAGGACTTCCAGTACTATGTTTAATATGAGTGGTGAGAGTTGGAACCCTTGTATTATTCCTGATCTTAGAGGGAAATCTTTCAATATTTCACCATTAAGTATGACGTCAGCTGTGTGTTTGTCATATATGGCCTTTATTATGCTGAGGTGTGTTCCTTCTATACTCAATTTGCTGAGAGGTTTTATCATGAAAGAAAGGTGTATTTTGTCTTCTCTTTCATTTCTGATTTTATTTATTTTAGTCTTAGTTTTCTTAGTCTAGCTATTGATTTTACAAATTTGTTTATCTTTTCAAAAAAACAGCTCTTAGTCTTGTAGATTTTTTCTATTGCTTTTCTGGTTTTTATTTCATTTATTTCTGCTCTGATCTGGTTTATTCCTTTCCTTATGCTCAGTTTGGGCATAGTTTGTTTTTATTTTTCTAGATCCCTGAGGTGTAAAGTTAGATTGTATATTTGAGATCTTTCTTTTTTCTTAATGTAGCTGTTCATCACTATAAATGTCCCTCTTAGAACTGCTTTTGCTGACTCCCATATGTTTTGGTATATTGTGTTTCCATTTTAACTTGTTTCAAGATTTTTTTTGTCTTTTGATTTCTTCTTTGACCCAGTGGTTGTTCAGGATTGTATTGTTTAATTTCCACATATTTATTAATTTTCCAGCTTTCCTCATGTTGATTTCTAGTTTCATGCAATTGTGGTCAGAAAAGATGCTTGGTATGATTTCTATCTTCTGAAATTTGCTAAGACTTGTTTTGTGACCTATTATATGATCGATCCTGGAGAATGTCCCATGTGTGCTTGAGAAGAAGGTGCATTCTGAAGCTGTTGGATGGAATGGTCTGTATATATCTGTTAGGTCCATATAGTCTAAAGTATAGTTCAAGTCCTATGTTTCTTTGTTGGTTTTCTGTCTGGATCATCTATCTATTGTTGAAAGTGGGGCAATGAAGTCCCCTACTATTAACGTATTGTTGTCTATTTCTCCCTTCAGATATGTTAGTATTTGCTTAACATATTTAGGTGCTCCAATTTGGGGTGCAGATACAGTTATGATTATTATATCTTCTGGATGAATTGACTCCTCTTTCATTATGTAATTACCTTCTTTGTCTCTTGTTGCTATTTTTGGCTTAAAGTCTATTTTTTCTGATATAAGTGTATCTACCCCTGGTCTCTTTTAGTTTCTATTTGCATGGAATATCTTTTTCTATTCCTTCACTTGGAGGCTATTTGTTTCCTTAAAGCTGAACTGAGTCTCTTGTAGACAGCATATAGTTGGGTCTTTTTCCTTTTTCCATCCAGCCATACTATCCATTTGATAGGAGAACTTAGTCCGTTTTCATTTGGGGTGATTATTGATAGGTAAGGACTTACTAATGTCATCTTATTAATTGTTTTCTGACTATTTTGTAGTTCCCTTATTCCTTTCTTCCTCTCTTGCTACCTTCCTTTTTGAGTTGATGATTTTCCATAGAGGTGTGCCTAGATTACCTTCTTTTATCTTTTGTAAATCTACTGTAGGTTTTTGCTTTGTGGCTACCATGAGGCTTACATAAAATATCTTATATATATAACGATATATTTATGCTGATGACAACTTAAGTTCAATCCATGCAAAATCTATACTCTGTTACTCTCCCCCTTTTATGTTTTTGATTTCACAATTTACCTCTTTTTAAAATACATATTTATTAATAAGTAGTTGTAGGTATAGTTAAATTTAATACTTTTGTCCTTTAAAATTTTTACTATAGTTAAGTGGTTAATAAGCCACCATATTACAGTATTAGAATATTCTGAATTTGAATCTATGCTTACCTTTACCAGCGTGTTATATATTTTAATGTTACTAACTAGCATCCTTTCACTTCAACTTGAAGAACTCCTTTTACCATTTCTTGTAAGGCAGGTCCAATTGTGATGAAGTCCCTCAGCTTTTGTTTGTCTGGGAAAGTCTTTATCTCTCCTTCATTTCTGAAGGATAACTTTGCTGGAATGAATGTTCTTGGTTGGCAGTTTTTTCTTTCAGCACTTTGAATATATCATCCCACTCTTTCCTGGCCTGCAAGGTTTCTGCTGTAAATCTTATGGCATTTGCTTGTAAGTTTCAATCTTCTTTTCTCTTGCTGCTTAAAATCTCTCTTTGTTTTTTATTTTTGACAAATATATTATAGTGTGTCGTGGAGATGATCTCTTTATGTTGAGTTTGTTTTGTGACCTATGAGATTCATGAACTTGGATATCCAAATCTCTCCCCAGATTTGGGAAATTATCAGCCATTATTTCTTTAAATAAGCTTTCTGCCTCCTTCTCCCTCTTTTTTCCTTCTGGCACTCCAATAATTCACAAATTAGTTATTTTGATAGTATCCCACAGATCAAGTAGGCTTCTTTACTCATTTCCATTCTTTTTTCTTTGTTCTCCTCTGTTGGATAATTTCAAAGTTCCCTACTTCTATCTCACAGATTCTTTCTTCTGTTAGATCCATTCTGCTGTCAATGCTCTCTATTGCATTTTTTTTCATTTCATTCATTGTATTCTTCAGCTCCAGTATTTTTGTTTTGTTCTTTTTTATGATTTCTATTCCTTTGTTAAACTTCTCATTTTGTTCATGAATTGTTTTCCTTATTTCTTTGAACTATCTTTCTGTGTTGTCTTGTAGCTTATTGAGTTTCCTTAAAACAGCTATTTTGAATTCTTTATTGGGTAAATCACAGATCTCCGTGTCCTTGGCATTGGTTACTAGAAGATTGTTGTGATCCTTTGGTGGTGTATTGTTTCCTTGGTTTTTCATATTGCTTGAACTTTTTGTTTCTGTCTTAGCATATGAAGTAGCATTCACCTCCTCCAGTTTTTACTAACTGCCTTTGGGAAAGAAATACCTTCTATCAGCCCTGCTAGTGAGTCTGAGGCTTTCTTAGACCTTCTTCTTCTCAGATCTGTTCAATGCTTCTTGCTCCCTCTTGTGGAAGAATTCTTAAGCTTGTATGCCTTCTCTAGATCCTGTGATGCACCAAGCTGCATGCTGACAGCTCCCTTTTTGTTTCCCCAAAAGTGACAATAAGGTAAAGTTTGTGGTCTCTTCTTGGCCTGCAGATTTGGGCCAGCATTCTGTGTATGCTCACTAGTCATCTAAAAAAGCTCTTCTCTCTTGCCACAATTGGGAATGTGCACAGGGAGCTGGCCACAGGGTAGGGGTATTTGTGGGTGAGGTGCTCTGAGAACTGGGGGTGCCCACGGGCCTGTTGGGGGAATCTGTGGATGAAGCATTCCCAGTGGCTCCTGGGCAGGGTTCTTGATGGAGTCTGTCATGTAGTTAGTAGGATCTGCATCCCTTTAATGCCCTCCAAGAGTCCTATCTGCTGCTCTCCCAGCCACTTCCTGTTCCCCAGTCATGCAGCTCACAATTCTGTACTCTGGATGGGGTGATAGAGTAATCAGCCTGTTTGTCAGCATCCCACACAGCTGGGGAAGCCAGGTACTCACTCACACACACTCACTTTCCCCTGTGAGAGAAATCATGGGCCTATAATGTCTCTCTTGACCCTAAGCTCTGCTGCCTTGGGGGAGAGGTGATGCAGGTAAAGTCAAGCTGTTACTCTTACCCTCTCCAATGCATCCAAACTCATATTTTTTGCTCCAGTGGTGTGCTGGAACTTTTCCTCTGTAAACCTGGGCTTCCACAAAGGATCTCTCATCTGTGGGTAATTGTCTGAGATAGTATTTTCCAGAAGTTCTTGGACTGTGGCTGAGAGGGGCTGAAGCTCATTCACAGGCCACTGCAGGGTCCACAGCCAGGACTGAGGTCTTTTTGTCTATTACCTGATGCACAGTGAGTGAGACTCCTCCAGGGTCCCTTTGTGTATGTTGCTGGATCCCATAGTTCCCACAAAGGCACTTTTGCCTGTGGATGGATGCTAGACTATTTTTATTGAGGGTCAGGACAAAAATGAGGAACATCTTATTATACTATCATGCTGACATCACTCCTTGCCTTTATTTTTTATTATGTTTTTTTGTCATATAAAATGTTAATTTCATATAGATGAATTTATCACTATTATCATCTATTTATGTATCTCTTTGTATCTTTTTTAAGAAATCGTTCACTACCTCAAGGTCCCTTAATAGTCTTGACTATTGTTGTTTAATAATTTTGAAGGTATTTTTTATTATTTAAATCTCTAATCCATTTATAATTAACTTTTGTAATAGGTGAAAAAATGTAATTTTATTTTTTATATGGATAATCGGTTGCTCAGCACCATTTATTGAGTAGCCTATCTTTTCTTCACTGACTTGTCTGCCCTTTCTTTTATATATCATTTTCATATATTTATGTGTCTTTTTTCCCTGGCTTCCCAATTCTATTCTAATGGCTTACCTTTCTATGAAAATAATAATTTTAATAATATATCTTGATATCTTTTAGGAAGTGTCTCCCTACTTTATTGCTTTCTTGTTGTCATCATTGATATATTTCCATCTCTCCCTTCTCCACCCCTCTTTTTCTATTCTCTGAAAAGATCATATAAATTTTGACTTTCTTTGTCTTTGCCTATTCAGTAGATGTCATTACTAAAACTTTCTAGGCCTCTTTGGGTTTTATTTGTTTGGTTTTTTGTTTGTTTTGTTCTCTTTACTTGATATTGCTTTCTATGGAATGGAACACTTTTATTGCCCCCTATCCTTCCACATTTCCACTAAGCCTCAATGCCTGCTTTGGGCCTTAGAGCACTAGAAGCTATGGCTCCAGCCTATTCAGTGCTTTGTGATTCTATTTTGTTTCTGGTCCTCAGAGATATTTATCATATTTTTGAGATTGGGCACATCTATTTGTTGTGTCTTGATCTGTCATTGCTATATGATTGTCATATATGTGTGAATGCATAAACTCACTGTGCCATATTGACCAGAAGTTTGATAAATCTCTTTCCTTTTATTTTCAAAAAAATACCATCCTTCTACACTGTTGGTTAAAGATTAGGAAACCATCACAAACCATTAGGGTTCCCTTCTGTTAAAAATATTAATTAGTTATCCTAGGGGTAGGCACCTTTTAGACAAAACCATGGGTATAAATGCACTTACTAAGTTACTAATGCTTTTGGTATATGTGGAGAATCATGTATTTAAGAAAGGAGTGGAGAAGATATTCAATAATAATTAATAGGGTGCCAGGAAGAGTAATGTGAGGAAGAGATAGTTATTTTCTGTCCTGTTATGATTTTCATACTGTATATATTAAATGACATCCTAAGAGAACAAGTTGATCACTCCCAAGAAGGGTTTCTTCATAAAAGAAAACTTTCCAGAATGGTAACAAGTCAAATGAGAGGAAAATAAAGTAAACCCAATATAGTAGCCAAGATTTGTAACCATCTAAGGCACAAGAATTCCACCTCCAGAAATGTAAATACAGGTGTAGCAAAAAAAGTTTGTAAAAAAGATATTCATCACAGTGTCACATATAAAAAATCAGAAACCATCTAATTGACTCAAAAAGGGACAGGTAAAACAAATCATGATACATTCATGAGCAGAGTATTTTTGAATCCTGAAAGAAAGATACTTACACCAAGAAAGCCTATTAGGGTATTGTATATAAAGGGCAATTACAATAATAACAATAACAGCAACCACAACCAACATTTATTGAGCCCTTACTATATGTGCCAGGGACTGTGCCAAGTGCTTTACATTTACTCATTTAAATCTCACAACTCCCCTTTGAGGTAGGGAGAATTATTTTCCACCTTTTAAAAATGAGAAATCCAAGGCTTATTGAAGTTACATGATTTGATTGGTATCAAACAGCCAATAATTGTAGGACCATGGTTCATGAATACACATGTGTGTATACCATGTGCATGTGTGTGTGTGCATGTAATATGTGGGGAAGATAACTGGAATGAAATGCACAAAAATATTAAAAAATAATTATACTTTTATGAGTTGTTTTCTTTTCCTCATATAGACATACATATGTGGGTGGATGTATGTATACATTTGTGTATGTGTGTAAATATCTATGTTTATTTTCCAAATTATCTTCAGTGAGCATGGATGTCCTTTATAATCAGAAGTGTAAATTATTACAAATACTCCATGACCTTCACCCATCTGTTTCTTTGCTTTTACCTTGTTGGTGTGGTCCAAAATATGGGAAGGACTCTTTAGTGAAATCTCATTGCCTTTCTTATGACGACAGGGAGGTCAAAAAATTAGTCACGACTTAATTTACCATGGATTTATTAAAGCTGCTCTTTTTTATAAATTATGGGTATATATGTGTGTGTGTCTGTAGAAAAGCAAGCTAATGAACTTTAGTTGAGCATTCCACATTCTAAATGCCATCTATGAGAATACAGCACTATAGTATGTTGCACAAAGGCAGCTTCTGAGCTAGAGAGGAGACAGTAAGTGGCATTATAAATGTGAAATGAATTTGATAGACTAGGATTTGAATGAAAGAAATGTATTATGGCATGAAGTGAAGTGGAAACTAGTAATAGCACAATAAGACATAAGATTGCTAACAGCTTTGTGATAGGAGTTTGAGAGTACGTGGTATTATTAAGGAATAGACTGGGGTTAACTATTCTCCTGGCACATTCATACAATTACAAGGAATCATGCATCCTCACTCATCCATTGTATCTCATTTATCACATGAATATGCTTTTATAATATTACTGTCAAGACAAAAGAAAACTACAGAAGGAAAAGGTCTATGTTTTTCTCTGTGTAATGTTCTGCAAATATTGAATCTGTTTTGCTATGTTTAGAAGCGTTTTGAGCACAATATAGAGGAGGGGTCTTCAAACATTTGGATGAGATTACAGTGCTTCAGGGAAGAGAGTTAAGTCTTTTTTGTGTGTGTGTGAGGAAGATTAGCACTGAGCTAACATCTGTCGCCAATCCTCCTCTTTTTGCTGAGGAAGACCGGCCCTGAGCTGACATCCGTACCCATCTTCCTCTACTTTATATGGGACGCCACCACAACATGGCTTGACAAGTGGTGTGTCTGTGCGCACCCGGGATCTGAACCCCGGGCCACCGCAGTGGAGCATGCACACTTAACCGCTACACCACCAGGCCGGCCAGGAGAGTTAAGTCTTCAAAGAGGGGTTAGTCCTCTTTGGGGTATTTCTTTCACTGATGACAGTCAATCTACTGTCCTGACAAGACTGAGATTTCTTAATTCTTCATCTGATCCTCTACAGAACTTACTAGATGCCCAAGGTGTATACCTCAACACTTTATTACTTCCTAGGACTTTTTTACACATTTTTATATGCTTTCTCATTCTTATGAACTATTCTGAACTGCATATCTCCTGCTAGGACTCCACTAATATCTCCCTACACCCAGATTGACAGCCATATACTTGTTTGACGACTAGCCTGCTTGTCAAACTCATAGAGGTGACAAGAGAAGAATAAAAGTCAGGGAAGTGTTGGCTACACATTAAGCTTTAGGGCAGTGGTTCGCAATTTGGGTGGGTATGGGAGCATCCAAAGATCCTGTTGAGAATCTGATGAAAGCAGTGAACTCTTTCCCCTCAAATGTCTTTGAATACATATATACCATGATTCACATAGAAAATTTCATGTTTTCTAAATTTCATGAAACCCATACATGGATTCCTTAAAAGTGTGCAGATTCCAGGTCTAAAACTGCTCAAGCAGAGTTCAAGGCCTTTCCTGACAGTTTACCCAACCAAAGAATCAGTTCTGCTATCATTGAATTCACTGTGATAAACTTCACCATGGAGATAGATGGTTGGGCTTTCAGTATAAATGAACCTAGAATAGTAATATCCTGATATAAAAGACTAGGATGAGGCCTTAGGTATAGATGACTATAAGACCATTGGATGTGTCCTCCAGCTTAGTTAAGTTACCTTGCTTCTTAAATGGTTTTATCGCAGCTTCCCAGGGTCTAAGACTGCATGGCTAAATCACTATGTGGTACGCATTTACTTAGAGTATCCTGTGTTGATAAGCCCAGGTATATGGAATGGCAGTAAATGGTTACAGAAGAAATGGCAGTTTAATATGTGCTCCTACCACACCTTTTTTTATCATAGGCAAAATTAACACCAGCCAACTAGGAAGAAGAAACACAGTACCAGCAAACTAAGCTTTGAAATCTACTGGAAGATTCTTTCCTATATAGTTTCTGAAGATATGGTTGTAGCAGAGCCAATTTGTGCATGTGAACTAAGACATGGGTCTCTGATAACACATGTTGGCTACAATAGACTGAAATGTGCCCCAGTGCTAATGGGGTATGGACTCTGATTTTTCATTAAATGATGTAATTTTGGAGCAGCATACCTCAATGAAAGGAAAATAGGCGTTAGAGTCAGACACAGCTGGGGCTAAATTCTAGCTCAGACACTTCCTATGATCTCTTTTATATTACTCTTCACCTATGAGCCTGTTTTCTAATCTGTGAAAAGGGTATAATAATACCCAGCTCAGGGTCACTGTGAGCATTCAAAATAGTTTAGAATTCCTGATCTTCACTCTCAGTAGATAGTAGCTATATCTGATTATCACCTTAGGGCCAATGTTTGTGTGTGCCGGTATGATCCATTCAAGATCATTATTCAAACCATTGCACAAATTGTGGTAGATCTTAATACCAGGATAAGAAGCCCATACTTTACTCCACAGATAATGGGAAGTCACTGAAGATTTCTCTCTCCTGATTTGTTATGTGAATGAAAACAAAACAAAATAAGCTAATGGAAAATGATGAGAAATTACTTCTTTAGTACTGCAAATTTAGATAGATTTAATTACATTCTGCAGGCCTCAAAACATAGTCATTTTTCAAATGAATGATTTAGCACTTAGAGATTGCATTCTATCACAGCTAGTGTTTTCATTATTAGAAAGCCATGTTGGGGACAGTTAGATTACACCTAGGTGACGACATTTGTTCAAAAGTTGCCAGTATCACTCATGAACATCTGAGCTGCGCTATTTGAAGAAAGGTGAGGGATGAGGAGATGTGAGATTTATGTAAATCATATTTACTTCTACAATAAGAGTTATCATTGCTGGAAACCTTCTTAGAGGGCCCAGCTGGGGAAACTGAGGCCCAGGTAAAGGAAGAGAGTTGCATAGCAAGATAGTACCAGATTAGAACACAGAAAACAAACATAAATTTTCTTTCTAATACTGAGAAATGTGAGTGAAACCTTTGTGGGTGGAATTTGTTCATTCAACAAACACGTGAATTCCTACTTTTGCAGGAGGGAGGGCATTCATTTCATAAATATGTGAGTCCCTACTATGTACTAGGCACCGTACTAAGTGAACAGGTCAGACAAGCCCTAGCCCTCACAGAACTTATAGACTAAAGGAGTGAGTCAGACAGTAAAAATGTGTAAATTATTTATTCGATTAATTATAATTCTGTAATTCTGATACAGGAGATGCACAGAGCTAAAAGAGAATATAAAAGGGAGAGCTTATCTAGTTACAGAAGTCACTACAAATTAGTACAGGCCAAAATAAGTTTTTAGGCTGCTCTATCTAGGAAAATAATTCTCATGGCTATAGAAGTGTTTATATACCAAGTAACTCAGTTTATTTGCATCCCTTAGAAAACCATGATCTTAAGATCGTAAGGTCTCAATCAATATGTTGCCTACTTGACTTTATATTTTCATTATGTAATTTCTTACTAAACACATGGGAAAATTATCCTCAGATTTCATTTTGTTTCATTGATTTAAAGCTTTCACCTTCACCAGGGAGTGATCGAGGCAGGTCTAAACACTAGGGGTCGCCTTGAGCCAGGGCAGCAGCAAGAAGGCCACTTAACCTACATTTGTGGCTGTAGTCAACATGAATACAAAATAGTGTTTAGGATTTGAGTTGGGCCTGGAAGAGTGGTAAGATTTTGGATATACAGAGTTGGACGCGAGAAGAACCTCAGTTATTTATTCCAATATTGGCAAAAGCAGAGAGGGGAATATATAGGAAGTTAATGGAGAATAACAAGTAAATCAGTTGGGCTAGAACATTGAGTGTGTGAAGGATATAAATAGAACATAAAATTGGAAGGGTGGTTTGGGATGAAATTTTTGAGTCTTAAGTACCAGGCTAAGGAGTTTTAATTTTATCATGTTGGCAATTCGGAGTCTTTGAAGACTTTTAAGAAGGAAATATATACAGAGTTAGCATGGCTTAGGAAGCTTTTTAAACATCCCAGTGAGACGTAATGAAAGAATTGTCAGTACCGGCCAATCACTGCAATGGGGAATGCAGAAAGAGGAGGAGGAGGACTAGGAGAAAGCTGAGTTGCAGTTTGTACGTGCTCTGGACATACAGGTTTGATGGACCAATGAGTCATCCATATGGAACATAGAATAGGCTGTTGGAAATGAAAAATTCGAACCTGATAGAAAATGAAGGCTACCAAAAAAAAAAAGTCAAGGAAAATAAGCTTACAGGCAGTGGTTAAAGCCCTGGGACAGAGCATAAGAACAGAAGCAGCGAGAACCTAGAATGAGCATTTGGAAAATTGCTAGCGTTTGGGTGTAGGATATGGATGAAGGAATAGAGAAGGAGACAGAGAAAAAGTGGCCAAAGTGGTTCTTCTTTTTTTTTTTTTAATTTTTTATTTATTGCAGTAACATTGGTTTATAACATTGTATAAGTTTCAGGTGTACATCATTATACTTCTATTTCTGCATAGATTACATCATGTTCACCACCCAAATACTAATTACAACCCATCACCACACACATGTGCCGAATTATCCCTTTCACCCTCCTCCCTCCCCCCTTCCCCTCTGGTAACCACCAATCCAATCTCTGTCTCCATGTGTTTGTTTATTGTTGTTATTATCTACTACTTAATGAAGGAAATCATACGGTATTTGACCTTCTCCCTCTGACCTATTTCACTCCGCATAACACCCTCAATGTCCATCCATGTTGTCACAAATGGCTGGATTTCATCGTTTCTTATGGCTGAGTAGTATTCCATTGTGTATATTCTGCTGAAAACAGTCAATGTAGGAACAAGGCTGGCCAAAACAATTTTTGTATACTCTATAGAGTTAGAAATTGGCAACAAAGAATAAAAGTCAATGAAAAAGAGGCTTTTATCCCATGGCTTTGAGAGACATAGATAGACCTTAGCTAACTAGATTTAATAATTAGCGGATGGGCAGTAAGGCAAAGAAGTTAAAAGATGAGGGAGCTGAGTCAGATGGATTGAGGATGGACTCAATCCCGCTCTGCTGTGTGACCTTACCCATCTCGTTTTCCTCTCCAAGCAACATCTTTCTCTTCAGTAAAATATAGGTGCTAGTAATACCTCCTCATGGGGTTTCTGTGACTAATACATGTGATAATGTGTAGACAAAGTATTTAACATAGTACCTAGCCCATAATAAATTTATAAAGTGCTCACTTTGTGTTGCTTATTATGACATTTGTTGTAAAGGGAATGGTCCGTCTGTCTCTTGATGGCTTCTGAATAAAACCACAAATGCAAGATTATCTTACAATATGGTTTCATGAAAAAAAAAATTTGACTTTCCTTAGAAATTGATGAACTTTCTGCTTTGCAAAAATGAGGGTTATGCAAGTTTTTGTTGTTGTTCATAGGTTTGTCTCCCTTTGATTTGATTTCTGAAATATCGGAACTAATTTTGAAACTCAAACCCCCAAAATAAGTTAACCCTTAGAGTTTTCACATTTGCTGCTGCTTCTTCATTTCCATGCTTCTGATTTTGTACTTTTTAATTGATCTCACTGTTTTTAATTATCATTTATGACATACTGATTTTTTTCTGGCACAGTATCAGTTACTCTACATGCATCCTCAAAACATTCTTATAAGGTAAAAATTATTAACCCTTTTTTAACATATAAGAAAACTAAAGCTCAAGGAAGTGAGGTAATTTCCAAAGTCACAGAGTTAAAAAGTGCAAGAGCAGAAATTTGAAACTACACCTTTCAAATCCTAAGCCTTTGCTGTTTCTCTTATGTTTGCTATGAGTCAAAAGAATATATAAAGGAATAATAAATTTAAAAAAATGATTTAAAAGCAGTACACTTGCAAAAGGCTTTGGTTTTAAATGGCTGTACACACAAAATACGTGAACTCGATATGGCTGGCTGCCAAAAAAATTGGCATGTGGGACTCATCCACTTCTTTACGGTCTGACTGCATTTAGTTTTAGGCATTGCTTTCCAAGAGGGGTGCAGTCAAGCTAGACTGTGTTCAAAAGAGGCTAACCAGGTGGTAAAGAGATCTTAAACCATGTCATGTGAGGATTATCAGCATAACCTTGAAAACTTTTGCATGAAGAAAAAACATGGTGCAGGTACCTTTATTGCTGTTATATTTGTGAACTGTTGAGAGATTAGACCTGCTTTACATGGTGGACAAGGACAGAACTGGGACCTGTGGCAGAAGTTGCAGGGCAGAAGATTCGACTTGACATAAAGATGGAATTTTCTAGTATTAAAGACTTTCCATTAATAGAATGAAGTACCTCAAGAGATAATGAACTTTGGTGCAATTTATTTTTGTTGTTGTTTTTGTTTTGTTTTGTTTTTTGAGGAAGATTGGCCCTAAGCTAAGATCTGTTGCCAATCTTCCTCCTTTTGTCTCTCCCAAGCCCGAGTAGATAGTTGTACGTCATAGCTGTACATCATTCTACTTGCTCTATGTGGGACACCACCTCAGCATGGCTTAATGACCAGTGTATATGTCTATGACCAGGATCCGAACCGGTGAACCCCAGGCCACCAAAGCAGAGCACGTGAACTTAACACTACGCCACCCGGCTGGCCCCTGGAGCAATATATTTTTTTAAGAAGAGGTTGGATAGCCACTCGGCAGGGGTATTGCAGAGTGTTTCATGTAGTGAGTATGGGATAGACAGGCGATCTCTAAGCCCTCTCCAACCATGAGTTTGTCATCATATGAAATAAAGATAACTGTATTGATCAATCCACATGTTCTCTGTCAGATGTTTCTGCATCATAAATGTAAGTCGGGATATGCAAAGTAGTACAGAACTCCAATATCTCAGTTGTGTAAAGCAACAAAGCTTTATTTCTTCCACATACTAGAGCTCTCTTGTATGAGGGAAGCTCTGCTCCGCCTAGTCACTCAGAGCAATGACTTTGATGGTAACTACCCAGAGTAGTAACTTTACAAGTTAAGGGCACAATCCTCCACAAGACTGCCTTCACCTCAGACATCAACCACAAGCTTGGGGGTTTCCAGGGCCACCCATACTTCTGACCAACTAACTAAAAATTCTGGGGTTCCCACTACCACTTCAGGTTCAATAATTTTCTAAAACAACTCACAGAATTCAGGAAAGCACTATACTTAATATCACAGTTTTATTATAGCAAAATGGATACAAATCAGAACCAGCCAAAAGAAGAGACACATAGAGTAAGGTCTTGGAGTGTCCCAAATGTGAAGCTTCTGCAGCCTTCTCCCTGGGGAGTTAGGACAAATCACCCTCCCAGCACAGAGCATTATTAACCAGAGAAGTTCACCAACCAAGCTTTGGTGTCAAGTGTTTTATTGGAGTTTCATTACATAGGCACGATTGATTGAATCATTGGTCATGGAGTTGAATTCAACTTCCCTGAACTGGAGGCTAGGCTAATATTGACCCTTTAATCACATGGTTGGTCTTTCTGGCATGATCAGCTCCTATCATGAGTTACCTCCTTAGTAAAATCTATCTAGGGGCTCTATATGAGTCACCTCATTAGCATAAACTATCAAGTGTGATATGAGGAGCCTTTCATGAATAACAAAGACACCCCTATCACTCAAAAAATTCCAAGGCATTAGAGGCTACCTCTCAGGAACCAGGAACAAAGGCCAAATTCTTGATTATACAACGTTCAGGAAACCAAGACAGTGAAGCAGCCACCATCTTGAACTTGCTGGTTGCTCTGATAGAGAAACAGAAGGGAAGAGAGAGAATGAGTGAGTGAGACTGAGTGAGTGAGTGAGAGACAGAGAGAGAGAGAAGAGAAAGAGAAAGAAATCTGGATGGTCTCATACTAGTGATTAAAATATCCTGGCTCAGAAGTGGCATATTACTTCTGCTCATAACTCATTGGTTTAAACTAGCCACATGACTTCACCAAACCAGAAGGGGGCCACAAAGTACAATCTTCCCATGTGGCTGGAAGGAAATAGTCAAAAAAATATTTGAATAATAACTCCAATAGTTTACCATATAAATCCTTCAATTGGGCAATCCTTAGCATAGTCACATTTTACCAATATTTTCATTCATATATCAATTTTCTTACATGAATGTGCTCTTTAAGCCTAGCTAAAATATCATTATGATGAATGATCTTATTTGGAAACTCATGATTATTTTTATAGGTGTAAGGGGCTTTTTAATGATATAAAATGATTTCCATATAAAGCATCCGTGTCCATCTTTTATTTCCATTAACCACATTAACTTTAAATTGTATGTTGAAAATAGAAATTATATATAACAGAGAATTGGACACATATTAAATATTTTTTGTTTCTTTGTGAAGCTATGTTAACAAAAACAATTTTAAAAGGTAAAATATAACCATTTTGGTATATTAAATTAATAACTTGGGCTTGAGAAACAAATATTTCTCTTTTATTTGCTAAGTAATCTAGACTGCTATCTAGCTTTATTTTGATGTCACAAATACCAAGGGAAATGAAGCAATTTTAAACTATTAGTCATACTGTCTTGTAAGCACACAGAGAAGTAGTTATTAATATGACTTCAGAAGGTAGTAGATTTTTCCTTTGCAAAATAAAACTTATAAATAGATTAAATGAAGTAGGAAACTCAAAAGCAGTATTCAAGGCCATTCATCTGACATTCAAATGCTCGATATATATAACTATTTCTGGATGATGTCAAAGATATCACATCTGTGGGAAAGAATGAAAAGAACTGAGAAAGGGAAAGATGATTATTTTAGAGAACAGACTTGCTGTTGTTTAGAGACTTAGAATAGTTGAATCTCCTCTCTTTCCCCATGACCCCAGGCCTATGTGAATAATTGGTGGGTATATTACATCACATCAATCATCACCTAATAAGATGGCATTTCTAGGATCTTCCTGAAATTGCATTATACTTCCCTATCTACTCTTCTGCCAGGAATTTGAAGAAGGAAATGCCTAACTAGTCAAGCAGCATGGGAATTTACAATTAATTTTGAAAAGACTCTTACGGTATTAGAAACTTGGATGGGAAATGCAGTTAAAAAGAAAGAAGATAGCCTCAAAATCAACTGGGTTCTTCCAAGTCAAGAGAGATCAGATGGAAAAGTTAAAAAATAATTTAACAACAACAACAAAAAATTCCCGTGGCACTCTGATCACCAGTCCTCAAATAGCAGTAGTGAAAAGAATGATAATAATTTCTATATACTGAGGGTCTAACATGTGTGAGTTATATTCATTATCTCTAATGATCCTAACAACATGCAAAATAAATGTTAGGACCCCTAATTCTAATATGAGGAAATGGAGAGTCCAAATAGTAAAATCACTTGATCAAAATCGTACTGGATCCAATGGTAGACCACAGTCACCAGATTCATGTCTAGGACTATTCTCCTTTCTTTCCAACTGGTGGCTTGCTGGAGCTGACATATACTGGTGTGTAAAGGCCAATTGTTAAATTTTGGGGGATTTTTCAAGCCATTATTTTTTTTTTAATTTTTTGTTTATTGCAGTAACATTGGTTTATAACGTTGTATAAATTTCAGGTGTACATCATTATACTTCTATTTCTGCATAGATTACATCATGTTCACCACCCAAATACTAATTACAACCCATCACCACACACATATGCCGAATTATCCCTTTCACCCTCCTCCCTGCCCCCAAAATCATTAACTATCAGGGAAATGCAAATCAAAACTACAATGATATATCACCTCACGCCCGTCAGAATGGCTATAATTAACAAGACAGGAAACAACAAGTGTTGGAGAGGATGTGGAGAGAAGGGAACTCTCATACACTGCTGATGGGAATGCAAACTGGTGCAGCCACTATGGAAAACAGTATGGAGATTCCTCAAAAAAATCAAGGATAGAACTACCATATAATCCAGCTATTCCACTGCTGGGTATTTATCCAAAGAACTTGAAAACACCAATGCGTAAAGATACATGCACCCCTGTGTTCATTGCAGTGTTATTCACAATAGCCAAGACTTGGAAGCAACCTAAGTGCCCATCAAGGGACGAATGGATAAAGAAGATGTGATATATATACACAATGGAATACTACTCAAGCCATTATTAAAAAATAAATTATATAAACCTACAATCAAATAAATTGTATTTTTAAAAGGTAATAAATTCTCAAAACTCATTACTTCCTAATTATTTTACTGTTATCTGAATTCTTGAGGTTATTACATCTATTGTATTTGTAATGGTGGAAATAATACACAGTGGTGCATGGCTGTATATCTCTATCTAGCTCCACATTCAGTGATGTCATGGAAATCAGCAAATGCTACAAACTAGAACTTGGGTTACTGTTTTGGTGCTTTTCTAGATTTAATAAAGTGATAGAGAAAGTGTTAATAATGCAGATTAAACTTAAAAGTGTTCCATGCCTGTAGCCATTATGTTGTGAATAGCAGAAATAAATGAGGAAATATTCTTCCAATATTCAAAAACTATCATCCAATTTAGCAAAAATTTACTCACGTCCTTGACAGAATGAATGATGTTTCGACATTCACCTTTGATGTTTCACTTTCATCTTACTTCTTAATATAAATGAAAATATCAAGCAACATTTATGTCAGAACTACATTAATTCATCAGTTGTGACCAGAATATAGAGTTTGGCAAAAAACAACAAAAGCATTATTTGAGAGTAACTTGACTATACAGAATGGAAAATAAAGTACAATGAAAAGTATTATATATTTTATTAGTGTTTGTAAATTGCATGCTGCACAATCCTTAATATCATTAAAATTTATATAAAAATATATATGTATGTATAACAAACACTTTTTTTTTGGAAAGCTGGTTAAACCTTTACCAGAACACCAGAGCTTTCAACGTCATGATATTGTCAAAATTGAATGAAACTGTTTTTGCCAAAGTCATCAATTCCTAGTTGCTAAGTTCGGTTCTTTTTTAATTTGATTTCTTTGTAACATTTGGCACTTCAAAAACTCTTTTTTTGTGTGAAATATTCTTAGCTTCCAGAACCCACTCCTTCTTTGCTCTTATCATAGTTCAATCTACGTTCCTTATTTTGATCGCTCTTCTATTTTCTGCATCTTAAATATTGATATTCAAGGAGTTCTATCCTAAAGTCTCTGCTGTTATAATATTCACTGTTTGGACAATCTCAACTACTCAGAAAGTTTAACAACTTATGGTTTGATAACTTGCAAATCTGTATTTCTGGCCTAGAGATCTCTCTTAGCATTATATAGGCAAGTTTGTAGATATCCCTAAGTGGATATCTTTTAGTAACTTCCATAAACTGAGTGTTTTTGTCCCCAGATTTTCATATATTGAAACTTAATTCCCAATGTGATGATATTAGGAGATGGGGACTTTGTGAGGTGATGAGGCCTTGAGGGTGGAGCCCTCATGAATGGGATTAGTACCCTTAAGAAAGAGACACCAGAGAGCTCCCTCACTTCTCCTACCCTGTGAGGACACAGCAAGAAGACAGCCACCTATGAACCAGGAAGTTGGTCCTTACCGGAGGCCAAATCTTGCGGCACCTTGATCTTGAATTTTCCAGCCTCCGGAACTGTGAGAAATAAACTTCTGTTGTTTATAAGCCACCCAGTCTATGACACTTTTGTTACAGCAGCCCAAAGGGACTAAGACAGAAACCTTGCACTAAACACAGCCAAAACCCAATATGTTTTCTTTTGCAAATGTGCTCCTTCTTTGTTATTTTATAATCTGATTAATGACATTATGCAGCTATCCAAGAAATATGTGAGTCATCCTAGACTTATCACTCTACTCCAATTTCAATCAATGATGAAATTCCTTTCATGGCAAGATCTGGTACATCTTGCCTTTTCTTTCTAAACCTTAAGCTAATGTTTTAGTCAGGCTCTAACCATCTGTTATCTGGACTATTGTAATAAGTTTCTAATTGTTCTCTTCGCGTGTTCTTTTGCCCACCTATGATCAATCCAACAAACTGCTGCCGGAGTTTTATTTATAAAATGCAAATGCAATCATATTATTCTCTTACATGAACTCCAACTTTCTATAGCAGTGGTTCTCAGTCTTTTTCACTGCAGCCTTATAGGAAGAGATACTTTGTTTATCAAGACCCAGTGTATGCACACATGCAGGTATGCACATGAACGTGCACATGCACACACACACACACACACAATTGAAAAAAATGTAACAAAACAACACTTAACTTTCTTGTATGATTGCATCCTGCTATTTGGTACATATTATTTAATTTTTTTAAATGCTGGCTGACTATAGGCCACTAAATTTATTATATGACCTACTAATGGGAAGTGAACCATCAGTTTGTAAAATACTGAAGTGGAAGAAAAAAAATCTGCATCCATGAAGCATAGCATACAAAGCCTTTCAGGATCAAAAGTAAAACCAGAAAATGTTTTTAAATAAGTGGTAATAAAATATAATCTATCAAAATTTGTTGTATGATTCTGTAAATCTAAAGCTACTCTAAAATAAAGTTTATCAAAATTTTGTTGGACATAATAGCTAAAGCAGTACTGAGAAGTTTAAAGCAAAGGTGAGGCTTTACAAACAGCCATGAGGAAGCTTTCTGGCATGATGGTAATATTCTACATCTTGAAAGTTTCGGCTACACAGCTGTATGCATTTGTCAAAATTCAACAAGTAATATTCCTAATATTTGTACATTTTATTATGTGTAAAATTGACCGCTAAAGGAAAAAAGGAACTCTAAGGACATTTTCAACTATAGTTAAAGATCTGCATGCTTAAGTATTTAGGAAACATTATAATAATACACACAACTGATTTTGATATGCATCAATATCTAAGATTATTGATGAATAGATATGTGAGAAAGTATAGTAAAAGGTTAACGGTAGATTCTAGTTGGTGGGTATATGGGTTTGCACATTAAAACTCTTGCAACTTTTTAATGTTTGAAATGCTTCTTTTTTTTTTTTTTTTTTTAAAGATTTTATTTATTTTATTTTTTCCCCCCAAAGCCCCAGTGGATAGTTGTGTGTCGTAGCTGCACATCCTTCTAGTTGCTGCATGTGGGACTCGGCCTCAGGATGAACGGAGAAGTGGTGCCTCGATGCGCACCCGGGATCCGAACCCGGGCCGCCAGCATCGCAGCGCGCGCACTTAACCACCAAGCCACAGGGCCGGCCCTGAAATGCTTCTTAATAAAATGCTTAAAAAATCATACTGTATGAAAGAATACAGACATAAAAGAGTACAGACTGTAAGGTTCCATTCATATCATATTCAAGAGCAGTTAAAAGTAATCTATGGGGAGAAAAATGAGAACAGTGATTGAGAATAGGATGAGAATTGACTGGAAGGGGTAAAAGGAAATATTCTGGGGTAATAAAAACACTCTATGTGGTGGTGGTTACACAGACATGTATATTTACTAAAATTCATCACATCTATACTTAAGATCTGTGTATTTTACTCTGTAAATTTTGACTGAATAAAAACAAAAAAAATTTAAAATAAGTTATAATATTGTTATCAGACATGTAGGCTTCCAAGACAAAACTATTAAACAATACAACGAAGGGTACTTCATGATGAGAAAATCAACAATTAAGAATGTAGATTTTAGGTTATGGATTTTATGTACCAAATAATGTAGCACTAAAATTTATAGTGTAATACCACAGATATAATAAAGAGTCTGACTCCTTTGTTATTGTTGAACTGCAGACAGCTTTCAAGCCCCACTACTCCTTCTTCTCCTTCTTCTTGGGCAAGGTGATAAGAAAGTCTTGGTGCTCCCTCCTTTGGTGCTGGTGGGAAGTTCAAACCATGCAAGCCCTGGCCCACACAAGGGAGAACCCTCACTCCAGCCCACCCCTAATCACGATGAAAAGCTCAAGCCAGTCTCCTTCCCCCGCCCTATCAAGCCATTTGCAGACCTCCTTGGGAACCACCCAGCTCTCCCTGGAAAGCCTTATTATATGACTGATAAATCATTTCAAACCCTTTTGGTGCATGTGTGGTGTCATCAGTCTTGACATTTGTGCCAAATTTTGGGTGAGAGGCTCTACCCCACTTCTGTGGAGTAACCACTTAAAAATAGGACATGCAATAAACAGAAAGAGATCATTGAGATATCCTTTAATTTACCTCTTTTGCCCTTGAAATGTCATGTAAACAAATTTAAGAAGCATTCCACTTATCATTTGCTGCATGACAAAACACCCTATTACTTAGAGTTGGAAAAACAATTTCTTATTTCTCACAATTCTTAGTGTTGACTGAGCTCAGGTGAGTGGTTCTCGCTGGGTTGCCATCAAATGCCATGCACAGAATTAACTGAAGGCTTCTTCACTGACGTCTGGTTCCTGGGCTGGAGTGGTTGGAAAAGCTGGAAGCCATCGGTCTCTCCACATGGCTTAGGGCTTCCTGACAGCATGTCATTCTCAGGTTAGTCACACTTCTTACTGGTGTCTGGCTTCCAAGAGGCTAGTGGAAGGTGCCAGGTCTGTTACATGCTATGCCTGGAACTAGTACAGTGCCATTTCTGCAATATTTTATTGGTCAAAACAGTCATGGGGCTTGCCCAGATTCAAGGGGGTGGAGAAGCAGACTCCTGCTTTTGATAGGAGTGGCAAGTCTCATTGCAGAAGAGCATAGCGGAAGGGAGTTATTGTTGTGGCCCTCTTTGGAAAATACTATCTTCCATTCTAAGGATGAAGGTCTGAATTACATAATATAAAGTAGAGCTAATTGATGTACGTTGAACTCTATAACCTGAAGACTAAAACCCTACACTCTATTCAAATACACATAAAACATTCATGACACTGACCATAAATAAAACTTAATACATTCCAAATAGTTAGAAGCAGGGCAGACAACATTTTCTGATCATTATATCTGAACAATAGTACTTGTGGTTGATGACAAAACTATAAAAGCAAATATTTATTCCCCCTGGAAAATTTAAATGCAATAAAATTTTAAATCCTCTACTAAACAACTTGATTCACAGAGCAAATCACAACTGAAAATGTTGAAATCTCAGGAAACAACAGTGAAAATGTTATATATAACAAACTCTAAGATACACCTCAGAGCTCAGAAGTAAATTCATATAGAAATATTTATTAGGATAGTCTGATGGCTGTCACAAATGATCCACATGTATAATGACTCAAACACAACAGAAATGTATCTCTTTCTTGTTTATTTTTTTATTTTTTTAGGAAGGTTGGCCCTGCGCTAACATATGTTGCCAATCTTCCTCTTTTTTCTTTTTTCTCTCTAAAGCCCAGTACATAATTGTGTATCATAGTTGTAGAGTTGTAGCTCTTCTGTATGGGACGCCACCTCAGCATGGCTTGATGAGTGGTGAGTAGGTCCGTGCCCAGGATCCCAACGGGTGATCCCCAGGCCACTGAAGCGGAACGTGCGAACTTAACTGCTACGCCACTGGGCTGGCAGCATGTATCTCTTTTTCATGTAAAAGTGCAATATGGGTGAAGAGCTCTTAGGGCCTCCCTCCTCTACATACTCATTTGAAGTTTCTGGCTAATGGAGTTTCTGCCATATTGAATTTCTGGCTTTCAAGGTTTCCCTAGGTGTCATCTCTATTCCATCCACCTAGAAGGGCAAAAGAGCAGAGAGGAATGTAAAGTGGGTTTTTTTTCTTTTGGTGCAAGACTTAAAGTGGCACAACTCACTTTGCTCACATTCTGTTGGCTAGAACTCAGTCCCATAGCTACACATAACTGCACGTCTGGAGAAGACAAGCTAAAGGAGCCGAGTCACAATTTATGAAAACAATCTTTAGTTAACAAGTGTTTATTGGTGCCTACTATTTACTGGGACCTGTGCTAGGAATTTGGGATTTAGTGATGCATATAAATGAGACACACCATACTCTCACGAATCTTAGAGTCTAATGAGAAGGCAAGTAATTATAATTATATATGAGTTATGATATATTCATACAATGAAATGATTTCATCAGTGGAAGTGAATGAATTAGAGCAGTATCAACATATATATATCTTAAAAACATATTACATAGTGAAAAACAAGTTGCATAAGGTTCCATTTTACATGACATATAAATATATATATGTATTATTTAGGAATCTTACATATTAGTAAACTAATTAAGACATGTATGTGAGTGGTAAATACCAAATTCAGGATAGTGGTTAGCACTGGGAAGGTGGAAGGGTGAAAGAGGGCAGGGAGTGTATGAAGGAGGTTCAAGGGACTTTAATTGAATTTGTAATGCTTTATTTGTTTAAATTTATTTTTGACAAAAAATTGCATAGTTTTAAGGTATACAATGTAATATTTTGATATATGTTTACATTGTGAAATAATTACCACAATCGAACTAATTAACATCCATCACCTATCATAGTTACCATTTTTTGTGGGTGTATGGTGAGGACACTTGGGATCTACTCTCTCAGCAAATTTCAAGTATATAATATATTATTATTGACTATGGTTACCATGCTGTAAATTAGGTTTCCAGAACTTATTCATCTTATAGCTGAAAGTTTGTACCCTTTGATCAATATCTCCTCTTTTCCCCCATCCACAGCCTCTTATGGTAACACCATTCTACTGTTACCGAGTTTGACTTTTTTTCTCTCTCTCTCGTTTTTTTGGTAATGCTCTATTCTTTACCTTGGACATGGGAACACAGGTGTTCATTATATTATACTTTTTATGTTTTTGTATGTCTGAAACTTTCATAATGCAATGAAAGTTCTGAACGCACTTCAAAATAAAACCATAATCATATGCATATATTCAGTAGTAAATTCATACACAAGTGCTTTTGTCATAATCATCAGTAAATATTAATAGAAAGCTTTCTTTTAAAGAGCGTGGGGAAGACACAACGTTTGCTATTCACTGGTCCAAAGAGTGATTTTATTATGCTGGACAGGGATGGAAAGTTCAATGACTGGATCAGTGACCCTCCTGAGTATCTCCTGGACAAGAAATGAGCTCCTTATATGGCCAATCTGACCATCTTTCCTTCTGCCTATTCAGATGACTTCCCTTTAAAGTGTCCCTCAATCCCATTGACAAATTAGTAAAGGTTTTTCCATGGCTGGAGCAGGGTGGGAGTTTCTACTAACTTAGATGGCCATTACTTCTTGGTGCTGGCCTTGGGGATTTAAGATTGATTGAGAGGCTGAGCAACTACAAGTCACTGCCAGATTTTTTTTTTCTAGAATTATAGATCAAGTAAAACTAGGTGACTGCCTGACAATTCATTCTGGAGAATTCTGTTCAATAGCAACTAACGCCAGACACACCACTGGGTCATGCTGTTTCAATCCCTGAGGGAGCAAATGGAAAATCCAAGGATACACTAAACCCCTAGGGCTTCTTTTTTCTCCTGGATGCAAAGCATTTTTCTCTTGCTCCCTGTTTAATGGCCTGTGCCTCACAGTTTGGATAAGAAATCCCTTGGGCTGAGGTGTTGGATTGGGAGACATCTCTAATCTTCCTTAGGATGTAACGTTGGCTTCCACGCTGCATTCTGGCATACCCATTATCACTTGCTTTTACTTAGTAGAGGTAGTAGTGCAGGAGGTGCATTGGATAGGCCCTGAGTTTCTGGGTCCTCCGATTCCTCTGGCTCCTTTCAGATAACCCCATTCAAACCAATATAGTGCATAGTTACCTAATCAGCACACCTATTTTAATTTTAGAAATTGGCTGCAGCAGAGAATTTGACTACTGCAATTCAGCAAAATTCATGATGATACAAATTTCAGCAGTCTCAATAACACTGGCTAAAGTCAGAGAGGACTTCTTTAAGAGAGTTTTCCCTATCATACATTCTAGATTTTCAGGTGAACCACCATGGATTGTAGCACATATTATTCAACATTGTTTTATCTTTCAGTGCTCTGGCAAGAAATTGATGACATGCTCAAAATGACTAATTTGAAAATAAATTAGTAAAGGGACAATTAATATATGCATGTTCAGGGTTTAGGAAAACCAACATAAAGTGTGGTACCCCAGGACTAACAACAATAGGTAGCTCTTAGGACTCTTAGACCTAAAAGTACAAAGGGAGGGACCAGTTACTGAAACCTAGTAGGTAGATGTATGGAGAGGGCTGCCTGGCAGGACCAGTGGGCTTCCAAAGAGGGACTCAACCACGGTAAACTAACAGAGTGGGAGGCACAGGAATAAAAGCCCTGACCTCATTTCTTCTTCTGTCCATCTATTTCCTCTCATTGTCAGCTCCCAACCAGACAGCAAAGGTCAAGGGAAATTGCTGATGCAGTCCATATGGGTCAGCCGACCATGGCACACAGCTGGGTAAAGGATGAAGGGTGGTTCTAAAGGGACAAGTGTAAGATATCCAGCATGGCTCACTCTCTTGTAGTTTCTTTTTTGTAAGACCTTATGTTTTTAGAGAAGTTTTAGGTCCACTGCAAAATTGAGAGGAAGATACAGAGATTTCCCTTTTACCGCCGGCCCCCACACATGCATAGCCTCCCTCATTATCAACATCCCCCGCCAGGGTGGTACATTTGTTAAAATTGATAAATTTATATTGATACATCATAATCACCCAAAGTCCACAGTTTACATTAGAGTTCACTCTTGGTGTTGTACATTTTATGGATATAGATAAATGTATACTGACATGTGTCCATAATTATACTGTCAGAGTATTTTCACTGCCCTAAAAATCCTCTGTGCTCCGCCTATTCATCCCTTCCACCTACTCCAACTCCTGGCAACCACTGATCTTTTTACTGTCTCCATAGATTTGCCTGTTCCAGAAGGTCATATAGTTGGAATCATACAGTATGTAGCCTTTTCACATTGACTCCTTCACTTAGTAATATGCAGTTAAGGTGCCTCCATATCTTTTCATGGCTTGATCGCTCATTTATTTTTAGCCCTGAATAACTCTTGTAGTTTCTTACTGAAGATCAAGAGTAGCTTACACATTCTGATACAACGGCAGTTTCCTGGGACTCTCTCTTCAGCTTAAGCCACAGTGGTTACACATGCTGAATCTTATATTCTGGTTCACATGGCCAATGGGAGATACTCACCCTACATTTCCTGCGATTATAGGTGATAACTCCAGAAAACCTAAAGGAGTCTGAATCATGTTTCATTGTCCTAATCCCAAATTCCTGGGAAAGGTGGGTTTTTAGGCCTAGATTGGTTCAGGAAAAGATTAACTTTGATTAACTTTGATTAACTCTGAAGATTAACTTCAGATTGGGGCACATACAAGGCCACAAAGGAGAAACACAGTTGCTTGGAGCCACCTCTTTAATCATGTGGATCAAAAGGTAGGGTAGACATGTCTATGGGATGAAAAGAAAACCCAATAGCAGTTCAGTAGTGGTCATTATATTTATACATGTGATATATTCTCTCCTAATATAAGCTATCATTATTATATAGTGAAATGATCTCTAGACTCATGTTCATAAACTTTGTTTTAAATCACTTCTCTGTGACTTACAAGCTATGTGTTATTCAGTGTCACTAAACTCTCAGAAGTTCGCTACCATTATGTCTGAAATTGTCTTTAATAATACCTGCTCTAACTACCCATCGGGTTTTCATGACCAAAGGACTATAAATAAATTATTATAAATCAATAAAATGAGATAATGTATGTGAGAGCTCCTTCAGAAGTTACAAGTTGATGCAATTATTTAAGTTGCTTGCATTGTTTAAACAGCAATTTCCTCTATTGTTCTTTTTCTAACTTCTCAAGTTAGATGCATAGATCATTAATTTTAGTTTTCCTCCTTTTAAATATAGAATTAAATGCCATACATTTCACTTTAAATGTGACAGCTGAATCCCATGAGTTTTGATATGGTTATTTTCATTATCACTCAGCTCTAAATGTTTCCTAATTTCCATTTTTATATATTCTTCGTTCCATGAGTTTTTAGATATGGTCTTTTAAAATTCCAAATCTATGGTTTTTTAAATTTATACTTTTCTTATTGGTGTCTAGCTCAATTTCATTATGGTCAGAAAAAGAAGTTTGTATTCTTTGAAATATATTATGGTAGATTGTTACTTTTGTGGCTCTCAATGAACCACAGTTCCCTTTATTCATTCCCTTCTATAATATTTCTACCATATTGACTGTGGGCTCGGCCATGTGGTAAGCTATGAACAATAGAACATTAGTAATTATGATATAAGATGGAGCTTGAGCAACATTAGCAATTAGAGTTTGTCCTCCTGAAACATACCTTCTGGTAACCCAACTACTATGCTGTGAAAAGCCATGTGGAAAGGCCATGTGTTATGGATATCTATTGCTGTGTAACAAAACAACCCAAAATTTAGTGGCTTAAAAAATAATTTCTTATTTATCATTATTTTATGAGTTGGCTAGGTGGATCTTCTGCTTAATGTGGTGGTGGCACCTGGGGTACTGGGGCAGCTGGAATGTCCAAAGTGGCTTCATTCACATAGCTGACAGATGTCTGGGAACACAACTGGGGATGTTGGCCAGAGGCCTAGTTTCTCTCCCATGTGGGGATTCACAAATGGTTGGTTGGGCTTCCTCCCATCTTGGCAGCTGGGTTCTAAGGAGTGTTTCAAAAGGACATGGAATTACTTAACAGCAGAGCCAATACTCCAAGGGGGAAAGGAGCAAACAGGCAAAGATAATAATGTATTTGAGAAACATACACTTAAAAAAAAATCTAGCATTCTAGATACAGATTCCACAAAAGGAAAAGTATTAGAACAGGGGGACTAATAATATATTAGTCTAACAAATTTACTAAAACAGATAAAGGAAGATATAAACAATATGAAATAAGAACACAAGAAGATGAAGAAGAAAATCATATTAGGTAGCAAAAATATAATAATTGAAATAAACTATGCAATACATAAGATAAAGAGCAGAATGGATATAACTGAGGAGGAAATCAGGAAATTTGTAGACCAGATTGAGGAAATCTCATATAAAGAAGAAGAAAAAAGAAATAGGAACTATAAAAGAAAAGCTGAGAAAAATGGAGGATAGAAGTAGGCAGCATATCAGAAAGAGAAAAAAAATAGAAAGATTTGATGCAATAACAGAGATAAATTTCTCGAAATTAAAAGAAATGAAAGACCTCAGAGTGGGGCCAATGTGGAAGCATAAGGAAAAGCCACACCCAGACACATTTAGAGGGGAAAATATTAATGGAAAATAGAAAAATAAATAAAATATTTAAAAGAAGATCACATATAAAGGAACAAAAATCAAATTGACATTAGATTTTTCAACAGTAAAACTGGACTTATGAAAACAATGGAGTAGAAGTTTTGAAGTACAGAAAGAAAATATCTTAGAATGTGCAATTTATATCCAGGCAAACTATCTTTCAAATGTAAAGTCATGATAAAAAATCATTACGTATAGAAGGCCCCCAGAATTTTGCCACACAAAGCTTCACGCTGTAAACACTTTTAAGTGAAATGCTTAAATGAGAGACAATAAAGGGAAAGAGATAAACAAAATAAAGATGATCAAACATCTTGGCAAGATTCATTGATATCATTTAAAAATATAAGACCAAGGAAAAAAGGAGAGAAAATATATTTATAGCAACGCAGAATTAAAATTTTTAGATAATATTTACATGATGGAAGTTGGGAGTAAGGGAGACCAATGAAATGTATGATCATACTCAAGTTCCTGTTTTGTTAAAGGGGCAAGATAGATAGCATTTTAAAAATAAAGTAACGGGGTCGGCCTGGTGGCACAAGCGGTTAAGTGCCGCGCGCTCCGCTGCGGCAGCCTGGGGTTCCCCAGTTCAGATCCCGGGCACACACTGATGCACTGCTTGGCAAGCCGTGCTGTGGCAGCGTCCCATATAAAGTGCAAGAAGATGGGCACGGATGTTAGCCCAGGGCCAGTCTTCCTCAGCAGAAAAAGAGGAGGATTGGCAGATGTTAGCACAGGGCTGGTCTCCTCACAAAAAAATAAATAAATAAATAAATAAAGTAACAAAGGATAAATATGAAACAAAAAATATGGGACAAATGGAAATAATAAATTAATATGATACAAATAGGTCTAAATATACCAATAATTAGAATAAGTGCAAGTGGAATAAACTGGCCAGTTAAAAGACAAAGATTGACTAATAGGGAAAAATGCAAATATATGCAGTTTACTAGAATTACATTAAGTACATGCAAAGGTTGAAAGTAAAATGATGGAAAAAGACAGATGAGGCAACTATAAATCTGAAGAAAGCTAGTGTAGCTATATTAATATCATATAAAATAGATATTTAACACACAAAAAGCATTATTAGAGATGGTAAAGGTCACCACACATAAAGATAAATGTTTTCATTCAAGAAAAAGATCTAGCAATGTTAAATATGTATGCGCCTACTAAAATACCTTAAAATTTATGAAGTAATACTTGTAGAACTGCAAAAATAAATTGATGGAACCAACTTCCTTTTGAAGATTTCAACACAACTCTCGATTGATAGGTAAATGATAAAAATAAAGTAAAAAAGGATATAAAAGATATGAATGATACAATTAAGCTTCACCTAATGGATATTCAGATGTATAATGGATATTAGGATATTGTATAATGGAAATAAGGATGTATGTACATATGTGTAGGTAGATTGGTAGATGGATGGATAGATAGATAATAGATGATAGATATATAGATAGATAGATAGATAGATAGATAGATAGATAGACAGAGATGATAGATAGACGACAGATAGATAATGGATGATAGTCTTCCAACAATTAGAAAGGCCACATTTTCTCAAGCACACATGGAACATACAACATTGAACATGTACTAGGCCATACCATGAAGAAAACTTCAACAAATTTCAAAAACTGGCTGTCATAGAAACCATGATCTCAGTTGTCACTTCCATTACATTAGAAGTTAATATGAAAAAAATATGCCCACTCGTATTTGGACAATAAAATATATACTATCAACTAACTCATGGGTTAACAAAGAAATTTTAAAAAGCATTTCAAATAGAAATCCCCGCTTTCTACGTGTTCATGGTCTCCCATAATCAAAAGACCTTTCAAATACAAGCCTCATCCTCATTAAGACAAGAAAATTCCCCAAACCAACTTATTGCTAGGGATTTATGTTCTCTCTTTTCATTTTATTCTCAGAGGATTTCCCTAATTTAATTGTGAGTTCAGATATTCATTTAAAATGATGTTGCTTTATTTTGTCCAGCGTTTCTTGGTGGGTTTTGGTTTGGATTTCTATTTAGCTGGAGGGTTTTCAGGATATCTAGTCTGCCATATTGCTGGAAACAGAAGTCTATATTCTCTTTTATTTGTTCATTTAAATCCATCTACCTTATTTCCTTCAAACCTAAGTTGATAGACATAATGCTTTCATTAAAAATTATTTAACAGATATATCTAATTATAAAAGCGTATAACCCTCTAAAATATGTATCATAAAGATTCTAAAAATGGAAATTAAAGATTAATGTTAAAACCAATTGAGAAAATACCAGCATTTTTCTATCCATAACCATATGATGCTTGGTAACTCACATCTGATCTATTTCGTGCCTTCCTGATATTTTCTATATTTAGTCATATACTACGTGTAGTTCCTGCCTCTGGCACAGCTAGAAACATAAACCAATTGGAATTTTCAATGCTATGTCTGTGAATCAAATTACTTTGTCATTTGGACCAGAAAGTGAACAATAAACTCAGTGACAGTTAAGAGAACCAAAGATTTGACAGGTAACTAAACCTGCTCTCCCCCTCAGCACATGGAAACTGTGTCCCAGGTTATAAATGTCAAAACGTCCTCCCAGGATGTGGATGGTAAACACATGCTTAACCTTGAATCTGGCAATAGATTAGATGTCAAGGACAGTTTTGTGATGTTTATGATGTGATATGTCTTGTTTATTTGAAGAAGCACTTCTCAGAGTTACCAAAACAAAGAGAATTTGCCTCTGCTAATAATAACAATCTCCAATGATCTGAAGCTAAATTTTTACTCATTCTTTTTTTTCTTTCATTATTTGAGTATAAGTTACCTAGCTGAATGAATTGCCTCTGAAACCAATACAATTCAGTAATTTCTTTCTATATTTCCCTGTCTCATCCTGGTGGTCTACGGTGTCTCGCGTGTGCTCTGTGTCTTTGCAGCCATCTTCCCGATGTCTCTTCTCACATCAGTGTGTTGATAGAGTGACAGCTGGCTAAGCTGTAGCTTATGAGTATAAAACAAGAAATTGCCTCTCTTCTTTGACCTGACAGAGTCCTGTGTACATTGATATTAAGGAAACTAAAGTGATTTTTAAGCTTCAACAAAATAGAACAATTCTGTAGCTTTTACCCCTGGATATGGAGTATAATGTGTAGTTTAAAGACCTTAAATAAATATCCTGATTTTCTCCTTTATAAAATGTGCTCTTTACTATGCTCACTCTCAAGAAGTTAGCATAGAATTATCTGTTATTTTCAATTTATTGAATTTTAAAAGTTAACCTCTTATATATCTCATTTAATGTTCTCATATGTGTAGACAGGCAGTACAAAAGCTCAGTTTAATTTGACTAAAATGCTTCAGCACAAAGCATTCCATAGCTTCATTCCTCACTAACCCATTGCGTATAATTAACACTGTAGCCAAACTGGCCTATGGATTTCTTTTATCAGTTCCCAAAATACTCACTCTATCCCTCATCCCTATATTAGCCTCGCAGTTCTTGGTGGCAGCAAAACTGTCCTCATCTTTAATCTTCCATGGTGTCTAGCCTTTCTTGCACATAGTAAGTGTTCAATAAATGTTGAATTAAATTAAACACACTTAAAATTCTACTTTAGATGTCATTTATTTTTGTTTCATAGAGAATAAAATTGCCACACATTAGTTCCATAGAAATCTAATTAATTCAAATTTCATCTTTTATATTATTGTTCTTCTATTCTCTTTTTTTTACCAATATGAAGCTGAAACTTCAGGCAAGTCTGAAACCTAGTTCTAATAAGGTAGATGGCTGGAACTGGTCTCTGATCTAATCCATGCCACAGTGTCTTATACTAGCTCCCTTACTTATAAGGTGAGTGAATGGAGAATGTTCAAGGGCAGGATGCATTAATGCCCTAATATAATTGATTTATACATGGCTGCATCAAGCCAGCAGGCTGGCATGGAGTCAGGATGTCTTCATGCCTCTCAGAACAATTAGAGGTTGCCACAGGGGAGTGAGACCTCCCCCAAACAACAACAAAAAGATGAAGGAAAGGGTACGCAGGTTTATCATCTTGCAAGACTTGATGGAATCCTAATCCTGATTACACAATATCATTGACAATTGTGTGGCCTAGTGTGGGGCCAGAGGAGCTGCACCTCCAACTGGGAAATTGTTACTGTGTCTCTTTCTTTTATTTATTTATTTATTTATTTTTTAAATTTTTTGTTTATTGCAGTAACATTGGTTTATAACATTGTATAAATTTCAGGTGTACATCATTATACTTCTATTTCTGCATAGATTACATCATGTTCACCACCCAAATACTAATTACAACCCATCACCACACACATGTGCCAAATTACCCCTTTCGCCCTCCTCCCTCCCCCCTTCCCCTCTGGTAACCACCAATCCAATCTCTGTCTCTATGTGTTTGTTTATTGTTGTTATTATCTACTACTTAATGAAGGAAATCATACGGTATTTTTCTCTTTCTCTATGTAGCCATCTTAGATTAGTTAATTTGTTGTAACTTTTACTTATATTAAAGGAACTTGTATCATGTGTCTCTGGGTTGGTATTACTGCCACCCTTGTGATACTTGTCTATGTCTTAGCTGTTCTATTAAATTTAAAAGCATAATTATTAGAATATGAGTGATATTTCTGTACAGAAACTTCATAACTTATACAAATGAGTGCTGTCATTTTTTGAATTCCTCTTTAGGAATTTATCTAAAATCACATTTCCTCTAAATATTACCTCTACTTTGATTTAATTGTCTTATTTTCTACAGTGTTCTAATGATACTTCCATTGCTACTTATAACTGTATGACCGTGGGTAAGTTACTTAGTCTCTTGTGAGTAAAAGAGTAAGTAACTCTCTTTTATCATCGATTAAAGTGAAATAATGGCACATATTTAATGGTGAGCCATGTAGTCTGAGTTTTAAGGAAAGGATATTCAAATATTCATAGAAAACGTTCTACTATCAGATCCTCCAAAAGGGAATATGGAATCTAAAAGAAATTTCCAGGAGACTAATTAGGTGGCTCTTGTAGTATTCCAGGACAGATGTGATAAGGGCCTAAAGTAAGTAATGGCTGTAGGGATGGCGAGAAAGGGGCAGATTCAAGACATATGGTGTAAATGTCATGGTTGTGGTTGGGGACGAGAGGGAGAGGAATCTAGGATCACTGCCAAATTTCTGATTTGGCCACTGGATGGATGGTTATATCATTAACCAAGATAGAGAACATTGTGAGAGAGGAAACAATGAGTTCAATTTTTTCAATATCTAATATTTATTGAATTATTATATGTCAGACCCTAAGTTAAGTGCTTTGTGAGGAATATCTCATTTAATACACATAACTTTCTTAGGAGGTTAGTGACATAATTATCCTCATTTCCAAATAAAGAAACTAAGGCTTAGAGAGGTTAAATAATTTGCCCACATCAGAAAGCAAATGAATTGTGTAGCCAAGCACAAAACTACATCTGCCCAATTCTGAAGCAAATGCTCTTAACTATTACTATTACAGCATGTGCCAGCTCAATCAATGGTGGATACTGCCTTTGTTTATTTTTAAATGTGTCCAGATTTCCTATTATAAAGCTAACACATCCTTATTCTTCTTGTTGTATAGTTTTAAAATCTTTATTAAAGAAATTTTCTGAGATTGTGATTGCAAAATATACAAAACACTGAATTCTATTTTTTTTACTGCATGTATTTGAATTAATATAGTTGAATTTCACAGACATATCCTCAGATGTACAAAAGGTAAATTTTTCTGTAACTGAAGCCTCCATTGGCACTCAACAGTGGCAAAACCATTCAAGCTGATTCCAAATAAACTTAGTAATTTCCAGTTCACAACTCGGTTTCTTTTGCATAGTCAGTTCAGAGGTTTCCTCCTTCCCCTTCTCCTTCCCTTCTCCCTAGGGGTATGGAAGGTGTTTCTGTTTGTCTTGAAATCAGAGGGAGCTGGGTCATCTGGTCCTCAATAAGCAGGAGTCTATATTGGCTTCCTCTGAGATGTACCTCATATTCTTCTGTTGATTTCACTGTATTTTAATCTTTATTGCTGATGATTGTGGTCCTGCCATGATCTCCAGTCACTGAACCCATGGGATCCTGGGAAATTGAGTGCTTTTAGTAAGTATGTGAGGCAAGCTCAAATACATTGGCCTAAACCCTATACTCAGCCATTGCTGCTCTACAACTCGGGCTTCTATCAGCAGCCTCCCTTGCCCCAGGTACTATAGTTTATGCTGGGAAACCACTGTTACCCTCTGCCTCCATTCTTACTCTACAGGTTTTGTGAATTCAGTTTTAAATTTTCAGTTTGTGGTACTTGTGGGAAAATTAAAAAGAGATGGTTACTGAGCAATTGGAAATATAAGTCTGGAAGTCAGAGAAAATTCTGGCATTGAGATAGTTCTTACAGAAGGATTAGTATATACATGGTGGCTGCAGACAGATGCTGATAATATCACCCAGGACCATGTATGAAGTTATTAAAATGGAAGCAAAAACCATGGGTCACAGTGGTATTTAAAGGGTATGTAGAATAATCAGAGTCTACAAAGTATATTGAGACAGGTATATATCTGTGTGGGCTAGTTGACAAATATATTATACTCAGATATTTCAGAGAGTACAAATAACTGGGTCTAAAAAACTAAAGATATTTTTAGCAGGGACTGGTTTGCATTTCCATTCAAAAAGTCAGTTGTGCACAGGTACAGGAGGATGGAAGTCTTGTTTATTACAATTTGGTGTCAAAAAGACCCAGCAGGATTGGGGTTAGTTGACTACAATCTCAATGGCTAGGGTATGGTACAGTCCACCTGATCAAAACTGATTTTTCAAAATAGCTTTCTTACTTCCCTCCTTTATCTTATATGGGCATTTGTCTTAAAATTAGCAGTTGGCTCTTTGGCTCTTAAGGATGCAAAGTGTGTATCACCTCATCTGCTATTTTTGCTAGCTTCTGCTTTAGGATTCCTCTAATTGTCGTTTCATAATATCTGTATCCTCAAGTGTCTAAAATTTTCCTCACTTCATAGTACCATAATTTGATTAATATCCCTTATGTCATTTTCTCTCTTAGCCACGTTAGTCCTTTTAATCCTCAGAAGTTAGTCTAATTCAACATTGAATTAATTACACCCAGACTCCTTTGCTTCAAAACTTGAATCTAATAGTCAATTGTCAAGCTGGGATGAACGTCTCAAACTAATACACTTCTTCGGCCTGCTACTAAGTTCTGGATGGGCTGACTTGCCAATATTTGAACCTTTCACTCAACATGTTCTTGGCAATTGAAAAAAAATGTATTAATGAGCCAATAGAGACTAAAGACATCAGAAGTTGGAGCCTTGGGAAGTTGATCATTATCCCTTTGTAAATCCACCCTACACTCTGTTTCCCAATTATCCTCTTTAGATTACTTTACTTTCACAATTTCTCCAAGTAATGTCATCGTCCTTTTTGTTATTTCTACCATTACTGACTTGAACCTGACAATTTAGACTTTTCTCATTTATTTATTTATGGTAATTCTCAAATATCTTTGTCTGCATCTGTCCTCTTTGAAAACTGTATTAAATTATGGATATATTTATTTCAGTTTTGTAAACTCACTACTGTTACTAAAACTATTAAAACTACTACCTGTACAGTAGTGATCACTGTCACTCACCTCAGCAAGAGCATCACCTCTTATTCATTAACTTGATACTGTGATTGCTGTAGGTTCTTGAACATATGTGTATGCTTCTAAAATACGTAACATTCTTTTCTCCATCAGTATTTTAATTCATGTAAATGTTATTGTGTATAGATTCCATTATCTTCTTTAATTCTTTCACTCAACCACACAATTTTAAAATATATCCACGTTGCTGTATTTACCAACTTCATTGCTTCTTACTGCTACATAGTATTACATAGTATGCATCCATCACATTTTACCGTTCCTTTTACAAAAATGATGAATTAACACCATGTTTCTGCTCCTTTTTACAATAAACCTTATTAAAAGAGATGTTTATACTTGTTGCCTTCAATTCTTCACCTCTCATTCTCTCTCAAACACAGAACAATCAGACTCTTGTCCCCAAAGCTGCACTGTAACACTGCACTGAAAACACATTTGTCAAGGTCTCCAACGAATTCTGAGTTGCCAAATCCAGTTGTCATTTTTCAGTTGTCATCTTACTTGACCTTTCAGCTACATAGTCTTGCCTACTTCTTCAACCTCATACTCCACCACTTTCCACTTCATTCATTGGAATCCAACTACATGTGTTACATTGTTGTTCCTCAAACACATTAAGCCTGATTCAATATCATCGTCTTTGTTTTTCCTGGCTGTTCTGCCTGAGACCCTCTTATCTCCAGATAGATGCATACATCACTCATTTCCTCCCTTAATTAGTTCCTGCTCAGGGCAACCCTATCACTGTCATTCTCTCTTCCCTTACCCTACTTTATGTTAACTCGGAATACTTAGTATTATGTGAAATCTCATTATATCATTACTTATTTATTTTGCTTATTTTTTGTCTCTCCTCACTAGACTGTAAGCTCTCTGAGGGCAGGGATTTTTTTCTATTTCTTTCACTGCTATGTTGCCATTGTCTAGCACAATTCTTGGCTGATAGTAGATTTTGAGTTAATTGTAGTTGAATTAATAACTGAATCATATCACATGAAATGCTCTTGTAATTACTGTAAGAAACATATTTTTGATCAACTATTTGTTTGCTATTTTAATAGTGATAGTAGAAAAGAGGCAAACCAGACAATAGAATTATGATTGGCTGTTACTATGGACAATCATTTCTGCCTGATGAGGTGTCATGTCATGGGTCCCTTCAAAATAATCAATGAGATAGAAATTACAGGAACCAAGATATATAAACCACTTAAATATTTTTTTCTGCCCCTTTCTCTTCTACCTTAAATAATATTAAACAGCATTCAGATATTTTGCAGATATTATTCAGATAGTTTTGGCCCTCTCCTAGTGAGATTTTTCTATTTTCGCATTGTCTATACAGTTCTATGCTTTCTACAAGGAGTGGAGAGAGGTGGTAGACACAGAGGGTTTTGGTTCCTGAAATTTCTGTCTCATTGCTTATTTTGAAGGAACCAAAATTAGGTCTAACCAAAAAAGGGAGTCATCTTTGAATTTGGTAAGTGCCTAAAAGAGCTATAAACTTGTAAAGGACTGTAAAATATTCATTACATAGTAAATGTAATGAATATTTTACACAAATAAAAAAACAGCTTTCTCCTATGAAAACCTCTAATATTGAAAACAACTTACAAACAATGTTTTTGTCTCAAAAATAATAGCTTTATTATATATGTCAAATTGTAAGCCCAAAGAAAAAGCTTGCTGTTTCATAAATATCTAATTCCATCCTTTAATAGATAGTATTGCTTCCTCTATAAAGAAATAGCAACAATCAGTGCATTATGAATTATTACAGGACAAGATGACCAGGTTGGCCTCTATTCTACAAGACCTACTAAACCATATCTGGAAAACACAAACTAGTAATTATGCCACTTGGTATTGCCATTTGCACTCCAAAATTAAGCTGTCTTATTGTTTCAGCCCTTGTTATACTAAATGCCATTTGTTCTTGAAACAGATGGACCTTTGATAATTAAGAAGACTGCTCTGGTTCATTAAAGAAACAGCAAACAACTTAATGAAGTGTCAGTTCTTAGGGTCACTCAATGTACAAAGCTTGATCACATTACTCATTTGTTCCATCTTCCACTGAAACATTGACTTAAACTAATGATTTACCATATATTACTTTTAAGTGCTGTAATTTCAAAAACCACAGCATACTAAAAGGCTTAAGTATATGTAGTATTATTTTGGGGGTGAATATTTCATAAGTTTTTTTAGACCCCTAAAAAGATGATTTATAAAAATATTATTCATAATTGGAAGAGACCTTAGGGATCTTTTAGTTCAATGTCTTTCACTCACTCAGTTGTTCAATACTTTTTGAGTTCCTTCTTCTTGCTAGGATTTGTGCTACATGCTCATGATGCAGATATTAATTGGACTATCCTTGTCCTCAAGTATTCAAAGTCTATTTGGGGACAGAGATACATATAAGGTAATCATAATACAAAATCTTATTTTGCCATTGAAATGTATAAGAAGTTTTGTAAGTACAGACAGAAAGAAACACCTAACTCTAACAGTGTGTAGGATGGTTAGATAAGGTTTTTGTGGAAGAGATAATGTTGCTGGTATGTAGGAAAGCTTTTTATTTTTGTAGGTTTTTCTCACTACTACCTTGAATACCATTTTACTGTTATCTCCTACTAGCTCTAATCACTTGTTCGTTTATTCTCATTGATTTTCTATGTAGACAGGAATATTAACTGTAATAATGATAACTTTATACCTTCCTTTCCAATGTTTATCACTCATTTCTTATTTTTTATTTTATTGTATTAGATAATATATTCAGAACTTTAATGTGTTCTGTATTCTAGTCTATTCAATAATGAATAGAAATTGTATTAGTTCAATTCCAGTTAGGATATAGAAAGTCAAAAGAGATTGTCCTCACACTATCAAGGAGGAAAACCTAGATAATATACACAGTCATGAACTTTAAAAAACCCATCAGAGAGATGAGAATGTCTCACTGAACTAAATATGTAGATTTCAAGCCCTTTCTAGGTGATAAGAGAACTGCTGCTGCTTCCATCCCTGACAGAGTGGGAAGAGGAAGAAAAATCCATTAAATGGGGTAAAGATAAAAGAACAAGACTTTTAATAAACATTTAATGGCTGCATGTGGCCTAGAGTTATGAGATAGACTTCTTAAGAGCCTCTGCCTCAGAGCAAGTCTGCATCTACCTGCCAACTCTTTCCCATGGGCCTTCAACAAGATCACAGGGCTAGTCCAGCAAAGACTGAGTGGAGGCAGGAGAGCTGAGAAAGAACTCCCACTGAGGCACACACAGAGCATTCAGTGAAAAGGCAAAGCCTGAAGATATGATAGGAGAGCTGGCTCTTCATCAAGGTCACTGTAGTGGCCCACCAAAGGCTTGGGGCAAGGCAGCACAGAAGAGATCCCCCAAGGAGCAGAATTCCAGGGGAAAGACTAAAGAGCAAAAGTTCTAAGACAACTCAATCATTGCCAGCCAAGCTGCAAAGCAGAGTGATTTCCCATGGATATGAAAGCTGGTGACTACAGTATTAAGCATGAAGAGTTTTCTAGAGTCTTGCTGATGCTTTGATCTCCATTGAAGGGGAAGTTCTGACCCTACCATTGAAATAATTGAAATCAATGGTGACATAAATCTAACTAAAATTGAAGGAAGAGTACATACTCAGGTCAACTGTAGATTAGATTGACTCAGCTCCCCACCTCCAACACATTAGTGGCCCAACGGAAGAAGGGATATGACTTTTTCCTGGGATAAATATTATTTACTTTAGATTCTGCTGTATTTTTTACACACAATATCTAGCACACAATAAATTAGGAGAAATGTTAAGAAGCACTAAATTATAACCCATGATCAAGAGAGGAAATACTCAACAGAAGCAGACCCAGAGATGGTCATATGTTGAAATTATCAAGCAGGGGCTTTATCATATCTATGATAAATATGTAGGGTATTTATTTCTAAAAGGTGGGCAATGTATGTTAACAGATGAAAATTTCACCAAAGAGATGGAAAGTATAAAAAATAATTTCAAAATGAAAATCCTAGGATTAGAAAATACAACATCATAAATGGAGAACTTATCCCATGGGATTAATAACAGACTGAACACAGTATAACAAATACCATTCAGTATGAAGGGCAACAGAAACTATCACACATTCCTGGTAGATATGTAGAATATTACAATGATTTTGGATAATTATTTGCCAGTCTCTTATAAAAATTACACATTCATCTATACTATGATCCAATATTTCCACTCCTAGGTATTTACCAGGAGAAATGAAAACATAGATTCACAAAAAGAGACTTCCATAAGAATGATAATAGCATCATTATTCTTAACAGCACACACTGGAGAACAACCCAAATGTCAGTCAATTAGGGAATGGATAAACAAAGTGTGGTATATTCATATTAATAATTGCAACTTCAAAATAAGTAAGAATGAATTGTTCCGTGTGACACATGGATTAATCTCAAAAACATTATGCTGAGTAAAGCCACACACAAAACATTACATACTGTGTTTTCCCTTTTTATATAAAGTCCGTAAGAGACAAATCTAATCTATATTGATAGAAATCAGAAAGCAGTTGCCTATGAGGATTGATGGGAAAAGAAGACAAAAGAACTTTCTATAGGATATAGGAAATATCCTATATAATTTTGGGGGGTTGGATATTTGGGATTATAAATTTTAACAAGAGTTGGACACAAGATCTATGCATTTTATTGTATGTAATTTACATCTCAATCATAAAATATGTATTCTTAGAGTTGAGGCTATGTAACAAAGAAACACCAACATATATGGGATTATATAAAACCAAAGTTTATTTTTCTCTCATGTAATAGTTCAGCTGTTCTGAGCTGGAGGAACTACTCTGCTCAAAGTAGTCACTCAGGGGCAGGCCTGGTGGCATAGCAGTTAAGTTTGCGCATTCTGCTTCGGCGGCCTGGGGTTTGCAGGTTCAGATCTCAGGCACAGACCTATGCAGCACTTATCAAGCCATGCTGTGGTGGCGTCCCGTATAAAGTAGAGGAAGATGGGCACGGATGTTAGCCCAGGGCCGATCTTCCTCAGCAAAAAAGAGGAGGATTGGCAGCAGATGTTAGCTCAGGTCTAATCTTCGTTAAAAAAAAAAAAAAGAAAAGTAGTCACTCAGGGAATAACCTTCACATATTCCTTTTGCTCTGACATTCCCTAAAATTGTCTTCAAGTGCATGGTCAAAGCAGGGTTGCTGCTATGTTCATGTTCTAGTTCATGGGTAGAGAAAAACAATCCAGGGAAGTTCATTTTCTCTAATTTGAGATGACTTGGAATTCAAGCACATGGTTTCCACTCCCCTTCCAAAAGCCTAAAATTAGTCACATGGCCACCCCTAGCTGAAAACTCATCATCTGAGAGTTAAGGCAAGGGACCTGAAAGAGGATTAAGGAAAGAGAAGGTAAAATATAGTCACCTACAAGAGTAGGAAAGTAAACTGGGGAAAATAGTATGGCTTCAGATAGCATTGAAGGCCCTCTTGAGGTTTGTGATTAGGAATTTCAAGTGAGACCAGTTAAAACAGAGTTGTTCTGTTTCTAACCATGCTCAGCTCTACCATACATGCATGGAACAGCCTGAGAGTTGTATTCAGTCAGGGGTGGCTTTGCTAAAGGAGTATAAGGAAGTGAAAGAGGAGCAAGGGAATTGTGAGTGTCTGCATGGGAGTGATTATAATGATTGACTACTCTAAATACAAATAAACAGGCTCACAGAAGGTCTAGGATTCACCCAATGTCATAAACCTAGAAATGTGTGGAGCCAGGAGTTGAACCCAGGTCAACCTGATGACAATTTCTGTCCTTATTACATTGTAGCACAATCGTTGCTTTAAGTCAGAGCTGAACAACACGATTTGATGACTCTAATAATACCTATGTATCAGGAAAGTAGATGTACAACTTTACACAATAGTAATCAACTATTTGACTTCACAATTAAGAAGAAAAAATAGTGTTTAAATAGAAAAATATGTGAATAACATAAAATAAGGTAACTCCATAATGGATCTATCCAGATAAGGCAAATTTATTTAAAAGGTACTTTGTTATCATCTAGTGACCACTTAATTTTACAAATGAAGAGACTAACATCTAGAAAATGTAAGGCAGAAACTGAACTAGAACTATCATTCTTTCCATTACACCATTCAATTTTAGAGGGTTTAGATACAGTCCTGCCTAATGCCAAAAAGATTGGACAGATGACCTCCTGACATTGCCTTCATTCTTTTAAGATATGTTCTCTGATTCTATAATACCTGCCACAAGGTTATATACACTGATACCTAGTAACACTATAATCTTAGCCTTTTTTTCAGTTTTATTGAGATATAATTGACAAATAAAAATTGTATATATTTAAGGTGTGTAATGTAATGATTTGATATCCATATACATTGTGAGATGCTTACCACAATCAAGCTATCTCAGCCTCTCTGTGACTCTTTGTATCCTTTATCCTAAAGATTCATGCTGGCTAAGAATTCAATGTATTAATTTGGCTGATTTGAGAAAAACTGAGTAATAATAAATAAAGGATGATGATTTTAGCTAAGATTGTAATAGAAAAGTTACAAGTTTTCCACAATCTCCTAAGTAATTTTCAACTGAAGAAACCTGAAGATGAGTTTAAGAACTGTAACTGGTAGGCAGTGCTTACTGAATTTTTTCTTACATTGCTGAATAATTTCTTATTACTTAGGCTGTGTCATTATGTATTTCTATCACAATGGGGGAAAAACATTAAACTAATGAACATCGTGCCTCGTTTGTCAAGATCTGAGTCACTGGCATGAAGCATCTTTCATTGTAAGTGCAATTTGGGAGATTCAACCATACTTCTGTTATTTGAAAATACCCAAATGGTTAGTACTGAACCATTTTACTAATACATTGAACATTAAAAATAATTTGACATATGGGAAAGCTATTTGAGACTAGATGATTAAAAAAGAAGACTAAATGAGAGAGGCTGCATGTTTTATTCGTACAAGCCACAGTTTATCCTTTTGCGAAGAACAGCAAGGCTTTTCTGAAAATGGGTACTTATATAATGTCATATTGTTTAAAAAGTTAGGAAGAAATCAAGTTCCATTTTTCTACACACTTCTTTCAAGATGCTGCTCTTGCAAGCATCAAGTGGGTGTCCTTCATCATAAACTCCTCAGGATATTAAGGAATCAATGGACACAGAGTTTAAGACAATGAGCAAGCTGGCTAATCCATATCTGGAGTGACAAACCATTGAGGCCAGGAAAAAGTTCAGGGCAAGGGAGGTAAAAAAACAAAACCAAAAACACTGAAGAAAGAAGCAGGTGTCAGACCTCCCTTTTTCTACCCCTGTTTATGAAATTAGGATCTCTAACCTCCATTAGGTGGAGAGAAGAGAAATTAAGCCTAGGAAAATGAGAAGGGGCAGAGGTTTTACAGGATTCATGAGGTAGTCTTTTCTGTCACATATTGGGCGTGAACTTTTGAATATTAGAATTTACACCTGAATCCTAAAACATTATATATAGACCTGGAAGAAAATGGACTTGAGACCTGCCTGGACATCTACTCACCATGGCTGGTGGCCTGGCTACAATGACTGGTTCTTCAGTGGCACACTATGCAGTGAGGTACAAGAGTCTCATGTTAAAAAGAATCCTGCCTTACCCTAGGGTGACCTCTAATGATTCCCACCACCTGGTATTCATGCCTTTGTATAATCCTGTCCTCTTAAGGGTGGGCACAACCTGTGACTTGCTTCTAACCAACAGATTATGGCAAAGGTGATGGCTGTCACTCCCATGGTTAGGTCACATTATACGGCAAAGGTGATGGGATGTCACAACTGTGATTGTGTTACATATAGACTCTCTTTATATAAGACTCCATTTTAGCAGACTGGAATGAGAGACTCTCCTTGTGGGCTCGAAGTAAGTGGCCCCATTGAAGAAGCCCATGTGGGAAAGAACTACAGGTGGCCTCTAGGATCTGGTGGCAGCCTCCAGCTGATAGTTAATATCCAGGGTTCTCAATAATACAGTTTCAAGAAAACGAATTCAGCAGATGTCTGAATGAGCTTGAAAGTGAATTCTTCCCCAGTCAAGACTCCAGTAGAGATCTAAGTTCCAGAAACATTTTGATTGCAGCTTTGTGAGACCATGAAACAGAGGACCCAACTAAGCCGTGCCCATCAACTCCTGATGCGTAGAAACCGTGAGATAATAAATGTGTGTGTTGTTTAAGACACCAAGTTTGTACTAATTTCTTAGGCAGCAGTAGAAAACTAATACAATGCAATATATGCGTTCCTAGAAAACCTCTGAGTTTGTAAATTCATGCATAGAATATAAAAGAGTTTATGGGAAAAATAGAGTTGTGACAGACCACTTAAAAATCATGCAACTGCATTAACAGAGTACAAACAAAAACAATGACAACAAAATCTTGGGAAAATGTAAAGATATGGTAAATTACTAACAAATAAAATAATATTTTAGTAAATATACACCTTAAACTCACCCAAAAGGGTTAAAGGTAACTTGACGGAAGGTGGTGAAAGGAAGGGTTAGGATTGCTGAGTTATGCGGACAAAGGTAAAATGCACCCTGATCTGAGAGAACTGAAAGATAAGTACTTCCAAAGCAGAACAGGTCATCTAAGCCATTAGGAAGAGCAAGGTGGGGAATGGACATCATGCATTAGTTTGCGTGGGCTACCATAACAAAGTACCACAGATTAGGTGGCTTAAACAACAGGATTTCAGTCCCTCACAGTTCTGGAGGCTAGAAGTCCAAAATCATGGTGTGGGCAGGATTGGTTCTTTCTGAGGACTGTGAGGGAAGGATGTGTTCTAGGCCTCTCGCCTTGACTTGTAAATGGCCGTCTTTTCCCTGTGTCTTCACATCATCTTCCCTCTATGCATGTTTCTGTGTCCAAATTTTCCCTTTTCATAAGGACACCAGTCATATTCAGTCAGGGCCCACCCTAATGAACTCACTTTATTAAAGTGAGTTCTGTAAAGACCCTATCTTCAAATAAAGTTCACATTGTGAGCTACTGGGGGTTAGGACTACATCATGAATTTTTTTGGGGGGACACAATTCAACCCAAAACATACAGTAATGGACTCCTCTGTGGCTTGCTGGATCCCTGTGTCAATGTACTTGCATTCAGCTGCTGTTACTTGGTGGTGCAAAAGTTTAATCTGTGATGGGGAAAAAAAAAAAAGAGCATGAGCCAAGTCAACTTCCCCATCTTACTATTATTACTAATCCCCAGTATAGAAATCTGCCCTCTCACAGAACAGCCTACAAAGCATCTACACTCTTCCCTTCACTCTTATGTAATGAACTTACATACATATACGTGTGTGTGTATACACATGTGTATATAAAATGACGTTTGAGTGCTCACCACATTCAATTAAATAACTCGCCTGAGGTCACAAAGCCAGTAAATGAAATAGGTATAATTAAAAAAACAGGAAGCAAATCCAGGTAGCTTGGCTCCACAGCCTACAGTCTTAACCATTACACTGTGGTGTATCTCATGACACAGGAGAGTAGACATCCTCTGGATGTACTATCCCACCATACTGGGACTATAGGCATTGCTACAGGCTAGTAGTATTTATTTAATACGGAGATCTCTATGAGGATTGTTAAATGTTTTATTTTCATGTTAATGATAATCTAAAAAATATTAATAGAAGCATATTCTGCATTAGTTGGATTATTATCTTTGAAAGAGTTCTGCCCATATATCAGTGTCCCTGCATTTCCATTTGTGTTTAAATAGCACTAAATGACCAACCAAAGTGACATCCTTTAGATTTTATTGTAATTTTTCTCAAACTGTGATCCACAGACTCTTAAGCATTTATTTCTTGAGATAACTTGCCAAGTTTGTAAAATATTCACCTGGCCTAGGGTGAAGGACTATCATGAACAAGTCAGAAAAATAGGACATTATGTACCAGACTTAAATTCAGAATAGACTTACAGCCTACTGAGGACACGGGATACAGGAGAGGTACTTTGGTCAGAAGTAAGAGGCAAGGACCTATAATCACACCCTCCAGCCCCTGGGGTGCCTGAGTGAAAGAGCAAGCGAGTGTGGATCTACATACACACACACATACACATTTGTACAAATAAGTATTTTGATTATAGGGAGGAAGAAATGTTCCTGGGGGTAACCGGGAGGAGGGAGGATTAGGGATGTTTCTTAGGGACTCAGCCCTAGGTCTGATTGTCAACAACACTGAGCAAGCAATACAAGAGTCCAGCCAGCTTGCCTGGAACCCTGGATCTGGGAAGATGATTTAATTGTAAATGCCAGACCCTCTTTACTCAAAGCATGGTCCCTGGAGCAGCAGCAGCAGCACATGGGATCTTATCAGAAATGCAGAGTCTCAGGACCCCACCACAGACCCACTGAATCAGCTTCTGCATTTTAACATGATCACCAAGTGATTCCTATGCACACTAAATTTGAGACACGTGGCTCTAGCATAGTAGTTGGCAGACTCTAGCAGTTGGAGAGCTTATTAAAAAACAGATTTTGGAGGTCTGACTCCAGTGATTCTAATTTAATAGATCTGAGGTGGAGTATTTCTAATAAGTTTGCAAATGATGCTGATCCTGATGCTACTGGTGTGTGGGCTATACTTTGAGAACCACTGCCCTAGTATATGAGGGAAGTGGAAAGTAAGATAGAGGATGGTGATACACTTCCTGCTTTATTTAGGATTCAAACACAAGGTGAAGTTAGCCTGAGCCTATAGGTGGAAATTATCAGTTGATTTGGCCATGAAGAGCTAGCAATGTTGAATGTTATGAATGGAATTTCTTCCTATCTGTGAGCAGGCATTATACATTATTTTAGTAATTCCTAGACACCTTGTATTAGTCAGGGGTTCTCTAGAGAAACAGACCCAATAGGACGCATGTATATATTCTTATCTGTATATTTATATATGGAAAGAGAGAGAGATTGATTATAAAGAATTGGCTCACATGATTATGGAGGCTGAGAAGTCCCAAGATCTTCAGTCAGCAAGCTGGAGATGCAGGAGAGCTGATGTGTAGTTCCAGTCAAAGGGTGGCAGGCTGGAGACCCAAGAATAGCCGAAGTTTCAGTCTGAGTCTGAAGACCGGAAAAGACCAATGTTCCAGCTGAAGCAGTCAGGCAGGAAGAGTTCCTTTTCACTCAGCCTTTTTGTTCTATTAAGGTCTTCAAGTAATTGGATGAGGCCCAACCACATTATGGAGGGCAAGCTGCTTTACCCAGTCTACCGATTCAAATGTTCGTCTCATCGAGAAATGCTCTCACAGACACACTCTGAATAATGTTTGGGCACCCAGTGGCCCAGTCAAATTGAGACATAAAATTAACCATCACACACTCCAAAGTTCTGGTTGCTACTGTGAATTTTTAAATCATTATTACCTTGTTTAATAGAAACATTTTTGTGTCTTGATCTTGTGTGTACAAATTACTGACAAAATCTTCCTAAAATTTATTTTGTAGATGTTTTAGTATTTTCTATGTAGACAATCATATCATCTACAGATAACTTTCTTTCTTTCTAAACAATAGACACTTTATTGCTTCTTCTTATCTGAGATTTTAGAAGTGGGCGTTAGGAGTGTTGAATTTGTAGCCAACTTCCTGGTTTCAATTACAGCTATGGAACTTATGGTGGTATAATCTTAAGGAAATTATCTCACATCTGTGTAGCTCAGTTTCATCATGGTAGTTTTACCTAGCATGTATCTTCACACTGGTTGTACCTTGAAGAATTGTTGTGAGAATTAAATTAAACATGAGAATTAAACAAATTTGATGGGAAGTACTTATAATTTCTCTGGCTTTTGTCTCTCTTTTTCTGGCACTAGGGTACATTCCCTTCTTTTAAACTCAGCTATATGTTAAACACATTTTTGTTAAATCTTAGCCAGCATTTCTGTATTTGTAGCAGGATGGGGCCTATCAGCATAAGCTTCCTCCTCCAGATTTCAGGAAGTAGCCTAGGTCAGTTTTCCTCAACCTGTAGTCTAAGTTTGACCTGTACCAAGTCACTTGGGATGCTTTTTAAAAAGGCTGATTCCCAGACACCCTAGACCAGACCTACTGAAATAGAAGTTTGGAGTATGACTTCTGGGAATCTGCATTTGAAAATAAAACATGGTGCCTGTGCACATTAAAGTTTAATAGCCACCTTTTTGGGATTTCCAACTTAGTGCTCCAGGACAGAAAAGACAACCAAACCCCTACTGAAGAGAAGAATACCAATTACGTAGATTTCTTTACCTGATTTTCCATATGAATAAAGTCTCATTCTCACAAAGGTGAGGGGAAATCCTCAAAACGCCAGAGTAATTGTGCTTTTTCCCTAAGTTTCAGAGCACTGTTGACTTGCTGATTCTGCCTGCCTTAATAATGAATTCCTAAGTGTTGGAATGTCTGTTGTGTACACCTCTGTAGCGAAGCTGAAACAAGCAAGGCAATTTCAAGCAGAGCAGAGAAACACTGGACCACAAATCTGGTTTGGTTTAGGTGAAGAAAAGGAGGAATTTTCCACTTGAAGCTTACTGGGGGCTGTAGTGACACTACATTCCATCTGTTTGAAAAACCTTCTTACACCAATTAAATGTGGCATATTTTAATTTAGCTTCCAATAAGTTTAGATTGTGTAATTCAAAGCTTTTTTTTCAGGAGACATTCTCTACCACATTACAGTTTAGTACCTAACCCAGTGAGTTCAGTGGTTGCTAAGGGACTATTCAATGCACGTTTGAACTATCAACTACCTTCAATGGACAAAGAGTTAAGGTTAAGAGATGCAGTCAGGCAGCTGGGAAATGTCCTTCTGAATGTAAGAGAATGATCACAAGGTTGACTGAAGAGGCACAGTGCTAATGATTTCTCTTTTTTTCTCTCGCCGAATTGAAATAAAGAATCAGGTATGCTTAAAATTCAGCTAGCTAATTTTGAACTCCGGGAAAGAAACTCAACATCTTGTTACTGATTGTTTGAAGAACTGAGGTCTTCATCAATAGAAGGGAGGTTCCTCCTGCACAAGCAACAGCTGAGAACAGTGATGCGGTTAAGAAAAAGAGGCCAAGGGGCCGACCTGGTGGCATAGTGGTTGAGTTCACGTGCTCCGCTTCCGTGGCCCAGTGTTCGCAGGTTCAGATTCTGGGCGCTGGACTTATGCACCACTCATCAAGCCATGCTGTGGCAGCATCCCACATACAAAATAGAGGAGGATTGGTACAGATGTTAGCTCAGGGCCAATATTCCTCAGCAAAAAAAAAAAAAAAAGGCCAAGAAAGATCTCTGAGGTGACTGGGGGATGTACAGGAGCCAATGATACTACTCATACAGAAGGAAGATTCCACCTGCCAAAAAATCTTGCCCCATCCTGATCTCAGAGAGGTTCTATATAAACTCCTGATTGATCCCAAGTATTCTGAGGACTGAACACATGCCATGCCTGCCCACTCACTAGCTACCAGCAACTAACAAAATTCACACACGCACACATACACACTCCTGAATGTTTACTAAGAGTCTAGGTGAATGAAATAACACTTTCCCAAGTGTAACATCCTTCAGTAAGACCAGTCCTTAGGACCACTTGACGTCTACTTTTCAACTACAAAAGCTTTTCACAGAAAATTAGCCAGATATGTCAGAACTGAAACCATTCTTGCAAAGGTTTAAATTATTTTGGGGGCTGGCCCGATGGCACAGCGATTAAGTGCATGTGCTCCGCTTCAGCAGCCCAGGGTTGGCAGGTTCGGATCCCGGGCACGCACTGACGCACTGCTTGTCAAGCCATGCCGTGGCAGCGTCCCACATAAAGTAGGGGAAGATGGGCATGGATGTTAGCCCAGGACCAGTCTTCCTCAGCAAAAAGAGGAGGATTGGCATCTGATGTTAGCTCAGGGCTGATCTTCCTCCAAAACTAATAATAATAATAATGAAAAGTTTAAATTATTTTAAGGAAAAGAGTAGAGTTGGAAGAAATGCTATAACAGTGGTTATATTAAGTAGTGGTAAAATTAATTAGTGATTTATAAGAAGGATTAGCAAGTAAAATATGAAATTGACCTTAAGTATGTGAGTTCTTTCAATCTTGCTTTAGATCATAACCTATTAGGTCAGTAGTGTTTATTAATGAGAAATTTTAATAAAGAAGCATTTGGATATTTTCCATAAAATATAAAGCACAATTGAGTTCAAAAGTATACCAAGTATACATATTACACGTTACCCATTTATTAAATAGCTAGCGAAAGAGAGGTGCAAAACGGTAAAATTTCTTGCTTAGCAACATATAGATAGTCAAACAGAGCACAGGTTCCCACAGTTTCATTGCAGTGCCTACACTACACTATGTTTTTGGTTCTCTCATTCAATTTATTTTGCTTGTGAAGAGACTAGTTGTTTAGAGCTTGAAGCCATTACCAAGGCACTCCCATATATCATGGAGCATAATCTAAATATAGTCTATTTACAAGCAAAATAAATAAAAGGGATACAAATTGGAAAGGAACAAGTTAAATTGTCTACGATTGAAGATTACATGATCTTATATAGAGAAAATCCCAAAGACTCCACAAAGAAACTCTTAGAACTAATAAACAAATTCAGTAAGTTAGCAGGACACAAAATCAGTGTATAAAATCAGTTGTGTTTCCTTGCACTAACAAAAAACTATCTGAAAAAGAACCTAAAAACACAATCCCATTTACAGTGGCATCAAAAAGAATAAAATACATAAGAATAAATTTAACTGAGGTAAAAGATCTGTACACTGAAAACAATAAGACACTGATGAAAGAAATTGAAGAAGACACAAATAAATGGAAAGATATCTGTGTTCATAGATTGGAACAGTTAATATTGTTAAAATGTCCATACTACCCAAAGCCATCTACAGATCCAATATAATCTCTATTAAAATCACAATGGCATTTTTCACAGAAATAGAAAAAATTATCCTAAAATTCACATGTAACTACAAAAGACCCCCAGTAGCCAAAGCAATCTTGAGAAGGAAGAACAAAGCTCGAGGCCTCATATTTGCAAATTTAAAAGTATATTACAAAACTGTAGTAATTAAAACAGTTTGGTACGGGCATAAAAACAGACACATAGACCAATAGAACAGAATAAAGACTAAAAATAAACCCACACATGTGTAGTCAACTAATCTATGACAAGTGTGCCAAGAATACACAATGGAGAAACAACAATCTCTTCAATAAATGGTGTTGGGGAAACTGGACAGCAACATGCAAAAGAATAAAATTGGACCCCTTATTATACTATCCACAGAAATTAACTCAAAATGAGTTAAAAATTTAAATGTAAAACCTGAAACTGTAAAACTCCTAGAAGAAAACAGGGAAAAACTTCCTTGGCATTGGTCTTGGCAATGGTTTTTTTCTAATATGACGCCAAAAGCAAAAATAAACAAGTGGTACTACATCAAACTAAGAAGCTTCTGCACAGCAAAGGAAACATTCAAAAAATGAAAAAGCAACATACAGAATGGGAGAATATATTTGAAAATCACATATCTGATAAGGGGTTAATATCCAAAATACATAAAGAACTCATACAACTCAGTAGCAAAACAAACAAACAAACAAAAAACAAATAACCCGATTAAAAAATGGACAAAGGACTTGAACAGACACTTTTCCGAAGAAGACATACTAATGGCCAACAGGTACATGAGAAGGTGTTCAATATCACTAATCATCAGGGAAATGCAAATAAAAACCACAATGAGATATCTCTTCACACCTGTTACAATGGCTATTATCAAAAAGACAAGAGAGAAGTGTTGGTGAGGATATGGAGAAAAGGGAACCCTCCTACACTGCTGATAGGAATGTAATTGGTACAGCCTTTATCAAAAACAGTATAGAGGTTCCTCAAAAAATTAAAAATAGAACTACCATACCATCCAGCAATCTCACTACTGAGTATATATCCAAAGGAAATTAAATTAGAATCTCAAAGAGATATCTGCACTCCCATGTTCATTGCAGCATTATTCACAATAGCCAAAATATGGAAACAACCTAAGTTTCTGTCGACAGATGAATGGATAAAGAAGATGTGAGATATATATATACACACACAATGGAATATGTTTTAGCCAGAATCAAAAGGATATCCTGCCATTTGCAATAACATGGATGAAGCTGGAGGACATTATGCAAGAGTGAAATAAGCCAGACAGAGAAAGACGAATACTGTATGATCTCACTTACATGCTGGAATTTTAAAAAGCCAAGATCATAGAACCAGAGAGTGGAACAGTGTTTACCAGGGGCTGGGGGTTGGAGAAAGTGGTGAGATATTGATCAAATGGAACAAACTGTCAGCTATAAGATGAATAAGTTATGGGATCTAATGTGAAGCATGGTGACTATAGTTAATTTATACCATATTGTATACTTGAAACTTGCTAAGAGAAGGGATACTAAGAGTATTCACCACACCAAAAACCAAAAAAAGGTAACTATGTTTTGTGATGCATATGTTCATTAATTTTATTGTGACAATCATTTCACAGTGTATACATATATTAAATCATCAGATTGTACACCTCAAGCATATATAACTTTCATTTGTCAAAAAAATTAAAAATTAAGTTCCTCAGTCATACTAGCCACATTTCAATTGCTCTACTAGTGACATGTGTCTACCATTTTGGACAATGGGGTTCCTGAGAATGTTTTCAAGGGATTTGCAATAATATCAAATGTGGAATCTAAGACTTCTGTAGAGGGAGGGAGATCACGAAGAATAAGGATATAATGGTGTCAGTGGATTGGAAGTCTAGATTATAAAATATCTAAGATTGTGGGGACACAAGGCTAAGAATGTGGACAGGTAAGTGGGGGTAATGAGAGGAGGCATGTTTTAGAAGTAGAGCCATCAGTTGAGATCACAATGCCCAGAGTGTAACCACGGGAGTCTTGGCTGCAGTGGAATGTTAGCGAAGATCATTGGAAGTAAAGATGGTGAGGAACTGAAGTTATGGAGCTTTGGTTGGATCACCCACCATAGATGCTTAAGTCATGGTGGATGGTAACATGAATAGGGGAGGAGAGAGAGGCCATGAGCCAAGAGTCCAGGCCTCCAATGGAGGAAGAAATTTGAGCAAGATGTTGGTAATGACTGAAGAAGTAGCAGGAGTTAGAGCCTGATAGCATGGGCTACAAGGGTGCTGGCCGTTTTTTAAGGAGGAGGGAATTAAATGGAGTCTGACAATGTCAGGAGATGCAGAGTGCCCTGTGTCTGTAGGAGAGCAAACAGGAAAGGGAGAGAAAAATATGAAGGATGGCATTAGAAAGGACAAGTGTCAACCTAAGACATTTTCACAGTTGAGTATAGAGTGACAAGCCAGATATAACCTTGGCCAGTGGCCCCCGGGGCCTTAGGAAACACCTGGTAGGAAGAAGAGACAAAACATTAAATAAAATAGAGTTGCGGTGTTTCAGGGATGAATGCTGACTTGGGAAACTAGAAATAGAGACTGTAAAGGGTTTTAACACGGTTGATATTAGGATATTTCTCAGTTGGCATCATAAGGCCCATAACTAATGAACAATACAATTCTCCTGTTGAATATTAGCCATGGTGTTAAGGAGAGCAGTAGAAGAAGCCAGCTTGGAAACCAGGTGGAATGACCATCTCTAATCCTCTTGTATAAGCCATGACTCTCCCCGGGGACACAAACACACAGCTACACACACCAATACAAAATGCAAACACTTTTATTAAATAGTTTTCAATAAACAAGGACCTAACAGATGAGGTAGCAGAGGCAGTACAGCTCCCTGCATAAACACAAAGGAACAGGGCAGACAAGGCTCAGGAAGCATCTGAGTCCAGGGGCCAGTGCCCTCCTGAAGTGAGCCCGGACTCAGAGATGTCCCAGCCCTCAGCTGGGGACCACTGCTCTGGAGGCTTGGATCTGAGCAATTTTGAGGTCAGGTTCTGGGCTCAGTAAGGCATTTCCAGAGGAAATGAAAAAGCTACTGATGAGGCCTCAGGAAGAAGAAAGCAAGTCTGATAGTTTCCTTCTATCACTGCCTCCCTATTTCCCTGAATCCATTCAGACCCCTGGTCACGACCATATAGGCTCCTTCTGGTTACATCCAGACAGCTCAAGACCAGCAACCATCATAGAGTAGCTGCCCCATAGATGCTTCAGGTGTGCCTGTCCTCTAGGAGGAAGCGTCTGTAGGTCTCACTGTGTGAGGTGTTCCTGAAGGGCAGGTTTCCCACCAGCAGCTCACAGCACAGCACCTGCATGCCAGATCCACCTTGTCACTGTATGTTCCACGCATGATCATTTCAGAGGGGTAGGTAGTCCAGAGTCCTGCATGATGTTTTTTCGGGAATAGCATATAGCAGTGAGTGCTGAGGAAAAGCCTCATAGCCAGGAAGGTTCTTCCTCCCCAGCCTCAAGTGAGCTGGGAGCTGCGAGGCCCCAGGAAGCTCTGGACAGGCTCCTCCCCGGAAAGGATCCTCTGCTGAGAACAAAGTTGGGTTTTCAGGAGAGAGAGCCTCCAACTCTCCCACAGCCAGGAGGTCCGCTACAAGCACAGCCACAGCCACAGCACAGAGGCTCTCCTGAGGGAAGCCGGGCAGGGGCAGGGTCCTAACGAGGCACTGCTTTCTCACAAAGAATAGAAAACTCTGCACCTAGTCTTTACAAAATTGTACATATATAGACAAGATGTACAAGATGATATGTGGATAAAGTACCACAGTAACAGCATGTGTGCACTCTGGTAATGCAATCAAATTGGCATGTAGTCATTGAAAGGGCTCTAAAGAGGGCTCAAGGTGAGGATATGATTATTCTTAGACCTTTCAATACACTAAATTGTTTAACCTGAGGTAACATTGAGTATCTCAAGTGGTCTGAAAACTAGCCTCAAGATAATCACAAGGGAGGAACTCCAAAACACTCTGACCAGTGACAGCAACATGCGAATAAGCCCGTGGTGCTCACTGTGCATCCCACACAGCCCTGCATGTATCCATCCTGGTCTGCCCATGAAAATTCTAGTCACTGTACAGCAACACTTCACACTATCTTTTACCAGAGTAAATTATAAGATTTCTTCTCCATGTTTATTTCTCTGAGTTGATCATGTGTGTATTATTTTGTTTTAGTTCTAATTCCATCCCTAAATAACTGCTGAGGTGGGCACAGAGAAGTCCATCTATAGAGGATTAAGGAAGCTGAGAAACACCTGTCAGAGGAAAGAATTAGGGAACTTCCCTCGGCAGGGAAGCCCACACAACTACACAATCACCCCCATTCCACACAGAAAATTAAGAATAAACAAACAAGTGGACCAGGGTGAAAAGAGAGTGAGAGTGCTGAGCATTCAAAACCACATAAAGTAAGTTTTGTTTTTTTTTTTTAAATCAAAGCCCTAGATGGTTTTACACGGTGCAGTAAAATGTGCTTATTTGTTTATGGATCCTTATCTCCATAGCTATAGTAAAATAACTGCATGAGACACTATATTTAGTATTCTGATTTCTTGTAAGTTTCAGATATTTCATAAGTCAAGCCTTTATATTTCTTATCACGATTTATGCTCCTCAAGGGTAGAGACAATGTTTTGGAAGAAAGAAGCCTTTCAATAAATGTTTGTAGAGCTGCCTTCAACTAACACCTGTCACTGGGTGTCAGTGAATGTTTACAAAAGGCAAATCATGGGCAAAAGACCCTTTCACCTCCCACCCACCCGCACCTTCTACCATCTGTATTAGTCTCCGATTGCTGCTATAACAAATTACCACAACTTTCGTGGCTAAAAACAACACAAATTTCCTACCATACGGTTCTGTAGGTCAGAAGTCCAACAGGGGTATCATAGGGCTAAAACCAAGGTGTCAGCAGGGCTGCATTCCTTTCTAAAGACTGTAGAGGAGAATGTTTTCTTGCCTTTTCTGGCTTCTAGAAGCTGCCTGCATTCCTTGGCTCATGTCTCTGAAGATACAGAGCCAGCAATGGCCAGTAGAGTCTTTCTCACATGGCATCACTCTGACATTGACTATTCTGGCTCCCACTTCCATTTTTAAGGTCCCTTGTGATGACATTGGGCCCACCTAAATAATCCAGGATAACCTCCCTATTTTATGGTCAGCCTTACTTCCATCTGTAACCTTGATCCTCCTTTGCCATGTAACATAACCTAGCCCCAGGTTCCAGGGATTAAGACACGCACATTGCTGGGGGGCCATTATTTGTGTACTACACCCTCTCAAAAAAACCTAACCAATGATAAATCATCAAAGGCATGGCAGAGAAGACAGAAAGAAGTCATGCATACATTTCTTTGTCTTTATTGTCCTCATCTATTCCTCCTTTGTTGTTTAATATTCTAAAGAGAGCTTTCCAGTACAAACTAAAGGTCAAACTATGAAGGTTTTCCTAAGTTCACAATAACCACTGGGTTTCTCTCCTGGATGAATTCTCAGATATAGAGTAAGGCTCTAGGTTGGGTCATTTTCTAATATGACTCTTTAAAAGAAAAGTAAGCGATGATCTGTCACAAAAAGTTGTGTCATAGCAATGATACTTAGGGGGGTTTCTCTTCAATATGAATTTTGAGATGCCAAGGAAGATGATTCCTCAGGCCAAAAGAGTTTCCACAGTAGTTACCTTCAAAAGGTCTCTCCTTAGCGTGAGTTGTCTAATGTTGAATAAAGTGGGCTCACTAGCAGAAGGTCTTCCCCCATCTCTTACACGCATACTCCCTAGCACAAATCCTTTGGTGCTCAGTGAGGACTGAGCTGCAGCCAAATGCTTTCTAACCTTGCATTCCTAAGGCTTCTCACCACTGTGATTCCTCAGGTGCCCTATTAAGGAAGAGCTGCGGCAAAAGGCTTTCCCGCATTCTTTGCACTCAAAGCGTGAATTCTATTATGCAAGAGAAAATTGAAGCATTGGGTGAAGGCTTGCCCACATTCTTTGTACTCAAAGGGTTTATCCCAGTGTGAATCCACTAGTGCTGCGTGAAGTGTGATTTGCACTGGAAGGCCTTTTGACACTTGATACACTTGTGTGGCTTCTCCCCATTGTGGATGATGTAGTGCTGAATGAGGGATCTGTTCTGGCAAACAGCTTTCCCACACTCAATGCACCCATAGGGTTTCTCTCCCATGTGAATATGCTGGTGCCACGTGACATGTGACCCATGGATAAAGGCTGCCCGGCACTCAATGCTTTCATAGGGCTTCTCAGTATGCCTGCTGATGTTTCAACTTAAGGAAGAGCTGTCACAAAGGGCATTCCTGCATTGTTTGCATTCAAAGAGTTTTTCTCTACTGTGCATTATTTTATGCTAAATAAAAGCAGAGTGGCATGTGAAGGCCTTTCCACATTCACTTCTCTCATTGGGCTTCTTCCTAGCATGGATGATAGTATCGAATGAGGTGTGCTCTGTCACTAAACTCTTTATGGCACCCGCTAGACTCACAGGGCTTCTTTCCAGCGTGACTCTGCTGAGGTCAAACAAGGATGAAATTCCTTAAACTCTTCCCTGCAATCCTTGCATATGTAGGAATTCTTCCCCAGATGAAGCATGGGGTCTTTACCTGGTCTGGATGAACCCCGTTCATAGGCAGAATCTCCTGGAAAGAATTGCTGCTGTAAAACCCTTGAGCGCATACTACGATCTGTCCCCAAAGTATGGCTTTCAAGGCTCATTTTCCTAGGGAAAGTCTTCTTCTGGAGGATTGGCCATGGTTTCAGCCACCTTTCTTGAATTTCTGAAGGTCCTTACTTGCTGATCCCTGGCTCACCCCAGTCTGGACCCCCCTAAGGCTCCCTGAGTCAGTTGTCCCTGGAGCAAGGTTCCAACCTCAGGCAAGGCCAGCTGAGAAATGGTAGGCTCTGTGGTGTCAGGTTTTTCCCAGTCACCTGAAGGGAATCTTGTACGTAAAAGGATCCTATTAGGATACAGACAGAGAAGAAGCAAAATTACCACTTCAGGGGAGAAACAAAGATGAAAATAGTGTCTCTGTGCCTGCTGTGTTCTGACATTTCTGAAACCTATGTTTGCAATTTCTTTCTTTTCTTATCCTTGGACTCTTGACACCTTTCAAAGGAAATCCAGGAAGGAAGGCTCAGGCAGGGGCAGAGGGACTGGAGTGGAAACCACTGCTTGCAGTGCAGAGTGGGGGTGAGTGTGCAGAGTAATGATGACACTGTGTGTGCTGCGTTTGATCTAAGAGAGGACTTCTAATACTGTGATGAGAGCACAGGTCAGTAGTGCAGAACCAGGCCCAGTGGAGAGTGAGAAGGAGATCAGGGGAGGCTTCCCAGAGGAGGTGTTCCAGAGCTGAATCCTGATGGGGAAATAGGAGTTTCCAGATAGAATACAGCAAAGGGGCACTGCAGTCTGAGGAGGCAGGGAGGGTTGAAAAGCATGGTTCTAAATTAATTGGCGAAAGGCATCCCACAATAGTCAGAAATCTGAGGTAGGCTGATGACCCAGGCAGGACAATCGTGCTGAAGAGAAAGCATTTTCTCTGGGGTGGGAGGAGGGGTAACGGGGGAGGGGAGGGGGTACTGCACCAGTCATCCTGTGAGGGAGCCACCCTCAGGGAAAGACAGACATCTGGACCAGCAAGAACCCTTACACCCTCGATGGCACTACCAACAAGGGAGCTGCCCCCCTCGGGCTTCTCACTAGGTGAGGTAGTGAATGTCCTTCAGGGAAACCTGTTTGAGTGCGTCTTCTGTTGCATGTAGCCAAATACATCTTGATCAATGCAGGGAGGAGGGGGGAGTCATGAGGACTCTGTAGAACAGTAAAATGACAGACACCAGGGCCCACAGGCCATTCATTCATTCATTCATTTGTTCATCAAAGTGTTCCTGAGGGCTCACTACGTTTCAGACACTGTTCTAGGTGCTGGAGCTTCAGCAGTGAACAAATCAAAGGTCCTGGCTCTCTGGAATTTACATTCTATTGGGGAGAAAGACAATGAACATAGATTAGTGAATTATAAAGTTTATTAGAAAGTGTTGAGAGCTAAGGAAAGAAATAAAACCAGGAGAGGGTTAGGGAAGGGAGAAAGGGGACTAACCCCCAATAGGGTGGTCATTGAGGTATTTGCATTATCTTACACTGGGTGCTTGTCTTCAGACAGGCTTGGGGTGAGGTGCTTTACAAAAACTTTTTCACGTAATCCTTGTCTAAACCCCAAGGGGAACTTATCAGTCCATCTTATAGATGAGGAAACTGAGGCTCAGAGGTGAGAGAGAGAACGTAAACCGAGGCCCCCCGACTGATAGGTGGCAAAGGGTGGCCTGTGTCCATGTGTTCAGCCTCCACTAACTCCCCAGGTTTTCCAGGCTGGAGTCAAGTGGATTCAGGAAAGCATGGGGTTGAGAGCTAGATCCCCCTCAGTGAGGAAGGACTCGAAATGCTGGCACACACCCCACTATTGCAGGGAAGGGGTAGAGCCCACCACTCTGACCCACTGGGAGAGACTGTGTGGACGCTCAGGCCAGGGGAGCCCAGCCAGAGGGAGCCATTTGGCCATCTGGGACAAGGGAGCCCTCAGATTTCTGTTCAGTTCCTATTCGGACTGATTCCTTGGTAAATGGAGGACCACAGTTTGGGTGGGAAGATGTGGGATGTATTACTTACTTTATTTACCAAAAATGTAGATAGCACTTGCTGTGTGCCCAGTTCTTTCCTAAGAGCTTTACAAATATGAATCTATTTTAATCCACATAATAATTCTATCAGGCCAGTACTACTATTGTCCCCTTCACAGATGAGGAAACTGAGGCCTAGAGAGGTTCAATAACATGCTCCCTTCATTGATCCAAGGCTCACTTAGGGCCTCAGCAAAGTACTACACTGTTCTTCCTGCTGTAGGCCCCGTAAGAAAGAATAATTCTATTTCTGAGTTTCCTCACAGCATCCTCAGGAAGCGGGTGTCAGTGATGGTTATCCACAGAGCCACACGACATGGCTCCAGAAGGTGCCGAGGCCATGCACGATGATGATGATGATGCCGGTGATGACATCAGTTATAATCAATCATGATCACAGTAGGGATCATAACTGCTGACCCGCAGAGTCAGTGAGCACCAGGCTCTGTTCTAAGCTTTCTCATACATTAATCTATTTGCTCTGGCAACAGTCCTGTGAATTAGATGCTATATTACCCCATTTTACCAACGAGGAAACTGAGGCACAGAGAGGTTAAGTACCTTGCCCAGGGTCACAGAGCTCATGAGTAACAGAGCTGGGATTTGACACCAGGTAGTCTGGCTCCAGAGCCTGGGCTCCTGAGTGCTACACTAAGGAGGAAACATCTCTGACCTCAGTGACGGGCCAGCAGCCTTGGAGAAAGTGGGCTGTGGAGATGAAGGGACGTGAGAGGGCGGATTTACTCCTCAAAATATGGGGGTCAGTGGGAGTGGCTAACATGGTGATTCCCAGACTTGGGCATTTCATGAGCCAGTAAAAAATAAAACCTGGGAAACCTACACAGTCATTTGGTCAGTTAAGGACATTTATTCAGACATCACGGATCATCTACCCTCACCAACATTTCACCAAAGACTTTTAAAACCAAAGAATGCAGGGGACATCATCTCAAAATCAAAGGCCATCTTCTAAATTGAGACTCACTGCACTGACCAAATTTTCCTTCATTGCCAAGGACTGAGATGCCGGGAGAATGAAAGGAGCGGCGCACAGACAGTGCCCAGAGCAGGCCTGACTCGTGGTCAGCACTCATGGCAGGGTAGTTGCTTCTCTTTATATTGACCCACAAGAGAAGGGGAAAAAGGAACCGCTTTCTCAGGCTGTCCACCAATGCCATTTGGCGATGTGTCTGTGCATCCTCTACAATCATCTCCCACACCAGTGGAGGATCTTGGCCCGTCTTTAGGAAATAAGGCATGACCCTGTTAGCACCTGAGACCAACCAAGCTTTTAACCTTTAACTGAGACTGTGTTCTCTTCCGAAAGATACCAGGTGACAGTCATGGCAAATGTCTTCGGGGCACCTGTCTGACTCATCCTCCTCCTTGGAGAATAGCTCTTCACCAAGGGTACCTGCTGTGGGGGCTGTAGGGACCCCCTTACCCACCAAGCTGGGCCAGCCAGCTTCCCTCCTGTGGAAATCTGGGATAAGGGTCTCAGACTGAGGCCAGCCTGCAATGGGCACTGGGATGAGAAGTCGAGGGAAATGTAGGCTCAGGTGGCCATTTCCCGCCTCAAGGACACCCACGCAGGACAGTCCAACTGCAGAGAGAGGTTGAGAGTAAAGATGTAAAGCTTGAAGTGAAGAGTAGAGGCAAGGAATCTAGAGGCCTCAGAGAGAGCGGGAGAACGCGGGTGGCCAATCCTTGCCTCAAACTCACTGTGGCAGAAAGAGCCAATTCGCAGAGAGTGGCATGAGCAGACACAAAGCGAGAAGCCATTACAAGAGATCCAGAGGCCAGGACATATCATGGGTCCATTCAGTTCTTGATTTAAGTCTCTCACGGGGCCCAGCTGGACATTCTGACCTTGACTTCTGCAATATATCCCCACTCCCTGCCAATAAATTATCCCTTTGTTTCAAATCGTTTTGAAGGGGACTCTGATTCTAGCCCCACCAATCCCTGGTAGAGACACAGGGAGACCAGGCAAAATGTGAGACATAAACAAGGCAGGAACTGCGGGGAGGAGGGAGGCAGGTCCCCATGCCTTCTGGGCTAGCCAGGCCTGGTGTGCAAGGGCAGAATGAAGGAGGCTGCAGGCTCCGTAAGGGGGCATAGGTGAGGACCTGCCCAGTGAGAGCAGGTTGTCCAGGTCTGCAGCATCACCTCTTGGTACAGGGCCCTTTGGGCTCGGTCCTCGGGCCAGGACCCCTGAGTGAAGGTCATGGCCACATCCTCAAAAGTCACCAATCCCTAGAAAGTAAAGAGAGGCACGGATATGGGCCTCGTGGCTACAGGATAGGATTAGAGTCTATCACTCGATCACTGGAAAAGATCCAGAGGGACCCAAGATCCAAATCACTGGGCATCTCTTGAGGGCCGAGCTCTGTGCTGGGCCTAAGTAGGAGGTGGGTGCTGCCTTTGCACAGAATGCAATCAGGTCAGAGTGAAAAGTCTTCTATAGGGGAAGCCATTGAAGAATGACACAAGACAATAACAAGTCCCCATGTCCTGAGAGGAGCAGACAGTAAGCACTCGAGGACGTCAGAGGAAGGAGGAAATAATGTTTACGCCAATCCTAACACCAATAACGGCAACAACAGCCACAGCAGCAGCTGCTGAGTCTTACTGGTCCTGCGTGCCTGGCTCTGTGCTGAGTGCTTTACACGCCCAATTAAAGTGATGAAATGTCCTCAGCGCTGGAGCCAGACTCCTAGGTCTGAATCCAGCTTCTCCAATCTGACACTTACCAGCTGTGCAACCTCGGGAACATCACTTCATTGCTCTGGGCAGTGATTTCTGCAACAATACACTCATAGTTCCCGCTTCATCAGGCTGTTGTGAGAATGAAAGAGAAACTGTTCACAAGCAAACACCGGAATACCTAGCACATGTCTGTGCTCAATGTGTTTTTGCTACTTGTATTAATCTTCCCACAGCCGGTGAGGTCAACACTATCATCATTTCCATGTCCCCATCAGCGCGCTGAGGCTCAGCGAGAGTCAACCAGAAGTCAACCAGAGTCACAGGTCTAATAAGCAGAGATGGGAACCCAGGTCCCTCTGGTTCAGGCTCTGTGTGTATACCTCCATACTCCTCCATCACCATAACGAGGGCGGGATGAACATCCAGCAAACGGTCTCACAACCTTGCCATCCAGGACATGTCTCAGCAGATGGAGGGGGCCCTCAGCAACCACACAGGCCCTTTCATGCCTCCCTGAATAATCTATATCCCTGCCTTTTCCCATGTGGTCCCCTCTGCCTGGAATGCCCCCCATGCCGTCCTCATTCCTAAGCCTAAACCCACTCGGCAAAGTTGACTTTAGGTGTCACTCCCAGGCCTCCCCACCCACTGTGGGTATTGTCACAGTTAAGAGTAGAAGCTCTGCTGGTTTACATACTGAGTTTGAGTTTCTGCTACTTAAGAGCTGTGTGACCTTGGATAGGTAACTTAACTTCTCTGAGCCTCAAGTCCCCTTCTATAAAGTAAGTATAATAACAGAATTTACTTGTAAGCAGGTGACAGTTAAATGAGGTGCTACATAATAACTGCCCCTCTGTGCCTACCAAGGGCTCAATGAAGGCCAACTCTTATGGTTCTTTTGTTATTAGGATTTTTGCTATTTACTCCCTCAGCAATCTGGAAAAGCTCAATCCAGCCTGCATCTTTGCTTTTGTACCTGTGCCAAATTCCTGGCACAAAAATGCCAAAATGAGGGCAGGCTGGGACAGGGGCTATTTTAGCTAGATCTGCCAGGAAAGGCCTCTTCAAACAGGTGACATTTGAGCAGAGCCTGGAAGGATGTGAAAGGGCGGCCAAGGAAAGATGTAGCGACAGTGTACCAGTCAGAGAGAACCCTGAGGGCGAAGGCTTGGAAGTGGGAAAGAGCCTGGCACATTCAGGTTGGCACAGCTGGGTGGCAGTGAGCAAGGGAAGAATAGGAGGGGACAAGGTCAGAGATGGCCCCCCAGACAGATCAGATGGGAACTTCCAAGGCATGGTAGAGAGGCTGGGTCTATTGTAAGAGTGATGGGAGCCTCTGGAGGGGAGCATCACTCACTCATTTACTGAGAACCTGTTACAGACCAGCACTGCTCTAGGCCTGGGGATAGAGCAGGAACAGGAGCTCACGTTCCAGGGATAGAGACAGATCATCCAAAGGAAATAAATAAATGATCAAGAGAATCCTAAAGACAACAAAATAAGAGTGAGGAGACAAGAGAGATTGAGGGCGATTTTCCACGGGCACTCAGGGAAGGCTTCCCAGAGGAGGGGACACTGGGGCGAGCCTGGACTGAAGTGAGAGATGGAGCCATGTGGAAAACTAATGAAAACATAAGGCAATTCCTGACAGCTATCAGGGCTATGATGCGAGTAAACAGGATGACTGTTAGAGAGTTAAATAGGCCTGGTGTATGTTTACATCCAGAGGGACACCTGGGTTCAAATTACCGCGCTGCCTCATGCAAGCTGCATGAACTTACAGCAAGACTCAACCTCTCTGTGCCTCGATGTCCTCATCTGTCAAATGGACATAATAATGGCACCCATCTCATAGGGCAGTTGTTGGTATCAAACGCTTTAGTACATGTCAATTGCTAAGCATCAGCCTTTACTGTCCACAGGATTAACACTTTGGTAGATGTTTTCAGTGTGAACAAGGTGACAAGCTTTTGAAAATACAGGTGGTTTTCCCACTTTTTAAGCATTTAAGAGAATGGGATATTTAAGACTTTTGATTTTAATCAAATGTTTAGAGGTATAGTAACTTTTCAAACAATTACTAAAAATGGGCATAAATTTAAATAGTTTAATCCACGAGTTTTAAATGTCTATTGTGTGTTTTTACTTAGATAAATGTTTAAAGAAGCAATTGTTTCATAAATAAATAAGTCAATTCTGGGGGTGAGTCTGAGCAGGCCAGTGGGATGCAGCCTGCCTGCTGTATGCTCTCCTGAAGGCAAACCTGCTCAAGGAACCATCCATTGGAACACTGGATCATCCCTCCTGCTGAGGGACTCGAAGAGCTGGAGGAGCTGACATACCCTTGCCCGGGTCTGCTCCACTGGCACAGGTGACTCTTCTCTTGCTCACAGGGAGTAGACACAAGGTCCTGCCGAACTCACAAGATATATACACCATCCCCCAGCTCTGGCTCCTTACCCAGTACAGGCATCCCTCCCTCAGATAACAGAGAGAACCGACTGGCAGTGAAGGCCCCTCCCCTCTGGAGGCAGCCTTAGGGATGCCCACCCCCTGTGCCTACACTCCAGCCTTTCTCTCCCTCTCTCACTTCAGGCCCATTTGAAATAACAACCTTAAGATTCCCTCTCCTAAATCTGATCCCAGACTATGCCCTGGTCCTGATCTAAAGCCCCCTTGGACATCCCCAGTTTAGACCCCTCCTGGAACTGCAGACTTGCCTGTCCAGCTGTCCATGTGACACACACACACACACACACACACACACACTTCTGGAACATCTCAGAATCACCAAGCCCAAACTCCAACCTCTGAACTTCCTCAGCAATCTGCTCCCTCCACCCAACTTCTCTATCTCCATTCTCTCAGATGTTCAGCAAAAAAGAAAAAAAAAAAAGAGGGGGGGCCAGCCCAGTGGGGTAGTGGTTAAGTTTTCCAGCTCCGCTTCAGCAGCCCCTGGTTCACAGGTTTGGATCCCGAGTGCGGAACTACAAGGGGACCTACACACCGCTTAAGCCACGCTGTGGCCACGGCCCACATACAAAATAGAGGGAGACTGGCACAGATGTTAGCTCAGGGCCAATCTTCCTCAACAAAAATAAAAAGAAACAAACAGAAAAAGAATTTAGGATGGTCCTTCACTCCCTACTTTCTTCACAGCATCTGATGCAGCAGGAAACCCTGAGGGCTCTATCCTTAAGATCTATCTGGAATCAGATTACTTTGCCCTCCTCTACCGCCATCCCTCTGGTCTGGACTCCATCGTAACTCTCCTGGAGTCTATTGCAGCAGCCTCCTCATTGGTCTCCCTCCACCCCGCAACCTCCCCTGAGCAACCTATGGGAAACTTAAAATCCTAACCCAGACTGTGTCCCTCTTCTGTTCACAACTCCCCATGGCTTGTAGCGCCCTAGGAATGAAGGTCCAGTTGTTCACGTTGTCACTCCACGTGTGACTCCTCCCCTCACGCTCTATTCCTTGCAGATGCCCCAGAAATCCTAGGTTTCCCTCGAGGTTTCCTCAATGCTCCCAACTCAGTCGCACATCCAACCCTTTGCACCTGCTGGTCCCTCTGCCTGCAACTCTCCCACATCTTCTCTCACCGGCTGTCAGAAATGGGGGCCCCACTCACGAGCACCCCACTGTCCTGGACACAGCCGCCTGGGCTTCAATGACCTAAGCAGGCGCCCTCATTGTGGGCTTTAGGAATCGGAGGTGGAGTCGGGTCGGGTGAAGACCTGAGAACGGCAGCACCCACCTGCGCCGGGTGCAACAGCGCAGCCGCCGCCATCGGAGCCTGTGGGCAGAGTGAGCGGCGGGCGACAAGGGCGGGGGCGGCGGGGAGACACCGAGCGGCGACACTGCCAAGCCTCTAACCTGCCTCTGTGCAATGGGGACAACGCTTTCTGCCCCGTCACCCCGGGTGTGACACAGTGCTACGGAGCCTCTGATCCGATGGACCAACCCAAGAACAGATGAAATGGCCGCCAGGAGAACAATGCCAGAAGTCCCGCCCCTGAGTGGAGCGTAATACACGGAAACGTCCCTCTCCAGTTCTTCATTGGCCCAGCGACACTGATGCTCACGGTGGAGAGCCTTCTGGGTAATGTAGTTCCCCCAGCGCCAGGCAAAGGCCAAGGGTCTGGGAGCTAACAAGCTTTACCTCATTCCATGCAGGTAGCCTAAGGCTTTTGTCAGTTTTGTGAATGTCAGTATTTTCAGTCAGGGACAAGAAAAAAAGACTTCAGACAGGACTATGGTGGTAAAGATGGCGGAGACATGCCCAATAGTCCTGAATCAGGTAGTCAAGGTGGCTCCTGCCTCTGGTTCCTTCAAAAAGAAAAAAACTCTCCTATATGTAATTAGAGATTGTGTTCCAAACCAGCAAGCAACACTGTTTTATCCAGATATTTCTTACTCTATATCCTGAGACATATTCAATTTCTTTTAAGAATATGAGACCTATCTGAAAAAAAAAGTGCCTTACCAAGTGCCATTTCCTGTGGGGATAGTGGCTGCAGTGGTCACATTCAGCACATGTGGAAAGGAGTAGTCTGAACCTTGAGTAAATTTTGGGACGTGGTGATCTCGTCTTGCAGAGAAGTGATTATAATTTCACCTGAAATTTCAGTGACAGTGTCTGCGTAGGGGGTTGAGATTATCTCAGAAAAATTGTTGTGAAATATCTACTTAATTAAAGCTACTGATAATGATTATGTAGTTATTTTAAGATAGTGGCGGAAATAGCTCTGGGTAAACATGTCTGTGACATATAAAAAAGGTTCGGATCTCCTTGAAGTTTGACTAGAGAACACTGAAGTCTGAGAAGCTGAGGACATGGTTACACTAGAAACTTGGCTACTCTGAGACTTTGATTTTCTAAAGTATGTTGTTTTTTTTTTTTATTGTTCTTGAGAACACTGAGCAATACCAACTTGAAGACAGACACAAAGTGGGAATTCAGAAAGAGTTTTCAGAATGGTAATGACCAAGTGCTCACAAAGTTACTCATAGGTAACCCACTGGTCTGACCAAAGGTTAATTAGCTTCTCTCCGCTCCACAGACCCCTAAGTTTTGTCTCACTCTTAGGCTTAAGCAAGCACTAAGATGCAGCTCATCCCTGGCTGTTCACAAGAGAAACGTTTCCTGTTAAACTGCCCCCAATCATGCTGTCTTCTCACCCCCACAGCTTCCCACCGCCCGAAAAGTTCCTGCTAGCCCTACTTATCCCTCCCTATTAAAAAAAAAAGCCTTTTTCTGTTTGATTTTGAGATGCCTCTAGATTTTGTGGTCAGAGCATTCTCTCTATTGCAATAGTGTTTTCCAATAAAGTCTCTCTTTACTTGTCTGGATTTGTTTTGTTTTGTTTTATTTTTTTTGACAGTTGTATAGTGCCATGATGCGACTCAAGATTGGACTTCACTTATAGAACCCTGTCATCCCTGCCCAGAGAACTAATGGATTTGAACCTTGCAAATCCTTTGAACTCCTCTCTTATTCATGAATTCGGGAATGCTTTGGTGAATTCAATTCTCCAAACAGTGCTCTGGGCGTCATCTCTGTTACAGCATAGTAAGGAGTTAATTTGATTCTTTTGAGCAAAGAAATTTTTCTTTGGCATTTTGAGTGGGGCATCATTCCATGACTCTTGAGTAGGAACCTTCCCTACTCTTCTGTGTGAGGACTCTTCTGTTTTACCTTGGGTCCCCTAGTGGGGATTGGGGGAGGGAATTTTCTTGGCCCTTCAGGCGGGGACTGTACAAGGCAGTAATGGAGCAGGAGTCTTTCCTGGATCCTTTAAGGTCTTATCTCTGAAATAATTAACTAATCCCATGAGTAACTCTCACTCTATTGGGTGTCCTCCCTCTTCTTTCCCTGCTGACTATATGATCTATCATTATGACATTAATTCATTTCAATATCTTCAAAAGTGGCAGAATTTACTAAGGACAATTTAGAACTACAGTGATCTCTTTGGGAAACATGGGATCTCCCCATAGTGGCTCATCAAATATCTATCCCTTCCCATCACCTCACCCTCCACCTTCCTTCCTCCTTTTCATGACCCTTAAATGTTCCCTTCAGCTCCCGCAAATCCTTTGATCTGTTGTCTGCCTTCAACACTCCTACCTCCTCCATCCCTCTATCCACCTCTGCCAAACCTTTTCCATCCCACTTCAGCCCTTCAACATCCTAGAGTCACTTAAGCTCTAGGCCCCCCTATCCTTGTTGGGGGCTCTTGAGGGGCTCAAGGACCCCAAGAGCAAACGCTTAAGGCAGAAAAAGCTAATTGGAAACAGGCTGGATGTTATATCAACTCAATGAGCTTTAGAAACACCCAGATGGTCATTTGGTGTATCCTCAGTCCCCCGCCCAAAATTCAGTCCACAGCCTCCATAAGATTACACAACACAAAGAAAATATTAAAGGTCTCCTCCTATAATATTGTTGGGGACACTTCAGCTCTCATATTGAGTAGGTAACCTAAACTTGCCCCATCTACCAGAAATGCAATCCTGATTTTTGAAAAAAATGTAAAGTTGGTCAAAGGCAAGGGCCAGCTCTGTTATATAAACCAATGAGTTAAAATTTTAAAAGTAAAGCTATTCTCTATTTGCATCTGGCTGTATGTCTATGTATGTATGTATGTATGTATATTATGTGTGTTATTTTCCTACCTCCAGAAAGTATTACCATATTAGACTATAAAATGCCTTAAGGGAACTCTATCCTTATTGGCTTAGAGATAAATAAGCACTTCTATAAATTAAATATTCATAAAATGCTCAAAAATTAAAGAAATGTAACATCTAAGACTTTCAAAAATATTCTTATAGAAACTAATCCAAATAGTTTAAAAACTCAAATTCACATAATTGAAGTAAATCTTGGCAAACAAGACTAATTTAATATTATTGGTTGAATAAACTCAGCTGTGTCTTCTGAGTTACCAAGTTTAGGTAAAATATAAGCCTACATTTTAATTTTATTTGGGATATTCTCCCTAAATTTATACAGGTTTACTGATTGAATAGTATTACATCTATTAAATATTTAAGATTATAAAAAATGTAAATTCATGTTTAACCAAATTAAATCAATATCCTGACAAACTTTATTTTAACACTAATTATGTTTTGTAATATGTCAGCTTGAAAACAGTTTTCAAGATCTTTTGGTAAGTTAAAGCCTTACACTTATGCTAAACTAATTAATGAATATTCATTAAATAATTAGATCATTTCTAAATAAGATAAAATATTGAAATATTAATTACTAAGCATACTTTTAAGGCTATGTATGTTTGGGTCTATTAATGAACATATTGTTTTTGCCTCATTGAAAAGTTGTACTATAAGGGATAGTTATGGCTATAAAAAATTGTGAGATGTATATTCATAAGTTCTGGTGGTCTGCTACAAAATATTGATGTATGACAGACAGTTCACATTTATCTACCTCCCAGTATTCTTTGAAATAAAAGTTACTGTGAATAAATGTTATAATCAATACATGTGAATAAAACTCTACTAGGAGCAATGGTAGCATATAGGAACAACTTTGTATGCAAGGTATACAAGTTATGTTTTTATTAAGGAAAAAAAGTTTTGTCTTAAGGTAAAATGACTGGTTGTTCCAAAATTTTTAAAAATGTAGGATAAAACTTAAATGGAATTTAAGGGGAATTAAACTTAAATGGAATGTAAAGGGGAATTTTATTTGTTGTGATCAAAATTGGTGAAGGATTAATGGGTTTATTTATAAATTTTTAAAATAAACCTTAATATTAAATATTATACTAATGCAGAATTGGAATTTCTTTTTTTCTCTGTTAAATGACAAAATTTCCTTGGATTGTTGGTCTACTCTTAATAAGAAATTATAAACTTTGTCTTTGACTTCTAAGTAATTCGCCTAAGAGGTGAAAATACTGTGTCTTATCAGCGTAATTCCCTGGGCTTTTATGTTGATTTTATCATGTCCTCGATTGTATAAGAAACCAAAGTCTTCTTACTTTTGAAAGATCTAAAATTCTTTACAAACTCCCACATTTTCCATGCTTTGCTCTTGGAAATAACTAGGACTGTGAACAGTCTTAATGAAACCACCAACATGACTGCAATAGAGCTACATCAACTCCAGCAAGTGGCCTCTAGAATAGTCTGGTATTGGACATGATTCTGGTTCCCCAAAGGGGCACTTAAACAGTGGTCAGTGGTCAAAAGTGGCTGCTGTGCATGTGTTCCCAAAACATCACTGATGTCTATGCCATCACCAAAATATTCAAAAGGCAGATTGGAAAATCCATCAGATCACCACTGCCATTCTCACTCTGCCATCTAAGGACACTTTGGGTGCAATGTCCTGAAATCCTCTTGACTGACTCCCTTCCGACCTCAAATCCTGGTTTTACTCCCTTATTCAGCCATTAATATTTATTCTTTTTATAATATTTCCAGGCAGACCTCTCACCAGTGCCTTATCTCTAAGATCCTCGAACAGCTGTCAGCCGACAACATGCTCAACATGTATTATAGCTAATCCTTCAAAAACAACAAGAACGTGAAGGCCAGCCCACCCCTGAAAACTACTTTGACCAACCTTAATCTCACCATGACTCTTACTCTGTCCATAATAGTGTTTAAGGACAGCCTTTGCCTATCTTAAACAACAGCAGGGACTGACCAAGTGTCATAATTATCCATAACATAACCACTGACTTGGCTTGACCAAATTTTATTCAGGGTTCTCTCTTCCCCATAGGCTCTTGAACTTTGGCTCACCCCTAGGCTTAAGTAAGCACTAAGATACAGACATCTCCCCACCTCCCTTAACAGCTCATTCTGAAAATAGGCTAATCACAGAAACATTTCCTGTTCCCATCATGCTCTCTGCTTACTCCCACCACTTGCCCCCCCATACAAAGTTCCTGCTATCCCTGATTACCCTTGCCTATAAAAGAAATACCTTTTTCTGTTCAATTTCGAGACACTTGCAGAACTTGTGGTCAGAGCATTCTCCCTATTGTAATGGTCTTTTCAAATAAAGTTGCTTCTTACATAAACCTGGATTTATTTTTATTTGACAGTAAAAATGAACAGGAATTCTGTGATGTAAGGTTTATTTCTCACTTAACAGATATTGATTAAAACCCTACTGTGTTTCAGGCACTGTTGTGGGTGCAAGAGGCACATCAGTAACCGAAGAGACATAGACCCCTGTCCTCATGTGGCTCACGTTCTAGTCAAGGAAGACGGAAGGTAAACATTAACAACAAAATAGAAAATTATATGGTATAGACAGAAAGTTATGGGTGATGAGAAATAGGGAGTTGCCCCCCACCCCCAGAGGTTAGTAAGGGAAGGCCTTATTAATCCAGGGCATTTAAGCGAAGACTTAAAGAAGAGAGGGAATGACTTTGTGGATATCTTGGGGAATAAATTCTAGGCAGAGGAAACAGCCAGTGTAAAAGCCCTAAATTGGTGACATCCGTGCCCTTCTGAAAAAGCAAAAAGGCTGGTGCAAGTGGAACCAGATGAGTGAGGAGAGAGTACAAAGGGATGAGCTGCTGATGAGAGACAACAAGGCAGGAAAAGGAGAAAAGTAATATTAAATGTATTTTTCCATTTACATGATGAATAAGTTTACAGTACACAAACTGTAGTGTGCTGTGGTAGTAAAGAGGAGAGGCATTAGAGGCATTTGTCATAGTCTGAAGGCAAGGAGTTGGGGGAGGGGTGCTTTTAAGTAAAGTCACCTGAGATGAATCCTAAACTACCAGAAGTAGGTAACCAAGTGAAAGAGGAGGGAAGTGTTCCAGACAATGGTGGGTGAGAATCTGCAAAGGCACTGAGACCCAAGAAATCACTGGTTCTTTGCAAGCACGTGTTGAATAAGACTGGAATCTAAGGTATGATGAGGGAATTGGGAAGAAATGTGGCCCTTGAGATATAAAGAGGTAAGAACTTGAAGGGACACCTAGGCATATGTTAATTTAATGGCTGTATTACTCTGCTTTGAAAGAGCTTTATTAATGTTTTCTAATTGTAAATATATACTCAATGCAAAACCATTTGGAAATGCAAAAAACAGTATAAAAAATGAAATTAGAGAGCACCAATAAGACCATCTTATAGAACTATGTACTGTTAATATTTTGATGCTTATTGTTCTACCCTAAATGTTTATAATGTATATAGTGCATACATTACATTATATATTATATGTGTGTGTTATATAGTGCTAAAATGTATGTAATACACATATTTGCATGTGTGTATATACATAAATGAATATACATTTTTTATTTCTACAAATTGAATCAAACTGTACATGCTATATTATAGCCTTTCTTTTCAACACAACATACTGGGAAAATCTTTCCATGTCAACAAACACGTATCTGTCATCTTTTCTAATGATTAATATAGTGTTCAGATTCTTGCATATTCCATCCTGGATGCAAGTTCCATGAAGACAGGGCCCATGTGTGTTGCATTCATTGTCACGTCCCTAGTCTCTAGCAGTGCCTGGAACATTAAAAAAAAAAAAAAAAAAAAAAACCTTAATAATGTGCTTAATTAAATAATTGTGGATTTTCAGGTTGTTTTTCAATCTTTGCTGTTATAAACAATGCTGCTGTGGAGAACCATGTTTATAAATGCTTGCAAACTTGTTGGTAGTATTTTTAGGTCAAATGCCTAAAGGTTAAAATGCTAAGTAAAAATGTTATGTTCTATTTAAGACTTAAAGACTTAAAGTCTTAAAGTCTTAAAGATTTTTTTATATGAATTTCCAAACTACATTTCAGAAAAGTTTTTATTGCCAATTCATAGTCTGATTCAAAATAGATGAGAATGCCTTTTTTCCTCACACATTTGCCAGCCCAATATAGGAATAATATTATTCATTTTTCAAATATGATATGTGAAAATGTAATCTCACTTTAAAATATGTATATGATTACTAGTGAGATTGAATATCTTTTTATTCTATTGATCAGTTGTATTTCTTCTTTTGTGAATTTCTTTGCTGTTTCTCATTTTGTGTTTGTCTTTTCCTAATGTATGATAACTTTTTATTTATGAAAAGATTATTGGCATTTTGTCTAGGCAGTAAATATTGCAGCTGCTTCTGCAACATTAATTTAACCCTTCCCCAGTTGTATAGCATTCACGTGGTTTGGAATGGATTAACCCCACTCCAGGCATAGAATCTGATTGGTCTATGCTACAGAGGATAATTCCATCTTCTTTCCTTGGTGATTAGTTCAGGCAGTAGCACCTAATTCAGGCCTAAGCCAATCAGTGATTAGTTCAGAGGTGGCCATGGAGGAACAATAAACTCAGACAATTGGGATAATTACACCCTACTTTCCACAGGGATAGGCACCAGCCCAAGCTTGAGTGAATCAGATGATGGAAATACTCCCTAAACAGAGTGATTGGTTTTAAGAGTGATCTAATCAGAAATAAGCTTAAAACGTTTTTTGGTGGTTATGGTAAGTAGAACATTTTCTCCCCTTGGAATGAACGAAGAATAATATAGCCCCAGTTGCCAGTCACAAACATCTTATGAATATGAGGGAAGCCAAACTGAGGATGAAGCCAACACTAGAAAGAGTATGGAATGAAGAGAAACACAATTAGACTCAGAGCTCTGATATGACCATGCCAGAAGTCTACTCAAACTGAGAAAAGAGAATTTTCTAAAAATATTCCAAGGCAGTTGAAGTTGTGTTTTCTGTCACTTGCAACTAAAACCACCTGGATATGGTATGTCATATAATTTTCATAATTTTTCCAGTTTTTCATTTATCACTTATCTTCATGATAATTTTTATAATGTTACTTTTCATAATGTTTTGCCATTTTTTCAAATCCATTATTCTTGATATATTTTTTTAAATAAAGACACTTTCCCCAGTTGGCACCAAAGCCAGTGATAAGTCTCAAGACCCAGGCAAAATTTCACAGAGGTGTCATTTCCACACTACTACTCTGCACACACCCAAACGTGTAATATTTTGTTTCTCAGCATTCATATGTTTCTCCTTAGCCAAAAGAGGTCACATGATTTCCACAAATCCTTACTTTTCCAATTCCGTTACTTTTATTTTATTGAACCCATTAGAGAATCTGGCTGTGGACTTCTTTTGAGACATCCTTGGGCTGTTACGCAGACAGAATACTATTTCTAAATAGTATTTAGTTTGTCCTATTCCAATTCTGTATACAGTTGTTGGTGTTATTTTAAGAACATCTTCTACAATTCAACAGCATATCTTAAACATTGGTATTAAATGATGAACTGTTGAATATTTGTTTTTAAACAAATAACTTTCTGTGTATAGGTAGGCTTTAAAAAAATAAAAACAGGTGTACACAAGAAGTAAAGTAATCTGCCAAAAAAATTATGTGAGAGATAAGTGTTCATTTCATCTCCAAGTAGAGAAAATTAGAATTTCTTTCAACGTTAATTGTGTGAATGACAAATTTCAGAATATTCATATCAATGGAAACAACAAATCACGCACAAGGATAAATATAAACAAAGATAAAAATTGAAGAAAATTTTCATTACTTCCATTGATTTTCTAGAATTTAAACTATCCAAAGTGATTCTTAATAAAAAAAAAAAATGACATTGAGGGCTCCGGGTTTCAGGTATGGCATGTAAAGAGCTTGAAAGTCAAAACTTCTATCCTTAAAGCAAGAAAAAAGCTGAATAAACTGAAAATAAGTGATTTTCTTGGACTCACCAGAGAATTGTCACTGGGTAAAACCCACTCCAAAATCTGGCTAACAGGCAAATACAGAGAATCCTGGCTAAGATCAGTTTACCTGGAGTAGAAGACACGGGAGCCACAAAACTGCTAAGTACACTTAAACAGATACTTGGATGAATTGCTAGAGGCTGAGTGTGGACCAGGGTGACTGTGAGACACTCCTCAGGGCTGTAGTATTTAGGAAGGCCCCATGCTTTCATGGGTTCCAGGAATTCCATCAGGTTCTCATGGTGAAGAGCCAAGAAAAATCCCTTTATGGCTCTGGCAGGGGGAGGAGAAAAGTATCCATTTTGAATTAGAACATTCTCTACAATAAAGGCCTAAGCTCCCAAGGAACAGATTTTACCAGAGTCTTCTCAGACACAGGGGAAGGGCAATTATTCAATTCCAGTCCCCTCTAGCTTTCCTGTCTCACTCAGTGGGGAGGGGAAGCTGAGAAATACTTGTGAAGGCCACAGCCCAGGGACACACTAGACTGAGCTGTAATGAGATTATAGAACACTGCTCCTCCCCATATCTTCGCATCACACCAACAGTGCTCCAGTGTCCTAACAGTGGATCACAGCTGAAAGAGCAGCCCGGTGCTTCTATTATTTAAGAAGGCATGTTTAGGGAAACCCAAAGACAACAGGAGAGAAAAGAACAAGGACTAGAACTAGAGGAATTTGAAGCCTCTGGCACCCATACCTATAGCAAACATTACACAAGCCCAACTCCCAGCTGGATTAACATAAAATCTGGCAATATTGAACTTTACCAGAGTCCTGTGATCCTGGAAAACAGTTATTATTCAAGAAATCCCACCACCCTTTGTGTCTGGGAAACAGTCTTTTGCAAAGTGTCCTTCATCCCCCCAGGACCTAGTTCAGACTTGCAGGTAACCCCGTTGATTACCTAGAACAAGGCCAGGCACAGCCCCTCCAAATTCCCATTCTTTGTCTTATAAGTGATTAATTAGCCGAACTGTTTGTCCCCACTGATCAATGAGAACAAAATACCTATTGACTTGACCAAATTTTAGTTAAGTTTCTCTGCTTCCCATAGGATCCTGAACTCTGACTCACCCCTAAGTTTAAACAAGTGTTGGAATGTGGAACAACCCTGCTTAATAAACCCTCCTGAAAATGGGTCGATCACAGGGAAACACATTTCCAGCTCCAGTTTCCAGTTACTTAAGTGCAGATTTGTTATTTATTTGACAAAACTCACGATAAAGGCCAATTTACCTCAGTCCCTGTGATGGTTAACTTTATGTGTCAACTTGGCTGGGCCATAGTGCCTAGATATGTGGTCAAATGTGTAGATTCATGTAACTCCCACCGCAGTCAGGATACAAAACTGTTTCAGCACCACAAAGGGACTCCCTTGTGTTTCCCCTTTATACTTGCCCTACCCCCTGCACCTCTACACCATAGGAGAATTTTAAGCAAAGGAGTGGGAAGATCTGAGAGTGGTCAGCTGGGTCAAGGACATGACGTATCCAACTTTGGGTACCTTAAAATCCTTTGGCAAAGTAAGTGCACTGTGAATATATATTGTTTTTTTGTTTGTTTGTTTTATTTAAAGACATTTTTTTAGAGCAGTTTTAGGTTTACAGCAAAATTGAGAGGAAGGTACAGAGAGTTGCCATATACCCCTGACCCCACACCTGCATAGCTTCCCCATTATCGACACCCCTCCCCCAGAGTGGGACATTTATTACAGTTGATGAACCTGCATTGACATCATTATCACTCCAAGTCCAGAGTTTATATTACGGTTCACTGTTGGTATTATACCTTCTATGGGTTTGGACATGTATTCATCCTTACAGTATCATACAGAATATTTTCACTGACCTAAAAATCCTCTGTGGTCCACCTGTTTATCCCTGCCTCTCCCCTAACTCCTGGCAACCCCTGATCTTTTTACTGTCTCCATACTTTTGCCTTTTCCAGCATGCTTTATACTTGGAATCAACTATGGTATGTAGCCTTTTCAGATTGGCTTCCCTCGCTTAATAATATGCATTTAAAGTTCCTCCATGTCTTTTCATGGCTTATAGCTCATTTCATTTCATTGCTAAATAATATTCCATTGTCTGACTGTACCATAGTTTATCCATTCACCTGCTGAAGAACATCTTGGTTGCTTCCAACTTTTGACAATTATGAATAAGTCTGCTATAAACATCTGTGTGCAGGTTTTTGTGTGGACGTAAGTTTTCAACTCCACTGGGTAAATACCAAGGAGCATGATTACAGGATTGTATGGTAAGAGTATGTTTAGTTTTGTAAGAAACTGCCAAATTGTCTTCCAAAGTGGCTGTATCATTTTGCCTTCTCATCAGCAACGAATGAGACTTGCTGTTGCTCCACATCCTCACCAGCATTTGATGCTGACAGTGTTCCAGATTTTGGCCAATCTAATAGGTGTGTAGTTGTATCTCATTGTTGTTTGAATTTGCATTTCCCTGGTGACATAATATGTGGAGCATCTTCTCATATGCTTATTTGCCATCTGTAGATCTTCTTCAGTGAATTGTCTGCCAAGGTCTTTGGCCCATTTTTTAATTGAGTTGTTTGTTTTCTTATTGTTGAGTTTTAAGAGTTCTTTCTATATTTTAGATAACAATCCTTTATCAGATGTGTCTTTTGCAAACATTTTCTCCCAATCTGTGGCTTATCTTTTCATTCTCTTGACCTTGTATTTCATAGAGCATAAATTTTTAATTTTAAGAAGTATCAATTACTTCTTTCATAGATCATGGCTTTTGTGTTGTATCTAAAAAGTCGTCACCATACCCAAAGTCATCTAGGTTTTCTCCTGTGTTATCTTCTAGGAGTTTTATAGTTTTGCATTTTACGTTTAGGTCTATGATCCATTTTGAGTTAATTTTTTTACATATACATAGTATACATATTCTGTTTCTCTGGAGAACTCTAATATAGTTCATATTACCTGATACATCATTTGAATTTCAACAAAAATTTATAAGGCATCCTAAACACAAGACAACAACACAGTCTAAAGAGCCAACTCAAACATCAGAATAAGACTCAGGTATGATGCAGATTTTGGAATTTTCAGACAAGGAATTTAAAATAATTTTAATTAATATGTTAAGGGCTCTAATGGAAAAACGTAGACAATGTGCAGGAACACATGAGTAATGTTAGCAGAAAGATGGAAACTCTAAGAAGGTGTTAAAAGGAAATGCTATAAATCAAAAATACTGTAATAGAAATAAAAAATACCTTTTATGGGCTCATCAATAGACTGGACAGAGCCAAGGAAAGAATCAGTGAGCTTGAAGATATGTCAATAGACACTTTCTAAACAGAAATGCAAAAAGAGAAAAACAAATGAAAGGAACAGAACAGAACATCTAAGAACAGTGGGATAATTTCAAAAGGTATAGCATACACATAATTAGACTATCAGAAGGAAAAGAAAGAGAATGGAGCAGGAGAAATATTTGAAGTAATAATGGCTAAGAACTTTCCAAAATTAATGACAAACCACAATCCAGGAAGCTCAGAGAACATGAAGCAGGATAAATATCAAAATAATACATACCTGGGCCGGCCCCGTGGCTTAGCGGTTAAGTGCGTGCGCTCTGCTGCTGGCGGCCCGGGTTCGGTCCTGGGCGCGCACCGACACACCCCTTCTCTGGCCATGCTGAGGCCGCGTCCCACATACAGCAACTAGAAGAATGTGCAGCTATGACATACAACTATCTACTGGGGCTTTGGGGGAAAAAAATAAATAAATAAAATCTTTAAAAAAAAATAATACATACCTAAGCATATCATATTCAGACTCAGAAAACCAAAGAAAAGGTGAAAACTTGAAAGAAGTTAAAGGGAAAAAATGTCTTACCCACAGAAGAACAAGAATTTTACAGGAGACTTCTCATAAAAAAAAAAAAAAACACACAAGCAAGAAGAGTAAAGTGAAACATAAAGCATTGAAATAAAATAAACACCAACTTAGAATTCTGTATCCAGCAAAATTATTCTTCAAAAGTGAAGGAGAAATATAGACTGATTCAGAAAAAAAAAGCAATTTATCTCCAGCAGACCTTCCCTGCTAGTAATGTTAAAAGTTCTTTAGGGAGAAGAAAGATGATATAGGTCATAAATTCAGATATAAATGAAGAAAGAAGAGCGTAAGAAAAGGAATACATGAAGGTAAAATAAAATCTTTCATTTTACTTATTCTCAATTGACCTATTTTATAACTATTCAAAGTAATACTAATAATGTATTAGGTGATTATGGTATATGGATAAGATAAATGAATGACAGCAATGTTATAAGGGACAGGAAGGAGGAATTGGGGACACTCTGTTGTGTTACCTTCATTATCCATGAAGTGATATAGTGTTATCTGAAAGTGGAGTTGGATTGATTGTAAATGTATATTGCAAACTCTTGGACAACCAATAGAACAATTTTAGAAGGAAGTATAATTGATATGCTAAGAGAGGAAAGAAAATGGAATCATATAACATGCTTAGTTAAAACCAGAGAAGGCAGAACAAGAAGGGAAAGGGATAAAAAGAACCAAAGGACAAGTGCAGCTAATAGAAAATAATTACAAACATGTAGGTATTAATCAACTACAACAATAATCACTAAATGTGGATGGTCTAAATACACCAATTAAAAGACAGATATTGCCATAGTGGATAAAAAAAGACCCAACTATATGTTGTATATTAAAAAAATGACATTGAAAAAGTGTATTACACTTCAATGGATGAGGAAAAATTGAAATGAACTCAGGGAAAAATATCTGAACCACTAAAACACATAAACCTTTTAAAAAGTACATGTAGTTAACATTTAACCAAAATCAAGTGGAAAACAAATCAATTTATGAGAAGTAAAAGAGCTTTGTAAAATGATGCTAAGTATCTCCAGTCTGATACACAGATAAATAAAAAATAGACGTGTTTGCAACATTCATTCATGAAAAAAAATTCCCCAGTATCTAAGCCTCCTACCTTAAAAACATCTGCAGTGCAGTAGACACAGGTGGCATATTTGAGGGGTAAGAAATATCTGGTAATGGCAAAACCATATGTTAGCTTATGAAAGTAATTGAAGAAAGTAGAAAATTTGGAAAAATACATGTAAGGATGCAATAAAAATAATTGTTCAAAAATCCTACCTCCTGGTAAAAATTTATCTTGTTTTTATTTTTGTTTCTTGCTATAAGCTCATTTTAAAATTGAGATGAATAGAATTTTTGACATGGAGAGTTCCCCTTCATTTATATTTCAAGATTTTTTACTTGGTCTGATTTGATGTTTCCCATTCAAAACAACTAGCTTTATTGCGATCCCATGGCCTCCATGAAGTATTTTTGCCCATTTTTATTGTTGTAAATGTTTTTCCATATGTCTTATTTTTTGCTTTTTACTTAGTATGAAATTTGAAGGATTTAAAGCCAGATAAAATAAGGTCAAATTAATTCATTCATTCAAGAAATTTTTTTTGAATACCTACTTTGTGTCAAGTATTCTACTGGGCCCTTGGGATACATCAATAAGCACAATAGAGAAAAACTCCTGTTTTTGTGGAGCTACATTCGAGAGAGTTAATATCTTACAGGTGACACAACAGTCTTTTATTTAATCCTCTTGATAATTATGTTAGGTATTTTTAAAAATATTTTATATATGGAAACTGAGTCCTAGAGAGGTCAAGTGGCTTGTGAATATCACATGGCTAATGAAAAGCTAGGCCAAGTTTATAACCCAATTTTGTCTTTGACTTTCTGGGTAACTTCAGGAAATGGCATTGTTCATGTTACAGGAATGATGATGCTATATTTGAGTGAAGAATGTTTCTGACAGCAAATGGGAAAATGACCAAGCACAGCTACTGATCCCCATCCTGACTGTTCAATCTTTTTGGATTTAATGGGCAGTCTCTGATTTCTGATAAATCTTCCTTTCTTACAGTACTTAGAACAGAGAGATCATCTTTAAATGCTGGAGTTTGTATGAGAATAGGAATAGTTCAGGCACTTAGACCCGATATTTGGAGGGGGGAGCTTTGTTTACAGAGATCCTAACATAAATAGATGAATATTTAAAATGGATCTTATATCATAAGGAAAAAGGCCTTAGGACCAAAATATATGAGAATAAAATAAAGTAATGCATTTTCTTGTCATTATAGGTCATGTTCTAATCAGAAAACAATTTTTCTAATAATCCATCCCTTTGGAGCTATGCAAAAAGTGTGTATTTTGGAAGAATTATATGGCTTTTTATTGTAGAGAAAAATGTATCTCTATTTTTCTATGATTTCCTTTTTTATGGTGAGAGTTAGCTAATACTATCTTGATTACACACTGGGGTGGACATCAATGAATAGTAAAAACAAAAATAAACCAAACATTCCCAAAGCAGGTTTTATTTTGTTCTTGATGCAGTCTCTTCTTTTTATGTTTTGTTTTATATGGCCTCCCTTGAATTATTTCTTTCACTCATATAGATTTAGCTTCTACTATACTTTAACAACTCCTATTCTGAATTTTCTTCTGAGCTCTGAGGCAACTAAAACTCAGCGGGACTGGAAGCACATTATCTTCTCCCGTACACATGTCCCTCTTTATATTACCATCACCCAGTTCATGTCTCCACTATCTATACTCCATCTCCCAGGATAAATATATAGAAGTCATCTTTAGTTCCTTACCCTCTCTAATCACCCATTGTCAATATGTCTTGTCAATTCCCTTCCCATGACTCAAATGCCCCCCCCTCTAATACATCCACAATGCTTTTATTCACGTACTACTGAGCTCTTGGCCAAAATTTTGAAATTTTAACCTATCATAGTTGTGATTTACCGAAATGAGTACAACAGTGCAGCTAGAAAGACACATGCATGCAATTAATGATTCTGTTAATTGACTATATAATGTAATCTGGATAAGGAGGTATCTGAGGATATAAGTGAGATGACAGAAAACAAAAGGTTGTAGGTCCAATGTATTAGAGATCCTAGAGGGGTCAAAGAATGTTTTAGATGGGGTGCTAAAGGGAGTGAGTTGGAAAGTTAGGAGGTTATGGTCAAAGAATGGCATTATGGAGGAGTTGTGGTTATTGGAAATGATAAAGTCTAGAGTATGGCCAGGGGAATGACTGACTAAAAGAGTGGAAAACAAGCTCACTGGAAGAGAGGAAAAGGAATTGAGAGGGCAGAGGACTGGTAGGACCATCTGTGTTTATACTGAAATTGCCCAGAATTAAGACAGGAGTAGTGTTGGAGAAAGTGACAGGGAGCCAACGGTCTGTAAATGTCTGCAACAATGAGGAGAGACAATGGAGTCTATGCTGTGAAAAGATGAGATCTTTTGCAAATGGAGGGGTTTATGTTGATGGTGATAATTTACAGAGGGCCCAGCAAATGAGTTTCATGAGTTGAGGAGAGGTAGGAGAAATGGTCAGAAAAAAAGGATGTAGAATGGCTCTTAGAGTCCAGGAGATGAAGGATAGATGACTCAAGACTCTTGGCTTCTTGTGGTAACTAACATCAACATATACAAAAAGCAGGAGGAAATTTATTTTTCTTTTTTTATTGTGGTAAAAAACACATAACATGATATCTAACCTCTTAACACATTTTTAAGTGTACAATACAGTCTTATTAATTATATGCACATTGTTGTACAGCAGACCTCTAGAATTTTTTCATCTTGCATGACGGAAATTCTATACCCATTGAACAGCAACTCCCCGTTTCACACTCCCCACAACCCCTGGCCACCACCATTCTACTATCTGTTTCTATGAGTTTAACTATTTTAGATAGCTCATATAAATGGAATCATGCAGTATTTGTCCTTCTGTGATTGGTTTATGTCACAGCATAATTTCCTCAAGATTCATCCATATTATAGCATATGACAGAATTTTCTCCTTTTTAAAAGCTGAATAATAGTCCATTTTATGCACATATCATGCTTTTTAATCCATTCATCCATCAAAGGACATTTACGTTGTTTCCATATCTTGTCTATTGTGAATAATACTGCAACAAACACGGGATTTCACATATGTCTTCTAGATAGTGATTTCATTTTCTTTGGGTATATACCTAGAAATGGGATTGGTGGATCATATGGTAGTTCTATTTTTAATTTTTTGAGGAACCTCCATACTGTTTTCCATTGTGGCTGCACAAATTTACATTTCCACCAACATTGCACAAGGGTTCCCTTTTCTCCACATCCTTTCCAACACTTGTTACCTCTTGTGTTTTTGAGAATAGCCATTCTGACAGGTGTGAAGTTATATCTCATTGTGGTTTTGATTTACATTTCCCTTATGATTAGTGATGTTGAGCACCTTTTCATATACCTTTTTACCATTTGTATGTCCTTGACAAAATGTCTATTCAAGTCCTTTGCCCATTTTTTAATTGGATTGTTTGTGTTTTTGCTGTTGAGTTGCATGAGTTCCTTATATATTTTGGATATTAACACATCATCAGATATATGATTTGCCAATATTTCCTCCCATTCCTTAGGTTGCCTTTTCATTGTGTTGATTGTTTTTTTTGCTGTGCAGAAACTTTTTAGTTTGATGTAGTCCCACTTCTCTATTTTTGCTTTTGTTGTCTGTGCTTTTGGTGTCACATACAAGAAATCATTGTCAAGACCGATGTTATGAAGCTTTTCTTGTATGTTTCCTTCTAGAAGTTTTATAGTTTCAGATCTTAGATTTAAACCTTTAATTGATTTTGAGTTTCTTTTTGTGTATGGTATAGGGTATGGGTCCAATTTCATTCTTTTGCATTTGAATATCCAATTTTCCAACACCATTAGTTGAAGAGAAGGCAGGCTGAAATTTAATCATGATAATCTCAAGGCAGAAAGGAGTGACTAGCCTGTAGAGAAGGCATGGGGATGAGGGCCCTTGCCGGGAGCCTCTAGAGTTCTGGGACTCTCATTTGATCCCTGATGATGGATGGGTCCTGCAGAGATGTATTCTCACTCTCAGCACGTGAGCTCCCTCTTGACCTCTGCTGAAAGAAGCCTCCAGGCCAGTAGCATGGTGCTCTTATTTTGAGTCCATGGGCACTCTCTTGGCCTCTGCCTTTGGTGTCCTGCAAAGTGGTGGTCTTAATACAAGGACATGGAGTTCTTGAGCTCTGATGAAAGAAGCCTCTGGTTTAAATTCCTTCCACCTCTTACTCACTCTCCAGTTTGTCTATGTTTTTTATTATATTTTCAAAACAGATTCTTAGATGTAGTCCTCAGAATAGAGTAATTCTCTCCCCTCATTGTCGTAGATAACTCTACTTCCGATAATATTTTATATCATGCTTTTGATTTCTAATAAAATTACCCCTCTGGCGTGTATTTCTGATAAGCCACATATTCAAATAACTATCATAAAGGCAGACTGTAGTAAACAGATAAGAGAAGTGAGTAGAGAGAATAGAAAAATTAATATTTAATGGGGCGATTGAGAAAAGGACTTTGGGAGGTGGCCGTTAGGCTGAGCTTTGAAAAAATGTTAGGTTTGGGGTCACAGAGGATAGCATGGAAACAGGGAAAGAGGAAAACAGAGGTTTTAGGGAAACCATTGCATTAGTCAAGTTTTTCTGGAGCGTAGGTTGCTTGAACAGAGGTTGTTACGGATGTGGCTAGAAAGGTACGTTGGAGCCTGTTCATAGGGGATGTTTAGTGGAAGTCTAAAGAGTTTGCACTATACTTTGAAAGTGCTAAGGAGCAAATAACAGCTTTTGCAATAGGAAGTGACATGTCTGAAGCATAATATGCTATCCTTTTCAAGGAGAATCACACCCCTCTGATATTGATCTTTTATTTGTTCTATTTGGATATATATTTTCTCTGTTCATGGCTTCTTTTCTTATTTATGTTTTTCTTTTTTAACTCTAAGTATCCTTGGATCCTTTTTAAACTCTATGTATCCTCAATTCTTTGTGGAATGTGGCAATATATCCATGCATATTTAAATATATACCAAGACTACTTTTGGGAAACCAGCCACTGTAATATTTGCCTTTGGTCAACCTCAGCTCTCCAGGCATAGAAATCTGTTACCTTCCTCTATAACAGCAAGCATTTCAGCAGGCCCTACATCAGAGCATTAAACTGCAATAGTGTTAAATGTTTGTAATTTATGCAGATCCAGAATAACAGCACTGGCCTATCCATAGACATAAGCTCTCTCTGTCCATATCATCCTGGTAGCTGCTTTAGAAAATTGATTTTCTGCAAACAAGGCATGAAAATGCTCTCACTTCCTTTGAAAGGACAGCACACTCAGGGTTTCTTTCATTCTTATTGATTTTAAATCACATTCAATGACTGACTTTGAATCATCAACTGGGTTTCCCTGGAGTTAAAGTGCCAGAAAGATTTAGTTAGAGAGCTGCAGTCCAGATAAAAGATACTGTATCATTGACTTAAAATCTGAACTGAACTTCTCTTTTGATACTAATGGGTGAAAAAACTCTGTGTTTTAGTTTTTTTCTAAAATGTTTTCTGAGGTCATGCAGGCTTCTCGAGGTCAGAGACTATGCCTTATGTATCTTGATGTCTGCAAGGCCTAGCAGAGGGCCTGGTGTCGAGCGGGTACTCTGGAAAAGTTTTTGGTTTATTTGATTGAATAGTCCGTTAACCTTTTAAAAAACATTTAAAAATGAAAGTTAACACCGAATTAAATATTCCACACTCTAAAATGATTTACAAAATGTCTGGTTCCAAAAGCGTATAAATATCTTGTCTTTAGGGCTTAATAAGAGCAGAAAGTAGCTTGTTATGTTAAGCAATTAGAATGTGAAACTATAAGGAGGTTTCTGAAGTCATCAGGGGATGATTTCAGCTACAAACTTCAGTGATATTTATGGTTCTTGCCACATTGTGATATTTTTCATCCATAATGTGTACATTATGTGAGAATTTACGGACCTATGTGAAAATTTCTTTGGGATAAGTCCCCACAAACCAAATTGTTGGGTTGTAGGGTATGCATATATTCATTGACCAATTAGTGCTAGATTCCTCGCGGGAATGGCTGCACCAGTCTCTGTTCCTATCAACAGTTCAATGTCCCAATATCTCAACCAGGACTTGGCATTAGCCAACTTTCTAACTTTTGCTAATATAATAATAAGTGCATCATTATCTCATTTTCACATCAATTTATTGAAGTATTTTAGATGCCCTGGTTTACACATGAGAATGCTGAGGCACAGCAAGGTGAAGCCATTTGCCTCAAGTCATACGGCTGATGTGTGCTGTCAGGTAATAGAATCGCTTTGTTCATTTCACTTGGAGTCTGGGTGACCTCCTCAAAGAATTTCCTTCTGTGGGTAACCATATTCCACAGAATACTGCTCCAGTTCTTCTTCAGCTGTTAGCCTACCAGTTCTGGATTCTTTTGGATCTGGGAGCTGGATCAGAGTAAAGCTAGAACTTTGTTCTTGATCTTTGACCAATCAACATAGTCTGATTGGGTATAAGTATATAAGAACAACCATTTTGCCTCATTTCCCACATCTAATAGCCTATAAACATGAGAAACACACTCTGATGAAACTATCCATCTCATCACTAATAAGTTTTAACATGAGTGCTCTTCACATATTGGCACAGGATTTCTAGTTCGGTTCGTCATAACAGTTTCTGTTATCACCTGTGCAATCCCCTGCTGTCCTAATTTCACCCATCAGCCAAGCCATTTTTATTTTTGTTTATCATGTAATTTTGCTTCTAGCCTTTTTCCAGCTTTCTTCTTTTCTAATCAGGAATTATGGACATGATCTCTATTTTCAATTAGTCTGTTCTGTCTGAACCCTTTTAGTTTACCTTTCACATTTCTCTTATACTTAGCAGTAATCAATGACAGCACCATCCCAATCCCCATCCCTACTCAAGCTAGCCATTCAGCATATACCAACAATTGTCATTCTCCTGATACGTTCAAGATCTTCTCACTCATTCTGGGATGGGATTCGCAAATTAGTACTTCTAAAACAACTGAGTGGAACTCTCCATTCAGCAGAGAAGGGAAAAAACTGGCTTTAAAAATAAGCATTCACACATATTTTAGCTGTTTGATTATGGGCAAGATAACATAACTTCTGTGCATCTCAATTGATCCTTCTGCAAAATGAAGACAAAAAAATCTAAATCATGGGGCCAGCCCAGTGGTGTAGTGGTTAAGTTCACGTGCTGTGCTTTGGTGGCGTGGGATTCTCAGGACCAGATCCCGAGTGCGGACCTACACACTGCTCATCACCCATGCCATGGCAGTGTCCCATGTACAAAATAGAGGAAGATTGGCACAGATGTTGGCTCAGGGACAATCTTTCTCACCAAAAACAATATTCCAAATCATACAGCATTTGTGGGGATGAGATGCGTAAACATATGTAAAAACTACCCAGCACAATGAACATCTGATACATCATAAACAGTAAATAAGTGTTTTACATTGTGGTCATGCTGATCTTAATACCTTCAAGATAGTATCAGCAGAATAAATTTATTTTCCTGAAGAAATATCCATTAATTTTAATATATATGTTAATCACAAGAGTAATGCATATTCATTATAAAGGTCTAAAATAATACAAATGCGTACAAATTTTTTTAAAAACTTCAGATCACTCCCCAGTCATATTTCTCAGAGGTAATCCTAGTCCCTAAGGACATCTTTCTTTGCATATGTATATAGATTTCTTATTAAGAGAAATAAGAATATAATACATGTATTTTCTATGATTTGAATTTTTTCTTATCTATTTACATCTTCATTTCATAGCATGGTATTCTATGACATGGCTATACCCAGAGATGGGCTTGTAAATATCTAATAACTGGTTCTCCAGAAAATACAAAGGCCCTACTTTGTACCATTTTCCTTTTTCAGTATTGTAAATAGTCCCATGGCTTAATTCAAGCAACAAATGTGACATCACTGAATGCAGTATTAGAAAGAAATTCTCGTAGTCAGCTTTTGCAAAGCAGTGTGACAGGACTCCAGCACACCACTCTCTGTACCATCATTTTAAAAAAGAAAAGTGATGGTTTTATAAACAACTTCTAAACGAATACAGAGGTGTCATCTTAGGATAGACCAAAATGATTATGTTGTGGAATAGGAGAAGAGAATTTCTATTTGAACATCAAAGCAAGTACATGAATAACAAGACTGTATTTTCTAAAAAACAATTTTTTATAAAATGGTATAAGAAGTATAAAGTATGAAAACTTATGCTTCATAAAAGCACATTACAAATACAGTATCAACACAATTTTATGAAAAGCTGAAGTATACACACATTTACATAAAGGCTCACACATGCATTTAGACAAATACCAGTTAGATATAAAGTTGACTGTGAGAATTCTTGTCAATGGCTAATGGGATTATTGGTTATTTTACTTTTCCTCTTTAAACTTTTCTGCATTTTCAAAATATTTTACAAAATCTCATTATGTTTGTAATCTACAATTCAAGTTTAAACATAAAATCCCACTTTTATGATGAGATTGTGTAGTCCTGCTTTTAACAGCCTACTTTTACAGGTATTCTAAACATAAGGCAAGCCAAGTAATGTAGGGACTCAATTTACATAAATTGTCACTGAATAATATCTAATTATTTAGCCACTGAATGTAAAAGGTCCATTGTTTAAATTTGCTAGCATCTCAAAGTTGTTTGGCTCCTGGTTTAGCACCAACACCACTACTCCCCACAACCCTCTCCTTATATACCCATAGAGTATAATTTCAAATAAATGCAATTTAATTATATATATGTGCATACTTTTAAGGACACTAAAATATTAAATCAAATAAAATCAGTGATATTGCAAGTTAGCTAATATTCACTGAGTGATTTCTCTAAGTGTGCAATTTGCCTAGCAAACAGTAAGTACTAAATAAATGGTAGCTTCCATTTCTGTTATTACTTCATCTATTTCAAACGTTAGGCATATCTATAGTCAGTGTTATATTAGTAAAACAGGAGCAATTCTAAGTTTTTCAGATGGGAAGGAATGTATCACAGTAAATTAATTCTCTTCAAAACCATTGTGAGGGATAAGACTCCCACTTCTGAGAAAGATGGAGTAACAAGAACTCCTTTGGCCTTCTTCCTGCAACACCACAATAAAAACAGACCAAATATATTGAACATCAGTTTTCAAGGCATTAGTCATTGGGTAATGAGGGACAGTGATATCCATGAGACAGGATAAAAACCAGGTGAGACTTAGGAGGACCCAGATTACTGACTGGTGAGAGTTTCCAGGCTGTGGCACAGGAACAAGAATCCCAGGAAGACCCTGGTGGTCACCCTGAGGTGAAAAGACAGAGCCAGGAGTCCAGGCAGACCAAGGCAGCTGGAGTTCAGAGAGCAGAGCACCAGAGAGGAACAAGAGGCACAGAGAGAGAGAGAGAAAGAGAGAGTGTTAGCGAGCTTCAGAGAGATCTACAGACATCCCCTGAGTACTCAGCGGAGTACTGATTAGTAAATGCATGTGAGAAAAGTACCCTAGGCCAAGGAAAGAACTACCCAAGAGGATTGGGTGGAACAATCGCTGGGCCTCCAACAGGGCTGGGAATAATGTACAAAGTATTCTATAGTACGCAAGGTAGCGTACACAGAGGGTTTTGCATCAGGAGTGAGGACAAATTAGCCTTAGACTAAAGACTACTGTGGTCCCACCTAAGAAAGCTTGAAAGCAATACCCAAAAAGTATCAAACTGTTTCCTAGCAGCTCATTAAGAAGTTAATCCATTTGTGTTTTTACTTTAACATCTTTGTAATATCGTTTATTTAGAATCTACTGTTGAAACGTAGGATGTGTGCATTACATACACTGCCTCAGGGATTGCAGACTGGAAATGCGCAGGAAGTGATCTCAAACAATTCCAAACTGTTAAGAACTTTCTGTACAAGAAGCAATGGTAACTGTGCCAGCCTGTGTTGGGGCCAACTGTATAACAGGGACTTCTCCAAATTACCTCCCTCATAAAAGAAAATGATTTTTAAAGGATAAGTACTAAATGTGCTATTTTGAATATTACATAAACTTTTTTTAAAATTTTTATTATGGTAAATTGTGCATAAAGTAAAATTACCCCTTTGAACCATTTTTATATGTATATTTCAATGGCATTAATTTTGTTCACGATGCAACTATCACCATTATCCATTTCCAGAACTTTTTCGTCATTCCAAACAGAAACTCTGTACTCATTAAACAATAACTCTCCGTTCCTCCCTCTCCCAAGCCCTGGTAACTTGTATTCTACTTTCGGTCTCTATGAATTTGCCTATTCTAGGTATCTCATATAAGGGAAATCATACAATATTTGTCCTTTGTGTGTCTGGCTTGTTTCACTTGGCATAATGTTTTCAATGTTCATCCATGTTGTAGCCTGTATGAGAATTTCATTCCTTTTTATGGTTAAATAATATTCCATTGTATGGATATATCATGTTTTGTTTATCCCTTCATCTGATCGACGCTTGTGTTGTTTTCACCTTTAGACTATTGTTATTAATGCTTCTATGAACACTGGTGTACAAGTATCTGTTTGAGTAGTGCTTTCAATATTTTTGAGTGTATAATTAGGAGTAGGATTGCTGGATCATATGGTAATTCTATATTTAACTTGTTGAGGAACCACCAAACTGTATCTCACAGCAGCTGCATCATTTCACCTTCCCATCAGCAATGTATGAGGGCTCCAATTTCTCTACCTCTCTCCAACACTTATTTTTTTTCACAATATAATGTGTGTGAATTAATGTCTCATGATTTTGATTTGCATTTATTTCCCTAAAGACTAATGACGCCGAGCATCTTTTCTTGTACCTATTGGCCATTTGTATATTTACTTTGGAGAAATATATACTTAAGTCCTTTGCCTGTTTTTTAATTGAATTTAGTTTTTTGTTTAGTTGTAGAATGAACCTTATACTTTTAAAACTTAAACCACAACAAACTTTTAGAACTTGGACTAATGAAAGACTTTATTGAGGAAGATGTTTTACCACTGTAGTTGTTTAGAAATGCCGGGCTATGGTGATAATAAAAAAAACAACTTTCACTTGGTTGTATTCTTGCTTTAAAATTCTCTACAGACGATGCTCCCCTTCACTGCCTGCATGGGAGGGGTGGACTACTCCCACTCCTCCCCCTTGAGAGGCCACTGCTCCACCCCAACTTTCTTATCAAGAAAGTGGCCTAATCAGTATTGAGTTTGTGCCCTCCAACCGTTATTTTAGTCTTTGGGAGTGCTGGTGGTGACTTTTAGTAGGGTGAGCATTTTATGCCTTCTGAGCTCCTTTAGCTTACAGCGTACAGTGGAGTACAACAAACCCCACTATGAGGTAGGTGGCCAGGAGGTGATTTCTTTGTCTGCCTCTTTGTCACCCTCTACACATCAAACCCTCTTCCCCTCTGGGTTCTGGCAATCTAAACCCTAATGTCGCTCCCCACCCCAAACAAATGCAGTAACACCACACCCTTTTACTCCTTGCCCCTGAGATAAAGTGTTAAAGAGGTAAATTTATATTCAGTGCTCAGTCCTGACCCAGTCCTTACCCCTAATGTCTGGCTAACTGTGGACCTGAGGATCTGGTCCCCAACCATCCAGGACCCCACATCCCTCCTTCTCACACACCTGCCTTTTCTCTTCCTTCCCCTCACCATTATCAGAGAATTCACAAACACACAAAACATCACCTTTTTACAACTCGATGCTTATTTTAATCATAGCCATCAGTGTACCCTGTTGGTAGAAGATTCAATCTCTATGTGGTTGGCCACTTCTCAGAAATCAGGCCTCCGGAGACACAGCAGATATTTCTAAGGCCCCTCGCCTTTTTTATTCAGTTACTGGCTGTTCAGGTTATGTAAAGTGGTGGGCTTCTCCAGGGTCTCTTATTTTGATTCCTTCTCTTAATTTGACTCCATTTCTTATTCAGCATATGGTAATGGATGAATATTGTTGGTTTTCTTGCTTTTTAAAGCTTTTTTGAATGGGTGGTAGATGTTTGTTTGAGATTTTTTTTCTCCAATTCTTTTGAAGGAGTCTTTTGACCTTAAAGGTTGTCTTTGACACCTGGAAGGGCAAGAGAGTGAGCCCAGAAGGGTATTAGTTTGGAGAAAGAGGATGAGGACTGAATGGGAAGGGGGACTTCATGAAAAAGAGGTGTGGGCTGATGAGGAGTTTTGTGCCAGGCAAGGACAAGGTAGAGGTCTTGGGTGGTAAAGTCAATGGAGAAGAGGAGGAACTTGGTTGGAGTCATCTCACCTTGACATCATCTCTGGATCTTGGTTGACTGAAGGTCTTCCTCTTCTTCCTCCCTTTGATCCTTGGGGTCAGTTGTACTATAACTGTTCTAGCCTCCTGAGGTTTCCCGACTACCCTGGTCATGATGATGCCAAGAACCAGGCTAACCCAGGACAATGAGGAGGCACACTCTTCAGTTTGATTGATCAGATAGGCACTACCCCAGCCAATGGTGGTGTGGGGGCCTTAGGCATCAGAAAACACCACTTCAGACATTCAACATGGGGTCGTGGATGCTGGGGAGGCCATGATATGGCTTTGACTTCAAAGTACCACTTCTAAAACATTTGTGCAGGTGATTCTGGGGAGACAAATGTTCTCTAGTTGGACAAAAGGGGCTTTTCTTTAGCACCCTGTAAAGATCATTTCCAACCTGACCTGCTAACTTTCCTCACTGTTCCACGTTCAGTTCTGGAGGCTCACATGGCAAGGAGAGGGTATTTACTCCCAGTCATTCCCCATAACCACCTCTATTCCATGGTTCGTTCTCTTCTATCTCACCCTTCATCATTACCTAGTATTTTTTATATCTTTCCTAAAATCCCTCCAAGCTAATGTGGCCATAGTTATGTCTTGGTGGAGATGTGGCTCATCATACTTCTCTCCTAATAGAATGGATAAAATTAAAAAGACAGACAGTTGCAAATGTTGGTGAAGGTGCAGAGCAACTGGAAATCATATACAATGTTTGGTAGTTTCTTCAAAAGTTGAACAAACCTTCTGTGTGATCCAGCCATTGCACTCTTAGGTATTTATCCAAGGGCAGTGAAAACATGTCTATACAAAGACTTGTAGGACTGTTCATAGTAGCTTTCTTTGTTAGAACCAAAAAAACTGAAAACAATGCAAATGTCCAACAATAGGTATGTGGCTGAAAAAGATAAATCCATATAATGGAATGCTACCCGATAACACAAACTAATGAAATCTGGTACCTGCAACATTGATGAATCTCAAAATACATTATGGTGAGTGAAAGAAGCCGGACAAAAAAGAGTGCATACTGTAAGATTTCATTTATATAAAACTTAAATATGTAAACTAATCTATAGTGACAGAAAGCAGATCATTAGCTGCCTGGAGATAGGGGACAAAGAGGAGGGAGAGGGTTAATTATATCAATTATAGCTCAATAGAATTGTTAAAACATTAACAAGCAACCGAGCAAACAAGAAAGCGCTAGAAGAAGGGATAACAGGGGTGAAAGTCGAGCTGACTGCCACGAGCTTTCATTTTCACATATGCAGAGGCTTACAGAGATGCTGCCACCCGGGGTCAGGGATCTGCAGGAAATCACTGCCCACTTGATAGATCTTCAGCCTCAAAGCAGATTAAGGAGGTGGGGAATGCGGAGGCTGCGACAAAAAAACATGCATTTGGGGATCTATGTGTCTACTTGCCACTTACAGAAGAAGAAGCAAAATTGATTGTGCTTCTCATCTACCTTCCAAACCTCACACTAATGCATTGAACCAAGGAATCTAAGACTATATGGACCTCAGCTGGCAAGGCAATCTGGTGCATGTAGCCCCAAGTTTTCATCCTCTGCAGTAGAGGGGAAGATATAGACGGGGATGTAAAAGGATACTGAATGCCAACAGAGAATATCAGGCCCAGCATAGGATTGGGAAGCCTGACAAAATTTATAGGGTTCTACCAGAAGCAACTTTTTGAAGAGCTGCTTAGGCGAAGCAAGGGAACAGGTACAACATTTCTTCTGCACTTGCTGTTTAATTTTGGATAGCCAAAGTCATCTGCATATAGATGACTGTATAATTTATCATAAAAGCTGGGACTTTTTTTTAAAAGTGAAATTGGGGGTATTAATAATCACACCTGGATAAATAAGTAAACCAGGAGTGCGCTGAGCAAACGAGGACAAATAGTCAAGCTATCTAAATGAAAAGAGCCCTCTGGAACAGTTATTTTATGTTATATATAGGACTCAGTATTCTCCAAGCCACAGTTTGACAGATGGTCATAAAACATCTTTGAGCTTCTCTGGGAATCCTCTAATTGTAGTGAGGCTTGGACAAAACTGTTTCACCTAAATTATCATGTTAGAAGACAACTAGTTTGAAATCATCTACCTCTCATTTGCTCCTTATTCACATGCCATTATTTGGGCTAAATCTGGTCAGAGTGAGTAGTGATGACTTTATAATGAGACCTAAGAATCTACTACTTTAAGAAAATGTGAGCCTTAAATGTAAGAATCTAACTGATGTGAACTTCCCTAAAACCTTTGAGGCGCCAAACTACAGAATTAACCAGAGAAGAGAAATTATTATTGAGGTTCTGGGGGAAAATTTAGAGATGATCCTCAGGTAACAGATCAAACTTAGATTTATTTAAGCCCTCTGCTTACATCATCTCAGTCCATTCTCTTAACAACACCATGACACAGGTAGTATTAACCCAATTTTTAAGTAAAAGAAATAACAACTAGAAAGAGAAAGCATCTTGTTCAAGTTTACACAGCTAGTGGTGAGTCAGAAATTGATCTTAACTCTCTTTGACTCCAAGCTTAGTGTTCACTCCACTAAGGCCATGCTGTCCTCAATATAGTCATTTACCAATAATTTCTTTTATTTCTCATAATATAGAGACAAATCTGAGTATGGCCCTGTTGGGAGATTCATGAAACTGATTCTATTACTGGATCTAGAGTGTTTTAAGTGTTCTCTTACAAAGATCATAATGAAATAGACACTGGAAGCTCATGGTCTATTGTGTTTTAGGCAGTGCTTCTCAAGCCTTAATGTGCTTACAAATCACATGAGAATCTTGATAAAATGCAGATTCTGATTTAGGAGGTCTGAAGTGGGACCCAAGATTCTGCATTTCTAACAAGCTCACGAGTAATACTGATACATCTGGTCCATGGGCTGCTGTTCAAGTAACAAGGTTATAGAATATGAATTGGTCTGGGTTATTTTTGAACTCCATTTCAAGAAAGTTTAATTGTGCCAGTGACAAGAACACTCATTTGTGACGCTGTTTTGTTTTGCCTCTAATGTGGATCCGTTGGCATTAGAGCAAACCTCCTGTGTATCTGAGTTTTTTAAAAAAATGTGACTGAAACTTGGCTGTTGATCATCCTTGGATTGTATTAGTTCAAGGTGGAGTAAGCAACCTATGGTGTTGGATGTATTGCTCCTCATCAGATGCACCTTTTCATTTTTCTTATATTTTTTCTTATATCAAAGTATATATTCTCCTATTTCCTCTCTTATATTGACCAGTATCAGCACTTATATGAATGATAGGGCTGACTACCATGTTTTCTGAGTAGCCATAGTCAATATAAATATTAAAGAAGAATATCTATCTGTTTGCCTTTGTAGGGAATCCACACATTTGAAACACTACAGTTATCCAAGCTAGATCGGCATTGAATCTACTCAGTTGAAAGGATGGCTGAATCATTTCTTGAGTAACTCTCAAATATAATACACTTTCAGTGGGGCGTCTTCCTTATTGTGATGACATTATGTACAACTGAATACTGAATGAATTAGAACAATAAACTGGAGAGTATTCTGCCCTTTGATTTATTTAGGGCTCTTGGGGGACTTGTTACCAAAGGGCAATTCAACAAGGCAGGCTTGCTAGGAGTGACTGAAGTCTCTTTCAAGTTATTAAAAATACTTACACAATTTAATTCTTTAAGGACAATCTGTGAAGAAGATAACCAAGAAATGGATGGCAATCTTAAATTAGGAGTAAAAACAAGTGATTTTTTGGAGAATGTGGAAACAACTGAAGGATTTGGAGAAGAGAGTTTTGTTTAGAAGAGAAAAGGGACAGAATGAATATAAGATTACTGGAAAGCCTCTTCTTGCCCTTCTTCTAATGATAAAAAGAGCAATATCACCAAACTTTGATCTCAGGGCCAGCAGTAGCAAGAGGGCATGATCTGACTTCACGCTAGACCAGCCACTCCCTCTTGTTCCTTTGTTTCTACTCCACCACGAAGTAGTTCATTACTTTGAAAGGATCTTTTAAAAGTCTTGAGTCATTCTAGAAGTCTTTCCAATTGTGGTCTGAACAACCAATATTAGGAATTACTTTTTTTTAATCTTTAGCCTCTTGGAAACAAAGAACATTCCAATAAATTGACATTGCTTGTATCATTTATTTAATACTCATTCCCTTATAAACGTTGTACTACTCAAAAGGCAGAACTCAGAAATACAGCTGCCCTTGTCTGCAATGACTTTCCCACAGTTCCAATAAATGACATTGATACTTTCATTAAGAAAACATTACCCCCCATTCCCCTAGATTTTAAAATATTTACTCACTGATAACATGAACACACGTGTTTCACTTGGAGTAGATGTTTTGGTTCCTTAAAGGCTTTTCAAAAATGGATAATGTGCAAATTGATCCATGAGATCATGGGGAAATTCCGTTACTTTGAAATTTCAAAGTATTTTCATCTATATTTCTGATGCATCTTCAATTGTCAGAAGGCTCTTCAATGGCCCCCTTTTAGCCATGAGTAGTAAAGGACCTGTAAATAGCCACAAGGGAGAGGATAACAGAGAATTTAAAGGAGGTCTTTAAGTCAATCTTTGAGGCTTGTTCAAATTTTTCTATATCATTTTGGGTTTTGGTAACACTCCCCTGTGTTTAGGTTGGAAAAAAATCAATAATGTCAGCCCACTAAGTCTTCCAAAATCCTCAGGGAAACAGTCTCAATAGAGAAGGGCTTTTCTGAGTTCTTCCTCCCCCTCTCCTACTATTCACTTTTCAGCTACTTTTCTAAAAGCGTCTTTGAAATCACATATCCTTTTGGTCAGTGCTAGAAGAAGAGGGCTTTCTGACTGTGAAGCCAGCTCCTTCTTAGCAACAGATGACACACACGCACCCGGAATAGCTACAAGCTCTGTGCTCTCTGTGTGTCTCTTGTATGATCAGTGACAATTTGCTTAGTTTCCCCTCACCTGCTTCCTAGCTAGTAATTACCCAGAGACAGAATCTTTGTGTAACCCTGACTTACAGCTATTAGAATAGGATGTAATTGTACCCAGTGTAATTGGCTTCCGTGGCAGAGCCCCATTAACCTGGCACGGCCGTTCTTAAAGCAGCCTGTGATCTAGCTCATTAAATTTTATCTTCAGTAATAAGGAAAGTTATGACCTTTGCTGTTCCTGTCTTAATGTATTTACACAGACATGTCACCTAGGATATCAAAACATAGAGTGTCATCGAAATGCAGAGGCAGGCCAACCTTGTGTACTCAGAGTGACTACAAATTGAGTTCCAAATGTGATACAGCTGAAGGACATGACCCATACTTAGAGAGGGTCCTGAGAGGTCCAGTGCAGGAAAAGCATTCTGCTGGGAAAGTTAGCCTCATGCCCAGGTACCCTTCCTCTCCAAGAACACAGACAGTTCCTGGCTGCTGAGCTGTGTGCCCTAGTATGGGGAGCGGGGGAGCGGGGCATGAGAAGATTCCTCAGTACACATGTGTTCCCACAGTAAAATGACTAGAAGAACAAAGCCAGAGAGTTCATCTGTTTTCTCAGTGTAGCCTAGTATGCCCCTTTGACAGTTGCCTGAGAGGCACTGTGGGAAGAGAACTGGGCTGGGTTCTCATCTCAGGTTGGGTCTGAATCTGCCAGGTAAATATGAGCAAGGTGTTTATCCACTCTGGGCCCAGTTCACCCATAGATAAAGTAAGAATATTAGCTTGGGTGCTATCTAAGATGGTTTCAAAGTAAAGATTTCAAAACAGCCAAATAGGTGTTATGTTTTATTTTTTAAAATATCTGAACAGAATTAAATTCCAACACATCAATTCTCCTTTCATTCAGACAAGACTGATAATGTCTACCTACCAGAACTATGTCTGATAAAGGCAACTCAAGAAAATTTTGTTAATTAAGGAAAATAATGCCTTTGTATGCTGAGAGCTCTAGAATATGCTGGAGCATCAGAAAGTTCTTGACCTGACAATTTAATTTTATGTTTGTGATGGTTAGTGTCCCATGTCAACTTGGCTAGGCTATAGTACCCAGTTATTCAAACACTAATCTAGATGTTGCTGTGAAAGCATTTTATAGATGTGGTTAATATCTACCATCAATTGACTTTAAATGAAGGAGATCACCCTCGATAGTATGTGTGGGCCTTGTCCAATCAGTTGAAAGGCCTTAAGAGCAAAACTGAGGTTTCCCTGAGGAAGAAGAAATTCTGCCTGTGGATGACAGTCTCAGCTCCTGCCCAAGAGTTTCCAGCCTGCTGGCCTGCCCTACGGGTTGCAGACTTGCCCAGCCAGATGCTACAATTGCATAAGCCAATTCCTTGATAAAACAAACAAACAAACAAACAACAACAACTATATATATACATATATATATTTCCTACTGTTGTGGCTTGAATTTTGTCCCTGAAAGATATATTGAGGTCCTAATCTGCAGTCCCAGAATCTGTGAATGGGAAGTTATTTAAAAGTAGGTTTTTTGCTGATGCAATCAAATTAAGATGACGTCATATTGGATTAGGATAGGCCTAAATCCAATGACCAGTGCCCCTTTGAGGAGAGGGAGGTTTGAAGACGCAAAAGAGACACAGGGAAGAAAGCCAAGGAACACCAAAGATTGTCAGCAACCACAGAAGCTCGAAGAGCCAAGGAAGCATTCTTCCCTATAGCCTTCAGAGGGAGCATGGCCCTGCTGACACCTTGATTTTGAACTTCTAGCCTCCAGAAGTGTGAAAGAATACTTGTTTTCTTTTTTAAGCCATCCATTTAGTGGCAATTTTTTACAACAAGCCTAGGAAACTGATACACCTACTTAACTACTGGTTCTGTTTCTTTGGCCAAACTCTGACTAATGCAATGTTCTTTTGGTGAAAATGCATCTTTGTGAGTGAAATTATAGGACTTTTTTGTCAGGCTATCTCCATAACTACTTTTCCACAAATGGTACTACTTCTGAGAAATGTTTGCAGAAAAAAAAGACATGGTCAGATAAATGTGGGAAACACTTGGGGAAAATGTCACTTTGTCTTCTTTATTGCAGATCCACTCAGAGCCCTTAATATGATAATATATGTCAAGCGTCTCCAAGAGGGATTTATAGAATGCAGCATTCTCCAAAATTATATAACCTTGGAAATTCTGTTCAGGTAAACATATTAATATCTCCCAGAAGAAAGGCTTCTTGAAAAATGCTTTGGGAAATGCTTGATTAGAACCAAATTAAGTTATTTTCTATGCCACTGCCTTTTTTAAGGATATGATCTATTGATCAATATAGAGACAAGAAAGGCAGAGCTGAAAGTGGGGACAGGTTTACATACAGAACAGCAGAGCCAAGTATGTAATATAGTGGTTCTTGAAACTTTATGAAATTATTGAGAAACTGATAAGACTTCTGGCCATCTATATTAGTTGGGATAGGCTAGAATGGTAAAGCCTATGCTGTGGTAACAAACCTGAATTCTCAGAGGCCTTACTCAAGGAAGGCTTGTCACTGGTGTCATAGTAACATGTGGATCAGACTACTCTCCAAGCAGTGACTCAGGATCTGTGCTCCTTGCAACTTGTAATGATGCCATCTACAAATCTGTCACTTCCAGTCATAGAAATTGGAGAGAGAAGGAGTGTGGAGAATGTACACAGACTCTTAACTGCCTTGGCCCACATCCTTTTGGTCACATTCCGATGGTCAGAACTCAACATATAGTCCTAATTCATTGCAGAGTCACTTCTTCCATTTTAGTGGGAAGTGAGAGGCAAAATATAGAGGTACATGTATAGGAGAGTGGCAGATTGGGTGGCAGGAAAACGAAGTACTTCTTCTCTATTGCTTTTATTCCCATCTTTGCTTTTTAACTATAGGCTTATATTTACTTCAGGTTCTCAACTTAGCCTGGCATCAGCATAGCATTCATCCACTTGGGGTTGGAAAGGATAGGCTTTAGTTGATAATGCTGTATTTTTGGGGTTCCATTTGGTGATTCAAATGATTTAAAACCATTGTTATCAATCCAAATAGAAGTTAAATAAAGTGAACAATGAGCATAACACACTATTTCCTTAATTCTCATGTTTTTTAGCAACTTTGATTTTTAGCAAAAATAGTATAAAACCATCTATCTCAAAGGCAAGATTTAGATTTATATACCATCACTTTTCTATTAGAAAACTCAGTTTTAGTAGTTACATCAAGTCAGCAATTTCAGGATCTATTCATTTTTTTTCAGTAAAATAAATAATTTAACAAACGATCCAGTCTTTTTCCTATAAAATAAAATATTTAACTAAATGTGCCGAAATTGCCTAAGCAGCAATTACTGCCAAGTAATTTAGGAATTCAATCTATGGAATTAGCAATCAATGAAAGACACAGTTTTAAAGCAAAGCATTCCTACATACAAATTATGTATCTTCTCTTCCTAAACTTCAGTTGGAATCTATTTATCTAACAACTCATTTTTTCTTGGAGACTTGGCTATAAATTCCCTCAGGCCCTTGTGCTGTGGTTACACTCCGGGCTGTGTCACTACAGTGCTATTTGCACGGCAGTTACAGAACTGAGTTTCCAAGCTGAGTTCTGTAGAACCACAAAAGTTTCAGGGTGGGGTGGAGTTGGGTGGAAAGAAGGAGAGAGTAGGCATCTTATCCCACTCCCCCTTCTTCCAGCAAACACATGATTTCCTCTTTTATCTTTTTAATACATTAGAATCCTGGGTAAAAGTCAATGGAAAATAAGTTACTACTGCTTAAAAACAAGTTACAAGTTGCTCACTTCTGACTTTTCACTGGCTGCCTGTACCTTATGAGTGATGGCACTGTTCGTCTTTTCAGCACTCACCTTTCTCTTTCTCTCCCGTAGCTTCTCTTATACCCCATTGAGCCTTCTAATTTTGAAGCTTTAATCCTTCTGTCCTGTCCCTTTCGTACCCAGTTGAGCAGGAATACAAATAAAGAGAATGCACTATCTTTCCCTATGAGATGTCCCTCCAGCTGTGTGACTGTACTTTTGTATTCAGTGTTTCTCTGACAACTTGAGCACCTCAATAAATGGAGAGGAAAAGGAATTGATATTTACAAAATGTATACTGAGTGGTTTTACATAGCATTCATTCTCACCATGCTAGGCACTTCCTATACATTCTCTCATTTACATGTACCATCTTACTCCTCACCCCAATAGTGTACTAAAGGAGTTATGCATTTTTCTTTGTTTCTCGGAATGTTGAAAATAACTGTCACTGACTAAATTAATTCAACAAAATTCTAAGGTATTTCCTTCACATATATTCCCTATTGCCTGTGTAGAAACGGCCTTAATAAGGACTGCGGCAACAGGGCTGAACTCATGTCTCCCTGCACATAGCTAAGCCAATTACAAAAATATTCTGCCATCTAGAACTTCATAGACCACATCAAAAATGTGGTTTATAATTATTTGTTTAGAATGGTCTCTTAGGAAGCAGACAGCATTTCTCCTGATATAATAATTTTCCTCTCTGAAAGAAGACTTACTTTGAATAATTTTAAATATTATGCATTCATGCTCATACCTTTTTCCTGGCAACTGCCTTCTTTTTTGATGACCAGGAAAATGTGAGTTTTATGGGAAGAAAAATGCAAGAGAGTAAATGGTGTTTTTTAAACGTAGTTTTCAGAAAACCATATTTTTCATTTCTTAGACAGAAACACTATTTCTATGATGCATAAATAATGCTACCAATGATTTTTACCTCAGACATTTCAAGGACATAAGCTGAAAATACAATTCTAAAAAAAAATTGCTGTACCGATAAAATACATGAAGAGCCAATATAAACTGTGGCTCTATTGTTATATGTTTTTCTGAGTAGGGAACTGAATAATAAATTCGTAACTGATCAAGTACCCTGACATACTAATGCATGTGTCTTATCTCATATTAACATCCTTCAACCTTGTTTATGACTATTTGTTGAAAGCCTACCATGTGCAGTTGCTGACTTAGGGCCTGCAGTAAAATCGTGAACAAAACCAAATCCCTTACTTCATGGTGCTTATTATCTAGCAGAAGAGATGGAAACCAAGCCAATCATCAAACAAATAAGTGTATAGTTTTTTTTTTTTTGATGAAGAAGATTAGCCTTGAGCTAACGTCTGTTGCCAATCCTCCTCTTTTTGCTGAGGAAGATTGGCCCTGGGCTAACATCCATGCCCATCTTCCTCTATTTTGTATATGGGATGCTGCCACAGCGTGGCTTGATAAGCAGTGCGTAATTCCGTGCCTGGGATCCAAACCTGTGAACCCCAGGCCACAGAAGCGGAGCGTGCGAACTCAACCACTATGCCACCAGGCCAGCCCCAAGTTTAGAATTTTAAGCTGAGCAGTTTCAATGAAGAAAATTTACATAGTATAAGAAAAACATATAAAACTTGGTAGCTGAGTGGATTTAGGAATAATGTGAAGGCTTCCGTGAAGAAGTGACTTTTGAGATGAGATCTGAGGGATGAAGAAGCATTAATTAAGAGAGAGGGGAAAGCAGGAATAACATTTCAGGAAGAAGGAGCAGCATTTCAAAGATTCCAAATCAGGCAGAAAGCCAGTAATGCTGGAGGGAGCTGAACAAAGAAGAGGACTGAGCAAGCTGTGATTAAAGAATTAGGCTGGGACCAGACCATATAGAACATGGTAGGCCCTGGTAAGGATTTCAGTTTCTGTCCTAAAAGCAATGAAATCCACTAAAAGGTTAAGTCCTGAGGGGAGGGGGCAGTAGAGGGCAGGGTGTAATAATCAGATTTGTTTTGAACTGATTTCTCTGGCTTTGGTGGTGTTCTGATTGGATGGAGACAAGTGTGGATGTAGGGAGACTGGTTAGGATACAATTGCAGTTGTCCAGCCAAAAGATGATGGTGACGCGGAATAGTCTCAAATGCTTTGATTCCCACCTCATCCTCCTATGCACAAGCAGAAACCTCTAAACGTATGCTGATTTGTTCTTCATTGACCCACTCCACCCTCCCCAGGGCCACTTTACACCTTTTTCTGCCTTTTCTGTGTACTGGAGATGGTACCTTGCTCCCTAGCTGGCTGTCTTCTGGATGGGCTTTAGCCCATTGGAGGCACCAACAGGACATTGGAGGATGGGAGGAGAGAAAGATAAGGGTAGTATTTCTCCCCAACTCCTTTTCTCCCTCTGCACTGCTTCTTTGGCAGTAGTTGCATTCTGTCACATTACAGCCCCTGCTGGGTGGCTTTTCCTCCATGGATCAGCTCTCAGTGAGCTCTGAAATGACTCTTACCTCCCTTCACCCCATTCAGCCCTAGAGATGGTAATGGCTTCTTGCTGTTGCTAGTCCCTGGGCACCTCAACATCCATTATCGGTCCCCTTCATCCTGCCTCACATCTCTAAGAAGTCTCTTCATTAAATTGGTCTCATTTGACCCATCTAAACTGAAGGTTATTCCCTGCTGGGTCCATTATCATACAAAATACAATGGAAATAATCATTTTAGAAAGACAGAAACCTAAAAGTACTGGGGGTTGGAATAGACCACACCCATAAAATGCCACGTGTCCATATAAAATGCAATAGTCTGTGTTATCCTAAACCACCCTGAAGTGAATTCCTATACTTTGAAGATGGGATTAGGTCGAAGTGTAGCTTTATACAGCACGTACCAGGGACAGAATACTGGTCTGCCTAAGTTTCATAAGAATATCTAGGTGCTTGGGATCTTTTAGGGACAGCAGATCTGGGTTAGTCCCTGGAGTCCCAACTCCTCCTGTACATGTTTTGGCCATGTAAATGGAATGAGTTCATTTGATCAGTTATTTCCTCTGGTTGACATATCCCCAGGCTGCTGAGTGGGAATAGAGTCTTTTTCTTCAGTTTATGCAGGGTGATGGTGGGTGAATGAAAAAGTAGCTTCTGATATAAGCAGTGGTATAACATTAGAAACATAATGACCCTGGGTCAGCCTTATAGACAAAGAGCAATAAATGGGCCAATTGTAGGCGTATAATGGGAAAACCATGTGAATAATCTCAGCTTTCAATTTCTATGTGCATGCCATTCACATTGCTCAGTCCCCTCATAAATGAGTACATTTCTTTTCTAATTCAGTGTATGTATATTCTCTTAGCACACACATTGCCAAATACTATACTAATTCCTTCCAAGACCTCACTAATTATCCAAAGCAAGACATAAACTGTTGATGAGAAAATGAACTGCTTTAATAATATATGCTCTATCTTTGGCAGTTCCTTTTGCTTGCCAATAGCTATACTATATCTCAACAGTAAACTGAGAACTCTAGACTGAGTACTGACAAGAGGTCAATACATGCTGTTCTCAGCATAGACTGTAAAGCAGTGTTCTTGCATTCCATTATAGAGTGGTAATGAAGGAAGAATATAACATTTGCAGAAGACCTTAGTCTCTATTTCACTACCAGTTGCCTGTATCTTTTCAAGAGACTTGATTTCATGCAAAGAAAGCTTTCTAGGGTCTTCAAATTCACTACTGAGTACTAAGGACAATACAAAAGTGACAATGTCCTTGACAATTATGCACCTCAGAAAAAGATTAGTCTCAGTGCAAATCAAAAAGCCATTGTTAAAGGCCATTATTCTTCCACGTGACAAAAAAAAGTATGCTTACCCTTCAATTTTATGGAAGGAAATGAAAAGGCAACTATTAAGATGAGCCTTCTAATGTGATTTATAAATGCCACCCAATATACATGGACATTTGCTAAGGCCTCTCCCTGCTCGTATGCTCTCTATCTAGAGAAACTTTGTCTCTTTGGGAGATTTGCTTATTTGGACTTGCAATACTAAAGCTTGGATATGCTAAATGTAGGCTCTATTTTCTTTTTATCTATTTATGGTCACAGTGCCAACCCTTTATCTCCACATACAAAGTCATCTTCCAGGAGCAGAGGTTCCTAGAAATATCTGTTACCCCAAAGGAAGACTGACATACAATTAAAAATGAAATTCTAACATATTCTGGGTCTGTGAGTTGAGGGTTATGAGCATAATGCAGATGGGGCCATTTACTTCAGTAAATTCTTTGGCTACGACCTGAAACTGCTGGCCCAGGCAAACAACTGTCAATAGCATGTGGGTCAGAACAGGAACCAAGTGGTTCTAGCACATCCTCACCTGCTGCACATACCCTAATAAGAGGCTGTCAGTTGTATCATTTTTAAAGTAACATGAAACTACTTGTACTAAAGGAGGAAATTTTAATTTTTGAAGTCCACTGAATTCCTTCTGTTGTATCTTGAGTGGGATACAGTATGGAACATGCTGTGTCAGTGAGGAAGAGAAGGAACTTTAGACTCATTAATGCTTATTCTTGGGAGAAACACACTGCTGTGGAGCCAGACTCAGAGGGAGTGAGTTGGGGATAGCATAGCTGGGAGTCTAATATACAGTTTGTAAAAAAGATATGATGAAGGGAGAAAGAAACGAATCCATAACCATGGCTGGATGTTTAAATACTCCTTTGTTAGTAACTGATCGAACACATAGACAAAAAAAAAAAAAAGAAAATACAGTAATTATATAGAAGATTTGAACAGCCAATATGACATGATTGATATTTATACAAAACTCCAATATACATTCTAGGCCATAAAATAAGTTCCAATATATTTAGAAGGATTGAGATCATACAAAATATATTCTCTGACCACAATGAAATTAAACTAGAAATCGTTAATAATAAGATATTTAAGAAATGACTAAACATTTGAAAATTCCACAGCATACTTCTGAATAACCCATAGATCAAAGAAGAAATCACAAGGGAAATTATAAAATATTTGAACCTGAACAATAATCAAATCACAACATATCAGAATTTGTATGATGTAGCTAAAGCAATGAGTAGAGGGAAAAATGTAGCTTTAAATGGACATATTATAAAGAGGAAGAAAAGTTTCAGTTTTAGTGATCTAAGTTTCCATCATGAAGAGGTAGGAAAAGAAGAGAAAATTGATCCCAAAGTAAGTAAAAGGAAGGAAATTAAGGTTAAGAAGAAAAATCAATAAAATAAAATAAAATAATCAATTACAGTTAAGAAAAATCAATAAAATGGAAAATAGACCAAAAATAAAGGAAGTCAAGAAAGTAAAAATTTGGTCTTTGAAAAGATTAGTTACAAAATTGATAAATACCTAGCAAGATTGATCCAGGATAAAAAAAGGAAAACAAAAACCGGTATTAGGAATGAAAGAGGGAAAATTATTACAGATCATACAGATACTAAAAGTGAAAATAAGAAAATATTATAAGCAATTTCATGCCACTAAATTCAACACCTTAAAGTAAATGGACAACGTTCCTTTGAGAGTACGACTTACCAAAACCTAATAAAGAAGAAATAAAAATCTACATAGCACTATATCTGTCAAAAATATTATGATGATACTTCTGGTTAAGATGGAGTAACAGAGACTGAATTTACCTTGTCACTTGAAACAACAAATAAAAACCAAAAAATATTATATGAAACAATGATTTTCAAGATGATGACTATCAATCAATGAAATAAATACAGTGATCCCTGAGACACAGGAAACAAATGAGGTGAGTCCTATGATTGCCCCAGCTTGCTGCCTTGAGAAAATTTCCAGGCCACAGTGTAGGGAGAAGGAACATAGGCAGAACCTAGAGGAACCTCTGAGTTGAGGAGCTAGAAGTGAGAGTGTAAGTAGACCAAGACAGCTACAGTCCAGAGGACAGAGTACTGCAGAGAAGAGAGCTCCACAGAAGGAGAAAGCCAGATACTTGCAGAGTAGTCAGCAGAATACTGATCAGCACATGCATGTAAAGGAACTACCCAAGGGCAGAGAAAGAACCATCTTGAAAAGATTAATGGTAATAGTACTCAGTGTTCAGGATCAGGAATAGCTAGTGTCCACCAGCCAGTCTGGGAAAAAGTCATAATTCACAGGGTAAGGGTAAGGGTAAGGGTAAGGGACTTAGAAAGGACTTGTCTCAGTAGTGAGGAAAAATTAGCCCTAGACTAAATGCTGCTCAGGTCCTGCCTACAAAATATAAAAGCAAGACCCCAATGGATCAAACTGCTTCTAAGAAACAAATATTTCGGGAATAAAAAAATATTCAGCACACAAGAAGGTAAAGTTCACAATATCTAGCATCCAATTACAGATTACCAGGCATGAAAAGAGGCAGAAAAACATGACACATTATAAGGAGAATAATCAATCATTCAAAACCAACACATAACTGACATTGATGTTAGAAAAGCAGACTAGGACATTAAAACAGTTACAACTGTATTCTGTACATTCTATATGTTCTAAAAGTTAAGTAGATAAATGAAATAAAAAGAAAAATTACAATGTCAAAGATGAAAAATAGAAATGAATAGAGGTGAAAAAGTACAAATTTCCAGTTTTAAGATGAATACGTCATGAGGATGTAATGTACAGCATGGTGACTGTAGTTAATAACACTGTATTGCATATTTGAAAGTAGCTAGGAGAATGTATCTTGAAAGCTCTCATCACGAGAAAAAAAAATTTGTATCTATGTATGGTGATGGATGTTAACTGGACTTATTGTGGTGATCATTTTGAAATATATACAAATATCGAATCATTATGTTGTACACCTTAAACTAATATAATGTTATATGTCAATTATACTTCGATTAAAAAAACCTGTTATAATTGTATTCTATATGTTCTAAAAGTTAAGTAGATACATGAAAAATAAAGAAAAATTACAATGTCAGAGATGAAAAATACCCTGGATGAATATAAAGGTAGATTAGACATTGCAGGAAAATATTGGTAATCTAAGGATGAGATATCTAGGAAGAATGGTTTTTAAGAGATTTATTGAGCTATCTTTGTAAAGTATGTAACCTGACATATGAAAGTCCTCAGAAGAAATATTATTAATGTTATTAGAGTGTTTGGTTCCAAAAAGATGGAATGAATTTCACGATAGGCCTTGCTTTCAGTAGAGAAATGAGGTGCTAGATGGGGAAACTGAGGGAGGAGCAAAATCCCATGAATTGGGTCAACATGGAAGAGGTTCCATCAAAATACATTTTTATAGCAAGAGGACACCTAGGGCTTCCAGGATGCAGGAGCAGATCCAGCTGTGAAAGGTTGGGAAAATTAGAGAGTGACAATAATTTTATTATTTTTTTAATTAAAGCTTATGGGTAGACCCCTGAGGAGGCAAAATTCATTTCAGTATCAGGAAACGTGTTTTAAACATTAATACTGCTCAACAATTCAATGGCAACCTTTTGAGGAAGTATTTAATCAGATGCTGATGAAGATTGGAAAGATATGGCACAGAGGAAACTGTTTTATGAAGTGAAAATTTTAAACTACATGGACCCTAAATTCGGTTCCAACTCTGGTGTGCTTTTATCTAGGCATATATTGGGAGAGAAACTTATGTTGCATTCCAAAACAGTCTGTCATCTATATTACTAATTTTCTCTCTGACTAATCATCTATTTAAATAATTCAATAAAAGACTAAATTTTTCTCAAGCAGGAATTAGAAATAAATATCTTCACAAAGGTCATAGGAATTTTTTTTTATTTAGACGTAGTTGACATTGTATAAGTTTAAGGTGTACAATGTGTTGATTTGCTATACTTATGTGGGAGATCAAGATTTGGCCACCGTGAAATCTATCTCTTTACCTTGGTTGTTTTCTTTAGGGACATTTGACCTCCCCCACTAACTGCCTAAAGAATTTGACAGGGTGGCTCCTTCCTGGAACAGATCTATCATGATGGCTGTAAAGATAATGTAGGGTAAATGTTACAATAGGAAAGGCACCTACAAGCCCCTCTTATCAGAAGTTCTGTCTCTCTGGCCACGTTCTCTGGATGGCCCTGCGAGGAGTTGCCAGACAATCATTTACATTGATAAGGGGAATCTCCATTTGTAAAGGTATCTCCCTCTCTGTTTTGAGAAGAGAGGGGGATGAGCTCATTTCTAGAGACTTATCAATGTGGAAGGTGAGGCCTTGGGGCTACATAATAACCTTACTCTTGTTTACTGTGCTTTAGTGGTAATCTCCTGTAACTGACTCCCCCAACCCCCAAAAGCCTCCTTTGTCATTGGCTGAACATGGTATTTAAGAAAAAAATTTCTGCTATTGTGTTAAAAAACACAGTGTCCCTGCTTTCTCCCATATATACATGTTATTAAACTTGGTATTATTTTCTCCTGCTAACCTGTCTTGTTGATTATTTGGCCAGCCATAAAAACCTTAAAAAAAAGGGCAGAGAGAGATTCTCTCTCTGTGCCCGACACTTACATATTGCAATATAATTACCATGCAGCATTAGCTATCATCTCCATCACGTCACATAATGATCATTTCATTTTGTGGTCAGAACACTTCAGATCTAGTCTCTTAGCAACTTTGAAGTATATAATAGAATATTATTGACTATAATTGCAATGCTGTACATTAGATCTCCAGAACTTATTCATCTTATTACTGAAAGTTTGTACCCTTTGACCAACATCTCCTCAATTCCCCCACCCCTAGCCCTGGGAACTACCATTCTACTCTGTTTCTGTGAGTTGGGCTTTTTTAGATTCCACATATAAGTGTGATCATTCAGTGTTTGTCTTTAGCATTCTGATTTATCTCACTTAGCGTAATGCTCTCAAGGTCCACCCATGTTTCCGCAAATAGCAGGATTTCCTTTTTTCTCATGGCTGAATAGTAATCCATTGTGGTATATATATACACCACATCTTCTTTATTCATTCATCTGTTGATGGACACTTAGGTTGTTTCCATGTCTTGGATGTTGTGAATAATGCTGCAATAAACATGGGAGTCAAGATATCTTTTCAGTATCCTGTTTTCATTTCCTTTGGATATATATCCAAAAGTGGTATTGCTAGATCATATGGTAATTCTAATTTTAAGTTTTTGAGGAATCTCTATACTATTTTCCATAGTAGCTGTACCAATTTATAGTCCCACCAAGTACATAGGGTTCCTTTTTCTCCACATCCATGCCAAAATTTATCTCTTGTTTTCTTGATGATAGCCATTCTAACAAGTGTAAAGCAATATCTCATTGTAGTTTTGATTTGCATTTCCCTGATGATTAGTGATGTTGTGCATCTTTTCATGTACTTGTTGGCCATTTGTGTGTCTTTGGTGAAATGTCTATTCAGTTCCTCTGTCCATTTTTTAATCAGATTGTGGGGGTTTTTTTTGTTTGTTATTGTTATTGAGTTGGATGAGTCTTTATATATTCTGGATATTAACCTCTTATCAGATATATGGTTTGCAAATATTTTCTCCCATTCTGTAGGTTGCCTTTGCATTTTGTTGATTATTTCTTTTGCTATGCAGAAGCTTTTTAGTTTGATGTAGTCCCGCTTGTGGATTTTTGCTTTTGTTGCTTGTGCTTTTGGTGTCATATCCAAAAAACCCTTGCCAAGACCAATGTTAAGGAAATTTTTCCCTATGTTTTCTTCTAGGAGTTCTACGTTATCAGGTCTTTTGTTTAAGTCTTTAATCCGTTTTGAGTTAATTTTTGTGAGTGACGTTAAGATAGGGGTCCAATTTCAATTTTTTGCATATGGTGTGCAGTTTTCCCAGCACCATTTATTGAAGAGACTGTCCTTTCCCCATTGAGTATTCTTGGCTACCTTGTCAAATATTAGTTGACCATACATGCGGGGGTTTATTTCTGGGCTCTCTATTCTGTTCCATTGGTCTGCGTCTCTGTTTCTATGTCAATACCATTCTCCTTTGATTACTATTGTTTTGTAATATAGTTTGAAATCAGGAAGTGTGATGCCTCGTTCTTCTTTCTCAAGGTTGCTTTGGCTATTGAGGGTCTTTTGTGGTTCCGCACAAATTTTAGAATTGTTTTTCCTATTTCTATGAAAAATGTTATTGGAATTTTGATAGAGATTGCATTTAATCTATAGATGGCTTTGGGTAGTATGAACATTTGAACAATATTAATTCTTCTGATCCATGTACACAGGATATCTTTCCATTTGTTTGTGTCTTCAATTTCTCACATCAAACTCTTGTAGTTTTCATTGTACAGATCTTTCATTTCCTTTGTTAAGCTTATTTTTAAGTATTTTATTGTTTTTGATGCTATTGTGAATGTGATTGTTTTCTTTATTTCTTTTTCAGTCATTGCGTTGTTAGTGTATAAAAACTCAACTGATTTCTGTATGATGATTTTGTATCCTGCAACTTTACTGAATTTGTTGATGAAAATAATTTTAGTTATAGTTATTCTTTTGCTTACCTTTGCCTCAATTATTATACTTAGCCTGTTTTTGTTTGTTCGTTTAAGGTAAGCTACTTTAAATGATTCTTAAGTGACATAGCATGAGCATTAAGTGCATGAAAGATGAAAATTCTATTGAGTGGTTAGTGGGAGACATAGTCTAAGTAGAATGAACATATAAATTCATAGTCAGAGAGAATGAAATACTCAAAGACAAATGGCAGCCAAAGTTTGATTTCTTTTTACTCTGAACTCCAAGAGGAATTTCTCAAGTGTGTCTTTACGTAAAAATTTTAAACAACATAATAGATAATGTCAGAAGTAGTGTTGCAAAAATAAAAGTATTAGAGATATTCTGTATATAATCATTCCTTATATCAACCTTTAATAAAATCCAAGAATATAATGATGAAGTGTACTCTGAAGGCCTGTGGAATCATCAACACAGACAACACCATAAATTTTTCCCTAGTTGTGGAAGATTGGTCCTGAGATAGTGAGCTATGTTTATATGCATTAAGTAAAGTTTAGTTAAACAGTGGAAGCAAAATGGAATGGGCTTTACACTGCAATTAAGTACTTTTGTTTAAAGTGTCCTTTCTATATATCTCACGTGGAAACTATAGAAGCAGTCAGTGCTGGATGAGTAGTCAGAGTCCAATTCTGCCCTCATTCATCCAAGATGTGCCTCTTGCCTAATTACAAGCCATAAGTTCACTTAAAGGATACAGAATAATTCCTAGGGGCAACCACATTAACTCAACAAACAGTCATTTAGTATCACATTCTGTGTAGAATATAAAGATGAATTAGATGTGGCCCCAGTACTCAAAGAGCTTATGAATCAAACTATGACATGTTATTATCTGATATCAATCCACATAGTTATTTTTATACCATGCATTTATTGTATTAATTATGTCTTAGTTTCCACAGCATGGAATGTATGTCCTCCCATATATTTACTGCAGCGTATGAAATCATTTTCTGACATGACATACATTCCAGGAAGCTCTGTTTAAATCCAAAGGACATGAGAGAGCACTAGTGTATAGACCATATGTTATCTATGAGATAGAATTGCTAGTTTGCAAGTGTTTAAAAAGTATCTCCATTAGCTTTATGAGGAATGGAATCTTATATCTCGTGATTGGCACATGAATAGTCTCTAGCATGATAAAATAGGTTGGAGTGGTAAGCAGATGAACAAAAAGAGGCGCATATTGAAAAGGCACTGGAAGAGCACAGAGTTCATCTGTCATCCGTGCCAAGATGTGTAGAATGGATTCAGTCCATGTTCCTGAGGTTTCCTAACTCCATTAGAGGATTGTTACAACTGCTGGACTTTTTAGTTTGCATCTGCACATATAAGCTTTTTTTTAGAACTTGAGACAAAGTTGAATTTATCAGAATTCCAAAAACCTTTTGAAGTGCCAGTAATTTGAAATAAAATGCTTTGTCCACCCCTTTTCCTGAAGCAGTGTGGTTATGTATGCAAATATGTAATTAATATAAATACCTAGATTATTGAGTGAGTCATGCTATTAATATAAAGCAAAAAAGTAGCAAGAGAAGAATTAGTTTAGGTCAGTAAATAGTGTAATCTTGGGTACCAGTCTACCTCAATTCAAATCCCAGCTTAGTCATTTCTTAGCTGTGTGACTTTTTGCAAGTTGCTTTGTCTCAATTTCCTCATTTGTAAAATAGGAAAATAATGGTCTCTATCGTATAAGACGGTAGTGAGGATTAAATGACAGAATTCATGTAAAGCACTTAGTGCAGTGCCTGGCACACAGTATGAGTGCAATAAATGATAGTCATTGCTATTATTCCTTCCAGGAGACATCTTACCATAAGCAGATAATTATTCAGGTTATATGAGTCTTCATGGCCCTCATTGCTCTTCTGGCCCATGATTGTTCACATAGAGGCTCAACTTGGAAAGGGAGGCCCATTTTAACACTGCAACTCAACCTTCCCTGGTGTTAATACAATGGCAGTGATGGCATTTTATACTTATGGAATAGCAATCTGTGGCGGTTCCTGTCTTGATAGATTCCAACTGCTGGTTGGTGCATATGCTGCTGTGCAGGTTAGAACAGCAAACTAGTAAGATCTATTTTGATACAAAGGTTAGGGTGCAGTGTGCCTTTTTATTTGGCAATATAATAACTTTTTTCATTTCTTTTGTTGCCTTAATGTGTGAAGAGTTCCATATAGATATCGTGGAATAAGGAAGTAATTGTATAAATAGCTCTAAATCAAATCAACAAATATTTACAAAACATCTACTATACTAGGTGCTGTTGAGAATGCATAGATGTACATATAAGACATCCCTTAGGGAGCTAATGATCTTGTTGGAGAGTAAAGAGATATAAGGATTTATAGAAACTTAAGTAACAATTAAATATTGAAGTTACCGTGTCAGTCAGAAACAAGATAAATATTTCTAGCACAGGGGGCAAACTGGTATTGGCTCTTAAAAGAACTATGGGCTAGAGGAAAAGAGGAGAAAGAATCTTGAAGTATGGAGATATATGGGAATAAACATACCAGGAAATAGGAAGTGTGAGAGTTTAACTAGTTCTGGGCTTTTTTTTTAAGGAGATATATGAGATCTAAAGGTGAGATTGTGAAAGATCTTTCATGTCAGGATAAGAAGTGTGAGCTTTGTCCCTATAATTGGGTGCCACTGAGGGCTTTATAGCAAAGGAGGAATAGGAAGAAAGTGAAATTTTAGAAAAAAATGATTTGAGCACAATTTGTAGGACTGACTGGAAGAAGGAAAGGCATGAATCAGGTTTATCTGTGTGGAGGTTATCAAAGGAATTTGAGGCCATTGGAAGAGAGAAAGAGGGAGGTTGCAATGGAAGAATCAACAAGATTCACTGACTGACTAGATGGGGGTGGCAAAGAAAGAGAATGAGACAAAATTCCCGATTTTTGGAGCTGGGAAAATGTTGAGACATTTCAAATAACTGGGGGAGTTAGAAAGTTTGAGCATTTTATTCTTTTTGAGAATATCAAAATTCAAGTTGCAGTCATATTAGCATGATGCAATAATTGGAAGTAGATAGAACTCATGAGAAAGTAGGACTTGGAGTTTGGCAAGTTACCCTCAGTGGTGGCATTTGGAAGCATGAGAATGATGGAACCAAGCATAGGGAGAGAAGAGTCTACAGATGAAGACCGAACCTTGGGCAGTATCCACAACTTAGAGGAACTAGCAGAGGAGAGGGCCGTCGTCAGGCATTGTGGGTTAGGGATGTTCTCAGCCAGTTTACCTCTTCTGCTTGATTACTAGGAAGTCCAAAATTAATTTGATGCCAAAATAGAATACTTGCCTTATCCCAAATAGCTGATATATCCCTCTCATTCCTAATAATTTCAGATGTCTTTTTTCTTTTTTAGTTGTTTTAATCCTCTCTCTTTCACTTGTGGCTCTATATTTTAAGTTGACACAAACCTCTTCTGATGATAGGCAGGATATAAATGACAGATGAAGAAAAATAAGTAACATAAAACCATGTGAGGAGATAATTCAAAGATGAGATCTCCAATAGTTTCAGATACTGTAGGCATACAGGGTAAGCATTGAAAGACAGTCTTGCATTTTGCCAATTAGGAAACTATGTGACTTGAGAAGTAAATAAAATGTTGGAAAAGCTTGGGCTTGGGGTGAGACTGCCAAAGGAGAAGGGTAAAACATGAGATAAGGAATCAAAAATACATGAATAAAACATCATACAAAACATCACATGTGATCCCGGGCGCGCACCGACGCACCGCTTCTCCCGCCATGCTGAGGCCGCGTCCCACATACAGCAACTAGAAGGATGTGCAACTATGACATACAACTATCTACTGGGGCTTTGGGGGATAAAAAAGGAGGAGGATTGACAATAGATGTTAGCTCAGAGCCGGTCTTCCTCAGCAAAAAGAGGAGGATTAGCATGGATGTTAGCTCAGGGCTGATCTTCCTCACAAAGTAAATAAATAAATAAACATCACATGTGAAAATATCTTGGGAGTTCTACCTTAAAAATCATGTTTTCATAACATTGAATGCTTGCATATCGCCCCACACCTGTGAAGCAGGTATCTGGCCCCCTAGCTGCATTTGGGACAAGGCCTGCTCTGAGAATAGATTTAGAACTGCAGATATAGTAGAACAAACAACCTTTTCTACCTGCTGCTTATGTTCTCAAGATGGGCCAAACAGAACAGTTGGTAGGCATGCATCTACAGGAGCCAAACACACAGGTAGAAGGCTGTCTATAGGGAACCTCCATGCTTTTTCCAAACACTAAGACCTGAATCTTCACTGGAAACAAAGAAAATGATATTACAAAGACATATGATTGTAGAAGACAAAATTGGACAAGAAAATCCTTTTTGCTTTGGCCTCTCTAACAATCACCAGAGTGACTGGCTTAAAAACATACATAGACCAATGGGACAGAATCAAGAGCACAGAAATAAACTCACACATACATAGTCAACTAATATTTTACAAGGGAGCCAAAAATACTCAATGGGGAAATGATAGTCTCTTCAATAATCCTTTCATGATAAAAACTTGCAACAAATTTTTTTACATAACACCAAAAGCACAAGCAACATAAGCAAAAAAATAATAATAATAAGTGGGACTACATCAAACTAAAAAGCTTCTGCACAGCAAAAGAAATGATCAACAAAATGAAAAGGCAACCTACAGAATGAGAGAAAATATTTGCAAATCATATATCTGATAAGAGCTTAATATCCAAAATGTGTAAAGAAATTATACAACTCAATAGCAAAAAAAAAACCCCAAATAATCTGGTTTAAAAATGGGCAGAGGACGTGAATAGACACTTTTCTAAATACCACTAGTCATCAAGGAAATGCAAATCAAAACTCCAATAAAATATCACCTCACATCTGTTAGAATGGCTGTTATAAAAAAGACAAGAAACAACGAGCATTGGCAAGGCTGTGGAGAAAAAGGAACCCTGTTCCGTGTTGGTACGGATGTAAATTGGTGCAACCACTATGGCAAACAGTGTGGAGTTACCTCAAAAAATTAAAAGTAGAACAACCATACAATCCAGCAGTCCCACTTCTGTGTATATATCCAAAGGAAATGAAATTGGGATCTCTAAGAGGTATCTGCACTCCCAAGTTCATTGCAGCATTATTCGCAATAGCCAAGATAAGGGAATAACCTAAATATGCAGCTGTGGGTGAATGAATAAATAAGATGTGATGTTTCACCCCTTGAGGCCTTTGTATGTGCTTCATTTTCTATCTGAAGTGTCCTTTATGGTAGAGGAAAACTGGGAAAATGTTGATTCTCTTCTCATAAATATGGAGTCTTGAAGGGAGTTAGTTTAGAAGTAAGTTCAGATGGTACCTTCCATTAGGATTGTGTTGAATTTGCCATCTGATTGGAATATCCTAAGGGATGATGTCTTGTCACCACTAATTAGCTCAGTTTCTGTCAAGATAATTGAACCACGTTCTCTTCAGTTAGGATGTTTTAGCCATCTTATCAACTAAATGGAACAAACTCTGTATCACCAAAATGTTACTAACTCTGTATCCCCAAAATGTGACTATATCATAAAGATTTGGCTTATGCTCTTTTTTCACCTATTTTTGGTCATAAATACTTCCTGGTTTTGAAAATCTAATTACAAATATCTTCATAATTGTTAAGCTATGAATATGTTATCGGATATTTTGTGTGCCAACACAGAATTTAAAAAAAAAAAAAAAGTCAAAGAGATGCCGTGGCTCTTGCCCTTATGTAGTTTATATCTGAAACTAAAAAGTTTGCAGGGGGCATCTTTTTGGGCCACTAACTTCTTAGAGATTAAGAATATCATAAAAGTAATAATTCTCTTTATTTAAAAAAATGCACATTTATAGACAAAATTGTGCACATAAATTTAGGGGACATTGTGAGAACCCTAATGTCTATATTTTGACTTTTTGAGAGTCCATATGCCTGGATGAATCATCCTTACTGAAGGGAAGTTAAATAGTTCTATGTTTCACCCAAAATAGCTCTGTAAGCCTCATTTTTCTCATCTGTAAAATAACATAATGTGGCACACTTTGTAAGGTAATTATGGTAATTTGAGATAACGTGTGTAAATAATTTCTTATGTTGTTGTTCTTATGACAATTTACAAACCTCATAACCTTCCAACCATTGTGGCTCCATCAATAGCATGGTACCTTTGGATGTTAATCCTAAGTAAATGATATCTATAATTATGCATTGTGTAAATTTCACAAGAATTACATTTTAAATAAATATAGTTACAAATTATATAATCAGATCCTGCTAGAGAACAATACTGGGAAAGATGTTATTTACTGTGTGATACAAGCATAATTTTAACTGTTTAGAACATCTCTTTTTGTACTGACTTCTTAAAATAATGAACCCCAAGTTCCTTTAGATGTTGTGGGTAAAGTGACATGGCAATACATGGATGATTCTTTTTAATTTTGAAAATCATCCTAAAATATTACTTATATTCGCTCACAGAAACTCGTTCTTTGTTCTGTTTAGATGTTTATGAATATGTTTTTGCATCACATGGTAGAGGCTCTGCATTGTAAGCTTAGCAACAGCCTTTGGACAAAACCATTCAATAAGGACCTGACCTGCTACCAGAAACATTGATTTCTTTTTTCCCTCCACTGTAAGAGTCAAGAAAGCTTACCAAGTTATCTAAATAAAGTAACATAGATGACACCAATAAATATCACAGTAATCGTTTAAAAACTTCTGTGTTTTTCTCTGTACAGGAACGATATATTTTTTTTCAAGTCCCGGAACATCATGAAACTGCATGATTCAGATGAAACATATGTCCTTTAGTACTGAGACAAACAGAATATATTAATGACAGATTTTGACTTTGAATTTTCAGCGATTTTAAAGTCCCAGTTAGAATAATATCTTGTGTTTTTCCATTCTCAATTTATCAAAATGTGTTATAATAGTGGTTCAGATAGATAATAGTATTTGAAAACCATATATTTGATGCTCAGAAAAAAATATCTCTCACAGTCAAATATTTATCAGTGCTGCTTTGTGTGTTTGCTTTTAAATTTAGCTTAACAACATATATGTGTGTATGTATATACAGAAAGAGGTTTTGGGTAGCAATATTGAATTGTATTCAATTTTCACTATGAAAATATGATGTCCATGCCTTGTGTTCTCTGTATGATTCCAATTGTGGAGTCCCTTTAACATTAAATGTAGATTGTAAGAACCCAATAGTGGGATCTGAATTGTCTATTCTGTAGCCAGTAGTTCAAGGCATCTAAATTAGTCATTTTGAAGGGCAAAATAGCTAACTCTAGTAGACTTAGTATAAGCCCAGAAAACTGTTCAAATCCCTCTTTATTTTTTTTCTGTCTCTCAGAATCAGTACCTAGAGATTACATAGAAATGTACGCGGTAGAGCTTCATTTCACAGAGGTTTATAGACTTAGGACATGAAATGCTGTTGAGAACAAAATGCATAAAAATAGAGAATATTCTTCAAACAACTATCTCAGAATAGACGTGAGATTATAGATGTCTATGTCTTGAGGAAACACATGATGTTTAGTTTTCCAAATGAAAGAGTTCTTTTGGTGTTTTTGGTCAGATTTAGAGGTCAAAACTGATTGCTCTCAGCATGAAAGTGTGTTGTTTGACCTATATAGTTTATTTTTAAAAAACTAACATCTAGGGCCGGCCCCGTGGCTTAGTGGTTAAGTGCGTGCGCTCCGCTACTGGCAGCCCAGGTTCAGATCCCAGGCGCGCACCAAGGCACCACTTCTCCGGCCATGCTGCGGCCGCGTCCCACATACAGCAAGTAGAAGGATGTGCAACCGTGACATACAACTATCTACTGGGGCTTTGGGGAAAAAAAAAAAAAGGAGGAGGATTGACAATAGATGTTAGCTCAGAGCTGGTCTTCCTTAGCAAAAAGAGGAGGATTAGCATGGATCTTAGCTCAGGGCTGATCTTCCTCACAAAAAAAATAAAAATAAAAATCTAAAAATCCAGAAATTTCACATAAAAATCCCAATTTCTAGCATCTCTTGAAAAATAAAAATATTTGGAAATGCTGGGATAATATTTCCATGCAGCATTTATTAGGGGAAGCTGAGCTACTGCTGACTGCCCTTTAATAGGGGCATGCATTAGCCCTTTCCGGCTCCCCCACTTGCCTGCTCACAAATTTAAATTACCTGCCTGGCCCCTTTAAGCATTTAAGTTTGAGAGATCCTTGTCTAAATATTCTACAGGTTAATATACAAGCATGTGTATTTTAATACTTCCTCGAAATAAAACAATTAAAATCCACCTATTAACTGCCAGGACCCAGCCTATAAAAATTCACCTCTGTCTCTTAAGGGATGATCGGTTCCCTCAATGGAGCAATGGCCTCTGGGAAATCAACCTCCCTTGTCCTTCTAGATTGCAGTTGCTCAGCATTTTTAGTTTGTTGTTCAACATGAATTAACACCAAGATCCAGTCCCATTCCCAAGGACAGCTTACAGGGAGTCTTCAAGCATTCCGAAGGGACTAAGCCTTATTCTAGTGCACGGTATTTGCTATTCTCATAGTTCTTGCCAATGTCCGAAATTAACATGGTAATTGTCACTATCTGAAATCAATGTGTTGATTTATATATGTTTGTCTTTTCCTCCACTGGAACGTAAAGCCCCATGATAGCAGATATTGTTTTGCTCATCACTGTATCCCCAGCATCTAAAATTAGCCTACAGTAGCACATAAGGCACTAGTTACTTGGAAGTTACCACATATAGTTATTCTGGTTGTGCACTGCGCAACACCATGGGGTACCATAGAACCCATGGAGTAATTCAGTGCACAAACTACATAACTATATAGAAGCTCTGCCAGTTTGAAAACAATTTTATTATTCCAGGTGGGAGATTAGTGGCTTATATTAGAGTGATAATTGTGAAGATAGAAGTCAGTCATCAGATCTAACATATATATTGGAGTTAGAGCCAACTACACTTGCTGATGGATGGATAATGATGATGGTGAGTGTTAGAGGCATCACTTATTTTCCATTCTCCCTGCTTCCATTCGAGTGACATCCTTAGTCTCTTTCCACTCCCTCACTCTTTCTTCTGTTTCACTTGCTGGTCCTCAGGTAAGGACAATAGACGTATCTGATTAATGTAAGAGAACAAACTGGGCACACAAGGCTCAGTCCTATACTCTTGAAGTTTCTTCCTTAGGATGTACCTGTCTACAGAGAGGGTGAGTTTGGTCTTCACCCTTGGCCATTGTGATGAGGTTCTACTGCACATCCAATAGCCTCCCCCAGAAAGCCTTTGAGAGGAGTGTGTCCACTTCTGAAAGTGAGAGTAAGCCCGATTAGCTGCACACCTAAGCCACATCTTCTAACAGAAGTTTAATCAGTAATCAAGCTGAAATTTCAATCTCTGTCTCTTTCTGGTCTCTCTCTCTCTGTTTCTCTTTCCTTCTTTTTCAGTTCTTAACCAAGGAGGGGAAGGCAGGAGAGGTATTATTTACTGACCTTCTGAACCACGAAAGCTGGAATATTTTGAAAATTAGTATGATGTTGGCGGTTAGCTTCAGACCTGTCGAAATAGCCTTGTATGACTCATTTGCTTCTAAAAGTTTTTTTTTTTTCATTTTCCTTATGAGACAATTCAGCATTAAGTCAACAAATATTTACAGAGTATATACTATGTGCCAGTCATTGTAGTAGGTGTTGGGTGGGTGTTGAATGTTATAAAAGACTTCACACATCTGTTATGTTAATGATGTGGACTTTCTTGTTGGAACTATTAGTGTGAGGTCTTATGTTCCTGCCACCATACCTAACACCATCATTTAAATCAGTACACCAGCTTTAAAAAACTCTCTTTATGTTGCTTCTCGATCTCAGTTTTGCCTAGAAGCACACTAAAATGCCATGCCTTTATTTTCATTGGTATTCTTTTATTCTATAAGATAGCGATTCTAACTTGCAAGAACATATGTTCTCAGTGGAGTCAATAATGGTATTTTTTTAATGGTAGAAAAATCTGTAAACCTTTTTTATTTTCCCTATTTGGCTCGGGGTCTCGTACATAAGCTGCTCAGTGTTTCATTGTAGGTGTCTCAACACTACATTATCCTTGTATTCTTGGGAAAAATCCTACTCAGTTTCAGTGAGTGACTTGTTTAATGTATTGAGGAGTTTTATTGGTTTGTAAAACTGGTGTTTCCTTAAGGTCACATTTGATAATACTTGAAATGGAGTCTGTTATAACACATATTTTGCTGATTCTCACCTGCACCTGATACTACAGCATTCCCAGCTCACTGTAATATTCCTTCTTACTAATTTGGAGATTTCCAAATGGTTTCACATATTAAAAGAGTCTATCATTTTATCTAAGACTTGTTGCTGTAGACTTTGCTTAGCTCTCTGAAACTCCAATGTCCAGTTCTCAGTAAGCATGTAAATATTTTTCTACAGGGTGAACCCCTTTAGCTAGACACTTTAGGATCTTCTCAAAGTCTAAGGTCTCTATAATGACTCAAACCTCCCAAGGCAGAATCTCTGAGCTACCAAAATATGATAAAGAATCAATATTTCTCTTCATTATGATGCATTGCAATATACCAACAATATCTAATGGTTTGCTGTAAATTAAATACCAAATTAGATACCGTATCAATAACAGAAATTATAGCAACATTTATTAACTATTTACTATGTGCCAGATGAGGAAAGTGGAGCACAGAAAGATTAGGTAACATCTGAGGTTGGGTTTCCTGGAAACAGCACTTGAGACAGGGATTCACGTGGATGTTATTTTTTTGGGAATGTGCTCTTCAGGCAAAACCTGTATGGTAGGGATGGAAACAAAGCAGGAAATAGGAAAGAGCTGAGGAAGCATGTGGTCTCAGGTAAAATGTAGTTTTGTTTTAATCCTTGGCCAGACAGCTCTCGGTAGCCAAGAGGAATTCTGAAGAGCAGGTCGCAAGAGTAAGCCATTAGTCCCAGCACTCACACGGCTCAGGGATGGGTGTACCAGCCAGTTAAGGGGAACTGGTCAGGACACCACAAGAATCTACTACAGATAACCTGCCTGTCTTGGGATGAATTGTGTCCCCTCTTTCTCAAATTCGTATGTTGAAGTCCTAACCTCCAGTACCCCAAAATGTGACCATATTTGGAGATAGAGTCTTTACAGAAGTATTTAAGTTAAAATAAGGTCACTAGGTTGGCCCTAATCCAATATGAGTGGCATCCTTATAAAAAAGGGGAAATGTGGACACAGACATGCATAGGAAGAAGACAATATGAAGACAGAGAGAAGATGGCCATCTACAAGCCAAGGATACATGATTGGAACAGATTCTTTCTCACAGACCTTGGGGGAAGGAACCAACCCTGCTGACACCTTGATTGGACTTCTGGCCTCCAGAACTGTGAGAAGATAAATTTCTGTGTTTAAGCCACCCAATCTGTGGTACCTTGTTACGGCAGCCCTAGCAAACTAATGCATTACCCAAGATTACACAATTAATAAGTGGCAGAATCAAGATTAGAATCCTTAATACACTGGAATACTTATCCTGAGACAGGGAGAACCTGTGCACTTAAAGCTCCATCCCAGGACACAGCAGAGGGGAGTCGAGGGGCAGGGATCTAACAACAATGCTTTGCTGAAAGATATCATCTGAACTATAAATTTTCCCCAGCTGGCATTCCACTGCTCTCAACCAGTCACCAAATCTCACATCAGTCTCCTCTTCCCCGTACCACCTCCGCCTCCTACCTAGATTCCTGCCATAGCTACCCACGAAGTCTATATGCGTCTGGTCTTCTCTCATCCAATCTCCACACTAAAATAATAGCCCCTTAGGACCTTACTTAGCCCAACCTACTTTTCTAGCCTCTTCTCTCTCTGCTTCCAAAGTTCATACACGTATTGACCACTTGCAACTCTCTAATGTGCCATGGTCACTCTGACCCCTCGGCTTCTACCCATGCAGACACAGTGGCTTACAGTAGTGCTTCTAGCTGCCTCTAATAGCAATGCCCAGTGTTGCACAGTCAGTCCTTTCATCCGCAATGGCCTGAGGCAACTACAGATACAGCCTTTGCTTTCTGCCCAGTGACCTGCACTCATCCTTTAAGACCAGCTGTGAGGTCTCCATCATTCTCTCATTTTCCACAATGCCCTCAAGCAGAGTTAGTCTCTCCCTCTTCACACTTTTATTATGTAGTTCTTGTCCCATGGCAGGATAATTTATTTATACATTGGTGCATCAATTCTCTCAGGTTTCAAGTTTAGACGAAACCTGGATTCAAATCTCAGATCTGCCATTTACAAGCTATATTTTTTAATTTGTCAAGTTTCTCAACTCCTGTAAGCCTCAATTTTCTCGTCTTTAAAATGGGGATAATGAGAGTGGCTACCTTATATCGTTGTCTTAAGAATGAAATGCATAAAATGGGTGATGTTTTTCTGCCTTTCTATGTTCTTAATTTTTTTAACGATAATATTTTATACTTCAATGGAAAATAGAAAGTTTATTTTAAAAAGAGCAGCATATTAAAAATAATTACAGATTCCCAAATAAAATCAAAGGTAAATATTCTAGTAAAACTAAAAAGAAAAATGAAATGCATATAGTGTTTAACACAATACTTGGTACATAGGTAGTAATCAATAAATGGTACCTATTATCATTATTTTTAAACTTTTTCTTTTGCATTCAAGATATATAGAGTACCTACTTTGTTTCCATCTTTCTCTCTCTCACTAGACTTTTAGGTTCCTGAAAGCATGGTCTCTGATTCTCTTGAAAAAAATTGGAATTAAAGAAAAGCACAGAATGCATATGCAAATCAGTTGCCAGAAACAGCCAAAGGAAATGCACAAACTGAAATATAAAAAAGGCCTCGCTTTTCCACCCATCTACATGGAGAGAGAGAGACTGAAATTTTAAAAGCATGGAAACTCCTTCAATACTCTGATACTCATACAAAGAAACTCACAAGTTAGAAAACATCAGCATAGACAAGAATAAAATTACAAAACCTAATTTAAATTGTGTTTTTGTGGAACTTAATTGAATGCAATGGTAAAAGAAATCCAGACCCCTGACAGGCATACCAATTTAGTGTTAGTAATATTCTGTTTAGTCAAAAGGATACTGGAAACAGATGTTACACATGGAAGTCATACAGTTAAACTCAAATAAGTGGTATGATTTTTGTGACAGACTAGATACATCTTGGGCCCAGCTTAGAGCAGAGAGACACCACAACAAAGACTTACAGAATTCACATCCACTATCATTAATGGCTTCCTCAAAGCTGTGGCAAAGCCCATCCCTTTTCCCCAAAGCAAACAATTTTGCAAAGTGCATACATGTACTAAGTATAGAGAAATGAAAATAAATGGTCAACCTCAAGCCAAAAAAAAAAGACTTATATCCAATTTAATAGATATACATAGGGGGTGGAGATTTTAATAATGGTCTAAAGCTTTATCATTTATTCACAGATTGTTAGACCTTGAATTGATCCTTGAGCTTATCTTGTGTCCTTTCCATTAGATTTTCTCCAACCCCTGCAGCAGTAATAGGACTTCAGAGCCAGTGATACTGCCATATCACCAACTGGAAATTCTCATTTTTAATCAATTAATCATTTCAAATAATCCATCTTCTCAAATAATTTGTCATTTTGACCAATTTCTTCTCTACCAATTTAGTTTTGGACCACATGATTTCAGAAAATTCACCTAGAACCTCTTATCCCCACTGTTATTGCTTTGAAACAAAACAAAACAAAACTTGCAACTCTGTCTTTGCAATAGTGATACTTCCATGTCTGGGTCAAGCATTTCTGTGCCAAGCACAAAGAGTCAGGCCCTAGCACTACTCATATACCTTTCCTTGTGTGGCCTCACCTCCTACAGCTAGCCAGCAGCCTTTCTCCTTCTTTCCTTCTAATCATTCATTATGAAGCATCCCCCTAGTTGTCAGGGAAATGCAGACAGAAACCATGATGAGCTAACACTTTATACTCACTAGGATGGCTATAATAAAAAAGATGGATAATAACAAATGTTGGTGAAGATGTGGGGAAATTGGCAATTCCTTAAAATGTTAAATATAGAAGTACCATATGACCCAGCAATTCTACTCTTAGATCTATCCCCAAGAGGATTAAAAACATATTTCTACACATAAACTTGTATACAAATATTCATAGCAGCATTATTTATAACAGCCAAAAGTGGAAACATCTCAGACATCCATCAGCTGATGAGTGGATAAGTGAAATATAGTATATCCATACAATGGGATATTATTTGGCTATGACAATAAAAGAAGTACTAATACATGCTACAACATGGATGAATGTTGAAAACATTATGCTGAGTGAAAGAAGCCAGTCACAAAGAAGCACATGTTGTATGATTCCATTAATATGAAATGTACATAATAGGCAAGTCTATAGAGACAGAAAGTAGATTAGTGGTTGTCCAGGGCCAGAGGGGTGATGGGAGGTTTGGGGGTGATGACTTAGTAGTGCAGAGTTTCTTTTAAGGAAATGAAAAATTTCTAAGATTCATGATGGTAATGGTTGCACAACTCTGTGAATATACTAGGAACCATTGAATTGTGTACTTGAAATGAGTGAATTGTATGGTATGTTAATTGTCTCTCTATAAAGTTGTTATAAAAAGGGAAAAAATGAAAAAAAAAGCATTCTGTCCTAGGGGACCCTGAGGTCAGGAACCAGACAAGACCCCCTATCTTGAGGCCTATTTTATCTTAGTTTACTTTTCAATCTCTAGCACGTTTTGGATTTAATGACTACAGCTGGTTCTTTTGTGCCCCATTTCTCTATGCAGTAATGAGGAGATTTTGCCATAAAAGCTTCATGTTATAAAAACTGAATGCATTTATCAGGGTATGAATTGATGAAAACTGTTCATCTGTATTAACATGATCTCTTGCAAGACTGTTTTCTGCCTTTGGGGACGCTTCCCAGGCCAAGGTCACAATCCCCTTCTGTGGCTCCTTTAGCCACACTTTTAAAATGTGGAGATAGGAAGGGGAGGGGTTGGTTCACAAATACAAATGTGGATTTCAGCTGCAGCTTAGTCCCCGCAATGGCTACCGCTGCCAACGGTGACTGCCCACCGTACTGGTCTGCAGCAAGCACCTCATGCTAATGTAACATAGTATAGAGCGGGCTGATTCCTGCCTAGTGGAAGCAAAAAGGGACATCAATTCTCTTTATATGGATATTTTTATTTAAGATGGATCACTATGTAGAACATGTTTTTTCCCCTAAGATTCTATAATCTTAAATGTATGAGCAATTTCATATAATCTATGGTGTCTATAGTCTATGAATTAGAAAGTAACATTTTATATGCATGGATTGAGAAATGAGTGCAGAGAAAAATAATATAAATAATATTGCAATCAATTTTCTCTGAGCACTGATATAAATTGCATTTGGCTACACTTTTCTAAAGTCCTGATTGCATTGTCACACCTGAGATTTCTCAGCAGATATGCCTGCACTTCCAAATGAGAAGGCAAACCCAACAGATGGTCTCATGTATTTTAATATTTGGTTCAATTGGTAGTTAAAATGAATAGGATATGAGAATAGGATTTAAAAATGGACATATCCATGCAACATCCCTATGGACACTCATTTTTCTGAATTTCCTTTGTAATGTTTTAAATACTAAAAAACTTTTGAGAATTTTCAGTAATGGTAAATTCCTAACTTCTTTGATTCAGTGAAGTTATGCATAACTTTTAGCTGATTCTTGATTTTTAGCCATCAGGGAGAGCATAAGATAGTAATAGAAACTGAGAAAAATAATCCAGTCCTCTCATAGGATTTTTTATATAAATGAGCTCTTAAATGTACATATTTAGTTGTCTTTTGAGAGCCATCTCAAGGGATCCCCACTGCTGCGATCTGCCACAGTTCTGGAGCCAAAGTTCTTATAAATCAGTGGTCATTTAGTAAATAGTAAATAGATACCCTGGTCTGCTTTTCTACCCATAAGCACTTCTGGCAGCAAAAGTCTGAGGTTTTTTTTCCCCACACCAACAAACTCTCCAACTCTCCAGACACCAAGTGGGTGTCCCACAATTCAACTCTGACAATAACTACCTGGAGTTAGCATCAAACTCCACAGGTAAAGTGCTCAGTCCCACAAGACTGACCCCCAATTCAGACACCAATAGCAAGTCTCTCAGGCCTCCCATACTTCTAACGGACCAGCTATTACCATGACCTCCTCCTCAGGTTTGATAACTTGCTAGAATGGCTCATAGAAGTCAGGAAAACAGTTTATTTACTATTAAAGGATGCAAGTAAGGAACATTCAAATGGAAGCGATGTATAGGGCAAGGTAAGGGAGGAAAGGATGCAGAACATCCATGCCCTCTCTGGGTGCACCACCCTTCAAGCACCTCATTGTGTTCACCAACCAAGAAGCTCTCAGAACCCCATCATTTAGGGGGTTTTATGGAGGTTCCATTACATGGACATGATTGATTAAATCATTGGCCATTGTTGATTAACTCAATCTTCAGCCCTTCTCTCCTTGGAGGTTGGGGCAGGGGGCGGGGGGGGGCAGGCGTTGAAAGTTCCAACCCTCTAATCATACCTTTGTCTTTCTGGCAACCACATCCAGAAGCTCTCTAGGGGCCACCAGCTATCTCATTAGCATACAAAGAGACACTCATTACTCCTGAGATTCCAAGGGTCTTAGAAGCTCTTGTGTCAGGAACTAGAACTAACACCAAATACTATGATAAATGATGCTCCTATCACACCTATTGCTCAGGAAATTACAAGAGTTTTTAGGAGCTGTGTGCCAGGAACCAGAGACAAAGACAAAATATATATTTCTTATTATATCACATCACAGATACCAAGGTTGCTTCTTTATTTGTTGAAGCTACAGGATCCATGGAAGCACTTTATGGCCAAAATAAGGTCAATAGATCATGTGTTTGCCTCACTTTGGAAATTAAAGTGAACTGTTCTAGGTCCTATACAACATAAATTAATAAGATCTGGATCTTTACCCCTCCTCCCATGCAATCCAGTGGGAAAAACTAATGTGATAGGTGAAATTATAACATGTCACAATTAAATGAACACTACCATAGAAATATAAGGAAAATACTAGCTACTGTAATTACTGACTAGAATGGAGAAACTGAACTAATGCCATCATTCTTTGCTGTTGTTGGTAAGTGTTTATCTTTTCCTATCTCAGATGTTGGGGTTATCCAAAACCAAAGAATTCCCTTTGTCCATTGGAAATCTTTTGATATTTGAATGGTGGCATATTTTCCCATGTGCCTAGAGCAGCAAAAGGCCAAGAGACAGCCCTATATATGAGAAATAATAGTGAACGGGATTTCTAATGTGAGCACCCAAAAGAAAACTCATGGAGAGGGAGCATGGTAGAGATTCTGGTTCAGGGCAAAGACTAGTGTCAGACAGCTTGAATTTAAATCCAGATTCCTCCTCACTAGTTAAAAAATCTTGGACAAGTTAATAAACCAGTCTGTGCCTCAGTTTCACTATCTGTAAAATGGGTATAATAGTAGCATTTATTAGAATTAAGTGAATTAATTCATGTAAAGCAATTAGAATAATATTTAGCACATAGTAAGTGCTCAATAATCTCAGCCGCTATCATTATTCATGTTAAAGACAAAGATCATCATATTTTAATTCATAACATCTCAAATGTAACTATCTAGTCAAAAGAATACCTAAAGGAAATAGTTGCATAAATATGCAAATAAATAGATACAATAATGTTCAGCAGAGTGCTGTTTATTGATGGCGGGGGAAAAAGAAAACCTAAATGTACAACAGCAAGGGAGTAACTAAATTAATTCTGGTTCATCCACACAATGAAATGTTATGCAGCTATTAAAAATGACAAAATGTATGAAGATGTGTATATTTTTAAACAAAACTATATATTTATTTACATGGAAAGAGAAACACAGTAGATTACAAACAATTATGCTGGGTGATCTCATTTTAATATATATGTAAGTGCATGCATGTAGAAAGGAACTTATTAATCGTAAAGGACAAAAAAACTCTAGAAGTATATATAACAAAATTTAACTGCAGTTTAGGTGGCAGGATCAATAGCAATTTTTTCCTTCTTTTTGATTACCTGTATCTTATCAATTTTCTATAATGGACAAGGAAAACTTGCAATACTTTAAATATATCTTTTAAATTTTACAAAGGAAGAAAGATGTTTCTGAGTTTTCCACTTAGATGACTTGTGGGAGAATAATGACAACATTTTTTGTGGGGAACATAAGAAATTTGTTTAGAATCAGTTAGTAGGTCCAACATTACATGAATTAGACTCGAATGAGAAGCTATGTCTATTTGGACACAGTTTTAGCTCAATTCATGTCTCTTTAAATATAGAATTCAGCAAAATGTTTTTGTTTTTTTCATCTGGCTATAAGGCAAAATTAATAGTTGGACTAAAAGTTTAAATATTGCTAAAACTTTTATATACCTCTGGGTTAAATTCTTTTATTTTGATTCCTCCTGCAACTATAAACCCTAGAACCCAAGGATGCACTGCTCCCCTTTTAACACCCAAGTCAACCTGTGGACAAACTCCTTCCTGGGAATCCACTGAGCCCAAATCAGGCAGAGTGGGATTTTCCAAAGGACCTCACCAACTATCGGTGAGAATTCAAAGAAGAGGAGTGTGCGGGAAGTAAGCAGTGCCTGACTAACACTGGCAAGTTTTGCTTCCTCCAACAGTTGGCTTGCTTTCAGAGCTCTCTATCACGTCTGATCTACCTGTCCGCTACACTGTTTTCAGGCGGAGGGTTCAGACCGACCACCAGCTAGCTGCCTCCTAAACACCTGGATACTCTCATGGTGTAGCCTCTGCTGTGCACTATGGAGGACACCAGCCACATGTGGTTATCTAAACTTAAGTGTAAATTAATTCAATTTAAATAGAATTTAGGGGCCGCCCCGTGGCATAGCGGTTAAGCGCACGCGCTCCGCTGCTGGTGTCCCGGGTTCGGATCCCAGGCGCGCACCAACGCACTGCTTGTCAGGCCATGCTGTGGCGTGTCCTACATAAAGTGGAGGAAGGTGGGCATGGATGTTAGCTCAGGGCCGGTCTTCCTCAGCAAAAAGAGGAGGATTGGCATGGATGTTAGCTCAGGGCTGATCTTCCTCACAAAAAAAAATAAAATAAAAAATAAATAAATAAATAGAATTTAAAATTCAGTTCCTCAGTCTCACTAGGCTTATTTCAAGGGCTCAGTAGTCAAATATGGCTAGTGGCTACTGTATTGACAGCGCAGACCCTATCTATCATCATAGAAAACTCTACTGGACAGTGCTGCTCTAGAGTCTTCACCAAGAGTTGGGCCCCGTCCTCAGGCATACCTAAAACCCTCTTACAGTTGTGTTTTCTGTTAGAAAGATTGTATTTTTCCTCCAGATAATTTGATCAGTGCCAGGAATTACTTTCCCCTTCAGGTGAAACACTGCTCCCTGGATCCATACTCTAGCCTCAACTTGGTACTGATTCATTTTCTATCCCTTCACCATAGAGCAACTGCACCTGTCACTCAACTGAAGTTATCCACTTCAGTAATAAGGCTGTTATCTCACAGCAGGTTCCAATTAGAGACTGAATCCCTCCCTTTGGAGTGGAATTCCACAAACAGGAGGCTTGTGTCATTTCAGCAGCACTGAAGGAAATTAGGTGTTCATTCATAACTAAGGCATCCTGGTATCTTGCTTTATTTTTCTAAATGAATCTTGCTGCACACCCGTTGCTCTGCGATGATTGTGCAATCATCACTTCCTTGATTCTATTAACTTCCTCTGATTCTTCGTCAGATTTTGCATAATATGGGGATTTCACACTAAGCCGATCACCTGGGTAATTGGAACTCTTCTGCAGCTTATGAGGCTGTAGCTACTGAAAGGAACTTCTTTCTGGGCTTTTGGTTTCCAGTCCTCACCAAATTCATAAGCATGAACTATTCCACAGAGTGTCACTTCGGGGAGAATATTTTGCTTCAAGTACAGAGAAGTTTCTTTAATGACTCAACCTTTCTCCAGGTTTTTTTCATCTCCCACATACCTGGGGTGATCATTAAAAATGAAACAATCTAGATCTGATTTCTTACACTGTTCAAGTGGCCCCACTGAGTCACAGATTCAAATGCTTTGGTGCCCTGGCTTTCAAATTTTTTTGAGCATGACCCTCCAGTGACCCATTGTGTGCATGCATGCATGCGCTAACACGTACACACACACACACTCCCCCCAAAAGTGTCAAACCAATACTTGCCCTCACTTCTTGTGATGCACTCAAAAGTACTCTATTTATTTTGTCCTAATTATTTTTTTAAATTTTTTAGTTTTTATTTCATCATTGAATAATGGATTATAAACTGGCATAATATATTAGTCTGGACTGTTATGGTTGTTAGGCAAGAGAAACCTAATTTAAAGTAGCCTAGGTAAAGGGAGTATGTTTTAGAAGGCTGTGAAGTGTTCACAAAAATGAATGAAGAAATGAACTACCAAGCTTCCAGAAGGCAATAACCAAAACACTCTGGAACTAGAAGCAGAGGCTTGACCACTGTCAGAACCTGCCACTCTTGCTTCTCTCTCTCTCCCTTTCTCTCTCCCCCCCCTCTGTCTTTTCTCTCTCTCCTTTCTCTCATTCTATTTTGCCCATCACTCACTTTTGCTTCTGAGTGTTAACATCCTTCCCTGTGAAGCTAGATATATGGCTACCAGATGAATTTGAAAAATCGCAGGGAAAAAACTCTGATTAGACTAACTTGAGATATTGCCCTCTCCTCAAACTGACAACTGACCCCTATGGCTGGCTTAGTAAAGTCATGGAAGGATACAGAAGCACTCATTTGAACATGGACAGTACTAGGGGTGCAAGAAGAAGCAGTTTCTGCAAGGAAGAGGTGATAGCAGAGATGTCACAATTAAGAGAATCATTGGAAGCCAGGCAGCTGTTTAAATTTATGAAAAATTTATCTTGATTGCCTATCATACACACACCTTCTTCCTACAATATGCTTGTAAAAATACCACTCTTCCCGTTATCATTAGCACCAAGAATAATGCAATTTTCCCATGTGCAACCAAAACCATTCCCAGGCCTCCCTCATGAGAGACAATCCAGAGTTGGTCATACATAGCCACAGCACCATCTCCAAGTCCAGAATCTCAAAATGACATCTATTCCTCTTGACCAAGTTCAAACGTCGTTCCTTATGGTCATATACCCTATGATTAAATAGCAAATTTAACCACCCACAAGATAACCAACATATAATAGTGGACTAAAAACAGAATAAAATAGCAATAAAAACTCCCATTTAAGAAAGGAAGAAAGAGAAAGTAGCACACAAGGGTGCATATATTTCACCCTGATGGACAGCGATAGCAAAATGAATTGAAGACATTCCTTTGTTGACTGGAGAACGAATGATATGGTCAGTCAATCTCGTGGTTCTAGGTTCTGCTCCCATTTTCCAAGTCCTCCAAGGCTGTTCCTCATAAGAGAATTAGGGTTAGTTCTAGGTTACATGCTTTGTTAAGGTTTGATCAATTTCTCCCTCCCTTGATCACAAACTATGTCTAAGGGGGTGTGTGAGATAAGAAAACAGTAGATTCCATTTAGACTATATGTTGGGGGCAGAGAAGAATTCCTCCAAAGGAAGGAGGATAACACAGGCATGGTCACTGAGGGAACTGTTGTGAGCCAGGCAGTGACCCCATTTTATATCCACTACTATTATGAATGAATTCAAATCAACAAACATTTATTGAATGCCCATTATGTCTGATGCTTCCTCTTGGGGACTGGATTAAGCCAATAAGAGTGGATGCCAGCCATGGGAGCCAACTCTGAAGAGAATTATGGCATTTGGTGGCCTTATCAAGAAATGTAGTTACTGATGGCAGCCAGAAAAGACTGGCCAGACTACAGGGCAATTTCAGCACTGCCATATGAGTTTCAAAGCAGGGTTCAAAAATGAGAAGTAATGCAAGAAATAAGAAACTAGGAAAAAAGGAGAGCCACGTCAGGAAACAAAGTGAAATCAAGGAGAAAGGGTCAAAGATGTTAGCCACGAACAGGGCTCAGGAGGTTGGAGCTCTCTCTTGGTGGCTGCCAGCTGTAAGGGGATGAATCAGTTAAAGTCATAGTCATGGGTAGACAGTGTGTCAACATAAAATCCAGTTTTACAAACTACGCTGGTGCCAAGGTTCTGGCATAAAATACAGCAGTATCCTCCCTCTTGGGAATTTTGCCACATGGCCTGTGAAATGAGCAAGAACACAGTGCTTTAGGGCACAAAGTAATATGGTATAGTGAAAAGAATCAGAATCTAGAAATCAGAAAAACTGATTTCTTTGTTAATTTATCAATTCAACAGATATTTATTGAGTGCCTGTTATATTCCAGGCACTGTCCTTGAGGCTGGAGATACAGCTGTGAACAAGACAAGGCTCCTGCCCTCCTGGCTTAGATTCTAGGTGAGTGAGTATAGGACAGACGATGCATGCAGTTATCTCCCCAGGATTTCAGCTGAAGGATTCCCTTTAGTCAGCACCCCGGCTTCTCCTAAGTTGCTCACCGCCTACTGGGGTACTCCTAGTTAATAGACAACTCAACTTGGTATGCTAAATGGCACCATGGATGTTTGCCTGGAATACTGGGGGAGATGAAGGAGTAGGGACTGATTTCATTCTCCTCAGCACTGCAGTCTATATGGGAGGTAAGCAGCTGGGTGTAGTTTGGGGACTAGATTCTAATTTCTTTGAGGGCAGGGACTTTGTGTGGTTCATATATGTATCCCAGCGGTTAGAGGATTATCAAACACTTAGTAAGCAATCAATAAAAATTTATTGAATGAGTGAATTAATCCATGGAGATGAGCTAATTGTGATATTTGCTTGCACTGTATTTATTGTAAGACAGCCCACTAGTGAAAAAGGGAAACGTTAAGTCAAACAGTCATTTGATGGCCAAGGGTTGTGAGTGGAGGGGGTTAAAGATTTTATAGCCACACTCTGGTAAACAAATTACATTTTTATCTATTTTCAACAAATTGATTCATTCCTTGATGTGACCAAAAATACCAGTTGTTTTAGCATCATGTCATGTCATCTTCATAACACCAAACAAAACGTATATATATATATTGATGTTAGAGGTCTTTCTGAAACAGGTCAAGACATCAGAGAACCTGTCTCTTGGCAGTGACAGCTCCAAGTGATTCATTTGTGTTCTTTTCAATCACTGCTGACACATCATCTAGTTAATCTTCTTCATTTTTTCTTCCCTACTCTTGAAATGGATTGAGATGGTATTTTTAGCAATGTTAAAGCAAGAGTGTTAGCAACGTGCTGTTTCCCAGGGACAAACCAGCGTCGCCATTTGCTACCTTTGGAGTCTCTCTACTGTCCCTGTTCTATTATTTGGATATTTTGGAAAAACAAAGAACTTAAATCTAAAGTACACATTTATTTGAATCTTGTTTGTATGCTACTTTTTTGAATGCTATTACCACGTTTATTATTGTATCTGTTTAAAGAAGTCATCAGTCAGTTTTTGATCATAGACTGTCCTAGATCTGTCAATCTGTACCCAGGCCTAGCCCCAGACATTCCCCCACTTTGTAAAATCAGGAATAGGAGCCTAGCCTGACAATGTATTAGAATGATTCACCTGCAAAGAAAAAACGGCAATATGTTGTTGTGTGACTCACCAAAGTCATAGAACCCAGGAATAGCAGCGTGCATATACCTTGAAAAGTGTGTAGTCCTCACGACTGGCTCCCGTTTGCCCGGGACGTCTACAGATAGGTCCCTTATCTATTGTATGATCTCTGATACACAAGGCTACCTAGCCCTGTTTCTGGCCTCATCCCTGCTAGCTAGCTCTGTTGCAAGAGGCTGCACCTGATTTTCTTCATTCCTTCCTTAGAGTCAACTTTCCCTACAGGAGTTCTCCTGCCACTGCTGTCTTTGTTCTCAGTCTTGAAACTTTATTCCCAATATTGTTCTCTAGGGTTTCAACTCCCTCAGATTCTAATGTTACTCTACTTCAGATTCTACTGAAATTTAATATTCGCAGAGGTCATTTTGTTGAGAATTTCTGGCCTCTGACTCCTAAGGGAAAGGAAGGCTGCCAATTCCACCAGGGGAGATCTCTCTCCTTCTTCCCCTGAGTCAGCCCCCTATCCCACTCCTCTACTCCACCCTGCTCCAAGCATTTTATATGGCCAGTATTGAGTCATGGTTTATAATAACTTCTTTTTAGCAACCATATCTGACTTTTTCACCATATCATCATCTTTTTCTTTCATTGATATTACGTAAATATGGTTGCCTGTATTATCACCATTTTATAAATGAGGGAACTGAGACTCGAAGAGGTGAAAAATTAATAATACACAAATAAGCTAGTGATACAGTCAAACTTTCCTTTCTCCCACGTTTTTTCCTTCAACCCTATTGTAGATGCTGATGTTTCGGTTTTGTATTAAAAATATCCATAACAGTCAAATGTGTATTAAGCTTTATTGTGACTTTTAAAACTACATAAAATGACCCTTATTTATTTTGAAGACATACTTTTAAACAAATGCTTATTTAAAATTTATTTCCAATTATGTGATATGCTGTCTAAGGTGTTTCCAAGGTGTTTTTTTCCATCTGTGTAGTAAGGCTAGAGCCCAGTGCCTTTAAGAAAACTGACCGTTGTCTGTTGGCTCCATCTCATGAGAAGAGTGAGAGAAAGCTCTTTTCTGTTATACAAAGTAACTGAATGGAACCTTCTAAAAATTAAGAGAGAGAACAAGGTCAGAAAAGGAGCGTGGGACAGAGAATTCTGACTTCTTATAGGGCAAGATAGAATCCTAATAATGAAATCAGATTTCTTCTGTACGTAAAGTTTATGAATTTGATATAAAACATAGTTCTTAACTTCCAAGAGTGTATATTGGATTAGGAAAATAATACGTGCAGAAATTCAATATTCATCATTTTAATAAACATTTATTGAGCACCTACTATACGGCAGGCATTGTTCTAGATGGAGTGGGGTGCAGGGGATACAGCAGTGAACAAAGCAGACAAAATCTCTGCGTTCATGGAGCTTATATTTTAGTTGAGACAAACAAGAAATAAAAACAAAATTATATATCAAGTGGTAATAAGTGTCGATAAGGAAAGGAAAGTAATGAGAAGGAATATGTAGAAACAGGAAGGTATGGTATTTTATTTAGGGCACTCAGAGGGGGCATCAATGATTAGATGACATTTCATGAGAAACTTGAATGAAGCAAGGAAATCATACATGAAGATTGGGAGATGTGGTTTGCAGAATAATGGCCCCCAAAGATGTCCATGTCCTAATCCCTGGAACCTGTGAATATAGTACCTCACATGGCAAAGGGGACATTGCAGATATCATTAAGTGAAGGATCTTGAGATAAGGAGATTATTCTGTGTTATCTAGGTGGGCCCAATGTAATCAGAAGGGTCCTTGTAAATGAAAAAGGGAGACAGAAGAGTGGATCAGAGAGAGATTTGAAGATATGTTGCTGCTGGCTTTGAATCTGGAGGAAGAGGCCACAGGTAAGCAGAGAAATACTTATAAAAGATATGGTCTGAAAGATAAACTGGCCAGATCAGGTAGAGTCTCCTAGGTGATGGTAAGGGTCTTGTATTTTATTCTGGATGACAGGGGAAACCCTTGGAAGATTTGGGCTGGAATGATCAGGGGAGGTTGACTGGAGGAGTTAGCATTTTCACTGACTGTGAAAAACAAGAGTCCATGCAACAGATAGAATGTCAGATATAAGAAGATAGCATGAGTAAAAGAATGGTTGCAGGCATTTCATGGAATGTTCTGAGATAGAATTAGGCTAGTTTACATGGTGAAGTACTATAGAGGCCAGGGTGGGGGTAGCCGGCAATGCCAGTAAGAAATCTGGGCTATTTATTAATAAATGAGGAGCCATTAACTGAAAGGGAGGAGAGTAGAAAGAAATATAATCAAATAGGTTTTAAAGAAGATTTAGCTGGTATATTATGAATTCAATGTGGATGACACTCGACTCAGGGACACAATTTAGGAAGCTATGACCATAATGCATGTGAATTGAGTGCAGGGTTAAGGTAATTTTCTTGATAATTTGAGGGAAAAACACAGTGCTGTTAATTCTGAAAAATAGATTGAATGCCTATACTGATAGCCTTCTTCCATTTTACCTGTGTAGATCAAAGCAGCCAAAAGAACATGTTGTTTTTTTCTCTTAAAATGAAATTTAGAAACTCTAGTTTCTAATTAGAAACGCTCTCATTATCACTGATCAGACATTTAAGTTAAAACGTACCTCCACTGTTGCTTAATATAGTCCCATTTGGGAGACAGTAGAAAGAAAAATTGCTAATGTTGTTCACAAAGATATTTGTTCCTGTTCTATACTGCTATGTAAAATGACTTTTCCAGGAATATCTCACATTTATAACAGGAAAATATCAAAATTGATGGAGGATGTAAAAAACGTCAATACTTATTCCACTTGAATTATAAATTAAATATTTTAATTAAAATAGATATTGGACATCCATAGGCAAAAAAATGAACCTTACCTCAACCTCACACCTTATACAAAATTGACTCAAAATGGATCGTGGTCTTAAACATAAAATGTAAAACTATAAACTTTTAGATAACGACATAGGAGAAACTCTTCAGGACCTAGGGCTATGCAAAAAGTTCTTAGACTTGGAACCAGGAGCATGATCCATAAAAAGAAAGATTGATAAATTGACCTCATCAAAATTTAAAGGTTTTGCTCTATAAAATACTGTTAAGACGATGAAAAGACAAGCTAGCAAGTGGGAGAAACCATATATCTGACAAGAGACTAGTGTCTAGAACATATAAAAATTTCTCAAAACTCAACAGAAGAAAAACAAGCAATCCAATTAACACATGGGCAAAAAATATGAAATAATATTCACCAAAGAGGATATACAGATGCTATATAAGCACATGAAAAGATGTTCAACATTATTAGCCATTTAGGGAAATGCAAATTAAACCCACAATGAAATATCATTATACACCTATCAGAATGGCTAAAATAAAAAAAGTTACAACACCAAATGTTGGTGAGGATGTGGAAAAAATGGATCACTCATACACTGCTCGTGGGAGTGTAAGGTAGTGCTCTGGAAAACAGGTTGTCAGTTTCTTTTCTTTTTTATGAGGCAGATCAGCCCTGAACTAACATCCATGTCAATCCTCCACTTTTTGCTGAGGAAGACCGGCCCTAAGCTAACATCTGTTGCCAATCCTCCTCCTTTTTTTCCCTTTTTCTCCTCAAAGCCCCAGTAGATAGTTGTATGTCATAGTTGCACATCCTTCTAGTTGCTGTATGTGGGACGCTGCCTCAGCATGGCCAGACAAGCAGTGCATCCAGCCCGGGATCTGAACCCCGGGCCGCCAGTAGCGGAGCATGTGCACTTAACCACTAAGCCACGGGGCCAGCCCCAGGTTGTCAGTTTCTTTAAAAACTAAACATGCAACTACCATATGACCCAGCAATTGCAGTCCCCGGCCTTTATCCATGAAAGATGAAAACTTACGTTCACACAAAAACCTGTACACAAATGTTTATAGCAGCTTTATTTTTAACATCCAGGAACTGGAAACAACCCAGATATCCTTCAACAAGTGAATGAGTAAACAAATTGTGGTACCTGCTCAAATATCTTACATCTTGAAAAAATAATAACCATACCTCCCTTGACCCCACTTAGCCTGCCTTCCAACTACCGTCTCATCTCTCTGCCACTCTTCACAAAATAACTTGTCTAAAATGCTATCTACACTCTCTGTCGCCACTTCATCATCTGCCCTTCTCTCTTCAACCCTTCCAATCCTGCCTCCCGTTCTTACCATTCCCCTGAAACTGTACCAGTCCTCGTCACCCATGGCTTCCATTCTCCAATGGCAATGATCACTCTTCTGTCCTAATGTTGCTAGACTTCTCAGCAGTATTCCACACAGCTGACCATCTCCACCCCCCTTTAAAAAAAAAAAACTTTGGCTTCCATGATATTGCACTTTTTTTTTCCCCAGCTCCCTGGCTATTCATTCTCAGTTCCCTTTTTGTCTTCTCCTCCTCAGCTCTACCTCTTAATGTCAGAGTACCCCATGGCTCAGTACTAGACCCCCTTTTCTTCCACCATTAACTTAGTCACTAACTACATTCCAGCCCCACTGGATTTCTTTCTCATCCTGGAACGTGTCAATCCCATTCTCACCTTAGGGTGTTTGCCCTGTGCCCTAGAACACCATTCCACTAGACCTTCATGTGGCTCCCTCACCATGTTCAATCTCCCTTTCTATGTCTCTCGATCCTCAGATCTTCCGCCATTCATATTTTAGTTCGCATACCCTCATTAAGGGTATCCCTAACTACTTAAGTCTAAATTAGCTCCCCTCCTCCAGTCACATTCTATCACGCTTCCTCTAATTTCTTTTCTTCCTAGTACCTCTAACTAACTAAATTCATCTTGTTTATTTATTCATTTGTTTTCTGCTATCTGACCCACCTCACTAGAATTTAAACTCAATGAAAGCAGAATGACTTGTGTCAATATCTCAGAACCTAAGAGTGCCTGACTCATAGCAGGGACTCAGTAAATATTTAAGGAATGAATGAAAGAATATATTACAAACATACCTTTTTAATGGAAATTCTATAAAAATTAATAGATTAGCTGGTCCTTAAACATGTGCTTCATTTTCAGCAACGAGTAGGTAACAAAAGTGGAATTATATTTGTATGGTCTTCTTAAGTATCGTAGCCACTATCACGTTTAATGAATTCAGTTATGACCTCTTCAATGTGTCAAGTTAGAAGCTTTACAATAACATTAGAGAATGGAATCTCCCTTTGTAATTTTATTAGAAAGTCTGTGTTCAACCAAAGACCTGGTATTTGAACTTTAATTGGATTTAGAGTGATCATTTGGGGGCTTGTTTATTTTTTGGTCAAAGGGGAAGACTTTGTATGGTTATTTTGTTTCCCATTGCCACCTTGAATATCAATCATTGAGCTTAGTGACCAAATTAAAAGAAAGAACTACAAAGCTAATAATCATGGCTTTAAAAGTGAATAAGAAAAATATACATAACAAATTAATCCAAATGTAGTACCATGAAAGCAGTACTAAATCCATCAGCAGGGAGCATGGGGGTCAGAGAGAGAGAGAAATATTATGTTATGAAATTAGAAAACAAAATAAATACTGTACCTTCTTATTCATCCACCATCATCTGAAAAATCATTTTTAAGATAAATGAAACTTAACTATTGATGCGTTGATATTTTTATTTGCTGAGTGAAATATTTTAAAAAGGCATTGAACCCTTTTTTTGGTTTTTTTGCCTGGCAACCTCTTCTTCACTTGTCCACACTCACAAACAACATATTTTGCTTTTTGAAACCTCCTAAGCCTGTCTTCTCAGTCATAAGCAGTGGCTTCCTGACACCCAGTCAGGAATGCTGAAGAAGAAATGTCACAGCCCAGTGTCAGCTGGAAATTTTTAAGATTTAAAATATTATGTTGATTCATTTTGATTCTGATGACCTTTCAAATAAAAGCATCAATAATCCCTGACAGTTGACCAGTTGAATAGGCGGCATAGTGCAATGGGAACTGTATAGTTTAATTTAGTCTTAGGTTTGACACACTTTCACCTCTTTAGCTTCAATTTTCTAATCTGTAAAGTGAGGTAGTTAGCTGTTGTTATATTTCTAAAATAACTTCTGACTCTAAAATTCGATGATACTATGAATAGGCTTCAATTAACAACAGTATTATATAAAAATGCCCTGGAATCTAGTGATGGTTTTACATGCAACCTTTATTATATTGTCAACATTTTATTTTCTTTCCATATAAAAATTGTAGAAACTCAAGAGCATGCACAAAAATTCATCCACAGTAGACTTATCTTCAGACTTTAAGGACAGTATTTGCAGCCTAGAAAACCAGGAAGTCCATGGAGATGACCCTTTGGGTTCAGTAATCCTGAATTTACTACAAGGACCTTTGAAATTCTTTTCTACTGGTATTATGTTTACTCTAGATAAATTGAAATTTAAAGTTTAAAAACCAAAAAAGAGTAATTAAGGTATACAAGTAATATAGGGAGATGTAGTGACGAGCTGATGAAATCTTCTGCATTTCATAGCTGTGTTTGTTGTTGTTATTTATTCTTGTTTTGTTACAGGATATAGAGCAACTATGAGCACTGAATTTGTTACCAAGACACTCTCAGATGCTTTCACAAAAGAGATGAATCCCCTTGCTGTCCTCGTCTCTGCTTTTTCTAAGAATTAATAAACTTGGCTATCTGTTCCAATGCCCACATTTTCTCTCTAATTCTTTATTATAATGGAATTTCTAGCCAACCCTATACTTTGTCCTTCCATTTACTTTATCCCTCTTGCTTCTCCGTTAGACAAGGTTAAAATAAAACCCATCAGCTTGAGTAATTCAAATTGAGCTGCCAAAGCAGCTCAGCAGAAAGCAAAATGAGAAAACCACCCCCCAATCCTCCCTTTCTCACTTTTTACTTGTGTAATTTCAGGTGTTCCTGGAAGCAAGCCCTGTGGTTTCAACAAGGAAAGAAGTGACATTTAAAAAATAATGGTTTTGATTTTTCTAATTGCAAAAGCAAAAGAAGTTTAATATGAAGAATTTGGAAAACACAGCAACATAAGAAAAAGGAGAAAAAAAGGATTCCAATCACAAAGAGATCCCATCATTTTATATAATTCCTTAAACGCTTTTCCTTCTGCATGGGAACACACTGTGAATCAAGTTTTGCATCCTTTTTTTAACATTTAAGATTATATCATAAGACTGTCAGTTGTTATGCATTCTTCAAAAATATGGTTTTATTGGCAGCATGTCGTTCCATCATATGGATATACAAGAACTGACATTTAACCAAACCAATGAAAGAGCTGATTGAAACGAATTCTTAAAGCTGACTTTTTCTCTTCTTTCCACCATTCTTGATGGTAATGAAGCAGTCAATGCAGTTTGAATTGTGTCATTTCTCCTCTATGGGCCATAATGACAAGAATCCCATTATCATCAGTCCCTGGTAACAAAAGTGAAAATCACACTGTCCTCTTAACCCCTTCTCAAATGTTTATGTCACTTGTTATATCTTCAGGCCCTCTCCTTTGTGTGGTGTGGAATCATTTAGTAATCAGTAGAGGGGAAGTGACAGGGGCTTGGGCAGAGAGCATTTGATGTTGACATCTCCACCCCCACCCCCACCCCCAGACCACAAGACAGAGAACAGAGGTCATGCTAATAAAGTAACTGAGCCACAGCATCATACCTGGACCAAGCAGCACATCAAGAATGCTGTTTGCCCCGATCTCTGGATGCCCAGAGAATACATATTTGGAAAATGGGGTGATCTCAAGCTCTACTCCCCAATCCATCAGTCCTCAGGATCTAGCATCAACCATAAGAGAAAATCTGACATCTATTGCCAGGAAAGTTGCAGAGAGTGCTGAGGAGTAATAATAGCTCATTTGATAGCACATTACATATTGTTCTACTTTTAATGGAATGTGAATTTCCTTCTTCTGGTTCCCAGAGGGAAATAATAACCCTCAAACCTCATCTTCACCATATTATTACCTGGATAGAGCCCAGGAGGTGGGGTCTCATTTAGGTATCTGGTCGGTCTGGGTTCATCCGTCAGCAAATATAGCCTAGCCCGTGTTCCATCAAAGACTGTGTACACTCACAACAGCTTCAAAATTGAGGTTAATCCAACTTGAAATCTCTCTTGTGTCCCACTTTTCCAAAGATCCAAAGACTTACCAGGGTAGAAGCCCAACACCTACAAAATGGAAAAAAGCATTGAACCAAATTTCTAACTGCTTTAGCTGCATATAATATTTTCTCCAGCTTTATTGAGATATAAGTGACAAATAAAATTGTAATATATTTAAAGTGTACAACATGATGATTCGATACACGTATCCATTGTGAAATGATTCCCACGATCAGGTTAATTAACACAACTATAACCTCACATAGTTACCTTTTTTTTTGTTTGGTGAGAATGCTTAAGATCTACTCTCTTAGTATACAATACAGTATTATTAACTATATCACCATGCTGTACATATATCCTCAGGACTTATTCATCTTATAACTGTTTTCCATAATGGCGGTACTATTTACATTCTCACCAACACTGTGCAAGAGTTTTCCCTTTTCTCCACATCCTTGCTAGCATTTGTTATCTCTTGTCTTTTTGACAGTAGACATCCTAACAGGTGTGAGGTGATCTCTCATTGTGCCTTTGATTTGCATTTCTCTGATGATTAGTGATGTTGAGCACTTTTTCATATACCTATTGGCCATTTATATATATTCTTTGGAAAAATGTCTATACAAGTCCTTTGCCCGTTTTTTAATGGGGTTATTTGTGTGAGTGTTTTTTTGTTTGTTTTTTTGTTTGTTTGTTTTGTATTGAGTTGTAAGAGTTACTTATATATTTTGGATATTAACCCCTTATCAGATATACAATTTGCAAACATTTTCTTCCATTCTACAGGTTGCCTTTTCATTTTGTTGATTCTTTCATTTGCTGTACAGAAACGGTTTAGTTTTATGTAGTCCCACTTGTTTATTTTTGCTTTTGTTGCTTGTGCTTTTGGTGTCAAATCCAAAACATCATTGCCAAGACCAATGTCAAGCTCTTCCCCTATGTTTTGTTCTTAGAATTTTACAGTTTTAGGTCTTGTGCTTAAGTCTTTAATTCATTTTGAGTTGATTTTTATGTATAGTTTAAGGTAGGGGTCCATTTCATTCTTTTGCATGTGGATATCCAGTTTTCCCTGCACCATTTTTTGAAGAGACTATCCTTTCCCCATTGTGTATTCTTGGCATCTTTGTCAAAAAGTAGTTGACCGAATATGCCTGGGTTTATTTGGGGGTTCTCTATTCTGTTCAATTGATGTATGTCTCTGTTTTTAATGCCAATCCCGTACTGTTTTGATTACTATAGCTTTGTAATATAGTTTGAAATCAGGGAGCGTGATGCCTCAAGCTTTGCTCTTCTTGCTTAAAATTGCTTTAGCTATTCAGGGTCTTTTATGGTTCCATATGAATTTTAGGATTATTTTTTCTACTTCTGTGAAAAATGCTATTGGAATTTCGGTAGGGATTACATTTGATCTCTAGACGGCTTGGGTGGTATGGGTATTTTAACAATATTAATCCTTCCAATCTATGAACGTGGATATCTTTCCATTTATTTGTGTCTTCTTCAATTTCTTTCATCAATGTTTTATAGTTTTCACTGTACAGATCTTTCACCTCCTTGTTTAAATTTATTCCTAAGGATTTTATTCTTTTTGGTGCTATTGCAAATGGAATTGTTTACATAATTTCTTTTCCAGATAATTCTTTGTTATTGTTTAGTAATGCAACTGATTTTTGTATGTTGATTTTGTATCCTGCAAATTTGCTGAGTTCATTTATCAGTTCTAACAGGTTTTTAGTAGCGTCTTTAGGATTTTCTATATATGAGATCATGTCATCTGCAAACAGATGATTTTACTTCCTCTTTTCTGATTTGGATGTCTTTTAATTCTTTTTCTTTTCTAATTGCTCTGGCTAGGACTTCCAGTATTACGTTGAATAGAAGTGGTAAGAGAGGGCCACCTTTGTTTTATTCTTGATCGTAAGGGAAAATTTTTCAGCTTTTCACTATTGAGTAGGATGTTAGCTGGAGGCTTGTCATATGTATGGCCTTTATTATATTGAAGTGCATTCCATCTGTACCTATTTTGTTGAGAATTATTAGAATGGAAAGATGTTGAATTTTGTCAAATGCTTTTTCTGCATCTATTGAGATGATCATATGATTTTTATCTTTCAGTTTGTTAACATGGTCTATCATATTTATTGATTTGTGTATGTTGAACAATCTTTGCATCCCAGTGATAAATCCCACTTGATCATAGTGTACGATTCTTTTCAAATGTTGTTGAATTGGGTTTGCTAATATCATGTTGAGAATTTCTGCATCTATGTTCATCAGGGATATTGGTCTGTAATTTTCTCTTCTTGTATTGTACTTGTCAGGCTTTTGCATCAGGGTAATGCTGCCCTCGTAAAATGAGTTGGGGAGTGTTCCCTCCCTCCCTCCCTTCCTCATTTACTTTCCTTCTCCTTTTTCTCCTTCCTCTTCTTCCTCCTCCTCCTTCTCTTTTTCCTCTTTTGCTACTACAAAAGCACTGTGATAAATATCTTTGTTTACATATTACACTCTGGTTATTTTATTTCTACGGAATAGATTCTGAGCGACCCATCTCACTAGCATAAATAGCCTAATCAGTGTCGTGGAATAGCTCCAGTCCTTACCAACTCTTGCTTCCTTGTGTGGGTGCATGGAAGTCAATGATGTGGGAAAATGGAAGCTGAGGGCAGTCAACTGACTAATCTAATGTGTTAGTTAGGATAATGTTAATTGCTGTAATAAAGAAACCCCGAAGTCTCATTGGCTGAAACCAACAGAAACTTATTTCTCACTCACATACCAGTCCAATGTTGCCATTTGTGTTTGGCAGACTCATCTTCCACATGGTGACTCAGGAACATAGGCTGCTTCCATATCTTGACTCCACCTTCCCATAGGAACTCTGTGTCACCTAGATTCAGCCATCAAATGGAAAAAGAGAGGTTAGAGAAAGCACATCTGCATAAGTGCCTTGGCCTGGAAATGTCTCACATCACTTCCACTCATACTCCACTGGCAAGAACTGTTCACACGATTCCTGCAGATGCAAAGGGAACTGCAAAATGTAGTCTACAGCTAGACAGCCACCTCCGAGTAACAATTCTAAACTATGTTAGGGAGAACGTTAGTTTTAGGTAGAGCACTCTGCTACAACTAAGGTCACATAAATATTAAAGAAAGAAGTCATGATGTAGACCTTCCTCTTTTTGCTATTTCTATTCCCGTGTGAATTGGTCTTTAGAGTTTTTATGCTATCTTTTCATTTGAGCATCATGGTTACACTAGTCTCATAAAATGAATTGGAAAGCATGTCATTGTTTTCCATACTCTGAAAAGTTTAAATACGTGGAAATTGTTTATATCTTGAAGGTTCGAAAGAACTTACTTTTAACATCATCTAAGTTTGGTGCTGGTTTTTGCATGTATGTTTTTGATAATTTTTTTTGTGATTATTGTACTATTCTAATTTCCTACTTCTTAATATACTTGTGGTAATACTTATTTCTCTAGAAAATTATTCATTATGTGAAGATTTTGCATGGATTAGCCTGAATCTACATATATAATGTTTCAAATATTCTCCAAATCTGTAGTTATATCCTTTCTTGATTTCAAGTATTGTATATGTGCATTTTCTCTTTTCCTATTTTGTTCTTTATTAGTTTTATCAGAATATGGCTGATTTTATTGATCTTTCCAAAGAGCCCAGTTTTAGATGTACTTATAGATTTTATTGCTTTTCTCTGTTCTAATTTAATTCCCACTTTTGTCTATAATTCCCATGTTTGTCTATGTTAGTTACCTGATAGTTCCCTCTCCCACTTTCCAAAGTAATTACACCATCTCCCCTCAAACCTCCAATATCCTCTCACTCTCCTCACTCTAAGCTGATGAACTTTCTTCTTAATTCACTGAGAAGTTTGAAATAATTAGAAAAGAATTTGAACAAACTCCCAAAACCACATCTGACCCCCTGCCTACATTTGGGCACATATACTCTACTTCTTTCTTGTTGGCATGGATAAACTGTCCATGCTCCTAGCTAAGGCCAAAACTTTTTCTCTTTCTTGCATCATCAATTTTTCCTCTCTACTGTAGCCTCCCAATCAACATACAGACATAATTTAGTAACTTCTGTGTTAGAAAACAATCCTCTCTTAACTTGACATATTTTCCAGCTGCCAACCCCTTTCTCTGCTCCTCCTTGCAGAATAATTCCTTTAAAAAGCTATTGATTCTCACTGCTTACACATCCTTACCTCCTATTATCTCATCAACCTACTCCATTCAAGTTGCATTTCCCATCTGTTATAGACTGAATGTTTGTATCCCTCCAAAATTCATATGTTGAAATCCTAACCCCAATGTGATGGTATTAGAAGGTGTGGCCTTTGGGAGGTAATTAGGTCTTGAGTGTGAAGTCCTCATGAATGGGATTAGTACCCTTATAAGAAGAGACATGAAAGCTTGCTTTTACTCTGCTCTTTCCACCATGTGAGGATACACGAACAAGTCAATAGTCTGCAACTTGGAAGATGGCCCTCAGTGAGAACCCCGCCATGTTGATACCGTCATCTCATACTTCCAGCCTCCAGAACTGGGAGAAATAGATTTCTGTTGTTTATAAGCCACCCAGTCTATGATACTTTGTTATAGCAGCCCAAATAGACTAAGACACCAAAATTACATCTGTCAGGGTCATCAGTGACCTCTATATTCTGCATATAGTGATCAATTCTCAGTCCTCCTCTTCCGTAACCTATTAACATTAGATTCATTAGTATTCCTTCCCCTGTATCACACTCTCTATTTTTGGCTTCAAGAATAATTGCTGTTTGTTTCTTCTTTCTCATGTATCACTTTTTTTCTGTCTCCTTTGCTGGATCCTTATTTTCTTATTGATCTCTTAACCTTTGAGGGCTCTAGGGCTCTAGGGCTCAAGACTCAGACTTGTTCTATATAGACTCCTTCCTTCAGGGATCTTATCCAGATCATGACTTTAACTTCCATCTATATACTCCTAGCAATTCCCAATTTCTTTCCAAAAGTCTTATGTAAACAGCTACCTACTTGACATTTCCACAGAGATGATTTTAAGAGTAAGGATGGCTTAGGTTATATGGCAGTAACAAAAAATATGAAAATGCTTGTGGCTTAAAACAACAACGTTTATTTCTCGAGTATGCTACATACCCACCATGAGTCAGCAAGGGGTCTCATGGACCCTGGCTGATGGAGGCCCCATCTTGACACTTGTTTCCATGATCATAGAGGCAGGAAAAAGGGAATAGGGCAAATCAGGCACACTGATTCTTGAAGCTTTTGCTGAGGAGTAATATATGTCACATTTGTCCACATTTCATTGGCATTTAAATATGCCTTCTCCATTACCCTGCCTTATTGTTATCCGTAGTACTTACCACCTAACACATTATTCACTTCATTGTTTATGTGTTAGTTTTCTATCTCTCTCTTACAATGTAAGTTCCATGAGTGAGTAGACTTGGTTGCCTTTACTGCTGTATCTTTAATACCTAGCACAGTGTCTGGCACATAGTAGCCATTCAAAAGATATTTATTGAATGAATAAATTAATTCCTCCTGCTTTCCTTATATTTATTTACATTTATTTTTATTATTTGTAATTGAATTCTTATTTTTGTTCATTTGTGTTTAGGAATAAAACATATCTGGCTGTAAATCTTCTAAGTTCCTCTTGGACTACAATCCATATATTTTGAGATGTGGTGTTCTCATTGAAGTCGTATTCTCAATAGTCTGTGTTTGCAATTTAGAGTTCCACTTTGACCTAAGCATTATTTAGAAGAATGTTTTAAAATTTCCAAATGGTTGGATTTTTCTATGAATTTCAACTGTTTGTATTTAATTTCTAGCTTTATTTCATAGTAGTCAGAGAAGCAATGGAGGAGGGTGCCAAAATGCAGAATTTCTACCACCTACATACTCTCCCCACAGTTAAAAATGTGCAATTATAGCAAATGAACATGAAGTACAGGATAAAATACCAGATCTTTTGGATTTCCATGCCATCTTACCATGCTAAATATTTCATCTCCTCTATGTTGTCTTCCAAGATTTCAGCATGCTGCCTCATGATTGCAAGTGCCTTTGAACAGGTTTATAAAGTCCTAGCTTGTTATTCCAGATGAGTATAAGTTAGCTTGTCCATGGGAGAGAAAATTACGTTGTTCCTGATATTTAAAAACTCTGTCCCTCTAAATTCTTCTCAAAAAAATTATAAGATTCTCTAGGACCCACAAGCTTGTGAGAGATTGATGGCTGTTTCAGTTCTCTGACTCCCCATTAGTCCTTAAAATTTCAATTGCTAGTCACTTTTCTCAGGTGCCATAATCAAAACCGTTTCCTTTCTCATAGTGATAGTCCCACAATTCTTGGCCTCTCTCTGTTCCCAACTGGCTCACTATAGAGATTTCAGCTTATTCTGCAGCTAGGATCCACTAAAATTTGATGCTGAAAAAATGCCCCAGGGCACTGTGAGAGCTTAGGTGCTCAAAGTTCATTCTGCAACAGGAATGCCATCTCGGTGGCCAAGGGAAATGCTGCTGCCCATGGTCACCACATGTGCTTTAGCAGCACCTGTCAGGGGAGAAAAGGGACAGATAATTTGTATCTTCGATCTAAATGTCTTAGAAACTTAATGTAATTCTTTGACAATTTATGGTCATCAAAGTAGGGTGAACAAAGAGATACTAAAATGAAAAAAATTGCATTACATCAGAACTGCTCCAGGTCATTGTAATAATAGGATTAAACAAATTGATCCTCAAGTGGATTGTAATGAAACCTAATAATCGACCTTATGAGAATTCAGGCTGTAAGAAATCTCTTAGTGGATAGAAAAGGAAGGAAACTAATATTCTTTGAATATCTATTATTTTCTAGGCAGGTGTGGCTGTGTATTCTCTGAAATATTGTGTGCTAGAAATTATAGAGATATAGATATAGATATTATAATCTTCATTTTACATTTAAGGTTACTAAAACTAAAAATTGTCTAAGGTAATATAGCAAGTCATTGGCAGTCCTGGGTTTACAGCTCATTTCCATGGGTGAGTGGCAGAAAGGAAATGCATAGCCAGGCCAGTTTGCCTCCAAAGCCTGTCTCGTCCATTCGTTTGATACTATGTGCTTGCCTTCCCCGACCCAGCTGCCTCCAGGACGAGGTTAGATACTTGGGTCTGCATATGGGAGATCCAAACATCTACAGTATTTAGGTTTTTATGGTTGCTGTTTCTTTAATTGGCAATGTGTTGATATCACTCTGTATACTATGATTACTTCTTTTAGCTTCTCACTGGATAATCAACACTCACAATTCATTGTGACTTCCTGATTGGTTAACACGGGAGAACCAGACCCCTCCCCTCCTCTCCTCTCACTTCATTATCATACTCTTTTCAGTATTTATTACAAAATAATTCAGATATATACAAAGTGTAGAAAATAATATAAAAGCGGCCATGTACCCACCATCTACTTAAGAAATAAAGCATTGCAAATACAGGTCAAGCTCCCTGTGTATCTCACCCTGATTGCATTCTCCTCATCCCCCCAACACCCCCCCGCCCCCCAAAACACACACCTTGCCCAGACTTAGCCTATATCCTGAATTTGGTGATTATCATTCCTATTCAGTCTTTATAATTTTACCACATATACATATAGGCTTTAAAATAGTATTGTTTTGTAAGTTTTTTGTAAGTATTGTTTTATAAGTTTTTAAACTTTATATAAATGATATTGTGCTGTAAATACTCTTCTGCACATCTGATTTTTTAGGCAACATTGTGTTTTTAAAAATAATCAATAATGTTGATATGTAAGCTATATAGTTCATTCATTTTCATTGCTGTATATTGTCTATTTAAATCACAATTATTTTATTCACCCTTCAATTGATAGACTTTTAACTTCTTTCCAATATTTCACTTTTATAAACAACTCCAGAATTAGCATCTCTGTTCATACCCCATTTTGGACATGCATAGGAATTTCTCTAGGAGAAATAGCTAGGAGTAGATTTGTTAGGTCATAAAGTTTATGCATCTTTAACTCTACTAATATTGCCAAATCAATCTCCTTACTCTTTTCATTTCTTATGCATTTCTAAGTGTGGACTATCTACTACTACTTAATGGTCCTGTAAGATCAGCCTGACCTCAGAATTTGAATTGCAATTCATCCTTGTTCCAGTTGGAATCTTTTATAATCTCCCTCCTCCCTTCTTCCTCTCTCCTCCCTTTCTCTTTCTCTCTCTCTCCAATATATTATATGATTTCTCTTGAAGAAAGTTTGAACTAGTTTGTTGACCAGTAGGAACATGGTATCTGTACAATTCATTCTCTGTGCAAAATTAAAAGAAATACTAACTGCCTTAATAATAGCTACTATTCAACAGTCACCTATTTACCTATTAATTGTCAAGTATTTTCCTTACACTGTCCCATTTAGGCACTCAAAATAACCATGCAAAATAGCTACTTTGATCCAATTTCATAGACAAGGACTTCAGAGATATTAATTAACTTGTTCAAAGTCACAAACCCAATAAAGTGCTGAGCCAGATTTCAAACCTAGTACTAAGTGATTGCAAAATCCATGGTCTTTCCACTATCCCACTTTACCTTAATAGTTACAAGATGCTTTCATATCTTTATCAAGTGTGATTTATTGCTCACATATTGCCCTATGGGGCTGGGTTATTATCGTTCTTATTTTACAAATGAGGAAATGGAGGCTCAGAGAATTTATATGCCCTGCCAAAAGTTAAACAGCTAATGAGTGGGAGCACTAGGACCTGAACCCAGGGCTTTGGACTCCTGGATCAGTTCTTTTCCTACTACCCAATACGTCCTCTGAAGTAATGAGATTGTTAACATACTATCAGGTCAGGGCACATTGGGTAGAGAATATCTAATTAAAGAATTTGCAACATGTTCTGCAATGGATAGAGAGCCTTAAAAGTTCTTGAGTATTGGAGGAGCTTGGTCATAAGCATGATCTAAGAAAATGACTCAAATGGCACAAGACACAGAGATGGAAGGGTTGGGACAGACACTGGAGTCCAGGAGGGCACTAGCAGGTTTTTCTTTACACAAGGCAGAGATTTACATCTGTTTTGTTTACCAGCATATCATCAGTGCCTACTAGCATAGTGCCTTGTACATATTAGGCAATAAATACCCATTGAATGAATTTAGAATTTTGGCACTGGAGGAGAACTTGGAGTTTACCTAGCTCCATCAATTTGTTTTATCAGTGAAACAAAGGAGACACAAAGGAGATAAGTTTCACAGCCAGTTTCTTGTAGGGCAAACACTAGAACATTCTCTTCAGATAAAGAATACTTTCCACCAAGCAATACTATTCAACATTAATATATTTAAAGTGAAATTCATGTATAGTTTTCAGGCATTGCAATACTCAGTCACTTCAGTACTACAAATATACATACTGTGATGTCATATAATATTTCCCCCTCAATTTATGCAAAACTTCCCCAAATAAAAACCCCAAATTTTCAATAGTTTCTGTATACAAATACAAAAAATTAGTTAAGTTATTATGAATTGGAAGAACTATCTACAAAACAGTATATAGGAAGCATCTATGTGGGGAGAATTATTTGCAATGCATATGAGGATAGGTTAGGGTCATTATATTAGAGTACTCAGGATTTAATGAAGGCATTTTCAGAATTGAAGACAGCTATAATTGTAACTCCTCCATAATTTTTCCTCATCCAGGATTGAAAATGTCTATGTTGCATTTTGTTCCAATTTTACTTCTTTAAAGGAAAATGAATTTTGTCCACATAATCATGTAAAAACAAAAGATCTAGTGGATATATTCAATTTTCATGCAGTCGACATAAGCATCTATGACTTGCCCAATAAATCTTGGAGAATTATGAAGCAGATTTGAACCTTGTGTGGAATGTTAATCTTTCTTTTGAACTGTATGAATGCCACAGGTTTTAAGTTGAGAAAACAGCTAAAGTCTTGCTAAGCTGGACTTACCAAGACTTACAGAATATTACAAAAATGTTTGATTTTTAAAAAAATATTCAGTGATTGGTACTTGGCTAATATGCTTTGATATAATTGGCCATGAATAGGCTGACACTTCAAAACTACCCACCTTCCAACACACACACACACACACACACACACACACACCATTGAAAGGCCTATCCAGAGCAGTGTATCATACAAGAGAAACAGTTATCTGAAGCCAGCCCTGTTTTGAGAGGGAAAAATGTAAAGTTTGATCTAGTCATAAAACTGCACATACTCTTCTTAGATTTGAACCCCCACTATGCCCAGAGAAGACAACTACTTATTTTATTACATTCCAGTTCAACCTCATAATGCTTCAGATACTTCTCGTTTAAAAGTTAGTATTTTTGGATAAATATGCAATCAGATTCAAGTCACTGTCAAGTTCACAATCTCTTCCCCTTCTTACAGGTATTTTCCCCTTCATCTTCTCACAGTTCTGCTTCAACTAAAGAAAAAAAAAATGATTAAAGGTGCCTGCATTAGTTTGCTAGGGCTGTCATAACAACATACCACAAACTGGTAGCTTAAACAACAGAAATGTATTGTCTTACAATTTTAGGAAATAGAAGTCTGAGATCAAGGTGTTGGCAAGGTTGATTCCTTATGAGGGTTGTGAGGCAAAGATCTGTTCTACTCGTCTCCCCTAGCTTCTGGTAGTTTGCTGGGAATCTTTGGCATTGCTGGGCTTGTAGAAGCATCACCCTGATCTCTGCCTTCTTCACCTGGCATTCTCCCTGTATGTGCGTGTCTGTGTTCAAATTTCTCCCCTTTAATAAGGACACCAGTCATATAGGATCAGGGGCCCAACCTACTCCAGTATGACCTCCTCTTAATTGATTGGACCTGCAATGACCCCATTTCCAAATAAGGTCACATTCTGAGGTACTAGGGGTTAGGACTTCAGCATACAAATTTAGCGGGGGGGCTAAATTCAACTCATAGCAATGCCTATCTCCTGGAAGTAGTTGACAGGGCAGGGGTGGGGTGAGAGTAGAAGAGGTAGTTGGTGAAAACAGATGACGTCTTTCTACATCCCCAGTCTGATGCAGCCGTAGTACATCTACAGATGTCTGTAACTATTGCTCAGGGTGTTCTATACAAGAATGGAAAAAACAAAGCTTGTCCAAAGCCATTAATTTTATATGGAACAATCAATGGTTTGCAGGCACCTGCTAGGCACCCCCTCCACAGCCCTCTGATACCAGTGATCCTACAGACTCACAACTGCTACCCCAAGTTTGTGCTTTACCCCACAACTTCTAATTGAAATCCCTTCACCCCACTGGGTGGATTCTTGGAAGGATCTGGCAAGCCAGCCAGTGCCCCTGGCTACTTCCTGCAGCCCTCCATGCCAAATTTTGTGGAAATGGGGAAAATCTTTGTCTTCTCTTGATTTCTTAGGCTGTCTTCTCTATGCTGCCCTTATCCCACAGCTGGCAGTGCTAGGTATACTTTGTGACTTCTGAGGGGGTGTTAATTTGACAGAGATTGCAGGTGCAATCCCTCTATTCAGAAAGAGCTTCAGATTGTTAAAGGGATTATTTGGTATTGAGGAGAGGAGTCATTCAGAGAGGAGGAAGAAGAAAACATTATATTTGCTATTCTCCTTTCTGGAAGCTGTCAAACAAACTTCCTTTCATTCCCATTTTGGGGAGGATTAGAATAATCTGGCCCTCTAAATGACAGTTCTTTGAATTCAGAAGCTAAAGGATATAACTTTTTTCACAGCTCTCAGCATTTTCCAAGGCAATCCAGCACTTCAAATTTAGCCAGCAGATAGAGAAGAATCTAGCTCAGTGTTTCAGCTCAGGGGCAGCGAAGAGTATTTGCTTGTCTTCCCCAATACAGCAGAACATAGCTGGAGAAAACACAAACCATGCAAAGTGGTCTCACTTTGAACTCATGGCCATAAGCTTCAAGTGGGCCCCTAATGCTGCTGGACAACCATACTATGCATCCCTAGTTCATTCCCTCCCCCTCGCCCTCTCCCCTAGATGAGTATTTAACACTGTCTCCTCTCCACTCAGACCTCCAATATCTCTCCAATCCTCATTCTTCATCCATTGCCTTAATTCCTACTTCAATGAGAAAATTGAAGCAATCAGAAGAGAATTTTCAAAATCTCCCACAACCACATCTACCTACCTATCTATCTACCTACCTACCTACCTACCTACATTTGGGCCCCTTTACTCTCCCTTCCCTCTGGTTTCCATGGATGAGCTGCCCAAACCCCTAGCTAAGGCCAATTGGGCATTAGATCTCCAAACTTCTCACCTGTTCAAGGACATTGCTTCTCTTCACTCGCGTGCATCATCAACACCCCACCCCCTTTACTGGATCTTTCCAATCAGCATACAACCATGCTTTTATTTGTCCCGCATTAAAAAAAGAATAAAAGAATAACTGACCCTCATTTGACTCCACTTTCCACTCCAACTACTGGCCTTTCCTTAAAAAAAAGAAACTCAGAAGATTCGTTAATACTCACTATCTCCAAATTCTCTGCTCTCATTCTCTCTTCAACCATTCCAACAGGCCTTTTCCCTTACCACTCCACCTAAACTTCCCTTGTCAGAGTCAGCAATAATCTCCACGTTGCTGAATCCAATGGTCATTTCTTGATCCACATATTATTGCTACTTGCAACAGGATTTGACACAGCTGATCACTTCTGCTCCTGAAACAATTTTTTCGCATGGCTTCCGGGATCCCACACTCACCTAGTTTCCCCTCTACCATACTGGACACTTACTCATTCTTTATGTCTTTTGCTGGTTCCTTAAACTTTCTCCAACCTCTAAATGTCAGAATGCTACAAGGCTAACTCCCTGGACATTGTATGTTTTCTATATGCATCGACTCCCCAGGTGATATCATTCAGTTTTGTGGGTTTGATTAGCATTTATTTAGTGACTCATTCCAAATTGATATTTCCAGCCCACTTCTTTTCTCTTGAACTCCAGATTCATACATCCAAATGCCTAATCAACCTCTCCAATTAGACATCTAATATACATCCCAAACCAAATTCTGATTCCCATCCACATTCCCACTCCTCTTCTGATTCCCACTTCTCTCCCCTTCTTCCCCATCTCAGCTAATGTTGATTCCATCCTTCCACTAGGAGGTTAAGCTAAACTGTCAGAGGACATATCTGAGCCTCATATATCTCCAGGACTTTAAGGCCCTTGGTTATCCATTATTGTTAGGCTCTTATCCCCATGCTACTTTTTACATTTTCTTATATGACCCAACCCCTGTCCTTGTTATATCTTCCTGGTGAATTGACCTTTTTATCATTGTGTAATGTCCTTCTTTGTCTCTTCTGACAATTTTTGACTTAAAGTCTATTTTGTCTGATGTAAGTATGCTCACCCCTGTTTTCTTTTGGTTACCATTGGCATGGAATGGAATATCTTTTTTCCATCCTTTTGCTTTCAGCCTTGTCTTATCTAAACGCATAACTTCCCTTTTAGCCCTGTCAAGCAGATACTGTTTATGTCGTTTTTTGTTGTTACTGCTTCTTTTTCCATGCTGTGGGCACCTCAAGAATGGGAGATGGGGTAGCTGGCTCCCTTGCTCGCTATTACTAATTCCTGGTGATTTGTTCTCCTACCCTTGCTGCTTTGGAGATCATGCCATTCAAGCACAACACTCTCCTTTCTTGTCCCTGTCATTTCCCATTACTTCCTTGTCAATCCACTTTTTCAGGGAAGCTTTTAGCTTCTTGTTCACTATCTTCCTCTCCACCTCAACTCTTGTCATTACTCTAGGTAACTTCACTGTCTAGCTATGTGGATAACCCACATAACACGCTGGCCTCAAAATTCCTTGTTCTACTCATCCCAAATTAACTTTATTTTAAGTCCTCTTTAGTCAGTCTTTCCATAGTCATACTGTAGAACCTAGACATTGCCAGAAGCAATACTACCTTTAAAATCTTGATATCATGCACCCCACTTTCTGACCACCACCTCTTAACCTTCCAACTCACGTATATAAGACCACCACTACTTCATAATTTTTCTACTTCTTTAAGACCACCAACCCAATAATTCCACCAATTTCACTCTCCATCAGCACCTATCTGTGTTCATATTCTTTTATATTCAGCCTATTCTTCATTTCATAGACTCATTGTTATAATCATTCCCTTACCAATAACTTCAAATCCTTTGCTCCCCCTCTTCTTCTGTCCAACTTGTATGGAAAACACCAGACTCTGGATGAACTTCACTAGTTTACCTTTTTTATACCTACATCTGTGTAGTTGACCATTTCTAGAAAAAAATACACCACTGAGCTGATTGTATTTACTTTTATTGTATAATAAGAATATTTAATGAGAAACTGCTGACCAATAATCCTACCAGGCTCTCTAGGAGTTTGTCTTTCCACAACTTAAAATTACTATTTCATAACTTCTCTTTCCTCAGGCTTTTCATACCTTCTGTTATACTATCACTTTTAGCTATTGACACCACCACAAGATAAACTGAGAAATTGAAGGCATCATCCAACAGCCACCACCAAATCCACAAGTTGATCTGTTTATGTATTTATCTTCTCATGTTACAGTAGAGAAAGTACCACTCCTCCTATAAAAGACAAACTTCTTTTCACTAGAGCTCTGTATTCCATCCCCTCTCATTTTCCTGAGACTTTTCTCCTACTGTTGTCCGGCAAATTAGGCTCTGCCTCTTTACTGGACTATTCTCATCACCTTACAAACATGCTTTAGTTCATTCTCCATCTTAAAATTGTTAAATGCAGCAAAAAATCTCTTGAGCCCAATAATAACCCAGCTACAATCTATTTATCCAGCTAATCACTGTGGCCAAAATTCTGGAGTTGTTTATAACTCCTTCGTTGTCATTATAGTAGAAATTAATAGTGCCCATCTTCCTGTCTGAATACTAAATAAATTGAGCTGGGGCAAACATAAGAAGATGAAAATAGCATCATCATTACTGATAAATGCTGAGTTGAACTTTGTAGCTTAAGTATTCAGCAACAATTTTCTAAACATTGAATCCCAGAATTAAGAATTTCCTTTCAGAATTAGAGGCAGTGCATAATAATCAGATACCACTATCACCACCCCCTAATCACCAGTACCAAGAGCAAGTGTTTGCCACTAAGCACATAGCATAAATAAAATAGTCCAAAAATATTATCTTTGCACTAAGATCCAAAAGAGAAAGAATGGAGAAAGGGATTAAGCTACCTTTGCACTTTCTTCTGTCAAACTCATCATTCAGGTAACTCACTCTATTTCCATGGAGGAGAACAAAGGAGGGGACAAGAATACAGGAGTGTTTAAGAAAAGACTCTCCTCGAGGAAACCTGAGGTGTTGGGGAAAAAGTTTATTTTCCACCTGTACGTCTTTGGTGAGATGTCTGTGCAGACCTTTTGCTCATTTTTAAATTGGGTTGTTTGCTTCCTCATAGTTGAGTTTTAAGAGTTCTTTGTATATTTTGCATACAAGTCTTTTATCATAGATATGTTTTGCATACATTTTCTCCCACTCTATGGCTTATCTTTTCATTCTTTTAACAGTGTCTTTCACAGAGCAGAAGTTTTAAATTTATTTTCTTTTTTGGATCATGCATTCAATGTTGTATCTAAAAACTCATCATCAGATGCAAAGCCATGTAGATTTTCTTCTATGTTTTCTTCTAGAAGTTTTACAGTTTTGCATTTTACATTTATGTCTATGATCCATTTTGAGTTAACTTTTGTATAAAGTGTGAGGTCTGCATCTAGATTCCTCTCTTTATATTAATGTCCAATTTTTCCAGCACCATTTGTTGAAAAGTCTGTCCTTTCTCCACGAATTTCTTTACACTTTTGATAAAAATCAATTGACTGTATTTGTGTGTATCTATTTCTGGGCTCTCTATTCCATAGACTGACTTATCTGTCTATACTTTTACCTATACTTGTGGTCTTGATTATGGTAGCTTTATAGTAAGTCTTGAAATCAGATACTGTGAGTCTTCTAACATTCTTCTTCACTATTGTGTTGGCTATTGTGAGTCTTTGTCTTTCCATATAAATTTTAGAACCAGTTTGTCAACATCTACAAAATAGCATGCAAGAATTTTTATTGACATCGTGTTGAATCCATGTATCAATTTGGAAAGAATTGACATCTTAATGATATTGAGTCTTCCAATCCATGAACCCAAAATCTCTCTCCATTTATTTAGATCTTTAGTTTCTTTCATCAGAGTACTGTAGTTTTCCACATATAACTCCTATACATATTTTTTCATACTTTAACCAAATAATTTCTTTATTTTATTGTTAATACAAATAATATTATCTTCTAATTTCAAATTCTAATTGTTCATTGCTTGTATATCAAAAAGCTATTGACTCTTGTAAATTTACCTTGTATCCTGAGGCCTTGCAGGTATCAAAGGGACTAGATCAGTTCCTGAAAAGCTTCCCCAGGCTGCAGGCACTAACGAGGAGACCTGGGCTTTAGCAAGACACTTGACTAAAATTCTTCTTTTTAGGATAGAACAGAACAACAACAACAAAAACACCCGAGAAAGATGTTCATCTTTATATTTGGAGATTTAAATTTATCTGTGAACACAGTCATTGGAATTGATAATAAATGAAGACGGTGTTAAATTTCATAGATTTATGATATATTTTGGACATTATAATATCACTGATATGGTACATTGCAACCTAATGCACATCGGTAACCTCACGTGTTGAATGTAACTGGATAAACCAGCTGAGCATAATTAACGAATAGAAAGAACAGAAGTTGACTTTTTACTTAATATGCATTTTGGCCTTAGGAGAAAACTTAATTATAAAAATGTCTGTAATATTTCAGAGACTTATTGGAGAAATATGTCACCAAGTAAAGGCCTTGAGTGGCTGAAATGCCTTTCATATTGGTCTGAGGTAGGTTCATAAGAGCAGCACTAAAGAATGAAGAAGTAGCTTCATCAAGAGACAAGCAGGAGTTTTCTGATAGTCTAAAAATGCACCAGATTGATCACAGATCTGATTATAGGCCATTGAGCAAATATATAAAACAAAATGTGAAGGTTATGTGACCAATCTAAAATTTTGAGGGAGCTCAAGATTTCTTATCCCCGTTTCATCCTTTACAACGAGGAGTGAGACCTAGATATGTCCAGGCCACATACTTACTAGAATTTGGAGTTGCTCAGAAGTCAAAAGCTCACTTTTCTGTGTTTAGCTTCTGTATTAGTTTCCTAGGGTGGCTGTAATAAGTACCATACACTGGATGGCTTAAAACAACAGACATGTATTATCTTATAGTTCTAAACTAGAAGTCTAAAAACAACTTGTCGGCAGGACCATGACTACTCTGAAACCTGTAGAGAATCCTTCCTTGACTCTTCCTGGCTTCTGGTGATGGTGACTACCAATCCTTGCATTCCTTGGCTTGCAGCTGTATCACTCCAGCCTCTACCTACTTCAACACATGGCATTCTTCCTTTGTGTCGGTGGCTTCACATAGCCATTTTCGCTTTTTATACACCAATCATATTGGATTAAAGGCCTGCCCTAATGACCTCATCTAAGATTGATTACATCTGCAAAGACCTTATTTCCAAATAAGGTCACATTCTAAAATACTGGGGAGTAGGACTTCAACATATGGAATTTTGGGGACACAATTCAACCAATAAGAGATGCCCTTGGATTCTCCTCTCTATCTCTTCCTTCCTATCCAGTCAATGTGATAAAATAGGCCTGGGGCAGCCTCTGTGTTAGAAGGGTACTGTTCCTACACTAGAAAGACCTTGTAGTAGGAGGCAAGCTCTAACAAACTGGGGTCACCTAGCATGATTGGCTTTGGCAGGCTATTTCCTGGGCCTTAGGAAGAAAGACTCATAAGCCCAAGGGTAAGAGACCAAGAAACAGTCTTTTTTTGTTTGTTTGTTTATTGCAGTAACATTGGTTTATAACATTGTAAAAATTTCAGGTGTACATCATTATACTTCTATTTCTGCATAGATTACATCATGTTCACCACCAAAATACTAATTACAACGCATCACCACACACATGTACTGAATTATCCCTTTCACCCTCCTCCCTCCCCCCTTCCCCTCTGGGAACCACCAATCTAAACTCTGTCTCTATGTGTTTGTTTATTGTTGTTATTATCTACTACTTAATGAAGGGAATCATACGGTATTTGACCTTCTCCCTCTGACTTATTTCACTTTGCATTATACCCTCAATGTCCATCCATGTTGTCACAAATGCCTGGATTTCATCGTTTCTTATGGCTGAGTAGTATTCCATTGTGTATATATACCACATCTTCTTTATCCATTCGTCCCTTGCTGGGCACTTAGGTGGCTTCCAAGTCTTGGGTACTGTGAATAATGCTGCAAGGAACACAGGGGTGCATGTACCTTTACAAATTGGTGTTTTCAAGTTCTTTGGATAAATACCCAACAGTGGAATAGCTGGATCATATGGTAGTTCTATCCTTGAATTTTGAGGAATCTCCATACTGTTTTCCATAGTGGCTGCACCAGTTTGCACTCCCAACAGCAGTGTATGAGAGTTCCCTTCTCTCCACATCCTCTCCAACACATGTTGTTTCCTGTCTTGTTCATTATAGCCATTCTGACGGGCGTGAGGTGATATCTCATTGTAGTTTTGATTTGCATTTCCCTGATAGTTAGTGATTTTGAAGATCTTTTCACGTGTCTGTTGGCCATCTGTATATCTTCATGGAGAAATGTCTGTTCAGGTCTTTTGCCCATTTTTTAATTGGCTTGTTAGTTTTTTTGTTGTTGAGATGCATGAGTTCTTTATATATTTTGGAGATTAAGCCCTTATCAGATGTATGGTTTGCAAATATCTTCTCCCAATTGTTGGGTTGTCTTTTCCTTTTGTTGATGGTTTCCTTTGCTGTACAGAAGCTTTTTAGTTTGATGTAGTCCCATTTGTTTATTTTTTCTATTGTTTCTCTTGCCCGGTCAGACATGGTGCTTGAAAAGATGTTGCTAAGACTGATGTCGAAGAGCGTACTGCCTATGTTTTCTTCTAGAAGTTTCACAGTTTCAGGTCTTACATTCAAGTCTTTAATCCATTTGGAGTTAATTTTTGTGTATGGTGTAAGGTAAGGGTCTACTTTCATTTTTTTGCATGTGGCTATCCAGTTTTCCCAACATCATTTGTTGAAGAGACTTTCTTTTCCCCATTGTATGTTCTTGGCTCCTTTGTCAAAGATTAGCTGTCCATAGATGTGTGGGTTTATTTCTGGGCTTTTGATTCTATTCTATTGATCTGTGTGTCTGTTTTTGTGCCAGTACCATGCTGTTTTGGTTACTATAGCTTTGTAGTATATTTTGAAATCAGGGAGTGTGATACCTCCAGCTTTGTTCTTTTTTCTCAGGATTCCTTTAGCTATTCGGGGTCTTTTGTTGTTCCATATAAATTTTAGGATTCTTTGTTCTATTTCTGTGAAAAATGTTGTTGGAACTTTGACAGGGATTGCATTGAATCTATAGATTGCTTTAGGAAGTATGGACACCTTAACTATGTTAATTCTTCCAATCCAAGATCATGGAATATCTTTCCATTTCTTTGTGTCTTCTTCAATTTCTTTCAGCCATGTTTTATAGTTTTCAGTGTACAGATCTTTCACCTCCTTGGTTAAGTTTATTCCTAGGTATTTTATTCTTTTTGTTGCAATTGTAAATGGGATTGTATTCTTAATTTCTCTTTCTGCTACTTCGTTGTTAGTGTACAGAAATGCAACTGATTTTTGTATGTTGATTTTATATCCTGCAACTTTACCAAATTCGTTTATTACTTCTAAAAGATTTCTGGTGGATTCTTTAGGGTTTTCTATATATAAAATCATGTCATCTGCAAATAGTGACAGTTTCACTTCTTCCTTTCCAATTTGGATCCCTTTTATTTCTTTCTCTTGCCTGATTGCTCTGGCTAGGATGTCCAGTACTATGTTAAATAGGAGTGGTGAGAGTGGGCATCCTTGTCTGGTTCCTATTCTTAGAGGGATAGCTTTAGTTTTTCACCATTGAGGATGATATTAACTGTGGGTTTCTCATATATGGTCTTTATTATGTTGAGGTACTTTCCTTCTATACCCATTTTATTCAGAGTTTTTATCATAAATGGATGCTGTATCTTGTCAAATGCTTTCTCTGCATCTATTGAGATGATCATGTGATTTTTATTCTTCATTTTATTAATGTGGTGTATTACGTTGATTGATTTGCGAATGTTAAACCATCCCTGCCTACCTGGAATAAATCCCACTTGATCATGGTGTATAATCTTTGTAACATATCATTGTATGCGATTTGCTAGTATTTTGTTGAGGATTTTTGCATCGATGTTCATCAGTGATATTGGCCTGTAATTTTCTTTTTTTGTGTTGTCCTTGTCTGGTTTGGTATCAGGGTAATGTCAGCTTCATAGAATGAGTTAGGGAGCTTTGCCCCTTCCTCAATTTTTTGGAAGAGTTTGAGAAGGATAGGTATTAAGTCTTCTTTGAATGTTTGGTAGAATTCACCAGGGAAGCCGTCTGGTGCTGGACTTTTATTTTTGGGGAGGTTTGTGATTACTGTTTCGATCTCCTTACTGGTGATTGGTCTATTCAAATTCTCTACTTCTTCTTGATCCAGTTTTGGAAGGTTGTATGATTCTAAGAATCTATCCATTTCTTCCAGCTTGTCGAATTGGTTGGCATATAGCTTTTCATAGTATTCTCTTATAATCTTTTGTATTTCTCAGGTGTCTGTTGTAACCTCTCCTCTTTCATTTCTGATTTTACTTATTTGTGCCTTCTCTCTTTTTTTCTTGGTGAGTCTAGCTAAAGGTTTGTCAATTTTGTTGATCTTTTCAAAGAACCAGCTCTTGGTTTTATTAATTTTTTCTATTGTTTTTTTGGTCTCTATTTCATTTATTTCTGCTCTGATTTTTATGATTTCCCTTCTTCTACTGATTTTGGGCTTTGTTTGTTCTTCTTTTTCCAGTTCCTTTAGGTGCATTGTTAGATTGTTTATTTGAGAATTTTCTAGTTTGTTGAGATAGGCCTGTATTGCTATAAACTTCCCTCTTAGGGCCGCTTTTGCTGTATCCCATAAGTTGTGGCATGTCGTATTTTCATTTTCATTTGTCTCCAGGTATTTTTTGATTTCTTCTTTGATTTCTTCATTAACCCAGTTGTTGTTCAGTAGCATTTTGTTTAATCTCCACATATTTGTGGCTTTTCTGATTTTCTTCCTATAGTTGATTTCTAGTTTCATACCGTTGTGGTCAGAAAAGATGCTTGGTATTATTTCAGTCTTCTTAAATTTATGGAGACTTGTTTTGTGGCCTAATATGTGATCATTCCTGGAGAATGTTCCATGTGCATTTGAAAAGATCGTGTATTCTTCGGTTTTTCGATGGAATGCTCTGTATATATCTACTAGGTCCATCTGTTCTCGTGTGTCATTTAAAGCCACTGTTTCCTTATTGATCTTCTGTTTGGATGATCTATCTATTGGTGTAAGTGGAGTGTTAAAATCCCCTACTATTATTGTGTTCCTGTCTATTTCTGTTTTTATGTCTGTTAATAATTGCTTTATATATTTAGGTGCACCTACATTGGGTGCGTAGATATTTACAAGTGTTATATCCTCTTGTTGGATTGTTCCCTTGATCATTATGTAATGCCCTTCTTTGTCTCTTTTTACAGTTTTTGTTTTAATGTCTATTTTGTCTGATATGAGTACTGCTACCCCAGCTTTCTTTTCATTGCCATTTGCGTGGAGTATCTTTTTCCATCCCTTCACTTTCAGTTTGTGAGTGTCTTTAGGTCTGAAGTGTGTCTCTTGTATGCAGCATATATATGGGTCTTGTTTTTTTATCCAGTCAGCCACCCTATGCCTTTTAATTGGAGCATTTAGTCCATTGACGTTTAAAGTAGCTATTGATAAGTATGTACTTACTGCCATTTTTTAACTTTTTTTTTTTCTCAGTGTTTTAGTACTCCTTCTCTGTTCCTTTCTTCTTCTATACAGAGTTGAGGGTCACTTTAGTTTCACCTCTGTCTGAAAGCTGTACTCTTTAACTCCCCCTCCGCCCTCATGTTTTTGATATCATATCTAACCTTTTTTGTGCATTTGTATCCATTACGTTCTTATCATGGAAATAGATAATTTTTCCTATTTGTGGTCTTCTCTTTTCCCCTTAAATCAGTCCCTTGAACATTTCTTGTAGCACTGGTTTATTGGTGACAAACTCCTTAATTTTTGCTTGTCTGGGAAATTTTTGATCTCTCCTTCCATTTTGAATGATAACCTTGCTGGGTAGAGTATTCTTGGCTGTAAGTTTTTTCCTTTTAGCACTTTAAATATATCGTGCCATTCTCTTCTAGCCTGTAAGGTTTCTGCTGAGAAGTCAGCTGATAGCCTTATGGGGTTTCCTTTGTATGTAACTTGACATTCTCTTGCGGCTTTTAGGATTCTCTCTTTATCTTTAATTCTGGACATTTTGATTATGATGTGTCTTGGTGTGGGCCTCCTTGGGTTTATCTTGTTTGGGGCTCTCTGTGCTTCCTGTACCTGGATGTCTGTTTCCTTCCTTAGGTTAGGGAAGTTTTCATCTACTATTTCTTGAAATAGATTCTCTGCCCCCATGTCTCGCTCTTCTCCTTCTGGGACACATATAACACAGATGCTAATGCGCTTGATGTTGTCCCAGAGGTCCTTTAGACTGTCCTCACTCTTTTTAATTCTTTTCTCTTTTACCTGTTCACCTTGGGTAATTTCTTGTAGTCTTTCGTCCAGCTCACAGATCCGTTCTTCTGTATCCTCTACTCTGCTTTTGAGTCCCTCTAATGAATTTTTCATTTCCAGTATTGTATTCTTCATTTCTGATTGGTTCTTTTTCATATCTTCCATTTCTTTGTTGACATTCTCACTGAGTTCTTCTATTCTACTCCCCAAATCAGTGAGCATCCTTAACACTCTTTTTTTGACCTCTCTGTCGGGTAAGTTGCTCATTTCTGTTTCACTTTTAGTTCCTTTTCTGGGGTTTTGTCCTGTTCCCTTACTTGGAATGTATTCTTATGCCTCCTCATTTTGCCTCTTTCCCTGTGCTTGTGTCTATGTATTAGGTAGGTCAGCTATGTCTCCTGCTCTTGGATAGGTGACCTTATGTAAGTGATGCCTTAGGAGGCTTCCAGTGTGCTTCCCTCAGTTCTCAATGTTCCAGGGGTGACCCCTATGTGGGCTACGTGTGTCCTTCTGTTGTGGCCTGTTTGCTCTCCCTGTAAGTGCCCAGGGAGGCTGAGTTATGCTCCCGGCCAGCTGTTGTAATGCTCAGCTGCTTGTAGTTGTTGTGGGCCCTTCAGTCTCTTTATCAGGTGTGGGGAGCCCCAGCACAGTTGGCTGCAAGTTCTAATACCACATTTGTGTTGCAGTATTTCTTTTAAGTGAGTAGGCCCCCAGCATGCAGGTTGTTAGGCTCAGGGCCTTACAATTGCTGTAAGCCTCTAGCCTATTAGGTGTCTTGTCAGCTCTCTGAGGTTTGCAGCTGGGTGGGGCTGGCCTCAGGCACAGGAGCACCCAATTGTTTCAGGCTTTGGAAGGTGGGGCAACCCCCCATGTGGGTCTTTTAGAAACACAAGTCTTCTGCAGCTGACAAGCCCTGCTGCCCACAGGTCCACACACACAGTCAACACAGTACTGCCCCGTGTGCGCGCCCCGACCACCCCAAGCGGACCCAGTCTCTCCATGGCAGGAGCCCCACCCACTCCGCCACAGCCCCACACTCTCCACCTGCTCCTTGTGCACACCCTGCCCCGCTAAAGTCGGCTCAGTTGCCAGGCTGCAGAGAATCCAGTCACCAATCTATGCAGGCCCACAAGTTGCCTGAGGGCTTGTTGTTGGGTGGGGCCAGTCTCTAGGGTGGGCTGCGTGCCCTGGCTGAGCTGGATTAAATCTGTGCTCTAGGGGGTGGGGCAGACCTGGGCTAGCAGGCCTCAGGGAGAACTCCAATGGTGTCTGTGTCAGCATGCCCACACCAGGCCACAACAATGGCCACCGCCAATGTCCCAGTCCCTGGAGAGGTCTCACCTCTCACCGAGATGCACTCAGGGCCAATTAGGTGAGTCTCTTTTCACCACAGCACTGTGCACCTGTCTTTCTGGTGATTTTAGGATGCTTTCTGAAACGGGTGAGTTTGCGCGCGGGCCCTTTAAGAGCCAGTTTTAGTTTCTTTTTGAACCAGCTTTTCTTGGGGTATTCCCCAATGTTTTAGTAGCAGGCACAGTCAGATATTATGCCGCTGGTCTCGATTGTGCTGGGTCCACAAAATGCCCACAGCGGGGGCGCTCCCCGGCTCAGGGCCCCGTGCCTCCAGGGAGGCTGCGTACCTGTGGGCTGCTCCCTGCGGCCGTGAAGCTGGCGGCTTGTGAAGGCGGCGTTTTTCCTCTCCGGAAGGGAGCCTCTGCCTCTTCCACCTCAGTTAGGATTGTCCGTTGTTGCAGGAGTTCCTCTTACCCAGTTTTCAGTTGTGTCTCAGGGGTAATTTTTCCACGAGTAGTTGTAAATTGGCTGTGTCCACAGGAGGAGGTGAGTTCCGAGTCTGCCTACGCCGCCATCTTGAGTTCGCCTCCTCAAGAAACTGTCTTGATATCATGGAAAGGGTCACTTTTCACAACTCATATATTGACCAACTGAGCTGACTATAATAGGGAAGAGTTCCCTTGGCCTTAATGTCAATGTTCTACATAATAAGGATATTTTCTTCCTTTTACAATCATCGTTTCTAGAGAGAGTGGTTCCAGCTAAACAGAAAACTCTGGTGTTTTGCTTAACACTGATAATTTTGGATGAGCAGAGGTAGACCTGAATTGGAGTTAGCTTGTAATAGCAAAATAGAGTCGAAATGCTATATGTAATCAAGTAAGACAATTTTGAAGTTATCTAGGGAAATCTGGGAGAAGAGATGGGGTGAAGAGGAAAGCTGAAGGGAGGAGGAGAGGAGAGGGGAGCTATTAAGATGCTTGAGGCTGAGGGACCACATAAATTGAACAGGGAGTAAAAATTCTCTGGCAGTAGGAAGGTAAAAGAACCTTTTTACAATTTTCGTATCACTGTGGTAAACAGAATAATAGCCACCCAAAGATGTTGACATCCTAATCCCCAGAACCTGTGACTATGCTACCTTACATGGCAAATGAGACTTTTTAGTTGTGATTAAGTCAAGGGTCTTGAGATGGGGAGATTATGCTGAATTATCCAGTGGGCCAAATGTAATAACAAGAGTCTTTATAACAGGGAGCCAAGAGATTCATAGTCAGAGAAAGGAGATGGGACAAAAGAAGCAGAAGTTAGAGTGAAGCACTTTAAAGATGGGGAAAGGGATCATGAGCCAAGGAATGCAGGCAGCCTCTAGAAGCAGAAACAGACAAGAAAACGGATTATCCCCTGGAGCCCCTAGAAGGAACCAGAGGTGCTGACGCCTTGACTTTAGAGTATAAGATAATAAATCCTTTTCTTTAAACCACTAAGTTTGTGGCAATTTGTTACAGCAGCAACAAGCAATAGGAAACTAATATTATCAAGGATGACTCAATGTTGAATTTGACATTTTTTGTGTTGCTGTAAGGTATGCCACTCCTCTGTGCCCTCCCAATCCAATCCCATTTGTGAAATCTAACATACCAGTACATATTTTGTGTGAGTAAAGTTTGTATGTATACATCTATGTGGCAATTGAGGAAGAGGCTGAAGTTCATTACTAGATCAGTGTTGTACAGAATGGAACAGAAAATGTGCAGGCAGGAGCTCTGAGGCAGAGATGACTCTGAATGCATAAGACCCCATCAGCAGCCCAGAAATATCTAGGAGGAGCTTGGGAAGCGGATGTCATGATAGAAGCCTGGCTAAATCTTCTCAACCTCTCTATAAAAGACATATTTAATAGGAAGTTCTCACTGAAAGAGAAAGTCTAACGTGGAGAGGGGCAAGAATTGACTGGATCATGATTTTCAGCTACATCTAAACTTTTATGTTTTCATCGATTCTCTTTGTTGAAAGCATTTTTCTGTAGGTAGTAAGTAGATTTGATGGACTGATTGACTGATGTATGCAAACATGAACTTCTCCTCATCAAAGATAACTAATTATCTTGGGATATAAAAAATCTCCAAATCCATTTACACCTTGTGTAAAACTGTGTTTTGGAATTCTGCAGTAAAGAGTACCACAAATGGATATACATTCAGCAGGAATTTATACACACTGGAAAGAGACTTCAGAAGTTATATGTTTAATAGCAATTTTAAATTCTCTACATAATTTATGCTATTTTAATTACCAGAGCATTTGAGGATAAAGATTTTAGTACCATGGTGAAATATAGGCTAAAGAAGTTAGAATAAATTGAATTCTGTATTATAATAGTGAATGAAAGATGGGCATTTCAATATATAGAAAGATGATTGGAACTTGGTTGTGGGTAGTTTGCATTCATTTAGGGAAAGCATAAACTATCCTGTTGAATATGAATGTGTATGCAGTACATTTCTTGTGTGTCTCGGCTGACCTAGAGGTTGTGTATGATGAGACGAGGTTTTAGTACTAATCTCCCTGATGCCTATTTCGCATCCCCCATTTCATGCTGTTTCCTCTAATGGCTAGCATGGTGCCAGCACATGGTAGGTTCAACAATTTATTATTTGTTAAATAAATTAAGAAACTATAGCTATGAGAGATTGGCATTTTTACTATTTGGTATAACAAATTCATTTTTTTCCATAGATTTAGAATAGTTTACAATTACATATTTTGCTCTGAGTTAACATGCTAACTCTAAGTAAATATACAGGAATAATGTTGAATTAACTTCTATATAACTTTCCTATTGCTGCTGTTAACACATTATCTGAAACTTAGCAGCTTAAAACAACACAATTTTATTATCTTACAGGTCTGTAAGGAGGGCAGAAGAACAAAATGGGTATCAATGGGCTAAGATCAAGGTTTTGGTGGAGCTGCATTTCTTCCAGAAAATCTAAGGGGAAATCTATTTCCTTGCTTCTCCTAGCTTCTAGAGGCCACCTGCATTTCTTAGCTTGTGGCCTATTTATCTTCAAAGCTAGCAGCATATAATCTTCAAATCTCTTTGACTCTGACCTTCTGCCTCTCTCTTATAAGGACCCTTCTCCTTACGTTGGGCCTACCCAGATAATCCAGAATAATCTCCTTATATCAAAGTCAGTTGATCAACAACCTTGATTCCATCAGAAACCTTAATTTTCTCTTGCCATATAACATAACATAGTCACAAATTCTAGGGATTAGGACATGGACATCTTTAGGAGGGGGATTATTCTGCCTACCATAACACCTCAATTTCTCTCTATTTCCTGGGAACTGAATCTCAGTATTCACTCAACCACCCACACCACCTCTCATCCACATAGTACAGTACTAGGGCTCCAGGCAAACCTGCTCATAGAACACAACACTTCCACCCCAACCCTCCTCACAGGCCACAGTTGATTGAACCAGAGATGGGCTTCTGATACCATTTGTGCAAAGGATTGTTTCCTAGTTAAATCAGAGCTGGGAATAAGGTTCTAATTTCATTTTGACTAAATGATACAGACATGCAGAAAGTTGTAGAGCCACAGGCAGAGAGAGAGAATTGTCTGAGAGTTTTTCCAGCCCCTAGTTCTAGATCATTGCTGAAGCCTGGTTGCAACCAGCCCTTTGGCTCCAAGAAACACTCTAGAATTCTTGTGGTAATATCTCCTTTTTTGCTTAAGCTTGTTAGAGTACACCCTTGTTACAACCAAAAGGATTTAACCAAAAAATTTATACAATATTATTATTACTAATACTGTCTAGTGTAGGTACTTATTAATGACTGGATGGATAGATGAAAATATATAAATGAGTGAAGTAATTTGCCCAGCATCATATATGTTTCATGGCACTGCTGAGAGAAGAAGCTAGTTCTTGCACCTTCCAGTGCAATGCTGTCTCCTCTTCATTATAAAATGATTAGGTAAAAATAAACAGCAGCATAAGATCAATACTATGTTTTGAATAAAATCCACCCATGTTCTTAAATTATCAATAAACCAAAAAAAAATATTCTGAAGCAAGTTTACATTATATTTCAAATTTGGCATTTTTTTCAACTAGATAATTTCTACTTCTCTTAAAATATATCTTTCACAGATTTCTATCGTCAAGCAATTGTTCCCTTCTCTGAAATGGCCTTCTAACCTATTGGATGTATTATTCTTCCACTGCTAACCTGGAGCCAATGGCTCAATATCCTCCACCCCAAAGAAAAGGTAATTCCTGGCACTGTGGCAAGGCCCAGCAGTTTGCTTTCCAAGTCACTACCTGCTCGATGAGACACTTATTTGATTCAGAGGAATGACAGATTATTTACAATTTCCACTGTTTCAATAGTATTCTTTAAAATCTCAGTGTAACATTATACACTTTAAATATCTTACAATTTTATTTGTCAATTATATGTCAATAAAGCTGAAAAAATCTCCGTGTAGTATGCCTTATCCATAGCCAGGAATTCTGAGTGTTGAATATAAAGGACAATAAATATGTAGAAGAATAAGGAGAAAGAAAAAATATTGGTCTTACACTTGGTTTTGATTAACAGTGCAGTGAACCTTCTTTATAGTAAGCCAATGTATAGCAAGTATTCTGCCAATAAAACACTCATATTGCAGTGATTATCCACTGTGTCTCTATGTTGGCTCTTCTATAAACACCACTGAAAGAAGGTATCTTATTATAGTCTGTGGTGACAATCAAAATTCAAACTCAGCAAAAATGTTATACGACACCAGTAATTGGCAGAAGCTAGGAGGTATGGGGAGAAAATTTGATTTAGATCAAGTTCCTGCCCTCAAAGAGGTAACAGTATAATAGATGATACAGCCCCATGGATAAACAGGACTAATCGCTGGTACATGTTTGGACCTGTAATTTATGATCTATGGGCCTAAATTTCCATCTGTAAAATGGGGGTTTTGAGACTGGAAAAGTGGTTTTCAAACTGTTATGCAGATCCCTAGACGTGTCTATTGGAAGTGTGATGGGAGCTGTGGAAAGCAGTTTGAGGAAATTGAGTCAACAGGGCTTTAATAGAAAGTTAGATGTGAGAATTCCTGTAGTTGATATATAAACAAAGAACTACGGGGGCAGCAAAGATCAATTTCAGATGTAGGTATTTTTGAAGGCTTTATGGAGAAGGTGTCATATGAGCCTGATCTTGCAAAAGGGGCATTTCAACTGGAAGAGATTGAGGAAGAGGGCAATCCAAGCAAAAAGAATAACATGAAGAAAGTTGAGGAGATGTGAAAGTACAGGCACATTTTGAGAATGTGAAGTTAGTCTCCTTTAGATAAAGTGCAAGGATATGAGAAACAGCAGGAGATGAGACTGGAAACATCAGAGACAGGCATGACCATAGCTGGGTTTAGAAGATTATTTGGGAATCATTTCTTCCAGACTCAGGGCTTTAGAGCCCATCTAAATGCTTATGACTCTTAAATGTTTATCTCCAGTTCTACCCTCTTTCCTGACTTCCAGACTCACATAGCCAACTGTCCCATAATCATCTTCACTTGGATGTCTAATAGGTTTCACTAATTATAACATGTCCAAAATAAGAGCCTGTTCTTCCCTCAGTCTGTCCTATCTTTGTAAATGGCGCTCTAGGTGCCAGTTGCTCAAATAAAAAACCTATGAGTGATGCATGATTTCCTTATCCCCTATATCAAATTTCTCTTTAACTCCTGTAAGCATTATCTTTAAATTATATCCTAAATCCATCCATTTCTCACCACTTTCACACTACCTCCTGGCCCAAATGACCATCATCTCTCAAATGGACTACAGTGATCGCCTGACACATTTCTCTGTTTTCCAACTTGCATCTTGCATAAACTGGATTTTTGGTAAGAAAATTTTTCACTTCCATCTCCTTCACCTCCATGAGAAGCATGTACTTCCCTACCCCATGCGACTTGTTTGGTCCATAGGCTATTAGTGCATGAGACAAAAGTAGAAGCTCAAAATATGTTTATGTGTTTGATCTTGCATTCTTTTCCTTCTGCCATTTCCATGAAAAGAACATGCTTTGAGTAGCCACTGATTCAAAGACGACGACAGACATGGAGTAGACGTGAGTCCAACCCATAGCCAATCCACAAATACTTAAGAAAGACGTTATGCTAAATTTTGTATGCCCCTGAGTTTTGGAGTGGTTTACTTCTCAGTATTATTGTGTCAGTGGCTGATTGATATATATCCCTACATTCTGTTAACCACACAGACATCTTTTAATGCTTAGATCAAATCGTGGCACTCCACTGCTCTCAATTTTATAATATCTACATTCACGCTTAGAATAAAATTCAGTGCCTGTACCACTATCTCCAAGATCCTACATGACTCTGGTTCCTGATGACCTCTTCCCACTACACACTAGGAACATGGCTTACACAAAACAGGCTCCCACCTAAGGGCATTTACAACTGCAGTTCCCTCTGTCTTGATGTCTTTTTCCAGAGATATGCACATGGTTTATTCTTTTACTTTATTCAAATGTTACTTCTTCAAACAGACCTTACCTGACTAACCAATCTAAATCTCTCCTAACTCACACTTCAAGGAACTCCTGTCTATTTGTTTACCCTGCTTTATTTTTTCTTCCTGCCACTTAACACTGTTTTAAAATATATAATATAACACAAGCACCAAAAGCAAAAATAAATAAGTGGGACTACATGAAACTAAAAAGCTTCTGCACAGCAAAAGAAATGATCAACCAAATACCAAGTCAACCTACAGAATCGGAGAAAGTATTTGCAAATCATGTATCTGATAAGAGGTTAATATCCAAAATCTATAAGGAACTCATACAGCTCAATAGCAAAAAACAAGTAATCTGGTAAAAAGAATAAAAAATGGGCAGAGGAACTGAATAGACATTTTTCCAAAGAAGATATACAAATGACTAACAGATACATGAAAAGGTGCTCAAAATCACTAATAATTAGGGAAATGCAAATCACAACTACAATGAGATATCACCTCACACCTGTTAGAATGGCTATCATCAGAAAGCAAGAGATAACAAGTGCTGGCGAGGATGTGGAGAAAAGGGAACATTTATGAACTGTTGGTTGGAATGTAAATTGGTGTAGGCACTATGGAAATCAATATGGAGGTTCCTCAAAAAATTAAAAATAGAACTACCATATGATCCTGCAATCCCACTTCTGGGTACTTATCAAAAGGAAATGAAATCACTATCTCAAAGAGATATCTGCACCTCCATGTTCACTGCAGCATTATTTACAATAGCCAAGACACAAGAAACAACCTGAGCACCTACCAATGGATGAATGGGTGAAAAAAATGTGGTGTGTATATATATAGATACAGTGGAATATTATTCAGCAATAAAAAAGAAGGGAATCCTGCCATTTGTGATGACATGGACGAAACTTGAAGGCAGTATGCTAAGTGAAATAAGACAGACAGAGAAAGATAAATACTGTATGATCTCACTCATGTGTGGAATCTAAAAAACCTGAACTCATAGAAACAGAGAATAGAATGGTGGTTGCCAGGAGTGGGAGGGTGGGGGAAATGGGCAAAGGTGGTTGAAGTGTACAAATTTACAATTATAAGATGAATAAATTCTGGGGATCTAATATGCAGCATGATGACTGTAGTTAACAAAAAGAATTTGGTAACTGTGTAAGGTGATGGATGTGTTAACTAACATTGTGGTAATCATTTCACAATGTATGTGTATATCAAATCATCACCTTGTACACCTTAAACTTACACAATATTATGTATCAATTATATCTCAATAAGGCTGGGAAAAATATGATATATTTGGCTGTTGATTAATTTGAGGTCTCTCCCAACCAAATGAAAACTCCTTGAGAAGTTTTTCCGTCTTGTTCACTGTCATATCTCCAGTGTCTAGAAAACTGCATGGCAAATAGTAGTCACTCAGTGAGCATCTGTTGAATAGGAGAGATGGAAGGGAGGCTTTTACAGATATATTAGTGAGAAGAAATCATATTTAATCACAACAGTTAAGAGGCCATTATAATAGTTTGGGTGAAGGACTCGACAAGGGCAGAATGATTGGAAAGGAGGGGCCTATGAAACATTTTAGAGGTGGAATCCATGGAATTTTGTGGTTGATTGAATGTCATAACACACAACAGTGAGAAATCAAATATAGTTTCAAGGGGTCAAGTTAAGGAACCTGGAAGGATAATTGTGATATGCATACATGAACTCACTTCCGCAAATACCAGCTCTATGTCCTATATTATGCTAGGTCTTAGGAGCACAAAGATAAATCAGACATAGCCCCTGTTCTAAAAGTTGTTAACTGCTTATAGAAGGAGATAGAATTTCAATAGAATGTGCTGAGTGCTACGATAGATATTTGCACAGGGGGGCAACACACTTCCACATATAGAAACGCAGATAGAAAACACAGGAACAGAAGCATGTTTGCAAGAAAATGTTATGGTTCTAGTTATGATGGATTTGTTCTAGTTGGTTCTAGTTATGATGGATTTGAGACTCAAAATGAAGATGCCCAGCAATTCACATCATCTGAGATTTGAGGGCAAGGTCTTGTTTAGCTGTGTGAAGTCATCAGAGCCATCAATAAGGAATTGATTGGGTTGGAAGAGACCATCTCAGGAAAGTATTTAGAACAAAATAATAGTGGCCTAAGACCAGGAGACTCAATAGTTAGGAGATGAGCAGAGAAAGAAGCCTATAAAGAGGACTAAACAGACGTTATCAGATATGGGACGGGAAATAGGAGAAGGAAGTTTGACTGGAGACAAGAGAAAAGCAGTTTTGAGTAGGAAGAAATTGTTAAAATTGGAGGAAATCTTCTAGGAGGTCACTCAATTTGTGGTTGAACTAAGATAATAATATAGCTATTCACCCATCCATCCACCCGCCAAGCATTTATTGAGCAGTTACTACCATGTGTCAAGCACTGTGCTCAGCACTGATGACTATAAAGTTCTTTCCCTCATATAGTCTTCGGTCTAGTTGGAAAGAGAAGCATTAAACAAATAATCAAAAAATACATATATAATTACAAATTGTGATGATTCATATGAATAAAGTAAAAGTGCTATGAAAATATCCCCCTGCTAATCCTAACAAATCTGCTAATCCTTCTGGCCGTGTGTTTTGCTTTTGCATTATAAAAATAACATTACTCTGCTTCTGCTTCTGAGCCATTGGGTAGTTTCCACAAGTACCCTGATTTCTAATTATTGTCATGAGATATGGTGCCTGGTTTTGTCCACCCTCAGTACTTGCAAATTCTTAATTTTTTCCTGTCTAGATAGGCTTCTGACATTTCTCCTGCCCTCTCTGTGCTTCTATCAACTTAGTACTTATTTATGACGTATTTCTGACTCTTGATGCCTAGCTTGTTTCTCAAGTTTTGTTTTGTTATCATTTCAGCTCCACACAATAGACCATGAAACTGGAGTACCATGGGATAGAAGCTGATGAAGGGTAGATAAGTCAAAAACAAAATGTTGGAAAATCACCAAGGGCAAAGGCAGGAGAGAAAGTTTGCTTCAAACCCTCTCTCCTACAAACTTGTATCCAAATATGAAACTATGGCACCTGGAACATTTCTGATACTGTTAATATTGATGAGAAATGAATATATAGACTTGATATCACATGGTGTCATGCGGGGTGAGATCTTCAGAGTAGAATAAGAAAGAGTTTACTTGATTTCTGTGGTAAAGACTGGCCAGCTATTCACCAAAACATTTCTTCTTATTTCTACATTTCCCAGCCTCCCATGGAGGTAAGTGTCGTGGTATGACTGAGTTCTAGCCAATGAATTATGAGAGGATGTCATATGCACTCCTTCCAGGACTGGTCCATAACATCTTCCACACTGGAGTCTCCAGATTCTTTCTCTCCTGACTTAAGCAGCAGAGCCTGATGACCATGAAATGCATTTATTAAAGGTGGTAGATCCATAAGATGGAAGGATCCTAGATCCCTGAAGTACCACGTGAAGGAGAACCACTTGCTAATGAGAAAGACCTGTTTGGGAATTTATGTCAGTAAGCTTCTACCAGGCTTGAGCCATCATATATTTGGGGATTTGTTTATTACAGGAGCTAGTATCAACTTACTTAATAAAGTTACTAAAGAAATAGCAAATATTTATTGAGCTCTGAGTATAAAACAAAATCTGGAAATAAAAGGTAGTGATGGAACTTGCTGCTACAGCTAGTAAATAGGGTAGAAATAGGGTTTCAAACTTTGATGCCTTTTCACTACACACCCATTGAAACATGCCTCATGTAGTTTAGAAAGAGAGCACACTGTGTTTAGAACAAAAGACTGGGAACAAGATGCCCAGGTGAATGGCTTCAGATCCAGCCAGTCTAAGGGACCATGAAAATAGTTGGTTTGAGTCAGCCTTAAATCAATGTGATTTATGCCTGAGTCTGTCTCTCACCGATACAGAAGCCCTGTATTATTCAAATTTGCATCCCCTCCTTCCCCAGCGCCTTGTTCAGTATCTTGCATATAGTAGATGTCCACTGAATGACCTCACGAATTGGTTTGAATACAAAGTACAAAGCTCAGGACTGTGGTAAATTGGTTTCATATCCCTGTTCCTCTCTAGATTCATCCTCCTGAAGATTGGCCTGTGTAGAACCTCAAATCTGAAACTTGCATTTAAGACATTTAAATTACTTTTTTAAAGTGACAGTTTAGTTTATAACACTTATAGCTTTCTGTGCTTTTAAAATCAGATAACCCATATACAGCTCTTAGCTCAGGGCATAGAACATGGCAAGTTCTCAATAAAACAGTAACTGTTATCATTATCCTCGAGTTTCATTGTGAGCTCTCTTTCATATTCTCCCTGTGGACATTTTTCTTACCTGGTGCTGCTGTTTTGTTTTTTTTTTTAACTTTATTGGGGTATAATTAATATTTTAAAAGTTATCATATTTAGTGTATACATTTTGAAGAGTTTGGACACATGCATACCCCTGTGATACCATCACCATAAACAAGGTAATAAACATATCCATCACCTATAAAAGATTTCATGCATTTCCTTTTGTGTGTGTGTGTGTGTGTGTGTGGTAAGAACACTTAGCATGAGATGTACCCTCTTAATGAGTTTTGAAGTGCACAATGCAGTATTGTTAACTATAGGCACTACATTGTACAGCAGATCTTTAGGGCGTATTCACCCTGTATAATGGTAACTTTATCCCTGTTGATTAGCAACTCCCCACTTCCTCTTCCCCCAGCCCCTGGAAACCAGCATTCTATTCTCTGCTTCTATATGTTTGACTATTTTAGATACTTCATATAAGTGGAATCATGCAGTATTTTTCCTTCGGTGTCTGGCTTATTTCACTTAACATAATGTCTTCCAGGTCCATCCATGGGTAAATAAAATGTGGTTTATACATACAATGGAATATTCAGCCTAGCACTGGTGTTTCTAATGCATGACTGCTATTGCTTTGCTTTATCTTCTCTAGTTTAAGTTATTTGCATGTTACAGATACCAGACACCCTGCTGGGCACTCTACATACATTAACTCATTACTCCTCACTAAAAAGAGTTGTTTTGTTTATTTGTTTTACAGATGAGAAAACCAGAATCGATAAATTAATTTTCTTGTCCAAGATCACGTAGCTCTAAATGGTGAAGCTGGAATTTAAGTCTGTCCAACTACAAAGCTCAGGCTCTCTCCACAGCATCAATGACTGACTTTTTCTTTAAAGAAACGGTGCTAGCATTATTAATTCATTAATTGCATAAAATGAAATATAGAAAGTCAAGATTGGAAGAGTTCTAGTCAGTGGTGAGCTGGAGCTGGTTTGTAGCAATTTGCAAGAGTAGATTGTGTGCATCTCTTCCCAACTCCATGTTCAGTGACATCACGTTGATTGATAGCTTGAAAGCAGCCATGATAGGGGGGATTATTTGCAACATGAAAGTTGGCAAATGCTACAAACACTACAAATCAAGCCTTCTTTTTACCAACACACTACTGGGTCTATTTGTTTTGTGTATGAGGAAACTGAAGTAAGAGGAAGGTAATGACTTATCCAAAGTGACAGAGCTGGTGTGTGGCAGAGATGGGGCCATAACCCAGGTTTTCTGACCATCAGTATAATGATGAAGCTGCTATTACCTCCCCTATTTGGATAGAAGTGTGTGTGTGTGTGTGTGAGAGAGAGAGAGAGAGAGAGAATCATGAAGTGTGTGGTAATATAAAATATTATAGACTCTGCATTGGAAGGAAAGTTGAACATCATCTAATCCAGAAATTCCCAACAGTAGCTACATATTGGAATTACATAGGGCAAATGTTAAAAGTAACAATTTCCTGAACTACCTACTGACTGAGACACTCCAGACGAATCTGCATGTGTAATATGAATCTCTGGGTGTTGTGATGCAACCACAGACTGGCATTCGGGAATTGCTTTATATAGTTGAATTTTATATCACATGTGTGAAACTTCTCTACATAATTCATGCTTTTCATCTTTATGGGTTTAACCTTAACCTCCAAGCTTTAAGCAGTTCATTCCCTTAAGTCATTTTTGTGTGTGTGTGGCATAAGTTTTGAACATCACAATGCAGAAAAAATTTCCAGTAACTAATTACTTATAGTTTTTTTAAAAGAAAAAAAATGTAACAAGTTGGTATAATAAAGAGTACGTTTGTTCTTGGGGCTTTATATTCATTGTCTTCTTTGGGATGCAGGAGATGATTATCAGAAAATGTTTGTGTGTGCAGAATGGGAAAGAGGGTGTTGTCGAGAATGGCCTCATTTCAGGACCCTATGAGGAGCTGGGAGTGCTCAGGGGATGCCCTGGTTTGGCACTCAGAGCAAAGGCATGAAATGTCCCACTGAAAGAAGCCAGTCGTGATCACTGGCAGAGAGAGCAATAAAAACAGAGACTTTGTTCTCAAAAGCTTGCTGAAAGCATAACATTGGGCTATTGAGACAGCTCAGTCTCTCACACACACTCCCACTCAGCTTTGCCAAGGTGCAGGACTGCCCTGCTCAGCCCAGCGCACAGAGAATTGCTCCCTCTGAATGGAACCAAGTAGCTCACAGACAACAATAAAGTTCTTGAAAGAATGTGCCAAAGAAAAGTTTTCAGTCTTTAATTTGTTTACAACTTAAGCCCAGGGTTTATCAGCAAAGATGACTTGGAGGCACTCAGAATTAAGTGAGAGTAGTTTTTTTAAAATCATGCCAAGCTCAAAGGATATCAGCAGCTGCAAATGCATGGTTTTCTCTGGAATTCTTGTTTCTTTTGAAAATGTATCAATTAAGTTATCATATTTATAAAGTTGAGGCCTACAGCCATGGAAGAAAGCTCCCAAAATACTCCTGGTGGTTGGGAGAGCTGTACACCTTGTTGTTATAGCAAACAGTATGAATTCAACTCTGGAATCTCAAGTTTTCTAGATAGTCTAATGAATGAATAAATAAATGGACGTTCTAATGAATGAACGTAAATCAGTCATTTACCTGTTGATAGTGCCTGAAAAGCAAGCAAGAAGAAACAATATAGCACAAAATCCTCACATGGAGGAGAAAATACTGATTCATTAATTCATTGATCAAAAGTTTACTGAGCACTTACTACGAATTAGACCATGTAGACTGCTAGGAGTGCCTGTCTCAGTGGTTCTCAAACTTGGGCGTGCATCAGAATTATTTGGATGGCTCACTAAAATACAGACTGCTGGGCATACCCCCGGAGTCTCTGATTCATTAGGTCTGGAATGAGGCCTAAGAATATGCATTTCTAACAAGTTCCCAGATAATGCTGATGGTCCAGGGACCACACTTTGAGAACCACCCACCAAGTACAGGAGACCAACAAGTAAATGATAACACTGTACAGTGATAAGCAGTAAGTGTCATGAAGGGGGCTGTGGCAGCAGAGACGAGGGGCACTTCATCTAGCCTTGGGTTGAAGGGACCAGAGGAGGTGGTCAGGAAAGGCTTTCCAGAAGTGGTAACATTGAACTGAGTCTTGGAGTCCGAATGGGCTTTTCTGTCAGGGGAGGAAGAATTGGTAAGGTACTCTGGATGGAGGAAATAGTATGTATGAAGGCACAGAGGTGAGAAATGGCACAGTGGTTTTAGGTAATGGCAAATAGTGTGTGGCAAGAGTCAGGGTGGATAACAAGTATCCATCTATAACATCTGGCATGGGATGTAGTCAGAGGAAAGGTTGTGTAATAAATGGAATTGCCTGGCACTAGACTAAGTACCTTGGGAACTCTAGAAGAATAACATGGGATCCTAAGATCAGACCTCAAAGAGCTGTCAAAATTGCTCAGGAGAGGAGATATTATACATGCAAAATGAAGTAGCAATTCATGAGAGACCACAGGTCAAGGTAGTATACACCAACAGGAGGCTGCCAGGACCACAGTGATTTCCTGTCTCCTCTGGAAATGACACACAGCTCAAGGTACCCTATGGCGGGGTCTACGTTAAGTGATTCTGCCCCAGGCCATACCAGATTTGTCTGGAGATAGGTGTCTAATGCAAGCAGGCCAATCAGAGTACTCCTCTAGAATTATCTGATATGAAATTGAGGAGAGAGTGTAAATCGTCCTCTGGTGGAAAGCCTGTGAGATGTGCAGAACAGGAACTGTTGGTCGCCATGTCTCCCAGAATGTGAAAGAAACTGAGAGAAAGAAGGTACCATGCCAAGGGAAGCAGAGATGAGAGAGGGACAGAGTACTGGCAGCATTTGAGCCTCCGATTGCAAACGTCCCTCAGGCCAAGCTGTCCTTGGTCTTCCCACCTTTTCTTGGTATATTAAATTCCTCAATAGCCTTCCAGTAAATTTCTCTTTTTGCCTTAGCCAGATCACGTTGAATTTCTGTCCTTTGCAATCAGAGCAGTCGTGACTGCTACAGTCAGCAATCAGAATCCGATGCATGAAATAGACACCGAATGGGCCTACCATCCATGGGCTGAACCTGCAGTAACAGCTGCACGGGGCCAGTGGGACTTTGCATCAACACCCCTGGGCAGGATTTAGTCAAAGATAAGGGAAAGGAGTCCTCGTCAAATGGAGGGAATAGCATAGGAGAAAGTGTAGTATTAAAAATAAACATGGTTTCAGGGGCCCGGCACCGTGGCTTAGCGGTTAAGTGTGCGCGCTCCGCTGATGGAGGCCCGGGTTCAGAACCCAGGAACGCACCGACACACTGCTTGTCAGGCCATGCTGAGGTGGTGTCCCACATACAGAAACTAGAAGGATGTGCAACTGTGACATACAACTATCTACTGGGGCTTTGGGGTGAAAAAGGGAAAAAAATAAAAAAGGAGGAGGATTGGCAACAGCTGTTAGCTCAGGGCCGGTCTTCCTCAGCAAAAAGAGGAGGATTGACATGGATGTTAGCTCAGGGCTGATCTTCCTCACAAAAATAAATAAATAAATAAAAGTGGTTTCAAATGCTGGAGAAGAGGTCGGCCTGACTGGACTGAAGAGTTCCTTTTGGGTTAAGTATGGTGAAGCATTAAATATGGAAGGACTCAAATGTCAGGTTCAGAGGTTTGGGCTTTCACCTCGAAGTCCTGGAGAACCACTGGGGAAACAACAGGAAGGAATTGGGTTTTTTTTAAAGAGCATTTGTCTCATGAGAGATTTTCTTTTCTTTTGCTGGTGAGAGTTTTTTCCTCACTCTCTCTTTCTTTTTCTTTCTGAGAACATATTTTTTTGGGGAGTATGCTGATTGCCAGCCGGCACAGAGCACAGAGCAGAGCCACATCAGAGGATTGCTGGGGACTGAGGATGGGCAGTAGGGCTCACCCTGGGACACAGAGGTGACGAGAAGAGCAGTGTGGGGCATGGCCACAGAGAGACTAGAGGCCTCTCAGTGCTGTAGTGGAAAGAGCACGGTGCTGGGAGTCAGAAGGTCTGCCCATAGACAATTTATCTTGTCTCACTGAATCCCACTTTCCTCATCTCTAAAATGGGGATATTAATTCCTCGCCTTGTATTCCTCACCGGGTGGTATGCAGAGAATTGAGATAAAATGTATGACAGAGCTTTCTGCACTGCCAAGTATTGTGCAAGGGGTTGTGAAGATTGCTGCACGATTTAACCCTTCTTTTCAGGAAATCCGTGCCAGAGCTTTCCTGAATCATCACTAGCACTGCACGTTTATTGGATGCCTGCAGTATTTCCCAAGCAGCCATCTCACTTTAAAGAGACTGCTTTCCCCTACATATCCTGGGCCGGCCCATCTTTTGTAAGGCTCTTCTTTTTTTCAGATCAGACAAGCCGCAATTACAAATTACTTTCAAGACATTGTAAATTGACTGGGAAAGTATGCACATGCCCTGGTCCACAGAGACCATGTTTGCTTATCAGGTTGTCTCCTCTTTATTAATGCTGTCCCAGGTTCCCTTTCTTTAAGCATCTCCTTCTCTTTTATGGGCGGGAGCCCTGTCTCGCAACTGACAATGTGTTTCCAGGAACCATTCGTCTTTTCTTTCACATGCACTGCATTTAGCATTCTCTCATGTCGCAGACAGGAGAGTGCACCGACTGCAAATCCGCAGGGGCCAGGCCTGATGCTGGGAGCAGAGCACACCTGTCTGGCACTGCCAGTTCTGCCCTGATTTATTCAGAGACGGAGCTGAATGCTCTGAACATCTTCACTCCTAGGAAGTCCTTGTCAATGCTGTTATCTATATATGCCTTCAGGGAAGCATCCAAGAGACCCATCCAAATCAGGTGTCTTCCTTTACATGGATGAAGCAAGAGGGGGCTCCAGCTACAGGATGGCTACAGCACCTTTAACCATAACGGGGATGTGAGGAATTCTGTTACTACCACACTTTACTGCCTGTGCTCTTCTCTATGCCTTGTCATTGGCAAGGTTTCCGACTTCCTCGCCGTTTTAAAGCTTTATAGCATGCAACAGAAGAGACATTTCAATTGTAAAGTAAAAAGGCACTCTGTCACTCTTATCTTCACTGATTCAAATCAGCACATGTCTAGAAACTTTTCTGTTATCAGGCCTGCATTTTGACAGGATGATTCCAAAAAGTGCCCATTTTCCTAACTATTTCAGAATTATGTGGACAGTAATTACCATCTTCCATTAGCAGCACTAGTGGTGGTTAAGACAAATTTCAAATGCATCCAGCAAGTGCTTTACACTAATATGTCTGCTTCATTAACTTCAATCAAAAGACAGCAGTGGCTCCTCATAGCAATAAGTTTGCTTTGATACATTCTCATCAAATATTGATCTGAATAGTCTGTAGGAGTGCTTAGCTGGGCTGTGTGAAATTTATTTACTGAATACATTATTTCTATCCCTAAAGTGCCAGTTGCTATCTCAGAAAATCTATTTTTTTCATGTTAAAACTTTATTAACATTTAGGAAATCACTATATTTTTTTGGCCATTAATACATGTCTGTAAAAATGTTTTCAGTGAAAATCTTCAACAGAAAAGAAGAGGATCCAAAATTGTATCAGAAAATAGATTTTCTTCTCTACTTTGTCTGAAAAATATTTTTTTCAGTGAGCCAAATATATATCATAGTGACTGGCAGTCGACCACCCCCTTCTCCCAAGCAGGTTTACCCAAATGTGACCTGTATGGCTTGAAGTTACACAGAGATTTTGTTAAAAAGAAGACCATTTGTAATTTTTTGGAAACTCTTTAATAGAGAAACAGACTTCTGGTGTTTAAAACTTCACTGATGCAGGAAAGGGTGGATATTTCTCTTTGAAATGTATGCGTCATGGAGCTGACTTCCCTGTTTCACATGGACTCTTCAGTTGCAGCTGAGGCCTGTGAGGGTGGCTGAGCAGTGAACGGAATACAGAGCAGGAAAAAGAGCCCGGCTGAAGAGTTCCGAAGGAGGAGATAGGCGAGGTTAGTAAATAGGTTCTGACAGTGCTGTAGAACCAACAAGAGACAAAGCACCGGGCATGAAATGGGAATTAGAAGGCCATTTAGCAATCCAAAATGGCAACCCAATCAACAACTGAGAGTTGGCAGGAAAAGAAAAATCCAGAAGATGCTTCCCACCTGATTTCACTGGAGATTTGAAAGTGAGGTCACAGGAGAGTACAAAGGAAGGCTGTCTCTGAGGGGGGAAAAAAAAGAAAAGGAAAAAAAAAAGACAAGTGAATCAAGTCATTTTCCCAGGAATGAGACAGAAAATCTCCATTAAATGCTGTGTGTAGTGACTGAAAGGAGAGTCAATTGACTCTGTCATTAGATGTATTGGGGTCACAAACCTTGAGATTGCCTGGAATTCTTTGACAAATATTTACTGGTCACCTACTGTGTGCTAGGTTTTTGTTGCTAGATGGTGATGATCAGAACATGATTTCAAGATTGTGTCTGCTATCCCTGAAAACTGGTATATTCAGCCCTGTTGCCTATAAGAGTCATCAAAAAGTCTACACCACTACCTTCTCCTCTCCATTTCCAGTGCCCAGATGAGTCCTTTCCCTGACTCCTGGGTAAGACACACCTGGACATAGCCTGCAACTGTGGCAGTCACCCCTCAAGAAACAGAATGGTGACGCTTAACACACACTGGGTCAGAGGCTGTTGTCAGACTCCAAGTCGAAGACCAGCCCAGGTTCCAGATGCAACTCAAAAGGCCATTTGGGAGAAAAGAGTCCTACACGAATATTCTCAGCCACACACAGAGAGGGCCTGTCTCTGGAACTGCTTCTCCAGAGACAAAGGATACAAATAGGATTTTACACCTTCATATTTTATACATATAAAGAACTTTACACGTAGCAGCCCGTTTGCACGTATTAGCACACTAAATGTCCAGGATAGGTAATGTGGCCCCTATTTTGCAGGCACTCTTTCAATTATTTCATATTTCACATATGGCCAATATCTATGCTTTATAATTCAAATGTGTATAGCATACATATAATATTGTATGTTTACACTACTTATATATGTAGATATGCCTAATATGTCTATGCAGCTATTTGGTAATTAATAGAATGATTGCCATTGTTTATTGAATGGTTACTTTGTGGCAGGTGTTGTATTAGCTATTTTAGAGCTTTATCTTATTTAATTCTCAACAGCCCTACAAGATATGTATTCTGATTCTCATCTTAGTGATGAGGAAACTGAGGCTCAGAAGATTAAATATTTGGTTCAAGGACACATAATGAATGTGAAAGTCTATGTCCTTTCTATTATATAATACTGCCTCATTTCTCTTTCTCTCTCTCTTTTTCCTTCGCTCCCTTCCTCTTTGTCCTTCTGTCTTTCTATCTGTGTGAGTATGTGTGTCTCGCTCTCACTGCCATGCAGACTGTGTGCTGTGCAATTTTATGCTGTAATCCAATAAAATATCAAATGCATATATAGCATGATGTAGTAGACAGGCAAACACAGGACAGACAAGGGTAACAGTGTCCTCTCTCAGCATTGTAGTTATTGAGCTGAAATCATCCTTCCTTGTTTACTCCTGGCAGTTCTGAAAAAGGTCTTGTTGAAAAAAGAAATTTGAAAAGAAAACTTTGGGAGGAGAGAGACATTTTGCCTGCCTGATAGAGGCAGTTTGCTTCAGAGCTGTGGAGAACAATGTGTTCAAAGGTGGGAAGACAAGCTAAGATTGACAATGGCACCTACATATTTGTCTAGAGAGGAGGGAATTTAAAAAAAGCATGAGAAATGACTATAATAAAAGAATACTAGTAATTCAGTATAGAATTGTGCTGTACATTGTGGAAAATTAAATGGGAAACATTGCTTGTTACCTTGCTGTTAGTTTGGAATTACACTGAGACTCTCTTGAAGGTTTATAATTATAAATCCAAGGATCATTATACTGCATTAGGGCGGATAATTACTGACCTGATTTGGATCAAGGTGAATTCACCTTCTTTTCATCAAAGTGTAATTATTCTTTATTCAAGCCCTGTCCAGATCTAGATTCCCTTTGATAGAGGGGGAAAGAATGCATTCTTTCTAAAATACTACGTAAATTTATTGAGTACCACAGATCCTTAATTGTAAACTGAATTTTTGCTTTCCTGGGGTCACTGGAGGATTGCACTCCGTAATTGAACAATGCCTTAATGAATGTAATTTGGTGGCTCCACTTGCTAATGTGACTAGTTCCTACTGTTTATTTCATTTCAAAATTGGACGCGATCAGATATGGAAACATAATTACACTGTGTAGAAATAAGCCCCAAGATTCCCAGACCTGACAGAAGAAAGCTTGTGGGCATGTAATTAAGAGAGAGGGGAGAGGTTGACCTATTTTTTCTGAGTTTCAGGGATCAACCTGTATATCTGACTGTGGATCAATTCATCTCCTTGTCTATTCTTCTCCTAATAATCCTGACCTCATTTTCTATTGTTTGCACTAATGAATTAATTTGTAGTCTAATTCTGTTGATTTAGAAATCCAAATAAATGAGAGATTTGGAAGTGTCAATTAAGCAATCTGTGGAATGCCTGCCACAAAGATTGCTTTGTTAACCTCATTCTGCATTCAGTATGTGACATTAATTTGGGGACGGGGTAATGGGAGGGAACGGGTGCCAGTTACTGGGTCATTGCAAGAGATGACTGAACTTAGAAACTGTCAAATGCCACACATGAAAACTAGGAGTCTTCTTTATTTTTAAAGAACTATCAATATTGAAATTAATCATCTGGAAACAGTCAAAGTTCTTGCTGCCTCTCACCTTCATAAAGATTAAAGATTAGATTCCTTATCTCTGCATCCAAGGCCCCATTCTAACTTCCAGGAAAGGAGAAGTTTAGTGGAAATAATTTGTCTGTGAGGCCTATGGAATATCCAAATAGAGATGTCCATTAGGCTCTTATGAGTCCGAGGTCCCGGAGAGATGTCTAGACTAGAGATCTATCTGAGTGTCATTAGCATACAGAGCGACATTTTCTAATAGAACTCTGTGATGATAGAAACATTCTTTGTACTGGCCATGGCCACATGTTATTATGGCTATTGCGCACTTGAAATATGGCTAGTGTGACCGAATTTTTAAATTTTATTTCATTTAAATTAATTTAGATTTAAATAATCATACCTGACTAGTGGCTACCATAACGAACAGCACAAAGATAGAGGAAAATTGAAGACAGTGGAAGATGAAATTGCTCACAGAGATTGTGTAAAGTGAGAAAGGAAGAAAGCCTAGAATAGAACTGTGGGGAATAAGTGAGCATTTCAGGGATGTGCAGGGAAATGAACCCACAAATGAATCCGATTAGGAATAGTCACAGAGCTATACTGGGATCCCAGCAGGTCAACAGACAATGGAGAAAAGACTTGCAATATAGGGAGGCCAAGAGTGTCAAATGCTGCTGAGAGGTCAGGCAGAATGAAAATTTTACAAGGACCATGATTTACTCTTGGAATAGTTGCAAATAGGGTCATTAAAGATACTCAAAGCATGTCCTCCTCAAAGGGACATAAAATGCTTTGGAAATTACTATTTGTTTTTAAAAGATGTCTAATATTTTGTTTCTGAAAATGAAAATTCTGTTCTATTTGAGTTGGTCTGCCTATGGTACATTTTCAAACAGGTGTTTGAAAACAAGCAACTTAATTCAGTCAATGCCCTGCTTGCTGACAGGATGCTAATGAGTAGTTTTCAAAGTAACCACTTGTTTGATGAAATTTAACCATTTGAGGTCTTTTCAAAGCAGTTTATGTGCTGTGTGGGGCTAGCTATAAACTTGTCTTGAGGATGGATGTGGAAACTGTATTCAGCAAAAAGCCCAGAGCAATAACATGGATGTTTTCTTGACCATCTATTGAAGTCCTCAAGGCCTAGGCTATGCATTTCTGAAAGGAAAGTGCTTTGAAATCAACCCATGTCTTTCAAGCATTGCCTGAACGCTCTTCGAGTTGTCCATCTGCCATTTCTTTCCTTGACTAGTTTGAATTCTTTACAATACCATGTAAAATCCCCACGGTTCACTAACTTTTAAAGAGCAATATTTCTTCCCCACCTCATTTTGTGACGACTCACACAATGAAGCCACACAACTGGAATATCTTGTCTTGAGCTCTAGAGCTTTCAGTTCAGTAGAAAATAGGCCATATAGATCTCTACTCAAAAGCATTCATTGTGCAACAATCATTCAAGGGGAAATAGGAATACAGACGTTTTAATTCACTATCCAATCATTCCTAAGCGATATGTCCAGAGAGCTCTGTTTAGTAAGCGCAGCTCAAAGATCTGTTTTCTCATTTCCCAAGTGTATGCACTCCAATAGCTTCTCCCTGCCACTCATGGTCTTCCCTGGTGATTTACTCCAACTGCTGTCTGACCCTGATGAATTCAGTCTGCTTTCTTAAACACCAGCTTCACAAAAGCACTGGGGTTTGACAATTTGAAGCTCTTCTTTTAGCAGTATTGCCATGCCCTCTGCAGTGTACAAACCAGAGCAAGATGTGTGAATCTTTCTGGAAAGCAGAACCTTATTTCCTGGAGCCTTCACACAGAGATGCTAGTGGATGTAGAGATTTAAAGATAAAAAAGATATTCATTCCAAAGGAGATGGAGGGACAGGACAGAAGGTCAACAAGAAGCTACTGCTGCTTTGGAATATACAGTTCTAAAGCCATGCATTTAGTCTCTCACTAAAGGTTTCTCAATGTTTCTTGCCTAAGAATATGTCTAAAATAATATTATCAAGCTCAAGTGTAATTGGTATGAGCTTTCACCAGTGCACTTCAGGGCTAGCAACTTTTCTTTTTCTTTTTTTCTTAAAATCAGATAAATCTAATTTAGCCCCCATCTCTTACAATTGACAGGAAATTCAATCTCAGCACTGTTTTGGGAAACTCCTCCTCCCCTTGGGATTATACAGGAGACAAAGGGCTATTCAATCCAGAAAATGTGATGATGGGCCTCTGGTCTTCAGTCTATCATGGCCCTTGCTCATGACCAGCCTACTTCATTTGGACTCAAGTGGCTCTATTCCCTTCATGTCAAGCTTAAACACAGAAATTTTCAGTGCTCCCAAGCTGAAACATCTAATGTCTAGCCCCTCCATTCATACCACATAGTCATCCCCCCTTTGGAGATTTGCATGGAAGAAGAGAACAAGTATCTTCCATTCAAGGAATTCAGTACCAAAACTAAAACCCAAACCCATTTGCAATCCCTAGGTGAATCCACTGAGTATCGCAGGTCAGGTCACTCCTCACTTTTGGTCTAGGCACCAGCTTCCCTCTCCTCAAGTCCAGCATGATCACTTAAAGGATCTAACATTGAAACTTACAAATTCTTAACTCAGAGGAGGGTTGTAGTAAGGGAAGCGCAGCTATTGGGCCTCAACCATATCAGACTTGGTGCTCCCTTTTCTAACAAATATTTTGTAATGTCCGTTTTACTATCCTGAAAAGAAAGTCACACACAATCAAATCTACATACTCACATAATTAAGATAAAGAATATTATTTAATGCTAGAACTGTATCATAAAGGGGAAATTAAATAATAGAAATTAATAATGAGTGAAAACGTGTTAGAATAAGTAATAATGGTCTAGACAGATTTGTATATGATAAGGGCAAAAGGAGAAACAACCTTGATTGTAATGGGAATAATATGCCAAACAAATTACACGTTCCAAGATTAGAAAAGGAGCAAGGACGTTATTCTCACAAGTGAGTTGGTCCTCATTTTTAAGTATTATGAGATGGTATATCCCTACAGGGTACTAGTGAAGTATCATGAAAAACACATCTCCTAATTTGAAATCCCATCACATTCCAAGGTCTACATTGCAGTCTCTAATACATAAAGAGACCTTGGAGAGCATGTCTTTCAATAGACAATAGGGGAACAGAGGGAATATTAGAAAAGAAAGCTAATACAAGAAGCTTTAGAGAGGTTATGATAGACCTCAGGGGACAGGGTCAGAATAAGATTGAAAAACAAAAAGCAAGCCGATAATTAACCAAGATTTTCTATATGAAATGTTTATAACTAAGATGTCTAATTGGTCTAATTATTGTATTACCATAATAGTATTAATGATATACTTAAAACAACCTTTATTGATGAAATTCAATGTGATCACTACAATTCATGTATCTGCTAATTTAATAATATTTACCTCTATGTCCATTGAAAGGACTTCGAAGTAAAAACTTCCTTTTACCAATTTGCATACAGCAGGTATAAATGCTGTTAAAGGTAACTCAAATATGTCTAGCAGAATTCATATTAGTGTCTTAACTTGTGATGTGGTGAACAAATCTTGACAAAGTTCCAAACAAAACTAAAAACAGGTTCCCCCATTTTACATGGAATTTGGCATCTTCACAAAATTTTAATGGTTATTAAAAGACACAACAAGTATTTTAGGTTTCTATGTAAAATTGAGTTTGGTTCAAAACTCTGATAAGTACAAACAGTTTTTATACCTACAATAATGTCTAGTGGGACATTCTAAAATTGTGTAGAAAATGGCATTAGTCTTCTTTTTGCAAAGCCTGTTCCAGCATTGCAGATCTAGGCTACCTGGCCACTCCTCACTGAATACCAGTGGTGCTCCTTAATCTTTGTGGCAATCAAAACCACTCCAGCCCACTTCCAAAGTGCCTCCCAGGGTCGGGGGGCGGTGCAGGCGGTGACGTACTGCTCTAGCTTAGACTCTGTGGCCTACATCCTTAGAACACAAGGCTTGAGTGTCGGGGGCAATATTACCTTTTGATTTTTCAACTTTCCTACAGTAAGGACAAGACAAAAATTAATATCTCAACAGACCACAGATTATCTCATTACAAGTTACAGAAATAATGAAAGAAACAATGGAAATACCCAGACTTTATGTCAAGTTTAGCATATCCGGAAAGAATTAAGCTGTCTTCTCTACTCCAGCTTATCTGCCACTCCCAGGTTCACACCGTGGACTCTGTTATTACCTGAAATTATGCTGCTGCTAAAAGCTTTGATTCAAATATATCATTCTTGAACACTGTCTAACTCTTCAAGCTGGCTTAAAGCATTCCCATTGTCAGTGTTAATTTAGCCCCACTCCTTATGACATTCAGGCCATCAACTTCTCTACTTTCTACCTATTGATCAGCCCTCGACTTTCTTCACTGCCCTCTTTATCCAGCTTAGATTCCACATTCTATCACGTCAATAACACTATTGTCATTATCCTAATCTCCCTCACCCATCTGTCTTTCATTGCACTTATCTGGCAAATCCCAACAAGAGCTAAATTCAAATATCCACCTTTTCTCTCCCTGCAGTGAAGAGTCCCAAGGCTGCAGGAGAAAATCTTAAAATAGTGCTGGTTCATATTACTATAAATTCATGGTCACAAACCTTAAATAAATCTTGAACACTGCCAAGCAATCCCATTATGTTCCTCTTCTCAACTGACTCTTCCACTCTCTCCAAGGTCTATTTCAAGCATGATCACCCTCTTCCAATGCTCTGACCCCACCTCCTCTTTTCTCTCTATAAGATGATCTTGTCTCTTCCTTCGTAAAGGAAATAGATGCCATCAGACAAAAAGTCCCTCAGTTTCTGCCTATCAAATGTTACAAATCTACCTATATCTGCACCAGTCTTTTCCTTCTTCCTTCTTGTTTTAGTAGAGATCCTCCTCCTTCTTCAATTAAAAAAAAATCCATACAAAAAGTTCCCTCCAAAAGTGTTTCCTCTGCTCCTTGTCTGTACTTTTCATGTATATTCACTCCTTAACCCATTCCAATCTGTCTTCCATTCCTACTACTCCACTTACATCATTTCTGTCCAGATCACCAATGTCCAGCCAGTAAATTCTGGCTCCACCACTTACTTTAGATGAGTTAGTTAACCTCTAAGCTTTAGATTTTTCATTGATAAAATAATATCTATCGACTAGAGTTGTTAAGGAGATTGAATGATGTAATGTAAATGGAATTCTTAGAAAAACACCTGGAACAGAGTACACAAACTCCATAAATGTTCTCTATTGCTAGTAATAATGGTAGTAGCAGCAGCAGCAGCAGTAGTAATATTAATAAATCCAATAAGCAATCCATAGTCCTCCTCCTATGCGACTTTTCAGCTCCTTTGACTCAGTTAACCATGCAAAATACTGGCTCCCTGCTTTATTGATCTATGGGAATGGCTTCATAATGCTATTATATTTTCTTTTTAGCCCAAATGATATATGCTTGCTCTGCCAGATATGTTCCTTCTATTATATCTGTGTTCTCTGAGCAAAGTGGCAACATAGAGGGTGTCTTAAACCTGCCTTGGAGAAAACTGCACTTCCTATTTGGGTCTTTCTGGAAACCGGATATGAGTAATGCCATGGTAGTTTTTGTTTGACTCTGTTGTACTCTGCATTCTCAACTCACCTTGAGCAGCTCGGACTTTAGAGTTTAATCATTTGGTGCAAAAGACATGTAAGCTGTACATGATATATTGCAAGCTCCTTAAGGGTAGGAACTGTGACTCATTCACCTGTATGCCCCATGGCATGGGACAGAGTGCTTGACATAGACCAAGCCCCAATAAATGTGCTTTGAGTCAAACTTAAATTGGCGAGAGCAGACTGAATACTCAACTTGACATTCACTAACATACTTTTCATTCTTAAGATTTAAACTGATCTTTAGAAGACTTTCTCTTGCTGATTAAGCATCCTATTTGCTAAAATGCTGTCTTTACTTTTCTTGGTAGCTAACATTGAAAGTGTTTCCCATCAGTCGTCTTTATAGAGTATCTATCTCCTGAAATAATTAGTATACTCATAAGTCTTGTTTAGATGTTGCCATCCCTGGTTGGCAAGTTCCATTTTAGGGCATCTGCAAAAGGCTTTAGATGCCATTACAGATTAAATGGATGTGGGGTTAGAAACTCCAGGATACATCAAGTTCAGGCAATGGGGTAAAGAAACATATTTTTCCTTTGAGTCAGAATGAGGCACTGAAAACAGCATACCTCATACTGTCTGAGATCTTCACATACAATCCTCAATTTGTCTCTACAGAGGACTTATGTTCTGGAAGCAGACAGTCAGATATCTGAAACTTAAATTAATACCAACAGGTTTTGTTTCTTAGTCTCAGGCTCAGTGCAGCCATTGGACTAGACCAGTGTGTGTGTGTGTGTGTGTGTGTGTGTGTGTGTTTGTATGTACACATAAATGTGGGTGTGTGCATGAAAAACACTGTTTCAAATGAAATATTACATGAAACTCCAACAATATAAACCAGAGAAAAATGGAGCTAGCCTCACTGAAACGCAGCAAGGGACCTGGGGTCCTATCAACTCAGCCTTCTTCTTGATTCACCAAAAAGTGGCCCATGAAGCACCTTCACAGAAGTTAAGGGCTCTGCAGATACAGTTTGAAAGCTATTGACCTTAGAGGGTGGATTGTGAGAAGTCTGAGGTAGAAATTTTTTCACCACACTCCTACAACCAAAGCACCAAGAAATTCAGAATACAACAACACAAGATACTCCATTTATTTATGGCATCCTCTCTTGCCAAGCACAGCACCCAAATTGCAGAGAAAGGGGAAGGTTGAGTTTTGGGATTAAGGTGAATGAAAAGAATGCACCTGCCAAGGAGGCAGAGAATGGGGAGATCAGACATGGAGAAGGAAATAAAGAAAGGGTTGTGTCATGAAAGCTTTTACTTTTTTTTTTTTTCCAGAAAATACAGAGTGGTCAACAGATGATTGAATGTAGATGAGAGGTCAAGGAGAATGAGGATTTTAAAATGGTTTTTGGATTTAGTGATATAGAGTCCATTAATGACTTTAGTGAAAGCTAGTTTGTGGCACAATGGGGGGGCAGCTGGATTATGTTTGGTTGAGGAGTGAATAAGAGGGGAGGAAGTAGAGGCAATTAGTGTAAACAACCTATCTAGAAGTTTGGCTGTACAGGGGAGAAAAGAGGTCAGGAAATGAGTGCTTATTTTGCTTTCTATGAGAGAGAATTAAGCATGTATAAAAGCTGATATAAATCCTCTATTTGAGAAGGAATGGTTGAAAATAATAAAGAGAAAGGGGTAAATAATAAGTTTCTTTAATGTAAAAGTCCTGGGAAAGTGGAGGTGATGAGATCTGAAGCTCAAGTTGAGTGTCTGGCCTCAGATTGAAGGATGGACAGGTTCTGTATTATGACAAGTATGAAGGAAGATGAAGCGGATGCAGTTCAGTTATAGGTAGACTTGTGTGTTTGATAGAGGGAATGCAGAAGTTCCCTTCTGGTATCTTCCTTTTTCTTGGTAAGACAGGATAAAAGGTCATCTACAAAGAGTGACTGGAGGCAGGACTCAGGTTTGAAGAAAAGTTTTTAAATAACCTGTGTGAAGAGAGAGAGAACAGATTGACCATAGAAATATAATAAGTTTGTCAGGAAGAATAGAGTGGCCACACGATCATGAATTCATATTAGAACTCATCTGTTCTGTTGAATCACAATTTTTTCTAGAATTCAGCTGCCTATTGGCATGATTGGGAAAGTGAACAGTTGGATTGATCCAAGGTTGGGTTTTTTCAAGTTCAGACAATGAAAAGACAAATAAGGTAAGGTGTTTGGAGTATTGACAAAAATGTTATTGAAATGATTAATTACAAAACTAGGCTGATTAGAAAGGAAAGTGAAGAAAGGAGAAGGTTGATTGGGAGAAAATAGAGGAGTAAGTGGTTTGGATGTCTTAAAGAGGTAAAATAACAATCATTATAGGAGTAGTTACACTATAAAGTTAGAAGGAGAGGCAGTTCTGATAATAGAATGAGGTACTGAAATTAGAGATTTTGGAGGTGGAACAGTCATGGATGATGATAAGGTCCAGACTGTAGCTGTGGGGCGGTCTAACTGAAGAGGACTAGGGAAGAAGTTTATTGGAATTAGGAGGCCAGGATATTTGGATGGGTCATCCATGTAGGCATTGGTGTCATCCTAGGATGTTTGGGACTTAGGGTGAAGAGGATGACTGTGAACCAGGTGCCAAAATCTTAGATGAATGAGTACCGTAGTTGACAGCAATATGGAGGAGAGGTTTTAAGAGCTAGATGATAGAAGAGGCCACGGAGAGCAATGGTGACACTATTACTACTTCCAGGTCCACCACTTCAGCAGTGACATGTCAAGAGTAATTGATGCTCAGGTGGTAGTGTAATCTGTTTGCGCTTTCTCTCCCTATTTCATGCTAAGATTTTCCTAGAAAATGATAAATTCATAGTGAAACTGGAGTGTGTTTCTGCATTCAGTTTTCAAAATTTGCATTGATTTTAACTGAGTTCAAAATGCTAAGAAAAAATATTTGACCTATGTCTTTTTGGCATCCCCATAAACTGTATCTGGGAACATATGATGTTTCCTTTACTCTGCCTCTTCATTTGAGAGGGCCCCAAGGAAAGTAGCGTCCATAGGAGAGCCAGGTTTCACTTAAGACAGGACGTGGGGGAGATGCTCAGAAAGAAGTTGATGTTATAGCTAACTCATTATGGAAAAGCAAAAATCTGGACATCATCTTTTACTCTCAGTAAACCCCCACATCCAATAAAGCACCAAGTACTTTCAAATTTACCTCCTAACTATCGCTTTAAAGAGTATACTTCACCACCCCTGCTGCCACCATCCTTCTCCAAGCCACCATCCTCTCTCACCTGGTCTATTGCAATAGCCTTCACACTAGGTTCCCTGTTTCCATTCTAGTTAACCTGCAATCCACTTTCCATTCTGCAGCCAGAGTGATCATTCTGAGACAAAAGTCAGTCTATGTTGCTCCTCTCTCCCCAAAGGGTTCAGGACAAAAGGCCTTGCCCCAGTACCGCTCCCACATACACATACACCTCATGACCCAACTGTAGTGGGCTACTTGCCCAAACATGCCATACTTTCCTCATACTTGTGCTCTTGTTCCTCTCTGCTTAGAATGCCTCTCTACAGTCCTTGACTTCTGTGCTTGGCTACCTCATGCTCTCCTTAAAGATTCAGCCCTGGGTAGTCCCTCCTTCAAGAAGGCCTCCCTGACATCCCGACTCTAAAGGCCAAATTAGAAGTTCTCATCCTCTGTGCATTGATAGAACCATATGACTCCCTCTACCACAGCACTTATCAAACCACATAATGATAATCTATTTACTTGTCTGTGTTTCCAACAAGAATGGTGCTTTCTGAATAGAAAGCACTCAATGGTTGATTGATGAATATAAATGCATTGCAAGATCTATTTTTGGCAATCCTGGGAGATAACATTAAATACATCTGGGATTCTACTGAAGCAATTACATGGATTTTGAATATAGGAATGGACTTGGAGGGAAGAATCTACAGTTTCAGACTGTAGTTGATACTAAATGCATTTCTCCCCCAGGAGATGTGGAGCACTATGGATTTTCCAAGAGAGGATTATCCAACCATTGCATTGCCTCCTAGAGTACTCTTTGTTTCTCTCTCATACAATATCTTTCCTCTATGTGCAAATTATAGCTACTGAGCACACAGTCTATCATATGATTGTTAATGGCTGTTAACAAAATGTAATTTTCACAAGATAGTAAGAGGGGCTTATCAAACATACTGTGCTACAGCAGCATAAGGTTGGAATTTATAAAAACATGTTCTAAAGAATACAAACACACATTTTTTTTTTTAGGAATAAGGTTAGGTAGGAAAGCCATTGGTACATTTTAAAATGCCGCTTATTCAAATTTTTAAACCTTTTTAATTTGAACTAAATTTAGATGTACAGAAAAGTTGCAAAAATAGTATGGAGTTCCTTTACATCTCTTGCCCAGATTCCCCTAATGTTAAAATCTTACATAGCCATAGTACAATGATCAAAATTAAGAAATTACCATTGTTTAATTTTGAAATTATATTGTGAACTAGCTATCTCATCATCTGAAGATGCTATTCTATTCCAATCTATTCTATTCTATTCTATTCTATTCTATTCTATTCTATTCTATTCTATTCTATTCTATTGGTGGGAGGGCAAAGTTTTGCAGGTCTAGTTGAAATAAGAGGGCACTGAAGTAGATGACCCTGCAGAAAAGTTCTATTCTGTGTGTACAAAGAAATCAGATCTTGAACTACACTATACTTGCGTGGGAGAGGAAGAGCAATAACACTTTCTGAAAGGAAATTAAATCTCCTCTAAAAAGAAGAGAGATTTTGAGGAAAGAATGCCAGACTGGGACACAGGAAGACTGGGTTCCACGCTTGACTCTATCAACTTGTGCAAGTCTCAGTGCTTCCCCAGACCCCACTGGGATCACTGACTTCTAAGATCCCTCCCAACTCCAAAGCTTGATGCCAGAGTATGGAGTTGTTGAAAGACCAAGAGATAAAGCTCGTGTCACGCTAATGTTTAAGAAGCTCTGCACTTGAGTATATTGAACAATAAAGTGAAGAGGTCACTTGTGTATCTAATTGGAACAGAGTCACCAAGGGGAACAATTTTATTTATTTTATACCACTGAAATAACATATGTCATGGTTCTCTGTTATCTTTCCTAGATACTGGCTTCTGCTTTGATCTTTGGCTGGTACAGCAAAAAGAGCCCAGGTTTCCAGTTAGGATTCAGATAAAAGGATATACAGGTCTCAGTTTGGAGGGGAAGGACTAATGAGGAAATAATCCTTAATGTTTTCAATAAAAGCAAACTGAGTTTTTTTAAAAAATGAAAGAATGGGAGAGTTCATAAAAGTAATCATTCCTTTACCCCATCCACTTTCATCCTCTAAAACAAATCTAATCTACAAGTGCTGTGTTCAAGACCTCCATCTCTGCCAATAGACAGGAGATGGGGGATAGAGGGTGGAGGAGGAGAGGAGGATAGATGACCTTAGTTAAAATCTAGTCAGTACATAATACAGGTGAAGGAGAAGCACTGTGCTGAAAGCAGTGCCATCAAGGTGAAGGTAAATAAGTCAGGCAAATAAATAGCACATAATGACAACATTCCATCTGAACAGTTGTCTCCCACAGCCTGTTGGCAGCCCTCAACACCAACTGTTTGCAGAAGAGAAGTGTATTAGTTTGCTAGGGCTGACGTAACAAATTACCACAAACTGGGTGGTTTAAAACAACAGAAATTCACTGTCTCACAGTTCTAGAGGCTAGAAGTCTGGAATCAAGGTATCAGAAGGGCCGTGCTCTCTCTGAAGGCTCTAGAGGAGAACCTGTTCCATGCCTTTCTCTTAGTTTCTGGTGCTGCCAGCAATCCTTGTCATTCCTTGACTGTTAGATGCGTGGCTCCAATCTTCACCTCCATGGTCACATAGCGTTCTCCCTGTGTATCTTTTCTCTTCTTCTTATAAGGACATCAGTCTTACTGGATTAGGATCCATCCTAATTGAGTATGACCTCATCTTAATTTGGTTACATCTGTAATGACCCTATTTCCAAATAAGGTCACATTCACAGGTACTGGGGATTAGGATTTCAACATATCTTTTTAGGGGACAGAATTAAACCCACAACAAGAAGGTTCCAAATTTTTTTGAGTATGAGAACTTATCAATGGCTTCAATGACTTATCAATCTTCAATGATACTGACCTCTCCACGAGGGGCATTGTAATCTTAGTGTTTATTGATTGGGGAAAAAAATACATTGATTTTTATAAACTTCCTCTAAGTTCAGTAATGCTTTCAAATACGTTTGTGTTTTATCCTTTTTCACTAATAACAGCACCTATATGTATCTGGAAACCAGTCATACACACAGGGTCAAGCCAGTCTGATGGACATCAGACCTGATGGTCTGAAGGTTAATGACTTTGAGTCTTGACTCAGCTCCAAAGATGCCATGTGACCATAAGCAGGTTCCTTAACTACTCTGTAGGTCTTTGTTTCATCTATGCCTAAAAGGGGGCTGGATTGGTTGACCTTTAAAATGTTATCTCTGATATTCTCATAAGTTTATATGAGAAGAAACATTTTAGGCAAGAACATTTCAGAAGTTGTGTTCTTGCCAGATAATTTCATATCCAATTTCACAATCAAACTTCACCCCTGCTAAGACGATGTGTCAGCTTTCAGTATTTGGCAATACTCTCACGGTGCAATTTAAAAATAACTCAATCAGGTAAATAGTTCAGGGAAGTAAATGCTTCATTTTTTTTTTAAATTGTCCAACTGAAAAGTTACAAACTCAGTTTGTCTGTAATTGATTTGTAAATAACAAGGACAGAAACTGGCAAGGGACAATTAATAAATCCTCAGGTTATCATTATGTTTACAAAGTCTTACAACTAGTTGTTGCTTTAACTAAAAACTTCCTGATTAACACCAGGAGTGAACATTAGTAAAATAGGATTTCTTCTTTTCATATCTGCAAGTTGTTACAATTGTGTCTGGCATTTCTCACCAGAAATTTAGGCTCACCCAAAGTTTTCAAATTCTGAATACTCTAATTAAGACAGATGGTATCCTTAAACAATTACCTTCATTGCATAAAACCTTTTAGAAGCTACTGAGAGTATCAATAACTATGTAGATACTCTTTTTCCAAGGCACTGTTGGTATTGGACAAAAAAATATATCCCCGTCCAGATTCCTGGGGTGGTCTTTGAGCCTCTCTTCTCCCCTTTCCATGCCCTCATCTAATCAATCACCAGTACTGACAGATTATATCTCTTCATTATTTCTCTAATGTTTCTCTAATTCACCCACTCTTGAATATGTTTATTGCCACCGTTAGGTTCAGGCCATTATCATTTCTCATCTAGATTAATGCAAGAGACTGGGACTCCTATTTGAGGTCCTTGATATTCCTTGTGACCCCCCCACCACCACCGCCTACAATCCGTTCTGCACACAGCAACCAGAATCATCTTCCTAAAGTAGAAAAGTCTGATGGTGCCATTCCCTTTCAATGGTTTTTCATTGCTGTTAGAATAAAAAGTGAGTTCCCTAGCCATACACACAATACTCTAAATGATCTGACCCCCACTTCCCTCTTCAGCTTCATTTTCTGACCCTGCTCCACTCCCTTCATAACACTCAATATTCTAGTCATGTCCAATTTCTTACAAACCCCCAAATAGGCGCTTTTCTCTCTCCCCTCTAGGCTTCTGCTCATGATTCTTGCTCTACTGGGAATATCCTCCTTTCTCCTTCCTCCCTCCCCTTCTTTACCTAGTTCCTTCTCATCCTTGAAGACCATGCTAAGGCATTACTTCTTCTTGACAGTCTTTCCTGAACTGCCTATCCCTCCCATGTGCCTCCTCTCCTCGCACATTAAGATTATCCCTACCATGTCATTTAGTGTCTAGTAGAAGTAGGACTCTGTTACTGTCTGTTACTGTCTCTCTCTTCAACTTCTTTCTACTCCTACTGAAAAGAAGACAATACTAAAAGAAGAGAAAAGAAGAAAAACTAAGTCAATTTCAACAATACCTGTCTGGCTATGTTTACCATTGGATGTGGTCACTGTGCACTGAAAGGTCATATCCATGTGCATAGTTCTCTCTTCTGCTTCTTGCCTCCTTGAAACAGGTGATAGTCAGTCCGAAAATAGGCCTCCACCTTGATCTGTTTTTGATGCTTTCTTCACCACGTAAGAAAGCCTGGGGGTAGGTCCAACCTCATAAACCTCTCTCTTCCAGCTCCTTTGGTCTCTCCTTGACTATGACCTTCGCAATTATTTTTTACCTTTTTTGTTCTTTCCTTAGGTTAGCCAGGAAGGCTAAAGGTAGCTGGAGTCAAGTAAATGTCCTTCCACAGATGGGATAAGGTTCTGGCGAAGTCTTTCCTTTGTCTAGTTGGCCTTTTTATGGCCAACTGAGAGTATTTCACAATGATTTCTCTTCCCCTCTCCCTGCCAGATCCAGGAGAAGATCTTTCTTGGTTCTTCTGTGTGATAACCTGGTAGGGTTCCCCACAAAAGAGTGAGGCCCTACCTTCAAGACTGCTCCCCCATGAGTTTCTCACTGTCAAGCGAGTCCACTCTCAACCTCCAACAATCTGTCAAAATTCCCATTTAAGTCTGAGAAACTGGCACAGCCAAGAGGAGCCTAAGTAGGCATGACCAGTAAATATAATCTGCTATTCTAGATGGGATCCGGGACCAGAAAACGAATCTTCGAGGGAAACTGCAGAAATCTGAATAAAATATGGACTTTAGTTAATAATAATAATGTATCCATATTGGTTCATTAATTGTAACAAGTGTACCATAAAAATATAAGATGTTAATAAGAGGGGAAACTGGATATGGAGTATATGGGAATTCTGTACTTATCTTTGCAATTTTTCCATAGATCTAAAACTGTTCTAAAAAATAAAGTTTATTTTTAAAAAAGTAGAACAGGGTAAGAGTCATTGGAGCATGGTGGGGGGGGTGGACTACAATATTAAATGGTGTGACCAGAATAACCATCATTTGATCAAAGGTTTAAAGGAGGTATGGTAGTCAGAATTCTATGATAGCCCCCACCATTCCTACCTCCTCCTCTTGCGTGTGGTCAGAGCACGTGAACATGATGGATGTCACTCCTGTGATTAGCTTACGTTGTATGGGAAAGGTGAAGGGACTTCTGCAGATGCAATTAAGGTCCCTGATCAGTTTGACTTTGTGGTAATTAAAAGGGACATCACCCTTGGTGGCCCTGATCTAACCAGGTGAGCCCATTAAAAAAGCACCTAATTAAGTAGTAGATAATAACAACAATAAACAAACACATAGGGACAGAGATTGGATTGGTGGTTACCAGAGGGGAAGGGGGGAGGGAGGAGGGTGAAAGGGATAATTCGGTACATGTGTGTGGTGATGGGTTGTAATTAGTATTTTGGTGGTGAACATGATGTAGTCCATGCAGAAATAGAAGTACAATGATGTACACCTGAAATTTTTACAATGTTATAAACCAATGTTACTGCAATAAACAAAAAATTAAAAAAAAAAAAAAAAAAAAAGCACCTAAAAGTCAGAGACGTGAAGTAGCAGAGACTCTATGTCGCAGTTTCTGGCTTTGAAGACGCAAACTGCCGTGAATTCTACAGCTGCAAGGAAATAAATTCTGCCAATGACATGAGGGAGTTTGGAAGTGGCCCTTTCTCTATTCAAGCTTTTAGACAAGAGCACAGCCCAGTCAACACCTTGACTGCAGCCTTGTGAGACCTTGAGCAGAGAACATAACCAGTAGTGTCCAGATACCTGACTCACTGAAACTGTGAAATAATAAATGGGTGTTGTTCAAGCCACTGTGTTCACAGTGATTTGTTACACACAGTAGCTTATTAATATAGGAGTTGAGAGAGGTAGCCATGCAGCTACCTACAGAGAAAAGGAGGAAATAGTAGGAGAGTAGAAGAGTGACATGACCTGACATAGGTTTTAACAGGGTCACTGTGGCTGCTGCGTTGAGAACACACTGAAGCGGGGCAAGGGCAGTTGAGCAGGGACACAAGTTAGCAGGCTGTTACAATAATCCAGTTCAGAGACAATGGTGGCCTGGGCCAGGGTGGTGATGAAAAAGACTCAGATTCTGGACTTATTTTGAAGGCAGAGCCAAAAGAATGTCCCAACTGATTGGAAGTGGAGTGTCCGAGAAAGGAAGGAGTCAAGGATGAATCTAAGGTTTTTAAACAGTAACAAAAGAACAGAGTCCACCTCCACTCCACCAATTTTCCTCTCATGAGTTGTGATCTAATTCTAGGAAATAACTTTTAAAGTGAAAGTGCCCCAGGCAAAAATAATCATAGTAATCAATCAATCAATCAATCAATCAATCAGTCAAGCTTGTGTGTTACCACCTCTCGTGATCCTGTCTCTTCCTTGGTCAGCCTAGAAATACTTGAACTCACCACACTTCTCATCGGGACTAACTCATAGGCCTTTACTAATTTACTTTGTGGTTTTGTTTTAACGGCTTCATTTGAGGTATAACTTACATATCATAAAATGTACTCCTTTTAAGTGTACCATCCAAAGATGGTTAGTAAATTTTCAGAGTTGTACAACCATCACCACAATCCAATTTTAGAACATTTCCATCCTTCCAGAAAGAAACTCGTTCCCATTTTCAGTCATTCCTATTCCCACTTCTAGCCCCAGGCAACCACTAATCTACTTTCTGTCTCTACAGATTTGCCTATATATTTTTTTATCACATTTTATTTAGCAAATTAGCTGATTTTGACCCAAATGGCTCAATTTTTAGTTATATTGTTACTTCAGTCATGTCTAAATGAGCTTTGAGCAAGTTCATGAAGATTCGGTCTGATGTAGGATATACATGTGTGCATGCATGTGTATCACATACATAACACAAGTCCCTTAAAGACTATAGCACTTTTGTATCCATTCACTCATCTGAGCATAACAACTTCGTGAGAAAGGCAAAATTCTAGGGTATAGTGACTAGGATACAGGCTTTGCGATCAGCGCTGAATTCTATTTAAGCTCCATGGGAACAGAGACTATGTCCATTATCTTTACCACTATGTCCTTAATACTTAGCAGAGTGCCTGGTATGTAGTAGAGTCTCAGTGAATGTTAGGAGGTTAAAAAAAAGAATAAATGAACTCTAACTCACTAGCAAGCCAAACTATAAACTTGGGAAGGTCACTTAGGTCCACTGAGGCTCAATTCCATCATCTAAAAAACGGGGACAAGATCCACCTCTTGGAGTAGTGAGGATTGACCGAGATGATGTGTGGTAAGTGCCTGACACACAGATAAGGATAGTGAGGTTCAGAAGGGTTTAGTTACTTGTCCAATATGGTAGTGCACATTAGTTTTGGAAGGAGAGTTCAAACCCAGGCCTGCCTGCCTCAGAAAGCGGTTAAACAGTCTCACTCACAGAGTGCTTCCACAGCTTAAATAAGCACAGATCATTGTGCTATATTATTAAAGAAAGATTCAGTGATGGTAGAAAAAGCTCCTAAAATGTCATTTTTCTTCTCAGTAATAGTGGTAGAAAAGTCTCTGAGTGCAAGCCTATGTCATTCCAGAGTCCATCCTTTATGGAGAATGCCCTGCTTGTCTATTACTTATCTACAGCCCATAAAATGATGTTTGATCACTTTAAATCCTCTTCTCTGCCTGGCTCTTATTGCAAAACGTGGTCAGGTTAATTGGAACAATTAAGGTGCTCCTGGGGGATAATTACCCCTTTTACTTTTCGTGTGTGAAGAGGAAGGAGGATGGCTGGGCCTGAAAATGGGATCCCTGTGGCACACGGGGAAGGGGAATTAAGATCACAGTGAGATGGGCTCAGAAAGCGTTTTCTCTTGTATTTAATATAATTAGTGAAAAAAGCATAGGCAGTCTCTTGTATATTTTTTTTCCCATTCACACACCTTAGAGGATGCAGAAAGACGTGATCTGGCATCTGAGCCAAGGGAAAGGCACGCCTGAGTCAGGGAGGTCAGGGTGGGCTTTTGCACTCCCCCACCATCCATGCCCTGCTTTCCCCTGGACACACTGCCACACTGAGATTATTGCCAGGCCTCTCCACTGAGCTTTGAGAAACAACAGCCACTGAGGAAATCCCTTTCTCTTTTTGGGCTTCAGCCCTTGATACAAGAATCTCCTTTTAGGATTCTGCCCAAAGAGGTGTCCTCACCAGTGGGATTTACAATCCACTCTGGAAAATGGTAGAGGATGTCCTCTTCTGCTTTAAAAGTTGTATGAACTGCAGTGTCTAGCAAATTGGATTAGGGGGCTGAAACTGGAAAGCATTCTCTTCACCCTCCAACTTGTATAACAAGTGCATTATGAAACTCCCTGGTATTCAAGGTGAGTGACTTGAGCCCGATGTGATTCAAAGACAATTTAGGTGTCAAAGTAAATGAGCTCATTTATACAATGGAGGCATTTCTCACAACCAGTTAATAATTAATGTTGCAAGTTAGGTGCAAGAACCATGTTGGGATTGGCATCCTTTAAAATGACATCCTGCTGTGTTGTCAAGAGGAAAGAAAGCAGAGAAACTTCGCCAACAGAACCCTAAGTAGATGGCTTACTGGCTTCTACTAGAGCAAGCTAGAATTGCATGCCCACAGACTTCTCCAGTTATGTTAAAATACTTGAATGTAGACTGTCAAATCATAGAAGGAGTTTTGCAGCAATTTCACCTTTTAGGATGCTTAAATTTATAGTTAAACAATAAGAAGTGGAAGAGGTGGCAGAGGAAAACTGGCTTTGGAAACAGAGCAAGCATCACCACTCCTGTGTGATCTTGAGAAAGCCACTTCATTCTGTGAACTTCAGTGTTCTCCTTTACAAATAAAAGTGATAAATCCTCCCTTTTACGGTTATTATGAGGATTGAATGAGCCCCCAGATGTAAAGTGCCTAGCAGACGGCCTGTCATAGAGGAGGTGTGTACTAAAAGTTAGTTCTCATGCCTCCCTGTAAAAGAGAGGCCATATTTGAAATGAGTCACAGAGTGCTTTATGCATATGAACTTACCTAGCCAGAAGATCCATACCTTTCATCCAATGCTCAAAGCTCCAAAATGTTAAGAACCGCCACAGTAGACTGAAAGTCCCAAAAGCAGGAAAGCCCCTTACTCATTTCTGTACACACGGTGCCACATTATTTTCAGACACGAGTGAAGTAACCCTCCTGGAACCAGATGTCAATTCACATATTGCAGAGCAGGCTGTTAGTGTGATTTCTAAGGAGGGTTGATTTTGCATCTATCATGAGCTGTTCTGGCTGCAAATTATAGCAACAACAGCAATAATAATAATGATAATGGTAATAACCATTGAACTCTTTATGTGTTCATTGAACTCTTTATGTGTTCCTTGAACTCTTTATGTGTTCCAGGGATTGGACAAAGTATTTTATAACTATTAATTTATTTAATCACCAAACAATCCTATGAGGTAGCTATCATTATTATTATCCCCTTTTCTATATGTGAGAAATCGAAGAACAGAGAGGTTATTAAGAATCTTTCATAGTGTTACACAGCCAGTAAGTGGTGGAGCTGGGCTGTAACCTAAGCAGTCTGGTTCAGAGCCTGCCCATGCTATAAAATAAATAAGTCTGAGAAACAACCCTATCCTGAAGAAGCTTACCATCATCTTCCTTGGATTTTTGAAATGACAGACTCTGGGAAATTTGGACTCGACACCAAGTGGTGTGGCCTTAAATAAGTTATTTCCATTCTCTAACTCAGTATATTCATATATTTAAAAAAAATCTGGTGAGAATGTAAAATTTTGCAGTCACTGTGGAAAACAGTCTGGCAGTTCCTCAAAAGTTCAACACAGAGTTAGCACATAACCCAGCAAGTCCACTCTTGGAGCTATACCCAACAGAAGTGAAAACATATGTCCATACAAAAACATGTACACTAATGTTCATAGCAACATTATTTATGATAGCCAAAAAGTGGAATCAACCCAAATGTCCATCAACATCTATACAATGAGATATTATTCAGCAATAAAAAGGAATAAAGCACTGATCCACGCTACATCCATGGATGGATGAACCTTGAAGACAATTAGCATTATGCTAATTGAAGTAAGCCAGACACAAATGACCACCTATTATATGATGCCATTTGTATAAAACTCTGGAAAATGTACACTAATCTATAGTGACAGAAGGCAAATAAATGGTTGCTTGGGCAAGGAGGCATGGAGGGATAGATGACAAGAAAGTAGGAGGAAACTTCTGTGGGTGATGGATATGTTCACTACCTTGATTGTAGTCATGGTTTCACAGATATATACATATGTTGAAACTTATCAAACTGTAGACTTTAAAACTTACAGTTTATTGTATGTCTATTGTGTTTCAATAAAGCTACTTTTAAAAATGGGGATAATACGACCTACATCCTAGGGTTGTAATGAGGCTTAAATAAGATCATTTACATGAAAGTGCCAAGTACAGTACCTGACATAGCCATTACTTAAAAAATAACCACAAGAAGAAACTAACATAAAAATTTTAGCATACAAACAACACTGAAGAAAATAGGAATTCTAACAATTTTGAAGAATAGGGAGCCAATTGTTCGTTCTTGAGCAGAAGCATAACGGTGAGAATCTCATTTAAGCCATTATAGCAGCCCTATTTTAGTTACTCTCACTCCATATGTACCTTAACAATGAGCTAATAATTAAGTAATCCAGTGTACAAGTGTGTGTGTGTGTGTGTGTAAATATATATATATAAAATACAGAGTTTACATATATATATGTGTATATATACCAAGTATAGTGTATAGACTATATACAGAGTTTGTACATGTATAGTGTAAAGAAATATATATATATATATACATTTATATTTAGAAATTGCTGAAAAGTTCTTTCTACATTATGCATTAGAAGTCATTCACTTTTTCTCATTTTTATTGATATAAAACATGACAGGACTGTTTAGAATCAACACTTTTTCCTCTTTTCAATAAAAGTGAAAGCTGCTATGGCCTTGATGTACATCTCCCCTGGGAGGAAAGTATTATCAGCCCCATTTTACAGATGGGAAATGAAGGATCACTAAG